>NC_089198.1:22110186-22710186 GCF_963930695.1 Labrus bergylta | reverse complement strand
TAGCATATCAAATGTTAAATGGATAACACATACATCTTTATGGGCAGTCTTCTGTGTTAGTTCTCCACTTAAAAATGGAATCAATCACATTTTATTTCATGGCTCTTAAAGTTAACAGTTTCACTTTGCATGGAAACAAATATATAGGAAAATGTCTCTCAGTGTACTCCCATAGCCAGATGAATGTTACCATGTCCCAAACACTGAGTGGGAACCAAATTTGTTTAGCCAGTGTTAGTGTACACATGGTTGCAGGTTCACTCAGTGCAACAGTTAAGTCAACAAACATTGTGCTTGCACCTTTTTTTTTTTTTTTAGGACAGTAAAGCTGTGGAAGTAATTTAATTAAGAATGAAATAGTTTTGAATAACTTGAAATCAGATGTAATTTCATTTTGAAGTGTGTAAAAAAACTTAAATAGTGCAGCTGTTGTTACAGTTTCACCTTTGTGGTCAAGTTGCCTTACTCCCAGCTACAGTTGACATTAAGCAATAAAGGGAATCTAAGGTGAACACACACAACTCCCACATCATGTCACAAGGGCTAAACAGGCTCAGATGAGTAAATTAAATTCTGACATTTGATTTGACATCTAATTTGATTTTAGAGACCCCAAAGTACTAAGCCCTTTTCTTTTAACTTACATAATGCCGTGGTCACTTTGCTGAGTATTTCTCCTCATGACAAGTAAACTGAACTTTATATCTTAAGTTGGTGACTCATTAAAATAATTTGTTACTAATAAAAAAACAACAATAAGTACAAGTACATTACACTTATTTGATTCAATAGATCATTTTTCTCTGGTTACATTGCCTTCTTCTTCTCCTCTTGTGTCAAAAATGATATCCACCTCCACCTGTCATCTCTGTGTAGTTCAGCTTTAACACCTGATTTCAATGATCAACTAATTAAAGCCTGACACTGCAGGATATTTACATGACATGAAAGCTAGGTCATTAGCCAGCTAAATGGACATTCAGAAGCAAACGGTAAGTAAAAATCGACTTTTGGCTCATGCAGATGCTATCTTTAGTCATTAATAAAAACGTCTGTTCAAATCTCTTAAATTGTGGCAACTCTGTTCTTTGTGTAAAGAACATGATGGAACAAAGGCGACATCTGGAGACCATGCAGGAAGAGACCGAGCCAGAGGAGGAAATCGAGAGAGGCGAAACAGGAGAAGAGAAAGAATATGTTCAAATAAAAGAAGGTATGGAGACTCAGGAGGTAACGGAAGAAGACCAGAGTGAAGAAGATGAACAAGCTGTTTATATTAGGGCCCTGAGACCTAGGCGACTACCTCATTCCCTCAGCAATTCAGAGAGTTATTTAGAAAAGCCATCTACCAGCAATCTTCAGGAGGAAATGGAGCATTTCACCGAGTCCAATCCAAGCACAACTTCAGTGGATTTATTTAATGATTCTACCAAACCTAGGCAGGCAAGATTAAGAAATGAAGAGAGGTCCAGTAGTGGTGAGCTGAGTATAAAGGTAAGACATTTTTGATTATTCAACATTATATATTAGACAACAAACAATACAAATGGGGGGAAAAGATAATGCTCTTTTGATTTATGGTCTCTAAGATCAATTGGCAAAAACACAGACATCAAGTTTTTGCAGCACCTAAACCGTCTGCTCGGAAGAAGACAGGGCGCAAAAGGACAAGGAAAGCTTCTCAAAAAGTGGGTGTTTGTTTTAAGCCATCATTTCCTTTTTACTTGAATAATACAGGTTATATTGTAGTTTTTTTTTTTCCTCATAAAAGTCCTTAATAATATCTCCAAGCAGGAGCCCTTTCCTCAGTGGCTGGTTAACTTGATGGTAAACATCGAAGAGGCAACAGCACACCAGCTGGTGGTTGAGTAATGCTCATCACAAGGTGAGCGCGAAACATGTTGGGCACGGTGATCAATGACCTCTTTGTGGAGCACCGAATGTAGAACAATCTCTTGACGGATTATCATGGTTGGCACTGCCAGGGATTAAAGTCCATGTACAACGTGAAAGCCACAGTTTCTCGTTTTTGGTTATCCACAAATAAACAATATAAGAACAAGATATGTACAATTGAAAGGCAATTCAGGGGCATGTGTTTGCACTTTATTAACCTTGACATACATCAGGCATGTAATTAATAAATCACTAGCACTAGCACTAGTATTCATGAAAAATCCAGTTCCTCCCAACACCTTGAACATGAACCCTTTGACCTTTCTTAGTGGGTGTTCTTTGATTTGAATGCAGTGTACAGTATTATTTCAGAGGCCAAAGCTTTCTCTTCAAACAACATCACATAGGTACACACCACGCACAGATAGTAGTTTATTGAACTTTAGGAGGGCAATGGGTAAGGGGTTATGTTTGAGGTTTTTCATTTACAGTCAGGTTTTGGTTATGATTTTTATTTTATTTTTTTGAAGTTTTTGGAAATTGAGCTGTGAAAATATAAACAAGAATAAAGCTCTTGAAAAACTTTATGAACACAGACTTGATATCTATATCTGTCCTAGGATACCATCGCCATGGAGATAAAACTTAAGGCATTCTTAAACACATGTTTAAAATGTATTTTCCATTGATTTAAGAAATATACAATATTATATTTATATATAAGTAATTGCTTCTCATTACTAATTAAGTGATACTATAAGCTGTGTAAAATGGAATCAATAAAGCTAAGTTTACCTCAAACATGCACTAGTTCTTTCAGAATATATATTCCACAATTTAAATACTCCTGAACCTATCAATTTATATCAGTTTTTCTGTATGCTGAATGTTGTAAATTTAGTTTCTCACAGTTCAAACCATCTTCTCACCACCACCATATAGCACCCAAATTAGTCTCATACTATTTGTTCATCGTGATCTATTTTAAATTATATTCTTCGATATCCATTCTCTGCTTAAAAGCAAAAACAAACAACAGTTACAAAAGGAAGAGCTTGGAGTCATATGGAGTACATTGCATGAGTGGTGTTATTGTGTAAATAGTAAGTGGAGGTATTTGGCAGACATACATATAGTTATACTACATAATACTACACTAATGAAACAACCATTTACTACTGTCTTTCTCCACACAAACATGTTATGATTCAGCCAGAGGGATCCATAATGCTAGGGTTATGCAATGCTAAAGGCGAATGATCTCGTTTATCTGTCTGCCTGATAAGAGGAACAAACAGGGTTTAAGTTAGAAAACAATCTGTTGACATAACTTAACAAAATAACAATCAGAGGTATTGAATCACCGGTCATTAAATCATGGCCTATAACTATATGGATTATTACTTATTCTAGGTGTTATCTATTACCACCTAATTGACACAGTTCTTCCAAAAGCAGCATCCATGTAATTGTTTTCATAACCTTATGTAAAGACAGAGATCAGTAAATTGGTTGTTCAAAAACAGGGTTGTTTTGATGTTCAATCACTTTATGTTCCAAAGTCAATATTGACAACAGACCTTGTGAAACTGGATCTACGCACGTCAAGCAGGGTCATCCATGGTTTAAAGCGACTTTGTCAAAAATATTTTATATACCTAGTTGGCGTGTCAATCATTAACACCTCTAGAGGCCGGACCTCGTATAAATATTGCTGGCTCAGAGAAAGGAGTTTAGAAGGAAAACTACACTTGAACTGAGCAATCCAAAAGGAAGAAGTTATCTACACAAGGACTAGAGATGTCTGGATTATGTGAGAAACTGAGATTAGTGGCAGCAGTTGCTCTGGCTATCTTGGCTGTGGTGAGCTCATCCCCGGTGTTGGGACCGGAGCCTATCCGCTGTGCCGTGTGTTCGCAGGACAAACTGAACGACTGTCCTGCCATCCCAGCAGACTGCAAGCAGGTGCTGAGGGAGCCTGGCTGTGGCTGCTGCATGGCCTGCGCCCTGGAGAGAGGAGCGTCCTGTGGGGTGCACACAGCCCACTGTGGTGAGGGTCTTCGCTGCACTCCCAGGCCTGGTGAGGCCAGACCGCTGCACGCACTGACCAGAGGACAGGGGGTCTGCACTGAAAACCTGAGCCAAGGTAATCTGAGTTTCATCTCTTTCCCTTGAGTCTAATTTGTTAATGTTTACTACTTTTAAGATCTTAAAACGACAAAAAGCACAAAGAACCATTAGGCATAAGGAATAGATGTTGGACAATGTTAAAAAAACAACATATTTCTTTTAGGTTTTCAGACCAAAGATTAATTGTCAGCATTAAATAATTGATGTAACCATTACAGATGAAGCAGATGGAGCTCCTGAACAAGGCTCCCTGCACTACCTGCTGGGTCTCAACCTTCCTCTTGATCACCAAGACACCGCTGAAGGGCAAGAGAGTTTCAAAGCGAAGATCAATGCCATCCGCAACAAACTGGTTCAAGAGGTAAGGTGGGGGGGAAACCTGACTAGTGAAAATGATTCAAAGTAATCTGGCTTCCTTCCACTAGAGGGAGCACTTGCTTATAAGGAAATATATTTAGAGATAATGGGGATGGATATATTTGGCATTAAATACATGCTGGGTCTCTTTACACGTTTGTGTAGTTCTCACTGTTGCCTGTTTGTCTTTTGCACAGGGTCCCTGTCACATTGAACTGCATGCTGCTCTTGACATGATAGCGAGCTCTCAGCAGACACTAGGAGAGAGGTTCACTACTTTTTACCTCCCTAACTGTGACAAGTACGGCTTCTACAAACCCAAACAGGTGAGAATCGCTGGATTCCTCAGAAAATTAAATTCCGCCCACCTGTTGAAAGAGATTCATCCTAAACCACTGGGTGATTTATTCCTGTGGTTAACCGTCCCCATTTCTCTTTCAGTGTGAGTCATCTCTGACTGGACCGCCGGCTCGCTGCTGGTGTGTCTCTTCCTGGAATGGGAAGAAGATCCCAGGATCCAGTGACTTTCTCGATGACTCAGAGTGTCATCAAGAAGTTAGTCACTAAAGGATGGACACTTTTGATTGCTCATAAACAAACACAGACTCATACACAAACAAATCAAGACAAAAACAAAGAAAAAAAAAAAAAAATCTGATGAGTTGACCTCATTTTACGAAAACACACTCATTCACACTAAATCTAATATCCTATTTCAGAGGTGAAAACTTCCTCTCCTTTTATGTATGTATCAAGACTTATTTATTCAGTGCTTGTATATTCAAACTAACCATTTGTCGTTTTTAGATATTTTATATGTTTGCCTATTTTTTTGATTGTAAATAGGGCAACACTGTATACATTTGTGTTTCTGAATAACTCCACTGCTCACAACCACAAGTCCGCAGCTCTGCCAAGCCCATTTCAGAGTCTTCAGGATCAGTTTTTTTTTAAATTCATTCAAAACTGGAGCTGCTCACTGCAAGACACAACACAGCCGCTCATTCATTCAACATGTTGACATTGTCTGAATGTATCTCCGTTGGCGTTTCCTCAATGGGTATTGGGGGGGAAATACTTAAAGGGCCACAAGTATGTACACGGTGGCCAAGCACAAACATATCAAGACTCATCCAGGCCACCATGAGGTTTGGGACTGTTTTTTTTCTGCATTTGTCTACCTCTACAGGTCCACAGGTTCAGCACAGGATCGCTGAAGGCTCTCTTCAGCTACAGCTTTCTCATATTAAGGACTCTTTTATTTGTCTGTTTTGACTTATTCTATCATTTATTCAGGTATTTATTATGATTCACTTGTATATTTATGCTGTTTTTTTTTTTTTGCTACTGAGCTCTTGTGCAGTGAACAGAATTACTGCTGAATGCTATTTGCCAGGAATGCTGCTATTCCATTATTGTTTTGGGGAAACAATGTTCCATGTTTCTGTAATCCTGTGGATGTGCACCCAATTAAAGTGTTATCATGATGAAGTCATGCTTAAATTACTTTTCTCATTGCAATATAATCTATTTCAAACATATAGTCCAATGCAAGAAAACGCAACATGAGAAAAATAATGAAAATGCTACATCTGGATAAATTAATGCTGCCTTTATTAAGGAAAAATAGACCTCTGAGGGTTGCATTGTACATGCAAACAGTATAATTACTTCAACATGGGCAAGTGATGAAAATGATCACTGGCTAACATGAGATGCGAGATAACGGTTCGTGGCCTTTATCCCGAAGAATCAGCTTATGCAAATTTGAAATTGACAACAAAACAGTTACAACCACAGTACAGATCAAAGAAAATCGCTCTTTTCCACGGCTTGAGATCCAGCATAAAAAAAAAAAACTTAATACACACTGTAGTTGCACTGCCTTGTCCAACTCCCTCAGGAGCAGGAAGCAACTGGACAATAGGAATTCATAGTGATAGGAATTCATAGTAAGGCACTGCATGCTTACTCTGAACTACATATATTAAACTTACATACATTTCATGTTTGTCATACCAAGCATACATATTATGATGTACACATGTGCAATGCCATTTAATTGTGCGTAAATGAAGAGCGTTCTCATCAAAGTTTGTGACAAGCACAAATGTCTTTTATTCAGAATAACACAACTGAATACTCAGATGTGGTCTCGATTTGGTCATACAAACAGCTTATGAAGACTCCATCCATGGCAGACTGTATCTGTGACATGAAGGCTTCTTCCTCCTGGTAATCTTCCTCTGTTCTCCCTGCTTTGCCTCAGAAAAAGGTCCCACAGGTAACAGATAGAAATAGCAAACATCCATGTATCGGTTGAGCCATCTCTGGACCTCTCTTCCAATATCCTCAGTGTCTCCATTTGTATTTGTTTACAAATCTTCGTGCTCACACTCCCACCCTCCCTCCCTCCGTCCTGCTCCGCTCCTATTGGCTGTCGGAGTTGTAGTACTGGGCGTCTCCTCGCTCCTTCCCATCAAAACCTGGCAAAGGCTGCCCGTATTTGTCCACACACCAGCAGAAGCCTCGCTTTCTGCCTTTGGATGGACGGCACTAGAAGGGACATTTAAAAGTAGGAAAATAATTTAGGTGGGTAGTAGGCAGCTAAATTCACAAATCCAGTTGAAGATGCAGCATTAAGGTTAACAAGGCACTTCACTCAATGCAGTATAACAGCAATAGTTAAGCGGCATTAATGGTCAGATTGTGCTGAGCCTTGGTTATCCAGCACACTGTGGTATTTTGAGCTGCTTTTATGGTCTACCTCCTGTTACACACACATATAGAGACCTTTAAGGTAAACAGAAACCTGGTAAAATATTTGCTTAGTCCCATTTGTGAACAACTGACAACCAAGATCTATTTTCAGAAGCTGGTGGCCAGTACGAATCATCTGTTGCTGATTACACCCCACAGCTCCAAATTATGGGTACTACAAATGACTTACAGAGCCTGTGCAGCTACCCAAGGGCTGTTATTTTACTGCCAATTTTACTAAAGGTCAACCTCCACTCTAGTAAAACATGCAGCCATTCATTTCAAAGACTAAAGAAACTGCTGCTGCTGCACAGAGAATTCAGAGCTGATCAGGAAGGAAGACATCCTTATTTTTACTCAATATTTTAGCAGGCTTTGACTCATAGGCTGCTCTGAGCTGAAAAGAAAGTCCATCTCTCAGACCAATCCTGCATAAAAGAAGACTAAGTAGATTCAATGAGACTTAAAACTGTACATTGTCAGAACAACATATTTTGTGAACATAGAATGTATGATGAGGAGTTTATAATAAGTATATAAGTTGCATTACAAAAGGCACTGTGATTCAGGTTTTGGGCTGCATCAGCTGACATCATTAAATATTTGCCAAGTCGTGGGTATTTCTGGAAAAACACATCAAGTTTAATTTTGAGTTTTAAGAAGAGATTATTTCTACTAAAATGATGCAAATGTCCCATTTTAAACTGACTATCTACATCTGCCTGCCACTCCTACAGCGCCTTGGGGCTCAGCGAGGACACAAGGTCCATTCCACTAAAACAAAAACAATGAGCCTGGCATTGTGAGACTGGTTATGAGATGATTGCAGGTCAAGGAGAACACTCCATTAAGCAGGAGGGACTGCTGTGTTATAAGAAAAGCTTCTTGGGTGATGCAGTGGCCCAGGAGCCCTAAGTGCCTCCATATGAATGCGTCAGAACCACTCATTTAGTACAACCCAGATCGTGGGTGAACCATGTGAGCGTGGGGATGGCTGAAGCTCTATTTCTGTGCATGCTTCTCAAAAGTCCAGCAATTATAGGGGGAGCGCATCGGGTGCTGGTGGCCACCTTGACGTCTGTCTCCCTGGGAGGGTTCCCGTTAAACGGCCATCGTCCCAGCCGTCAACCCCACTGGGGTTTGGCCCCTGTGGCTTTCCTCCAGCGCCAGTGGCTAGGGTCTACCTCACTGGTGTGGTGGTGCAATGATGAGGCTCTAATAACTACCAATGAATACAGGAGGACAGCTACAAATCTGTAATTGGGCTGTAGGAGCCCTAAAGTTTGAGTCACTAAGCTATAACACTGAATCCATATTAATGCAGCATGTGAAAAGAGAAATGCTGGTTTCCTTTCTTTAACAGCCTTTGTACACAAAGTTTTTTTATCAAGTAGTTTTAGTAATATGTTGCCACTCATAAAACTGAAGCGTACGATGATCCTTGGATTCTTACCTGCTTTTTCTTATAGAAACCCTTCTTGTCACAGTTTGGTATCCGGAAACCTCTGGGGTTGAGGATGTCTGTAATCTTGAGGCTGCTGAGGATGCTCTCAATCTCCCTCTGACAGGGTCCCTGCAGAGTGGGCAAAGTGAAAACAGTTAGTGTGTACATTGTACAATAAGTCTGCTCATAATACCACATCTTCTAAACCTGAGTGCCACTAATCCCATAAGCACATGCTGTCTCCTTTTGTAGCATAAACCGTTGGACGTTTTTCTAGATAGACATAAGCTGATCCAAAATTGCATCAGACGCTGCCCTACTTTAACAACTGAACAATGGTTGTTGCAATATAAAAGGGGTGTGGATGAAAAATGTATTCATCTAACAAGTTTGTAGCCAGTTTTTAGAACTTCATCATTTTACACAAAGGATGGAGTATACATTAAATTCAAAGCGCCCTAATAAAAAGCCAAAAGGCTTCACTTCAAGTCCAAGTTCTTCAGTCACTAATCAACGCAGCCAGTCAATGCCCATTACTCGTGTGTGCTCACTTTTCTGGCCACAAAGAAGATCAAAATAGCAGCAGGACTTCCTAACAGGCCTTCATATAGGCCAATCCATCATTCGCTGGCTCCCAGTGCACCCGGCACGCGGACGCCTTGTGGCCAAACAATCGCCTGACCCAGGTCAGCCACAGGGCCATCGTACCCGCTCGCTGCCATGCCATTCTGCAGTTCACGATGCCTGCCAACTGTCAGCACCATTACCCAAAACATTTCATCACCCGCAGGGGGAGAAAACACCAAAACACAGAGGAAGAGGAGAAAAACATTCCTCCAGTATGCTCTGAAGACTGAAAAATATTGGTTGCGGTACTTACATACTCAGGCTCCTGTTTTGTTTCCAGTGAGAAGTTTAGTTGGTCTGTGATGAGTGAACCTGGGAGCTCCTCCATCTTAAAGCTCTGGGTTCTCTTCTGCTGTTCCCTGCGAAGGACTTCTGACTTGGCAGAGGGGAAAAAGGGGTGAAGCGGATGCCTCAGTGGTCCCATTGGTCTTTGGGTGCTGTACAATGTTTGAGGGATTAAACCGGTGAAATTCCTCTCCTCATCCTGAGACTCAGTATTATCTGCTGAAATTTATAAAAAAAAAAAAAAAAAAAGTGTTAATTTCAAAAACAGAGGACTAGGAAAAAATCGATTTCTCATAAAGATAATATACTTAATATACTTATGTCAAATGTGGCAGAAAAGGAATGAAATGTGAAAGATGGCTACCCCCACTTTATTGAAATGTAACCTTGAATGCCTATAGTTGCTTTAACCAAAAGCACACATTTAATAAGGTTACTTTTTCAATATCTGAATTAAAGAGGAAATCTAAAATGATTATTTGCATACGGGTTCAGGGAAGTTGAGGTTTTCTCATGAATTAACCATCTAATCTTTCACATTCTCTTTCCATCAATTAATTATAAATGTTAATGAAATAAATGAATAATCGGTCGTTGAGCTGGATTTCTACTCTAAATGCATGTTATGGACATAAGAGATGATTATTAGGCTCCTTTTAAAACTTACCTCGCACCACAATGGAAATATCTTCACAAATAGAGCCAGAGGTTTTAAACCATCTGACAACTCCACTGCATCTAATCAATGTATCTCACTTTTCAAATATACATGAGGGCAACACACCAAAGAGACTACGGAGCTAGTATTACATTACATACGTGTTAAGTGTGTGCAGGAACCGTGAAGAGCAAACAGAAAAGTATAAATCGTGCACGTGGCACGCAAACTGACGAGGTGCACTGCAGGAGAATTACCTGGAAGTTCATTAACTGGAGGTGTTGGTCTGACGATAAGTCGTTTATTAGTAGCATTTGCACAAATCCCTCGTCCCTCCAGCAGAGCCAGCAGAGGTTTCGTATCCCCGGGCTGATGCTGACATGTGAGTCCGAAGCCACATCTCCCGGTGTACACGCCGCACGGCTGGCCGAAACTCAGCGCGCAGGTCATGCAGCAGCCGCAGCCCGGTTCGCGGACCTTCTCTGCACAGTCCTTGGGTAAAGGTTTGCACAAAAGCCTCGCTCCGGCGTCACATGGCTCGCATTTTATAACCGGTCCGATTGCACCTGACCTTCGAGTGAACGATGCGAGGAGAAAAGTCATGCAAAGTGCGCGAAAGCAGGAATCCATTGTGGCGTCTGAGGGCTTATGGTGTCAAAGTGAGGAAGAGCACTATGTTACTGTGGTGACTTTTCACTGGACAGCTTCTCTCTCATTCACATGAAGCCACCGGACAAAACATCTCAATATATAGACCCCAGTGACTGTACTAGTCACACCCCCGCATAGCTTGTGGTCTACTGATGAATTGCCTCGACTCCGTTATTCTATAAAACCATATGATGAAATTGCGAAGATTAAACAGATCGCTAGAATAATAATTTACTGTATCGACATGTGACTCAGAACAAAATAATATTTAGAAAATAAGAAAAAAAGCTTTTGTTTGCCTTATCTAACAGACTTCATGTCTTGATATTGTCAATATGTTTTAATATTTATTGACCCACAATCAAGGAAATAATCATGCCAAGGTAAATAAAAATAAAAAATGCACTGAACTGTTTTGATATAGACCAATTCTAAGCTTTGGAGCCAACACAAAGTTCATCACATGCAATACACAGAGTCATTCATAGGGGGCGCCCTATGTGTTTTAGTGTGTGCGTGTGTGTGTGTGTGTGTGTGTGTGTGTGTGTGTGTGTGTGTGTGTGTGTGTGTGTGTGTGTGTGTGTGTGAGAGAGAGAGAGAGAGAGAGAGATATTATTTTAACAACTTGGGCGAATCACTATTTTATTTTCATATTCAAAGGCTTAAATGTTCGTATCTGTTATTACTGTATATAGTTGTTCCCTTAGTTTGTTGTATGATTTGATTTTTGTTGCAAACTGTGCTTGTGTGCACTTCATGTGTCTCGTGTTTGTGTGTCCATTGATTAGTGGCTCAAGAAGCTGCCGCACATGAACCTGCATGACCTGTGTGGTTTTACCACATACACTTGGACAAATCCATGCACAAGATGATTGTATCTAGCTGTAATAAGCTACAACAGATGAAGTATTTAAGACTTGGTGATGAGTGTTAAAAGTACATTCACTCAAATGTTCATGTATGATTTTGTGCCCTTACCTTACCTTTAAATCAATTCTACTATTCCTCCATTACAGAGGCAAATATTGTACATTTCTCTTTTTCACTTAACATGTGCACATGGGAAAAGTTATCCAATTAAATACTTATGCTTTTTTTTATTTATTAAACAACCCAACATGTATAAAAATCTCCAAACTGACAAATGCTTGATAATAAAATTCTGCCTTCACATTCATTTATCTATATATAAAAATTAAGAACACTCCCCTGGAAGATGTTGATAAAATAAAGTACCTTTACTTTACCACTATTGTATACAATAATAATAACTGAAAGAGTGAATATGTAAATGATAAATCATTTGAGACATTGAACATGTTCATTACTTATGCATATATGCATTTTATATGCTTTCATATAGGCTACGTCAGATCTTTATTTTTAAAAACATTCAAAAAATTGCATTGAACTGCAAAAAGTTGCAGAATATATTTTGGTTTCAGGGCTGAATTTACGAAGAGGATAAAGATGAACCAAGTAATGAGAACATAACTCAAGGAGACCTGCCCATATGGTTATCAATGTTTTGGACTCTGTAAAAATACCTCTCATGTACCTGTTCCCCACATGTACAGTAATACTATGGTCTCTGACCTTGTTGTTAGGATGTGTGACATAGCTGGGCCTGTTCGTCAGTGCTACAAAGCAGACCTTAGAATAAGGACACATACCAAACATGTAAGTGAGAAAATTCCTGAGTAATTACATCTGAAGCATTTTTAGGTCCACGATTAATTGGTTACAGATGAGCGAATGAATGCACCAGCACAAAATGTCCAAACAAACCACCTTAAAAGAATAACAGCAGGAGCAGCAAGGTGTATAGTTCCTCATTGCTTTTGAACATTTTTAAGAAGCCAATGCCAAATCAGTTGCCAACAAGCTCTGGCGTACCGCCACTTGACAGACAGGTCTACAGCAGAGCAGTGCTCAGTGGAATGCCAAACATTTGTTTCATAAGCTGAAAAAAAGCCTGCTGATTTCCCTCCCTCTCCTCTTAGAGCTCTTAGGAAGGAGGTCTCTCAGCCACCTGTGCATATTCAGCATAGCATAGGAGAGAGTCGGGCACAGGGAGTAATGTACTGAAGGAATGCCATCCCACAGAGCAGCCACTCAATAAAGGGGAGTGTGAGGAATTAGCTTTAGCACACACAGGATATTACTGTACATGTGTTTAACATAAACTGCTGTCAAAGTCTGTACTGGCCAACCGCAACTGCTTGTCAAAACCGAATCCGGAGCAATTTTCTACTGTTTTAAGATGATTTGGACTAATGGGATACACTCGCTTGAAGCTCTGAGAGTGGTCTGCATTTGCTCCAGCAGTTGTGTTGTAGCTCTCTGTAGCTTATTGAACTGAAACCGTTTTACTGAAAAGTTTTATTTTAGTATTCAAGGGGAACTTACGTTTTATATAAAGTTGTCCGCTGATGAGTCATGATGGCATCGTATGTATTTGATGTATTTTTAATTGTTACACAAAATCCAATTCAATTGTGAAAGGGGCCTGGCACACCTGCCTTGAAAAAAACCAATAAAGTCATACACACCGCAAAGCAAATATCAATAACCACACAAGTGACACACACACACACATATAAAAAGTAACTATTTGTGTGCTTGGGAGAATAGATTTAGAGGTTTTGAGTTTCGCTTAAAGTAGAGACAGTAGTGATGGACCTCAGGTCAGCAGGAAGTTTGTTCCAGGGAGAATGACCACAGTAACTAAAGGCCCCCTTTCCAGACTATGATCTAGGTACGGCTAAGAGACCTCCACCTGGGGTGCTGGTGGCCCAGTGGTTAGAGCGTGCGCCCCATGTATGTAGGCTGTAGTCCTCCAAGCTGGCGGCCCACGTTCAAATCCGACCTGTGGATCCTTTCCCTCATGTCATTCCCTACTCTCTGTCTCCCTGATTTCCAACACTATCCACTGTCCCAGCTCTCCAATAAAGGCACAAAATGCCCCAAAATAAATCTTTAAAAAAAGAAAGAAAAAAAAGGCCTCCACCTGATGACCTGACGGGCCAGGTCAGGTTGTAGTCTGTGAGCAGGTAAGAAATGTACTCAGGAGCTGAACCATTGATAGCTTTATGGACTAATAAATTATTTTGAAAGTGAACTGTATTGTACGGGGAGCCAATGGAGTTTTTTTAGGACTGGAGTGAATGTTTAAATTTTCTAATACGTGTCAGGACTCTGGCTGCTGAATTTTGAATAAAATTAAGTCTTCCTACAGATTGTTTGGATAATCTGGCATATAGAGCATTGCAGTAATCTAACCTGGGTGAGATGAATGCATAGACTAATTTCTCTGCATAAGTTTGGGATAAGAATGATCAGAATTTTGATCAGAATTTTAAATGGTAAAATCCTGTTCTGGTAATATTGTAGATATGACTGTCAAAGCTAAGGTCAGAATCCAGAATAATGCCAACATTTTTGGCTTGCTCACTGTATTTAGTGGACATGGATTTGAGGTGAATATGGATGTGTTGTGCCTGAATTTTTAGACCAATGGTGAGTATTTCAGTCTGGTCTGTGTTTAGTTTAAAAAAGTTGATGGACATCCTTGAGTTGATATCTTTTATGCAGTCTGTTAGTTTATTTATAGGACTAAGATCTTCAGATGAAAGAGAGATGTACAACTGTGTGTCGTCAGCGTATGAATGGTAAGACATGTTATGTAACTGGATGATTGCTCCAAGCAGAAGCATCTATAGATTAAAGAGTAATGGCCCAAGGACTGACCCTTGAGAGAAACTTCCTGTCTTTTAAATAGGACTTTAACCAGTCAGGCACAGGGCCAATAGAATCATGAAGCCTTTGTACCCAGATTTTCTGGTCAAGGTAGCTTTTAGTTAGATTTTACCTGAGTTATGTCAAGGGATAGATTATATACAATTCATACATATAACCCTTTCATCAAATCGAGGTCTGCAGAACAAGTATGGGTAAAAAAAATGTTTATGTATGTGCCTATCCCTAAAACTTGAAAATTAACCAAACTCTTTCCCTGTCTAGCCCATATTTTGAGATGCCAGTTGGGGTACATCTGTCTACATGTGTCTATATATTGTATTTAAGTGTTTTGGAGTGAGAGGGTTTGGGGGATGGGGTTCAGGAATGAGACTGCCACAGATCACATGACAAGTCTGGTAGGGTCACTGTTATTCTTTTATCCCCCGTAGTCTCATGACTGTCTGTCATATAATTGCCCCTGTCTGAAGCTTTTCAGGCACACTCTCATCACATATGAGTTGTAAGCAAATGTCTCTATCATGATTAATACAATCTTCCTTCCCTTTGATTCTGGTCAGACTGGCACCCATACAGGGGTTTGACAATTATCCGATTATAAGATGTGGTTTGAATGGTGAGCAAAATAAAGAGGCGAAAAGGCAAAGGCTACCTTTCATCTAATTCCAGGGTCGGCTAATTATTTTTTTGGAGCGGTCTGTTCGTGTAGCTGTCGTGGTCCCCATTTCTGGAGGCTTGGCCCCCGAGGCAGTCCAAGGCTGTAATTAGGCCTGAGCGTAGTGGAGGACGGAAAGAGAGGAACTCTCAGCACTCAGTCTGACAGATTGCAAAGTGCTCGGAAGTGGGCTGAGAGTGGCGCCGCTCACTTTGGGCCCTGAATCCCCCCTACTGCCAGACAGTATCACTTCCTGAGTCTGTATTTCTATGTCTCGTATTGAAACATTAGAACTTTGAACTTGAATTCACAGATGTATTCATTTTTCTTCACATGTGCAAAACATATTGATTCTCATTTTTGTTTTATTGCTCTTTTTTATCACTTTGCCACTTCGCCTTCTGTTTGACATCAATAATAACTGCTTGAGTAAATCCCATGATTTTCATTACAATATGTACATGAAAACTGTTTCTAATTGAGTAAAAGTTTGTTTTATTCACTATTTAGAATTCTTCTTCTGTGGTGTGTTTTTGAACTTCAATAAAATAAAGCACAAGTGAAATGGACAACTGCATGTAATTTCTTCTTGCAATAGCCCTGTATCATTTTTCTCCCTGACACCAACACACCATTACTCATCGTAAACAAAGACAAAATTATAGTTGGTGGATGAGGGAATATCCCTAGCAGATGCAGGCCCTACAATGCTCCATTTATTTTATAAGTGATGGTGGTCTGTGGTTGCAAGATGTGGTTTGATGCTATAAAGAAAAGACAAAGACTTACAATAGTCAGTTTTAAAAGTTATAGATGTCAAAACAGGGAACATTTTGGGTCTGCAGTAAATAGAAGATATTGAGTTATATTGAGAATATTAATTGGCCTACTTTATATGAGATATTCACTGCTGTTGTTTTACTTACATACAGATAATGTTGAGACATGATTCATTTAAAGCACACCTCGCATGATTTAGAGATCATGAATATTACATTTACAAGTAAAAATTGAAAGCAAGTCTATTCATACACACCAAGTTCATGTGCTAAAACATCACCAAAACTTTTCTGTAATAACGGGGATCTAGCGTCTATCTCTTGAATAAACATCTTAAAGTGGACATTAAAAAAACTCACTTTAAAATGATTGACAATGTCAATAACATCCAGGTACTATTAAAGTGAACATACTAAGAGCATAGTGGTCAAATGCTATTGATCAAAGAAACTTGAGCTCTGATAAGGCAGCAGGCACAGCACACCATTGAGTCACAGGTCAGGAACCCTTGGCCAGTATTAAAATCATGATGTAAACACATATTCACATGACAAAGGCATTAACTGACCTTACAGCCTGTTGATTTCAGTTCAGTGACCATGCCCTACTGAGACCCCTCCACAGCAGATGTGAGCAACATTATCGATGAGTAGACTGGGATAGTCATGACCATCTGTGAACTTTATCCCATGCTACAATCCAGTTATGTTGTCACCTTTTACCACAGTCACGACTGCGGAGCATTACAAACTGCTTTGATTTATTTCTTGGTACTGTATGGCACAGAAACTTGCAGCTTTGACACATAAATCTGTTTTAACCGATTCTGAAGCAAAAAAGTTTGTAATCCTTTAAAACCTATTGACAAGTAATGGTACACTGATGGTGTCGGGTTCATTTAGACTGATGGTGGTGGGTTCATTTAGACTGATGGTGGTGGGTTCATTTAGACTCAGTCCAAACTATGTTGAGGCCTGATCTGAAAGCTAACAATTAATCTCTGTATTTTGTGGTTTTGTTGTCTGCTGAAAAAAAAGGGAAGCCTCAAATTGTTCTAATTTTTTTCTCCCCAACCTATACCCTATTACCCATGTGCCGCAGAGAAAAGAGATGAGCCCTGCCCCTCTAATTAAGTGGCTGTAAAAGTCCTGCAGAGCTAAGGTAATTGAGGAATGAGAATAAGTTCTGTCAGGCAGATATACAGGGTCTCTCATCTCTACATTATATCCAAAATGTGATTGGTCTCAGCCTGCCAGAGGACAGTGTAAATCTGTTAAGTAAATTTGAAAGCTTACATTTTTAGGACATTCATATTGTGTGTGACAGGCTCAGCATACCGACTTCATGCGTCAGTAAAGAATGTCAACACAATAGCAGTGATCATACTGCAGAGGCTTGTCAGCAATTGCCATATGTTGGTTAAAATAAGTCTACTTTTGTAGGGCATTTTCAGTACATCTTTCTTCTTTGAAAAGCTACTCAAAATAGTAAATATAAAGACATCAAATCTTTTATAATGGGAAATTATTACACTATCATGCTAGGCATACATACTCTTCTCAAATGTATACAATGTTATTACCTGTTTGAAATATAGTCTCACCTTACAAGCTTTTCTGTAATCTAATCATGTTGCTTGGTTTTCTGGACTTTCCCTGGCTTCTTTTATTTCAAGGCCACTCCACACTAAATAACAGAGGAAGACAGGTTCAGGGCTCTCTGCAGTCACCACACCTGGGCCCTTGCTTCCTTCCTGCCCTCCCCGGGAATTCTTCACTTTCACCACCTGCAGAGGGACAGTACTGAGAGGGGAGGAAGGAGGGTCTACCCTATTACACCTTTCCTGCTTCTCTGCAATTTTATTCCCTCTAAGCACCATTGCGCCAGCCTGTCCAGGCTTGTGTGCAGGTAAAATCTTTTTTTTTTTTACAGCATTTCACCAATAAGACAGTGGACACGTGTGCTGGATCTGTGCATTTGTGCCAGGAAAGTAACGCACATATGCACTGAAGCTGGCTGTATTTCAGCCCTACTGAAGGATGTAGTGGAAATTCACTTGAGACTGTCACCACAACTTTTTCAGCTTTTAAGAAAAAGCTAAATAAATGAAGGTAATTTTCGCTAGGGTTAGCAGCCACATCACACAACAAAATAGGTTCAAAAATATTGTGTAGCTAGTGTCCTCTGCTGGCTGTACATTGAACTGAAGCTTTTCATAAAACTTCATGTTTCCAGGGAGGTCTCTTTATTACTTAACTCTCAGCAGTATAGTGACATGAACATGTTACTTATCAGCTCCTCCTGAACAATTCGAAGACAATATAGCTTGAACTCTGCCTGTGACAAACACTCCAGATTTTTGTGGCTTCAGACCACACAAGACCTTTGCATGGTATCAGCAGTCTGCTCAGTGACAGTCCCTGAACAGCAATCATCAATCAAGAAAGACATACATGTAACTTCCTGTTATTCACTGTTCTTCTAACCTACAATACTTTAATAAACATCGTAGAGAACACTTAAACGTCTGACAGATTTCATATATGATTCTGAAGATTAAAAAAAATGTACACTTTATAAAATTAGGCACAAGACAAGTACATAATGTCTGTTGGATAATACGATTTAGGAATACAAAACATGGGTTCTAGACTTTGTCATATTGAAAAAGTCTGATTGCTTCAATAAAGAGCAGGTGTAAACTGATAAAGAACATAAACGACATGTTGTGTGACAGAGGATAGAATACGATTTTTACCAACAAACGCTTCAAAGGAGAAAATAAAGCAGAAAACCATTTAATGTCAAAAAGTGAAGTTTCGTGATACTTGCTTACTACTGGTAAGCTATAGGTCTACTCAGATATTAAGTTTGCTAGCTTGTTAGTTACACCCAACACACATGTGGATAAACATGGGGCCAAAGTTAGCCAGTCTCTTAATTCACAACTTAATACGACGAAATGTTGTGTGTTTACTTGAAGCCTTACAAAAACGAAGGTGCTAAGAGCTTTCAACTCACTGTTTGTGGAACCGGTTCCTTGATCTCTGATGGTTGCCAGGCAACAGGTCCTTGTCCTATTTTTCTCTTACGTCATACCGGGATGGGAGGTTAAAATGCTGTTGAAGTGTTACTTGTTAAATAGCCTCACTCTAAATTTATAGAACTTACAGCTGTTGTTAGTCCTATAGAGTTATTAAACAAATCATGTATTTGTCATTGCTGCTGCAGTTATCAGCAAATGAAAAAATAATAAACAGTAGGCTAATTATAAATCTGGAATAAGCACACTTGGCCACTAGATCTATAGCTAATATTTCTGTTAAGTGGTGCAACATGATAGCTAGTATGTGAGAGGCCTAGTTTACATTATGTTTGCTAGGAAGTGGTTCAATTGTTGTCTAACCATGAGGTTATTTTGAATGTTTTGCATTGTCTATTTGTGTTTTCATGTATGCTAGGCCTACTGTTCTTTTGTGGGTATTTTTTCTGTTTGATGAATAAACTTCTGTTAAAAGGAATTTCCTCATGGGGATAACAAAGACGTAAGTCTTATAATTAGCCAATATGTTATAATAACCCATTAGCTATGTTTAGCTAGTTTGACACAATCACAAACTGGGAGCTTTACACTCCGAGCGAGCGTGACATAAGAAACAAATGGCCAAGTAAATAAATTTCAGATTTGACAGCTCAAGGAGATTAAATAAATGTTTCACTTTGTTTATTTACAGAACGCATCACACAATGTCATGTCAATACACAAATAAACTGTCCACTTGTAACAGTTAGCATGTTATAAACAGAGGCAAAGTATTGTGAGATACATATGAGGTACAGAATATAGGTTATGAAAATGCTTTTCTTTTAAAGATAACAATTGTGTAGGCCTACGATTGTGTAGACCTACATTGATGTAATAATTACACCCCTAACAGGACTGCATTTGGAGGTAGGCCCCTCACTAGATAAAAAGGATGCTTAACCAAGAGTTGAAAGGAATCAAGTTTTATGGTCATTTTCTCACACACATTTCTGACAAGCAAACAACTGGGGTCAAAATAGCTATATTTTTGCTCCAGTGCAATAAGTCCAATATCACTGACAAATGGCCCCTTTGTTTCTTCAAACAACTTTTAAAAATAAAACCAAATATGATTACAATGTTTGCTCTTCTGCTTTAGCAGCCTGTTCCTTTTAAGTAAAAACAAAAAAAAATACAACAAAAATTGATTGATAAGCTATTTGGTAGGCCTACTGAAACCTGCTCTGTTGTTTTGGGCAATGAACCATTTCAAACATAGGGCACTTTAGTAAAACATTGGCAGCTGTTTGTAAAATCAATTTGTACCCACTTCAACAAAAAGTAATGAAGTGTTTTTAACTCTATATATATATATATATATATATATGGGAATAATTAAAATATTGTTCTATGGTTCCTCTCATTTTAGCACACACACAACCATACAAGCACACTTTCATTTCAATGTTGCTTACAGCTTTCAAAGTGGTAATAATCAAATACATCTTATAAAGAAAGTTATTTAACAGTTCCAGAAAGGATACATACATGCTGCACATATACAGAAGGCGTTGGTTTAAGTAAAAAGGTTGTTTTTTTACATTGCATAGATAAAATAGATAAAATCCTGTTAGCGATGAGGCCTACCCTGAAGTCAAAAAACATGTCTGCAGCACTGATTTCTCACAGTTTTTACTCCAAAACAAGACAGCATGCTTGATTATAGGGCACAGAGATGCTTCTACATCAGCTTCAATATAGAGACTATATATAGCTTGAACAAACTGTTTTGGTTAAATATAAGAAAAAAATCATCACATGGAAATAGATAGGTTCTTATTAAATGGTACTTAAATATGCCTGTATGAGAAAAGCAGCCTTTGTGTTTTGTACTTTGTTCTTAAAATACATTGAAAGAATATATCTGTGACAGACTTTACAGCTGTAAACCAGTAAAATAGGACAACACATTTCATATTTTTTAATTTACTGACTACTTTACAGCTAATTTTACAGAAAAGAATAGTAACTGAGTAGTAGGGCTTTATATTTTTATATTTTTTATTGTTTCTATTGTAAGATGTCATTAGATATCCTTCTTCCTGCTGCTGGTAATTAATCATTATGCATTTAATGTCCAGAAACATCCAGGGTTAATGTCCAGGTCATCCCCATCTTCAGTCCTTAACATTTTGTCCTTTGGCCTTTAAGTCCTTTTTTGCTGTTTCTTCCCTCAGTGAAAGTTCTTTCAGATGATCAGCCCAGTAGAAGGCAGCCCTACTTACTCTTCTGCGAGCCAATCATCACCTTGGAAACAAAGTTGACAATGGCACTCGCCGGCTGTTCAGGGTCATGCTCTGCAAACAGGTGACATACGTTGTCCATGGAAGTACCAGTTTTCCTCGCCACAAAGCCAAAGATCCTGCAGAGATGGAGCAAAGTAGTTAATAGTGGCCAGGTAATTGGACTCTAATGTGACTTTGAATAGAACTGCTTTAATGCTGTTCTTGTTATTTTAATGTAAAAAAAAAAAAAAGATTTACTTACTTAGCTGAAGGGTAACCATCTTTTTTCCACCTGTGAGCAGAGAAAATAGCATTTTGGTGTTGTTGGCTTAATAGAATTTCCTCATACATACAATTAACTATTTCCACCTACAGCATTAAGCCCTTTTCAACCGCCATACACTAAATTAAGATGTTACATGTACAATTGTATAATATTTAATTGTGTTTTTTATTCATACTCCTTTTTCTCAACAGTAGGAGTATTGCGGTTGACTTGTTTTCTATTTTTTATTTAATATTAACTGTTGTGAACCAAATCCACAAAGACAAATTCCTTGTATATGTAACTCTACCTGGTAATAAACACGGCTCCTGACGTTTAAAATTATCTGTGAAAATGTGCATTTATTTTAACATATTAAGCTGTCCTTTTCAGAAACTAATTATGATATTCCAAGATACATTCCAACATTGCCCGACATATCAGGTTTAGCCAACCACAGCCATTGGCAGCATTCTGTAAACATTTTAAGGACAAGTGTTTCAACTTTAAGCAACAATACTCACTTTCTCTCCTGAGGGTCCAATGCACAAAATATGACTGTGCTGACATTGTAATGCCTCCTGAAGAAGAGCCTTAAATGAGACAAGGGGTAGTTATTGTAACAAAAAGTTTTTTTCATTTCATGCAGATAGGCGTTTTATTGTCATTGTATTTAGGTACCAGTATGAATAATATGAAAAGCCTGTGTGAAACTCACTTCCTCTGGTTGTCTGTGAGGGTGATTCCCTGGGACGACACCTTGAAGTGGACTACAGTGGAGGTTGGTGAGGGATTGGCGTTCAGAGTCATGCTGGTTGCTTTCTGCACGGCCTGGACGCCTGTTAGTGACTCCATCTCCACCGAGCACAGATACCACACGTTGCAGGCTGCAGGAGCACACACAGTCAAATTATACTATGATCACAACTGTGCAAATAGAGCAAGTGTATTTAGTGACTCAGTCCATAATAACAGGGCTAAATATGGGGATACGTGTGGCTGCACCCAGTAACAAAAGTGTTACAGAATTGCACATAAAGATTATGTAAGTGTTTATGTAGAGTGGCATCATTTCTTTGTAATACTGCTATTTAAAGAAGGTGATCCTGGATGATTACCTGCACCCTGTTTTAACAGCTCAGCAGCAGAGTTGGTGACTGATTGTGAGGTAGTCTCCACAACATCTTCAAGAGGATCTTTGGACAAGAAAAGCAGAAAAGTCAGTTATATTATTCAGTAGAAAACCACAACAGTTACATCAACAAATGAAATGACCAAATGGCCAGACAGGCAGATGTGGGTATGACCACAAGCTTCCACATAAAATTAGCTCTGTGACTGTGTGTCCAATGTTTACCTCTGTCAGGTATGATAAGTTTGCAGGGCAGGGCCAAGGGAGTAATTGAATGTTGGCAGACCAGCGCCGTTAAGCTTCCTACAAAACAATACAAAATCAAATCAGTATTACAGTAAATGCTTTCGATGCTTCACAGCCACATCAATTTCTTGTTTTTCTTTTAAATGTATATTCTGCAACTTAAACGTGAATCATCATACTTTATATATCTTTACAAAAGTAGAAAAAAAACAAAATAAAATAATGATCAATGAAACGACCGTTGATTAATCACGCATTCAAGCATATGGCCGTTAATTATATGACAAAAAAAAAACATGATTTAAGCAGAAAATGTCAGGTAAAAATATACAACATGACACAGACGGCATATTTTCCAACAAAAGCAAATGGTGCAATGAGCAACTGACCAGAAGAGGGCAGTATGGTGCATGACGTCTGTTATTCTGGCGCACTATAAACAAACAGCCAGCAGCTTTGAAGTGAGAAGCATTAATAGAGTGTGTACTCACCAAAATAGGGTTCATTGGGGCAACCCTTCAAGCGCACTCCTTTCTGTGTACACTCAATCAGGAAGTGGCGAACCAATTCATTAGATAGATCGCCTCCTGTTAGAAAATGGACCAAATTACATCCAGACAGTGAAAAAAAACCCAGTGAGTCTGCAGTCTGTTGTAGATAAACCATCTCACCTAAATCACAACTCTTAGCAATTACCTCAACAACATGCCATTTCCCAGCCTTGAGGAGTTACATAAAACATATTCATCTCCACACTCCACTTCAACATGTCCTAAGATTAATGTGATTATGATTCAACAGAAGGGCCTCTGAAGGGGCAGGAGGGTTCCATGTGTGGAATGTCCTGACACAAAGGCTTGGAGAAAGGCCCGCTCCTTAAAGTGGGTTTGGTTTCACACATATAAGAAGCCACAAAGCCCTAAGCTGAAAGTGTGGGGAAGGACAGTGTCATGATGTCACTGCAGGTGCCGTTGGACTGGGAATGGGTGAAGGCATACAAAAGGACAGGTGTGAGTGGGAGATGAAATAAAAAGGGATGAGTGCTGGTGTGGGTTTCTGCAGGAAGGGCAGAGGGGCATCCGTTTTGCCCTCGTGTGTTGACAGAAAATACACACAATTTGTTTCTGATAGTTATTGTGTAGGATTGTATGTCCATGTATTGTTGAATAAGAAAAAATGTATTTGTGAATCTCTATAATCACTCAATCAGCCTTTGTTTTCATACTGAAACATGGCCAGAGAATGTTTGGCCAAATTTATCTAGCATCTTCCCCAACCCATTCTTCCCAAACAAAACAAAACAAAACAAAACAAAAACACTGGGAATTACTTCACCGGGCAGCCTGTTTTGACCCTGCTCCCTGGGTAATACATCCATATCAGGCAGTGTTATGTCGGGCAGAGAGCTTCCCATGAAAAGGCCCCCGGATCACAGTAGGCTTATCAAACCGGCACATCCTTTGTTTGCGAGTGAAACATTAGCTGTACATCTAAGACTACGAGGCAAAAAAGGGGGTCTGTTTGGCTTCATCGTGGTGATGCCCAGGAGAGAAACACAGAGTGAGGAGCTCTCACACACAAACAGAGGGAGAGACTCTCAGGTTCCAGCATGAAGGTGAGTACAGTGGGCTGTAACTGTAGATGGCTTTGTGTGTGATTATGTGATGTATGAGTGTCTTTCCACTGCACCAATCACTGATATCAAAATACACTTATTTTCTTTCTTTTCTGTACTAAGATGAGCAGGTGGATACTTTTCCCATATGTGCATGCATGTTCATTTAGGAGTTACATTCTGCAGGATCTTTGCCTAGCTTGGGAAAGAACAAGCATCGAAGGGAAGACAGCCTAGCGCCACTGAAATGGCTAAAACTACATGTAAGGTTCTTTGTAAGAAATACGTTTTTTTTTTCAAAGGAAAAGTCTTGAGCTGTAAACAGCCAGCAACCCTATGCCTTCGAAATCTATTTTTTTACCTTTCTTGGTCTGCTGGAAAACTGAGGGTGGAGGAGTAGCCACCTTCATTGCCAGTCCATAGGCCCCTCTGAAGGAATGACTGTCCCGCACGATGAAGCAGCCAGGCTCCTTGTCCTTTAAGACTGAAATGGCTGAGTCAAAAGAAACATAATCAGGCGATGGCTCTAGGGTTATATGGGGAAATTCATTAACTTTTATCAAATCAGTGGAGACTGAAGGAATACCTTGGTCCCTTGAGATGTCTGGCTTGTACCAGAATTTAGATGTGTCCTGTACAAACTTTACAGTAACCTGCTTGACAGCCAGCACATCTGGAACACAAACACATATCAGTTCAATACAGTAGTGATTTAATTTCATGATGTTAGCTTAAATTAGGTAACTCTTTTTTTTTTTACCTGGCAGAGGTGAGGCTGTGCCCGGTATCTGAGCCGAGAGGTCAGGCAACACATTGGGGAAAGGAATGCTGAGGGAGCTTCCACTGTGGGGACTCGAGAATCCACTGAGGGATGGAGATGCTGTTCCCAGCGAATGCTCTCCATCTGACGCCCTCTTCTTCTCCGGCAGAAGTGGTGGCAGCATTTGAGGCAGCTGAGGCAGAGGTTCCCTGTCCATGCCTCCATTTCCCAGCAGAGTGGAGGTGGAGTTTGGACAGTCCGTGCCATAGCCGAGCCCTGAGTCATCCTGCTCGTCAAAGCTTTGAGCAGGACTGCGGCTGAGGGCGTAGCGACCCATACAGCTTCTCTGGCTGCTTCGGGGAGAGCTGTGGGCGTTAGGGGCAGGGTGGATGTGGGGGTGGGACAGGGTAGGAGAGTGGTGGCCATAGTCCAGTGACATGGAGTGCTGCATTTGCTGTCTGGCAGAGGAGTAGCTGCTAAGAGATGAGTGGCGACTAAGGAGAGGATGCTCCGGCCAAGATGGATTCACTGTTGAACTGAAGTCAAGACGAAAAAAGAAAAAAACAGATTTAGAACATTATTTTTTGTATCTTGCAAATATTGCATTCTTGTTTGTCTCATGAATTAAGGACATCTACAATGTCCTGTTCATCCCAGGTAGATTTGTCGTTTTTGTTTGCCACCATTTCTGTCTCCTCATTTACTTGTGAACTTAAAATTACATCTCTTATATACTTCTTAAAATTAGCTGCAAAGTCTGTTTACATTGCAATTTGTACAGGGCAGCTTTAATTTTGATTAATGCACCAACATCTTCAACACAGATAAATGGATTGTGTAGTGTACTTTAACTTATTTTTAGGAATTAATGACACTCCCGCTGCTCTGGTTTTAATTGGTCTCATTCTTCATTTCACTCTGGTCTCATTTCATTTAATGAGACAATAAAATGTGGATGCCTTATTTATAACACTAGTGCTATCTTTGAAACTGTAGACCGACAAATCCTTTATCAATAAACTTACTTACAATCGCACTGAAAATCAAACCCCCAGTTCTACGTTGTTGTTTTTTTGTTATCACGCTCTCTAACAGGAAGAAATGGTTCTGGATAGGACAGATCTGTACCTGTCTGTCTGCTGAAGGGTCCCAACAATAGAAGCAGAGTGTGTAGTACTGAGCATCCTGTGACAATTGATGGAGGAGTCTGGTAAAGCCTCAACACCAACATGACTGACCATCTCTGGATATCCCCTGGGTTCTGTTTAAGAGCAGGAAAACAAGAAATCGGAATTATTGCACATGCATTTAGCACATTCATAGAAAGATGCTATTTTTGCTCCAAAAGGTTTAAGCTGTGAATTGCTGGTATGTTTAACCGATATTGCTTGATTCAAATGTTGACGTAAAGGTTCATATATGAATAAAGGTAAGATAATGTGTATAAAACAAACTGACAAAGGTCAAATAAGCAGAAGTATTCTAGCTGGATTGTATGATTGGAGTGGGGGAAATCCCTGAGGCTCATGGTTTCCAGACCCAATCAATACCGGGTTTGAAATGAAATGAAATATGTCCACATGGCTTTAACCTTGACCATCAATCTATAAGAAACCAATCAACAATTCCCCCTGCCACAGCCCATGAAGTCAACAAATCAGTCGAGACTGCAACTACAAATGAAAAGTCTTTTGATATAATTATCTAAAAGCTTTATTTTAATCAGTTTCAGCCTAACGTCCCTGTCATGAATATAAAGGTTATGTTCAAAGTCAAACCTAACAGTCAGGTTTTCTCCGGTTCACATGAATGAAAGGTACGAAGCTGAAAGAGTAGCTGGTTTATTCCTCTCCCTGTTTCCCCTCTGTGTAAACTTTCATGGGGGAAGAAAAGTTGTTTTGTGTCCTGCCTCCTGACCCGCAGTAACCATGGAGATGTGGCAGGACTGAATGTGCCGATTCTTGCCGGGGTGTCTGAGGTAGTAAGGCACAGCAGGAGAATGAATCTGCTGCCGGGCCTCACAACTTTTAACATACCAACAGTCAAAGTAAACTGAAAGTAAACGTATAGGTTGTATTAGGTTCACGGAGAATGATCGATCTATGTGTGGGTGTTTTGTTCCTTGCATTAACAACAGTGTTAGTCTATGACAGCATTACAAATAAAGCTAGGCTCACTTCATCTAAAATACTTCACAAAAAACATTGCAGTTCATGAGTTTGAATCACCTCTTCCATTGATGCTTTTATAGTATAAGAGAATAAATATGTAACAATTTAAAGATCTATTTTGTCAGTGTCCACACAATGCTGCACGGCAGTGGACGACGCTGTTCTTTCCCCATATAACATAACATTTTTGAATAACTTTTCCAGTCATGGCGGGCTTAACCCTTCATCAATGTGGACCCACAACAATGCAGCTTTCAATTTGGCTGTGAACTTCATGGAAACCCACTTTTTTGGACCAGCGTCAGCTAACTTCTTGGTTAGACTGAATTGGTTTTCACTGTGAATTGTCAGCCCATTGTATGTTCAGCTTATACAATGTTCCCTGATCTAGTTCCATAAGTTCTAACCCTGGAGTAACTTTATATTTCTATTTTGAAGTTTTAAGAATATCAAAGAACATTCCCATAATGTCCAATTTGTTTTCAGAATGATTGTGATCTTGAGACTTAACCAGGAACTGGCATCTGCTCATTTTAACGTTGACTTGTGATATTCCTTCTTTACTCAGATGAATCTTACTCATATACCCCGTTTAATTGAACATTTAGATGAACAACTGCACAGTGTTGTATTTATCCATGTAAAAATAATTACATTTTAAAGCATCCTAAATCACGAAAGTTGGAAAAAGCATTCTTCTCAGTCATCTGTTCAAATCAAGCTTTGTTGGCAGGTCAAGTCAAAAGTTTTGAACATTAGCTTCCATCAGAAGAGAAATGCCTAAATAATTATGTGATTTAAAAATGTAGCGAACAATTAACACATAAAGGATATTTAATGCAATGTCAACAATCCACAGATACTGGGCTACAAAGTGCTATAAATGCATCACCTTTGCATCTCTGAGAATTATATAAAATGGGGTTTTTCCCTTCAAGCACCTCAAAAAAGAGCACATCCCTTCAAAGAAAAAAAATGCCTAGTTTGAATCTGAAGAACAACACTGTTCTGTCTAAAAAAGATTTCTCCCCTGGCCATGACCACAAAAACATTCTCCCAAAAAAACTAACATGAAGGGCAGAGACTGGTTAGGAATCTCCCTCTGCTTTTGCATTTATGGGACGTCTTTGTTTTCCGTCTCTGACTCAAAACCACTAAAATTCCACAAATGTTGTCTCCATTATTATCTGAAGCCAGGCCGACCTGCTCTGTTCTTCCAAGATATTGTTCCCAAAGAGTCAGTCACAGAGCAGACATGAAAGACAACTCGTGCGTCACCAATAAATCTCTGCATGTCACCGTCACTCACTAGCTTTATGTAGTTGAGGGGGAAAACAATGGGGAGATTACTGAACAGTCACTTGAACCTACCGTGGTCTGTTCTGTATCCTCCGTAGGACTGCATGCTGGGTGATGGTGTTTGCCTGAGCAGGGTGAATTCAGAAATATTTTTCACTGAAAAAAGAAAGGGAACCAATATGAAGACATTTAACCAAACTACAAAAAAAAAAAAAAGATATTGTGAACACATCTACAATCAAATACTCCGATAAAAGCATCTTACTTACAATGACACAGGAAACATTCAGTGCTTACCATAAGGTGTTGGAGGAGAGATAGGGAAGGCTGGGGTGGGGGGAGTCATGTCACTGCCTGCTTCGATCCCAGTGTCCATGTCTGGTCCCTGGGCCCTGTAGTCTGCACTGTCACTCCTGTACAGCATGTGATGCTGTAACAAACAACACATACATGTTAGCAAACATATAGAATAGAATGGTATACATGATATACTTCATAACACTACACATATGTGCTTTATTTACCTGAGTCTGTGGCACACACGGGGAGTAGGTCCGCTGGCTTCTGTACTCCTCTGTAACACCCCACCCCGAATTACAGAAGCCTGGATGGTCCGTGACATCACTTCCTTGGCGACTGAGACTCCTTGTGACACCCACCTGGCCCTCACTGGACTGGACAGCTGGATACACACAAAAGAAATATGCAAGTAGATCATTACATGTTCATAGATTTACAGGGATTGTTAACTTCTTTTACATTTGATACCGTTTAGAAAAACATTCATTAAAAATCTTTGACTATAACTGTCTTCTTCTAGTCAAGGTAGTATTGAGATGTTTTCTCTCATATTCAGGGTGAATAGATAAGGGATGGGCAAGACAGTTGAAACAGTGATCAAATTATTTAGAAGGGTTTGTTAGTTTTGTGTTACTGAGTCTTTCTGGTGGATGGAAAAATGTGCATTACAAAATAACCTCAAAAGAACATATCACAATAGTATTCAGTTTAATTCTGCTGCCTGCCTCCATGTTATGTGTTGTATGTGCGTTCAATGTGGCCTCTGGGACTATTCCCTTGTCTCTCCTGTATTGTCTTTATTGCATGAACTGCTTTGATGTCTTTGTTCCGTCTGTGCCACATGCTGTATGTCTCTCTTCCTTTTGCTTAGGCCTGATGTAATTATAAATGTAATTTAATTTATTGTATTTTAATTTTTAACTCATGCATTTGAGGTTGCCTACTGACAACTGGCCGGGGACTACATATGGAAATTAGCCGCAAAGGCTAAAGCTGCTACTTTCACTGTACAGTTAATTAAAGGGGACTGTCCACCCAACAATAAGCTAATAAACTAAACTAAACTGTGTGGGATTGAGGAGCTCTACCGTTAGAACGACTGTAAATTAAAAAGTCGGACTGCAAAAAAGAGCCAAAAGTATTATCAATAAGACTGATTATTCTACTCACACAAATCCACTTCTTCTAAATTCCCATGTCCTGAAATGCAATGAGCTGTTTTATTACAAAATAAAACAAATGATGTTCAAAGCAAAATCAAAGTCACATCCAGATTCTGTGAAAAGGGTTACTGCCAATATGATTAAAAAGTTTGTGTTTGTAAGTTTCTAGTACAAAAAGCTAACATAGGTATTAAAAGGACATTGTGTTTCTACTGTTGGGCTTTAACTACGGAATGATGCCAACATTTCATTCATTTTTAATGATTCAATACATTTTTAAAACGTGTAATTGACTTTTGGTTTTAAAACAAATGGGTCGTAAAGCTTTTTTTTTTTTAAACTGTATACTGTGAGGGTGAATGATGTATCTGTTGTTGTTTTATTTGCACTTCTGGAAGCTTTTGCCTATGCCTGTTCAGTCATTACTTAATACATGACAGTTGACTTTGTTTTTTATATTGTTAATCATTATTGTGTAATGGATGATGACTGAATAAAAAAAATATGTATAAGTCCACAAAGAGTACGCACTGCACAGCTAACCCTGTGGCACTGCCTGCAGTCATGTTTTGAGAAGACAGCTGAGGAATGCCAGGGGTCTTGTTGGGGGGGGGGGGGGGGGGGGGGGGGGTGTTAGTGTGTATATGTGTGTGTGTGTGGGGGGTCAATGTTGTGACTACTCTGATGAGTGCTGCCACTCAGCACTAGGGTGTTAATTTGAGCCCTCCCAGTGAGCTCTGACCCCACAGCTCTGAAGAATGCTAATGGTGCAAGAAGTGCTAATGCCCTGGATCATTATTCAGCGAGCGAGTGTGGATGACACAGACAGATGTTCCTCCATGCATGCATCACGGTGATACAACTTTTTATTTTATTTTTTTTAATCTTCTTTCATCATTATATCCAATCTACCAACCAATTTACAACATTTGACATATAAGTGTGAACCATTGACTCAGAGTAGGGGATCCCATCCGTCTCTTAAAATGTGTGTGGAAACAGTGAGGAGACAGGTGAGAATGGATCTGAATGGTTTGGCCAAAAAAAAAAGAAAAAGGCTTGTCTTTAATGAGTAATTTTCATTGCCATGTCTGTAACCTTGAACCCTCGAAGACTAGGGCTGGGCAATATGAGGGTCAATACAGTGTTGTGAGGCCATAGAGAGGTTTCTTCAAAGTTTGAATTCAAATCTTTGAACATCTCTAGTTGTTTCACACAGTTAAAAATCAATAAGGATCACTGTTTTCAGGTAGTATTACTGTCTTTAAAGGACTATCGCTCACTGTGATTCATTTCCTTATAGTGTGTCAGGTATTTCATTAATAATACTCACCCAAACAATAACATACCATACAGTAAGGCAAAAATGAAATACTTCTTTAATGTGTTTTTAAAAGTATTTCCGTTACCTTTAACTAATGAATTGCACACTTAACCTTAATGTTGTTTGAGACAATGCACAGTTACTGTAAAAAGTAATAAAAGTAAAACTTGTAAAAATCGACTTTCTGAGCCAACAGACTTTAAAGTTAGTCAAAATGACAACATGGGGGCTTGGTCAAATGACGTGTTGAGCACATGAAGAACAAGTGGGACTGGTCTAGTTGCTGGATGCAAACATGAAAGCAAGTCACCCCCTTATACTTCCTACAGGGTACTTCCAAATTACAAATCTTCTATAGCCTGTAGCCTTTGTTTCTTGGAATGATGCCTCTTTGTAGTTGATATGCACAGACAGGTAAGCTTTCAGAATCAAATGGGAGAGAGAAAAAAAAACGTTGCCTGCGGGCTCACTTGTTCCTCTTTTGGAAATTCCTCAGGCCTCCCTGTCGTGTGCCCCTCTACAACCACATGTTCATGCCGTGTGATTCAAGCACTGCTAACAAGCAGACGGCTTTCTGCATTTTCTCTGCCTCACTGGTTGTCAGCTACAGAATAATGGATTGCTATTTCTTCTTTGATAAGTACTCCTGAGTCATTAGTAGCAAAAACTGACAAGTTGAAAGGACAAGCCAAACCTGATAAAGCTATAAAGTTAAAATCTCAGGAGCAAGGAAGTGGTCAGTGCAACTTAAAAGAAACTACAAATAGTAGCTTAAATGTTGCGGTTTTGTAACCTTGCATTTCCTTTATCCTTTTACAGCTTGTATGGAGAAGCAGACATATAAATAGTGAAACACATTCTGTGAATATATTTGAAATGATCCTCGACTCAAGTGGAAATAACTTCGTCAAAAATCATAGAGATGAGTCAATCCACAGCATAAAAGATAATTAAAGAAGAAATTATAATAAGCAAGGTATCATTCACAAGAGCTGAGAAGGAAAGACTGCGCATGGATGGAACTGTGATCAACATGAGATTACAAAAGGGAGAGAATCTTTTAGTGATGAATAAAATCAAATACAAAAATACTGCTGATTTTCCTTTAACGGCTAACAATGAGCAGTCAGTATAAGGGAAGCAACAACTTCCAGGACTTTGATTTACTGCATATCTGTATTTCAATCTCTGTAATCAAACAGAGAGAGATGGCCATGTTCAGAAAGGTCGATGACAGCTGCTCTCCCTCTCTTCATGTACGGTACTGATCGTTGAGTCAGATAGCTCGACAGACAAGTCTCGACGGCGCTCTTCGCTCCGAAACATACCAAAAACATCTGAAAAGCTGGCAACAACCCTGCTATTTCTGCCACTAAAACACGCCAGGTGGAAGAGGGAGGGACGGCGAGCTTTGTTAAGTTAACTGTGTCGTGGAAGAGAAGAAGAGCTGAGGCTGTTTGAGAGGGAGCGACTGCGCTGTAAAACCAGAGCTGCCAATTCTAATTATCAGCGTAATTAATCATTATGATTTATTTACACGATCTACCGCATGTACACGTTACCATTTTGAAAATGAAAGAGAAAAGGTTCACAGTTTCAAACAAGCTGAAGTAACATCACTATTAGCTTTTTTTTCTTTTTTTGGGGGGGGGGGGGTTAAGCCAACATGGTAAAAGCCAAAGAGTCTTCATTTAGTGACAAAGAAAAGCAGGAAAGCTTCACATCTAAGCAGCTGGAATCGGCACGTTATGAATAAATTATAAGACAATTTGGCAATTGATTTTCTTTAATTTGATAAAACCATTAATCACCATTGCAGATCTATCTTAAATATTCAAAATCATTCCATATTTATAAATAGAGTTTAGAGCCAATGTTTGCCATGAATATTAGGACTTTGAAGCAAAAAGACTTAGAGGGATCACAATGACTGTCAAAGATTTCTTTCCATGACCACATTCCCATATCAAAGCACACCACCACCACCACCACCACCACCACCACCACCTCCACATCCAGACTGTCTGTCTATCTTACCTGTCTGTTGTGTGTTTTTCAACGTTGCTGCGTTATTATCGCTGAATCTGACGTCGATGCCATTTGAGCCGTTCACTATCGTCCCGCCGTTCTTCTTCATGGGGCTGCTTCGGCTCTTCACTGGCATGAATGTTGGATCCAAATCCATGATCAGCTGGTTGAGCTGGTCGATGGAGTTGTCGATGTCCATTGTTAGCGACTTGAACTCCTCGTCGCGCTTGTTGTTGTTGTTATTGTTCATCGTCGCCTGCTCTTGGTGGGGCGCTGTGTTTCTCTGAGAATCCATCGTACCAACTCTTGTAAGGCTGTGTAGTTCAGCGGGCAGGCCTGGTTTTGGTGGACTGCTCCCTTGCTTGTTCCCTGAGTATCTTTCTGTACCGTTTCCCTCATCGGGCATGTAGATAAACTGTTCCGCGGCAACCATCTGCTGCTGGCGAACCCAGGACTGTGTGGAATAGCTCCCCTGTCTGTACACATGCTTTTTTGGCACAGGGGCACTGCTGGGATTAGAGGAGGCCACAGAGTTACTCCTAGAGGTCAGGCACCCCCTTTTAGCCTCAGCGTAGGCTCTCTCGTACTCCTCCATGGGAGGGGGCACAGGCTGGTGGATGTGGTGCTGGCTTTGGTTTTGCTGCTCTTCCCCCCCTGGACTCCCAAAACCATCGGACAGCAGAGAGTTCTGGCTGCTCTTGTGGCAGGAGGACGACAGAGTCCCTAAGCTGTCCACACTGTGCAGATCATGAGCCGTGATGACCTCATCATCCAGGATGTCGGTTTCCCTCTCGCGAGGCCTGGAGCTTCCGTTTAAGTGCACCTGCGCTGGGACTACCTGCTGGACGGCCGACCTAGGGCCTTGATCATCCATCACCTCCAAGGGGTCCTCAAGACCAAATTTGCTTAAAAGCCGCTTCAGCTGGACTTTCTCCTGTGAGCTGGGGCCTTCTTTAGACTTGATAGTGGTGGTGGAGGTGGTGGTGGTAGAGGTGACAGGTGTGGGTCTGTCTGCCCATAGAGAAGTGCTTGACAGTCCGGAGTCACTGCTGACAGAGAGGGCGTGGTCGCTGTGGTCAGGGCTGGAGGTGGCAGAGGTGGTGCGAGCCCCCCGGCCAAGCGTGGCCTCTCCTCCTCCTCCTCCTCCTCCTCCTCCTCCTCCTCCTCCTCCTTCCCCGTGGCTCGGGATCCTCTTGTTAGCTGCTTTGTCCTGGGTTAGGCCTTGAGAGCGGGGCGCTGCAAAATAGAAGAGATGCAGCGCTTCATACATTCAGCTGGGATCGGCACACATACTGTACACACACAGAGACACACAAACAGGAAGCAGGGACACATACACACAAAACCACAGAGGCTCTCAACAAGTACAGTCATGTCATCCCATAAATTAAATCATTCAGGATCTGTTATTGAGAATGTTCAACCCTTACAAACACACGTCACCTGACAAAGACAATACAAACAAACACATGACTACAAAGATGTAGGACATCAATACATTGAAATGAAATGATTTACATTCTGTTATGTCAATGAGAAAAATCACCTGATTAAGAGAAGATACCCAAATTATTCAAATACCTCTCTTTTGTATATTCTAATTCAGGTATGTTTTCAGCAAATCTATTCTTGTAAGCTGTCAATGAGTTACATAGACTGGAGATGCATGTGGACTATCAGGTTATATGATACATGTGATTTTCTGTAAGTTGCTACTAGAGTCAGACGGCCGTGGATCTGCAAAGTCTGACCCCGGCATTCCTCACCCTGCTGTGATTAAGCCTCCCTACTCCCTCTCGACTGCCCCTTGACCCCCAGCATATGTCCAAACAACCGCCTTAATCCTCAGAAGTAACAGGAAAAACTCCCAGGAGTCAGTCATTTTGCAAGGCAGCGTGCCATCCTTGACAACAGAAAACAATCAAAAAGTTCAGCCTTCGTGGACTTACTGAAAATGGAGGCAGGAGAGGAAGAAGAACACGTGAGCAGCGTTGCCACGTTAAGTAAAACTTGCTGTTTCACTGTCACTCTCCCTGTTCCTCAACAAAAGGGAGCTGGAACATGACCCCCTATGCTTCTCCCTCAGTCTGCCGCCTTAAGTGCTTGCCTTTCAGTCAAACCATGACTGGAGGATCTGAATACCAGACATGCATGATAAAAGCTCCCCCTCCTCCTCCTCCTCCTTGTCCTCCACTCAGAAAGCTCCTGTATGTGTAGTTGGGCCCTTCCTCCTCCTCCTCCTCCTCCTCCTCCTTCTCACACAAACACACCAGTTGAACCAGCATCCAGCCTTGAGCAGCCTCTGCTCAGGTCTCCATGCAGGTCAGATCCAGTGGGAGTTTTCCCAGCAAATCCCCTCTTGTGGCATTCTTTCTTGCAAGGTGCAAGCAGGTTTTGGGGCAGATGTTTCCCCTCTTACTCAGCAGAGGCCATCTTTCTCAGTCACCCTTGTCATCATCCTGCCTCTCCTGTCTTTTCCCTCCCCCTCCTCATCTGTTTCAAGACGGAACAAAAAAAAAAATCTCTTACCTTTACCTCCGCTGCCAGGTGAGTACAAAATACAATCCCAGGAGCGGGGGAAACAAAACTCAAGGAGAAGAAGAGGCAACAAAAACACACGCGAGAGAACATGGCTTTCGAGCAGCAGATAATGCTCAGGGTCAAATCAAGAGAGTTTGAATGAGTTGGCCCTGTTCTCTGCCTCTGCTGAGAAGGTGAGAGTGTTTGCACTCCACACAAGGGGGGACCTTGAGATCTCCAAATAAGGGTAGAGGAATGTAAACAAGTAGGGCGGGGCTTAAGTGTGTAGGCGGCGCTGGAGGAGAAGAAGTAACCCAACGCTCTTGCCCTGCGTAAGGGGACTACCCCACTAGGGAGAGAAAAGGGGGAAAAAAGAGAGAAAGAGAGAAAGAGAGAGAGGGCGGTGCAGAAAAGGATCAGAGAATAAAAACAACATTCCTGCAGCTCCAGACTTTTTAACTCTGTAAAGAAGACACTTTTTAATTAAAGCAATCCTCCTACTTGGTGCTCTGGGCAATTTTCATAAAACAAAGCAGCAGCTATGTTGTTTTTCTCTCACTCTTGTGTGTCATGAAATTGCAAGCCTTCCGCCCTTGTGTACAATGCTGCAAAGAAACAGATGTTCTCCACGCTCAATTATGGGGTTCAACAATTGTTTGTAAAACTGTTGCACCTATCGGGATTGCATTCACATTAACAACCCCGTAACTGGTTAACCAAGTATGTTCTTAGCTCAAGAGTCTGTCAAATCTTTTTTAATCTGGCGTTCATCATGTTAGTTGCTGTGGTAAAGTCAGTCCCAGAAGAATCTACCAATTACAGTGCAGAGAAACCAGAACTGTTCCTCAATCTGCTCTCACATCACAGGAGGAGGTCTTGATGTGTATGGCTTTGCAATTACCCAACCTTTCCATTGCTTCTCAGTTATACAAGCCTGACAAGCCCTTGAATGCCAAAACCGTGAGTGGAAAGCATAATGATGATCATCACCCTTATTTTCTTCTGCCCAAGCTTCTACATGCAATAGTGGAGATGTGTCTCTTAAAATCCTGTGTACAATTTGAACAAGACAAACTGTCTGTACAGAAATGGTGGAGAGGAAACAACTGATGTATACAGATGTTGTGTAAAGCGCTTTAATCAAACGCCCCTGGTGGTAAAGTTGCCATGCACACACTCTGACTGCCTATTCTTCAGGCAGAAGAACATTATTTAGTTAGCGGTGCTCCAAACATTAAAAAAAAAAAATCAAAAAATCTTTACAATTTCAGCAGCATTTTTTTCACAAGCAACAGTGAAATCACTCCATAGACTTAGCTTTGCATTGTTTTCTTTGATTCTAAAACTTTTCAAATGCAAATTTGTTTTTCTTATCATTACATAAACATGATCAATTTCTGGGGAAATTGATCATTTCACACGCGGATAGCCTCGTGGTTAGTCCGCATGCCCCAAGTACAGAGGATAAAGTCCTCACAAGTGGGCGACCCAGGTTCCAATCAGACTTGTGGCTTCTTTCCCCACTCTCTCTCTCTCTCTCTCCTGGATTTCTGACTCTATTCACTGTCATGAAGGTCAGCTGAAGTTCAAGCAGGAATATTAATTATATTCTCTCACACAGTCCACTTCCTCTTCCACCATCTCCCTGATGCAGTGATCAGCTGATTTGGGGCGTTTACTCTTGAAGGAATAATCCAACTCTGCCACAACCTCTCTCAACCAATCATCCTGCTGCGGTCAAATTTTTAAATCTGTTCTCTCTCTTCCTGCAGTCAGTGTGTCATTTCAGTGCGATCGCTGCGACCCTCCTCCGCCCCAATCCCCTCTATTCCAGCTCAGCAGAGTTCAGATACAGAATGAGAGACCCACTCCTGATCACATCCTGGTTTCTTCTATCACCACCACCACCAGTATCTAGACTGGAGGGGGGGGGCATCCTATCCTGCTGTCAGCCTCGCTACCCCTCTGAGTGCATGAAGTCATCATGACGGAGTCTAATCACAAAAGACATTGCATATTTATCATTTCCTAAACTGTCAAAAAAATGATTGTAAACTCTTACTTAAGTCTCTCCTTATTGAATTGTCTTCATAATATAGGCTTAAAAGACCAAAAATAAGTCTTCAAAAAAGACAAGAAAAACAAAACTTGAGACTTTCTTAATTGATTTTCATGTAATGGTGAAAAGATCTTTGTCAGTTGCCAAACACAGTCCTTTTAATCAACAGTCGCTGTCCAGTCATATTTGGTTCTGTATTATGGCATTTTTAAGGACCTGGGATTTTATTTAGTTATAATGTAACAAAAATGCAATCAACTTTTATACCAATTACATGCCATAACAGTGTTTTTAGTCTTAACTTTCTGTATTTAAAAGCAGTCTTCCATGGTTATCTTCAGGGAGGATTTACTTTGTTACTATGATTGTATTCTTTTGTTGATCATCTTAAGAGAGATTTCCAAACAGTTTCAACTGGAACTAAATTGTACAAAACAAAATGTAAAAGTTGCCATGAAAGAGTAAATGGCATGGTCCAATGTAAAGCAGACTAAAAGGAATATTATGGTTTTCTGCAGAATTATTTAATGCCATCCCAAATAGTTTTCTACTCAGCAGCAATTCGAGAGCAGCACAATTTAAAACAATAAGCCTGACTAAACACTACCAAAGGTGAGCAAAAAGACAAGGTGCTTTGGGTTAGGTTACCTTTGAAGAGTCAGTACAGTTAGAGCTAACTCTTTTATTTAGACATGAATAATTACTATTCAGCACTTTTTGTTTTAATAGCTACTCTTGTCCAATAATTTCCACATCAGCTGTTAGTGAAGCCACACAGAGACAATAACTGACTTTCACAGTAAACTGACGAAAACAACCTTTCTGGAAAAACCATCTTTTAAAATTCAACTCCTAATTAACACGTGGGGATAAACACACTCTCATAGGTGATTGAAGTAAATGAGGTTTTCTTTTCACTACTTTAGCACTTCTGTGGCAACCGCTCTTTAGACTTCCTCCTCCTGACCCGTCCTCTGACTGACAGCTTCTCTGCAGGCCACACTTGGCCCGCCAGACGACTGGTGGTAAGTAGATGAAGAATTCCAACACAGCTCTGAGTCTTCCCTCTCAGATGTAGTGTTTACATGAGAAGACAAAGCTGTAAATATCCCACATAAATGCTCTGCAATCAAGGCAAGAGAAGAAGAAAAAATGGCTCCTTTGTTGTTGCCTTTGCATTTCTTTGATGCATTCTTAAATTGTGGTGTTTCGCTCTTTCATTGAAGTCCCAGGGGTTTTCGTAAAAAGTTCTAAATGGACGTGTTGGGGTGTTTTAATGGAAAATAAAAAGAAGGCAGCTCATTTTCATCAAGCCGAGCCTTGCTTATAAAAACACTGAATGAATACTGGGAAAGGGTGGATCTCTGTTTTAATGCTACCACCATGTTGCTCTATTCTAGGAAGTTGTTGTGAATTCTGTGGTTGAGCGCAGAGCAACCACCGCAGCTAGGACGGGACGCTCCGAGTGTGAGTCTGTGTGTGTTTGTGCACAAAGGAGTGAGAGTTAATGTATGTGTGTGTGTGTGTGTGTGTGCTGTGTGTGCTGTGTGTGTGTGTGTGTGTGTGTGTGTGTGTGTGTGTGTGTGTGTGTGTGTGTGTGTGTGTGTGTGTGTGTGTGTGTGGGGGGGGGGGGGTGGTTAAAGCATGCCTATTCATTTGATGGAACAACAAAATAGAAATCTCTTGAGAACTAACTGCTCTTCCTCTGAACTCAGCATTCCCTTCTCTCCTCCCTATCCTCCACACAGGAAAAACATGGTTTGTCATTCCCAACATACTGCAACCGTCAAGTCAATTTTTAGCTTTCATTTCCTTTCACTAAACTAAAATAGAAGTCTTCATTCCCCAAGGGCCTGTGCGCCTGGATTTAAAGCCTCACTCATGCGTAATAACTTTTGTTATTGACGACCGAAACATAAACCGAGCGAGTGGTGACTGTGGGTGCATGTTAATGCAATCACACTGCAGTCCCTAAATGCCATAAAGCACAGGACCTGTCATGCTGTGTTTATTCCCTAAGAGATAATTAGTGTATATTTGTAGGAATTTTATTTTTAAAAAAGGCTAAAAAACAGTCATGCTTATATCACACCCTTTGCATTCTCCACCCATTCATTACACAGCCACTGATGTTTTCACGCTCGTCTGATTTATTAAGCAGAGCTTGTCAATGTCATAAAGAGAGTCTTGTGAGTCATGCGGTGACTAATGCAGAGAAGGAGCCGTACCTTCACCATCACAGATGTTCTGGTAGGAGTCCCAGCGGATTAGTGGATCCGCTGTGTTGTAGTCCACAATAACATCTGCTCCATTTTGCCACCTGTCAGCACCTAGATGCAAAAATAACAGACACTGTTTTGTGTTTTTACGGCTAAACAGCGGGGAGTAGAACAAATACAAGTCAGTGTTATGTTGTAGTAATGTTGTTCATGGCTTGAGGGAGATGAAAGTAGGAATGGTTGGACAATTATTTGAGGTTCTCGGTTATGCAATTATATCACAAAGATTTGATCCTTTTCTTTAAACTTGTTAAGAACTGGAAATGTATTTTCTTAACAAATGTTAAGCCGCGAACAAAAAGAAAAAAACAATATGAATGTTGTAGAAGAGAATTAAATCAAGTTTGTCCTCTTTTTCTTTGCAAAAAAAAATGATAAAGTGTATTTTATCAAACTACTAAGAATCCCAGCACCTCATGGGGAAAAAACAAACGGACAAGTCATTACGAAGGTATTTGACCAGAAAAAACAGTTTTGATCAAACAACAACCATTCACCATGTCCATATTCCCCAACCCGAATATTGAAATTTCCCACAGATTGGTGTTTTTTAATGAATGCTGAAGCAAATATTAACAATACATAGTACATCTGGCAAACATGCAGAAACACACACCACGGTTTCATTCTGCAACAGAGCATGCTGTGCTTCTTTACCTCTCTGTCAGCACACACTTCACACTACATTTCCCCTCTGCAGCATTCCACATCCCCTCTCATCGAGGGGGGGGGGGGGGGGGCAGAGGGGGAAGAGGAGAGCACAGGACTGTGCAAAAATAAAGGCCGGAGAAAGCTCTGTGTCTGCTTTTCTAACTTAAATCTGTTCTAGCAAAGAAAACAAAACAAAAAACAAAAGTGGAGGTTTGGGAATCTACCTGGAATCTTCTCTGGTCCCTCGGAGAACACCAGCTCCACTTTACCGTAATCTGGAAATCTGGGATCTGGAATATCGGAGCCGACAGGAATCCCAATTGTGAGGCCATTCAGAAAAGAAAAAAAGATGAATGGTGTTGTGTGAGAATAGTATTCCGCTCTGTACACGTAACATGTTTTGGAAAACAAAATGATCAGTCTCAAAGTGCCAAGTCTAAATTAAGTGCAGACACGGCCCAGCAGATGTTGCATGGAGCAGCTGAGTGAACTCGACGCAGCACGTCGAGACCTGTCCACAGGGTGATTTGATTCAGGTGTACCTTTGTTGGCAGTCTCCATGTCCTCTTTTTCAAACATCAGGTTGTAGCCCTGCACTGCTCCCGTGTGGAACTGCAGGCGGAAAATGACTTCACGCTCGGAAGTGATGTCACTCTTGTGATAGCATTTAATCTACAAAAGTAAACACAAGAATATTTTTACTACTAGTCAACACTGATTTCTGATTTGAGGAACTTTCCAACGGTATCCTCTGCTTTTTTTTTTTTTTAAACCTACCATGATGTCTCCTTTGAGAAGCTGGGCAGGCTCCAGGGTGATGCATACACGGTCCCTGTGGGTCAGACCAATGTGACTGAAACAAAAAACAGAGACGCCAGTCAAGCGAGCACAGATACAAAATATACAGACAACATTAACTCAGAACGATTACAATAACTAATGACTGTACCACATGTGTAAACTACTTACTAGATACCAGAAGAATAAACTGCCTGCATCCCCTGGTAGACCTTGATGTACGGACGACAAACTGAAAAGCATAATTTCTGAATTAAATAAAAGTCAAAAGTGCATTGATTAAATGACCTACAGTAACCTGATAGTAATTCATGGGTTGCTACTTAAATTGTTTCTCTCACACGTGATTATCTGTTGTTGTGAGAAATAGTTCTCAGCTCTATGATGTAATTAATCTCTGTCATTTCAGTACAATTGGGCATTTACATGCAAACATCTGAGTTTATTCTATTTCACTGGTAATCCTTGAATCTCCCTTCAGTTTTGTTTATGTAAGGGCCTCTTTCTGTCTGAGCATGTGTGTGTGTATAAAGTACATATAAGTCTCCATCTTGTTTACTGCTTCCACTCTGATGTGGTTGTGTCTGGATTCTTTTAATACTGTCATGGTTGCAGCAACAGCAGTTTTATTTGCCGTGGCAGCTGTGTGAGTGTGTGTGTGTGTGTGTGTGTGTGTGTGTGTGTGTGTGTGTGTGTGTGTGTGTGTGTGTGTGTGTGTGTGAGTGTGTGTGTGTGTGTGTGTGTAGTGGTAAACAATATGAGTTTAACCTCCAGTGACATCAAAGTTCGGTATGCCATGAAGGATGATGCAGTGCATGAACAAGGGAGAGGCGTTGATCTTCATGGATCCACTTAAGAGACTGTTGAGGATCCAAACGTACCTGATGTCAAAGCACAGAGGAGGGTTTAAATAACAGGCAAAACGATGGGAAGTAATCCCACAACTAAAGAGTTCATACGTCCTAGGCATCAAACATCCATATTCATTTAAAGGCAAACTGAAATTGTAACTGTTGAACTGTGCGTTGTAATTTGCCAAGCAGTCTTCTTTACTTTTTTCCAAAATCAGGTTCTACCTGACCATGACTTTGCACAATTTAAACAGTATTTCATAAGGCAAAGTTTAAATCAAATTAACATGCACATAGTTTTACATTCTTCTAAATCTGGGGAAATGTATCAGTTAGAAAAGGAAAAACAATTAAAAAATGCCAAAGACCAGTGAAAAAGATATGCAGGCCAACCCCAAGTATCAAGCTCCACAAAACTGGATCCCACACTTCCCATAATGCAGCAATAATATTTCAACCCCAGAGCACATATGAACGTGTTTAAGAGTCACTTATAAGGGGATTTCTGTAACAGTTGGAGAAAGCAGATATAGCAGCTCCACTTTTTCAGTCTGTAAGCTAAACTAAAATAAGCTCAGCTACCTTGCCGATTTCTCATATGAGCTCCAGACAATGTCAGGAGAGTCATGAGGAGAGTCAGATCTGCACAGTGTCAAGAGCTGCTCTGCAGACATGTAGAACACAACAGGACAATGGTCCGTGTGAAACATGCCACATACTCTAAATACTTAAAACTACTTTAAATTTAGGTGAGGGGTGTTTTTCTGGGTAAAGTGCAAGAAGATTGAGTTTCTGTAATAATGGCTTTTTCTGTGTTGATTTCAATATAACATAAATTTGGATTAGAAAATCAATATACAAGGAAGGCAATCTCAAACTGTGATTGATTCACAGATCTAATCTGCACAAATTTCAAATGATACAAAGCCATTCTAACGGGGTCTCACCCATCCATGTTGCAATTGAGTCAATTGATTTCACACAAAAATGAGGTCAAAACAGCTTGAAAAAACCGAGGGCGAAAAAATGCAGTTCCTCTGTGCCAGAGGCATCAGTGTGATGTTGATTCACAGGGAGAGGAGGATTACACCACATCGGGATGGGGTCCATTCACATTACAAACATCAACAATGATGAGCTTTTGAATGAAAAACAAAAACAGGATATGCAAAGTGTGGTATTGAATCAGGTGGCTCTCAGGGGATGTGTGTGTGTGTGTGTGTGTGTGTGTGTGTGTGTGTTTAGATGTTGGTCAACAAAGCACCACACAGGCAACAGCACATGGACTGACGTGCGACGCTAGACAGAAGGGTGTGCTTTAGTTTCGAGTCTTACCGTTTCTGTGAAGGTGTCATCAGAGCTGAGACCTTATCATCATAGTATTTCCTCATTGCAAAGCGGTCCAACGCCTGATCAGCACTTTGGGGGAGACAGAGAGACACATTAAATGCTTTAGGTAATTATGACTCAGGAGAGAGGTTTTTCACTCTGCTGCTCTATAATTGAACAGTGTTGAATAAGGATAACACACACACACACACACACACACACACACACACACACACACACACACACACACACACATATAAACATGCATAATGGACAAGAGTGAAAGTACGCGGGAGACAGGGGATTCCAGCAGAGAGGAAGAGAATGCCAGCCTTAAGTAAACACGGAGGGGGAGAGGAGGACAGAGAAAGGCCGGAGTGTGTGCACAGCTCTGCTATTCAGACAGATCTTAAACCAACAGACGCTGCAGCCTTTTCACCAAAGCTCTGTTTCTCTCTCTCGTCGAACCCTCTCCCTCTGCTCCCCCCACTGAATCTAGTCCATTGTAAATCTGCCGCATTGTTTTCCAATCTCTGCCCTTTCCTATCTGTCTTTATACATGCGCCTTACCAACCCAGTTTTCCTCAGCGGGACAAAAACAGAGAGTGAAAAAGAGGTTAAATTCAATCGAAGGCTGATGTGTGCTCGTGCCACAATGGGACTTCTGTGTGCAAAAAGGATCTACAAGTTGGAATATCAGCAGGGTGTCCCTCAAAATGTTTGCTGCACTTCTTTACTTTAGAGCTCGGTAAAGGACCCACCTCAATCAAATTAAATGCCTGACGATGGCTACCAAATTGGAATCGGTTTTCGTCATGATGAATAGATTTCATGAATCTGACACTGTGGCCAGAAGCGATCAGAGTAACTAACATGTTTCCACGTTGATTCATGTAACTCAAAACAGGATGATTCAAGGCTTAAACTGTGCGGTTTTTCCTTTGGATTTCAAAAGCGCTCGCCTCTCCTTGACTCACTCTCTGAATCACCTTGTCCCTAAATCAAATGGAGGAAAATAACTCAGACGTGGTTAGGGGATGACATCGCTTGTGGTAGATGGAATGCCTTTTTAAAATGCCGTGGGTTATGTTATGTCCAGACTTTAGAGCAAACAACAACATTTTAAGTAACATGACAAAAAAAATGTGGTATTGGTTACCTGGCTGATACGTCGGTGAAATGAACGAAGGATGAAATTACAACACCGATGCGACCCTTGCCACCCTGAAGAAACAAAAGAAGTCGATCACAACACATGCAGTTGAATTCAGTTTTTTTAAAGCCCCAAACACTTATTGTCTCAGCTGCTTTCCTTTTGTGCGTGTGATGGGATCCTACATTTAAAGAAACTATTTCAGTCAACTCAGGAAGGAGCTGAGTTGCATTTTTAAGTATTTTCTCAGTGCTCTCCTTTCTGGTTATAAGTGGGTGTGGCCTAATAATATGACTGTAGATGGGTTGGTAACTCCATTGTTTAAGATTTACTTTTGGGCTTTTTTATGCCTTCATTTTGGAGACAGGACAGTGGATAGAGTCAAAAAGTGGGGAAAGAGAGAGAGTGAGGAACGACACGTGGGATTTGAACCCGGGCTGTCCGCTCTCTCTTAGGTCTCTCTACATGGGGCGTGTGCAGTAACCACTAGCCCACCGCCTTTGTAACTGTAAATCTATCTACATTGGACACATATACCTATAAGCAGATTCAAGTTTTTGAATATTGAATATAATAACTCAATACATTTTTGATGGAGTGTGACTCATCCGGTCATAAATATTTCATGTTTCACAGATTTCTTCTGAAGGATGATTAAAAAGCAAAATTTTCAGATGTGTTGACAAAAAAAGAGTTCAACAGAAATCTGCATGGACATAAAAAAAAAATCAAACGCAGTCAAATCTTGAATCATCACTGAGTATTGATGCTAAACTGAAATACAGATGCAACAAGCCAACCAGTGTACGCTCACCCTGCAGTGTATAACCACCACATGGAGAGGGTCAGCATTGAGCCAGCTCTCCATGGCTTTACAGATGGTGCAGATCTTATCCAGAGGTGGAGCATGCAAATCCGGCCAACCTGTGTCCAGTGTCTACAAAAAAAAACAAAAAAAAAAACACATCAATCACTGTAAACAGATAAAGTATACACTCTATCCAATTCCCTTTACATCACCAAACACTGATCAATATTACACTGTTATCTGTCGCTGGTTGGACACAGATGATCAAAGAGGATGAACAGAAATCATTTGTGTATGCATGTGTTGTTTTTACACCAAGATGACACAGTGACATGTAAACGTACCTTTGGGTTCATTTTAGACAGATCATGTCTTTTCTCTGACAAGTTGATAATCTAAAGAAAAACATAAAACAAAACCAACGACTTTAAAAAGATGTTGCTAAGATGATTGCATTCTGCTTTAACACCGACTCTTGCATTAGCGTGAGGGAAAGATGAACTGTGCACCCTAAGATCAATACTCTCATGTCAATATCCCCTGAATACAGCCCTGACATCTCTACTGTTTGCACTTTGACACTTGATTCATTTGGAGGTGACAGGAACAGCACATGCACAGCACTGACCAGGTAATTATCCGCATGCTTGGACTTCAGCATTCGTGTGACATCCTTGAGGTTGTGCGAGTAGATCTCCCCTGAGCAACCCCGCGGGAAGGACACAGCGATGATGCGCTCTGTGATATACGTCAGATCCAGTTCGTATCCCTCCTCCATCTTGAATCTTGGGGTTTCCTGTAAAAATGAAGCACAGACAACATAAGAGGCCTTTCAGTTACCTCACACCAATGCCGCTTAAAGCAGGTGACTTTGCTCGTGTCAATATTTGACGTTCAAAGTCCTTGACTTTAGCCATTGTGACCAAGTTTCCGGCAGACATCTTTTTAGAGTGTGACCTCACTTGTCGATTGTGGGACAGGGGGGCGTCTTGTTTGCTCTTGTTTGTGCCACAAATACTGTAACGCCACTTATCTGTTCTTCCAAAAGAGATACAAAGCGGACGTTTCAGAAGATTGAACACCAACCATTTAGAAGCCACTGTCAGCCTGTCACTCATCGCAACCATGACAAAAACAAAGAAAAATCCTTCAAAGAACTCCGGCTGAAACCAGTTGCTGTAAATCCCTGACCGATGGTGTGTCGCTGTGACCTCATGGCAATGCACTTCCTGCAGCAGTGGTCTGGAGAGAGCCGCCACAGACACATCCCTCAATCTCTTATCTAGTCATCTGTGTGTGTTCAGTGCCGGTTTGCAGCCCCAGAATAGCAAAGTGTGGCCGGTTATCAACACTGTTGACGCTATAAGTCCATCCATCCATAAGCTGAATCACTTTTTTTTTTTTTTACAAGTGAACATAAACATTTACAGCCAAATAACAGTAAGGATTTACTGCTTCACTTTGAAGATTCATATATTTAACTATTATGATTAATGGACAGAAAATGAATCACAAATGATCATCTTTGGAAATAACATTTGTTACAATAATTATTTTATAATAGAATCTAAATAAATAAAATGGTTTTTGATTTGTGTTGTGAAGCATGTATTATGATGAGCCACTGTATATGTCAAGGAAGGCATGGGAGGCCATTAGTTGAAGCTTTAGAGGCAAAAGATAAATCTTCATAGATTCAGAGCGAACTCAATAAATTGGACATTTAATGACTTTTCTGATGAAGGGAATACTTGAACTGCTTTAATCAAAGAGTTCTTCAAACGCCTTCAAAGAAAAGGCGACACAGCGGCCTACGGGTGAATAGAAGACACTTATCTCTACCATAAAGAATCTGGATATGGCTTAAGTTTTTTTTATTTGTTCTTTATAATTCTGGACTTTTGCATGTATTATAACACTGTTTGAAACAACAAATCAATTGTTTTATGTATATTAAAAGTAAAAAAAATCAGTGAAAAATAACCACCACAAAGAAAAAGTGAAGCCTTCAGATAGATTTGTTTGAACTTTTCTCTAAAGTAAAAATAGCAGTTTAAAGTAAGTTATGACGAAGAGCCAAAAGCAGCTAATATTTAAGTTAACTTGAAATACATATACTTATATTTCTGCTCATTAAGTCATGGTTTAACCTCTTGTTCTATCACAGTCAAAATCAGATATTGTGATTTGTAATTATATTGGAAAATTGAGAATTAACCAAACCAGATCCTACATTTTGAATCAATCAATCATTATTTGTATCGCACCAATTCACACCAACTGTTATCTTTACAAAAGAGCATATGGGATAATATGCATGCAGGATTTCTCCTTTGTATTCCTCGCGTTCCGGTTGTCCACACTCCCTTGCCGCCGAGGTGGGGGCCAGGGAATGAGCCTGAATTAGTTATATGTCAATGACTTCATCATATTTATCCATACTTATCTGTAGCGTTTGGAAAGGAAAACTGATCAACGGAGCCTCATAAATGTTTCACATTTCACAGAAGCCCATGCCCACAAAGTCAAAAACAGAAAGACATTCTTAAGCTGCCAAAGATATCATCATCCTTCTTCAATCACTTCAGTTGTTTGTTGTTATTAAAAATGATCCACAGTACAAGAATGTGTCCATCAATTAAGTTGCAAATGACTGCAGGCTACGGCCAAACACTTTGAAGGGGGGCCAGAGAGAAGTCATAAAGCAGGGACAGTGTGGCCACAGCTTAAACCAACCCTCCGAGCGGAATGAAAGAGGCCATGTGTATGAAGAGGTCATCACTCGGGGAAACAGGCCTGGCTGTTTTGTGTGTGTGTGTGTGTGTGTGTGTGTGTGTGTGTGTGTGTGACAACGAATGGTGGGGTTAGTCTATTTTCCCTGAGACTCTAAGAAAAAAACTGTTGACTAATGGCAAATTAATGAACAGGTCACCCAGTACTTAAGCTCTGTGTATCTCCAGGGCAGGGCTTAGTGATGTTTTAGAAGTGTCAAAGTTATATGCTAGAGACATGAGAGTATCTAACCTACACTTAACCTCCATGTGACCTCAGAGTATCCGTCTTTATTGTTTGGTACGACTATCATGGGAAAATATGTTTAAAATGTGTTGTTTTTAATCTACAGTTTAAAATGTTGGTTTGTTAGTTTGGAAACTTCTTGACTGTCTTACCCCAAAAGTTAGCCTAGAAGAGCTCTCGCTTCTGTTAGGTAGAATAAGTTAAGCTAATGCTACAGCAAGTAGCAGGCTAGCAATGATTATTTTAAAGACCTAAAATGTAGAAACAGTTAGCCTAACCTTGTTTATAGTTAACAAAATCAGCCTAAAAATGGAGCCTGACTACAGTTATTTCCTAGTCCCTTGTCGTTGTAGTAAAACACTGCCAACGAAATAGAAGAATCATTTTATAACATTTAGATACAGCTAGGTTAGCTGTCTCCCCTGTTTCCAGTCTTTTTGCATAGCTTAGCAAGTTTAGCTAGCTTAGCGAGCAGCTTTGTTTTGACAAAGAGCCATGAGAATGATAACATTTCTTCCTATTCAGCTCTCGGCAATAAGCAAATAAATGCATTTTTTTTTGGAATAACAAACTATTAAATATTATAAAATAAATAACTGGCCTAATTTTAGCGCTACATAAACAAGAGTAATTGCTTCCAACCAATTCAAAAAATATATGATATAAAAAAGGTAGCTCTTATGATAAAGAAATAAATCTCAAAACATCCAAATATTTTACTTGGCCCTAATTAATTTCACATCAACCATTCATGCGCAACCGTGCAACAGCATCCTTTTCCTACCAGACCTCTCACTTCTCCCACTCTTCATTCAAGCTTACATGAGCGACTTGCCCCAGCACGCACTAAAGATAATTGGTCTTTAATTTGCACTGACTGCTTTTGTTCCTGGGTTGAGGCGCAGCATTAGCTCACAAAGGCAGAATAAGCAGTGCCAAGGAACTCAAATCCCAAGCCCACCCATGGCACTGTGAGAGCAAGGCTGGTAGAGTCGTGGGGTAGGCAGAGAGATTGGAGAAACTGGGTAGCCAGGTCTCCTGTGAACAAGCCGCAACAGGTTTACTAAGGTCAGGATGTTGGGGGATTAGGGTGTGTCTGGCTCCCCCAGCTCCAACCCCTGCAGGTAAGAGCTTGACTATCTTGGCTGCGTGGGTGCTGTCAGCCACGTTCACACTTGCATGACCATCACTTGGGAGCAGCTCCAAATGCCTTTCTTTCAATTACCTAGAACAACGCTGAAAATAAATAAATCAGACATTCGTGTTATGAGTAAAGAAAACACTGGGAAGACGAATCAGGAAGGCTAGGATGAAGCCTGTTTCTATTTCAGGAGCCACACCCTTCACCTGGCCTGCTCTGTACGCAATCTTCCATTTTGTATGGGCAGGTAAACCACAAGATGAAAGAAGATGGCATCATGTAATATGTCTCTTAACTGCTTAAGAACTGTCTCCAAAACCTAACGTCAGATAATCAGATCCTTTATGGGTAAACCGTGGCCTAATCCGGTGAAAAGTGACCTCACAGTTGTTTTCATTTGCGAGTCTGTTATGGTGACCACACTTGGCAAAAACGCTACATGCCTATCTGTCACAAATAATGAGACGCTGCCAAGCTGGTTGAGCTCCAGCAACCGAGTCCATCTATGAAAGAATTTGTTCGTATGTGATCAAGCTGGTTGCTTCACGTCTGTAGGCTCACCAGCTTTATTTTGCTTTGGTTATTTCAGTGTTGCCTCATCATGCAGATTACTTTTACATATTTGTACAAACCAATGGAAGACGAAATACAGATTGCTACAAATCTTGGTCAAAATTAGGGAAGGAAAATGATTTGTTTTGAAGGTTTACCATCACAAGTCTCACCAACTGTTTCAATGTTATGAATCCATATTGTAATGGATTGAACTGGATGAACTTTAGTAAGAGACGTAATTGAAAACATTTCGCCTCCACACATATGAGAGTAACCCCCCTCCCCATCACGCTCTTATATCAAACTCAATTGCTTCTGTTGGCTCCAGCTTCTAGTCTATGAATGACATGTTGTGGCAGCAGCCTTCATTTTGAGACAGCTGAAATATTTTCACAGGTCCATTAAACTGGAATTCTGCGGGAGGAAATAAAAAATGGGCACTCTGATAGATACAGATCCACAGTCGAGTACCAAAACAAATTCAGAAAGCGCCATGCCCCTCGTTACACCTCAACTTTATCTGGTACAGACTGCAGGGCTGGAATTCATAGTGGGGCGATAAAGCTCATCCAACTCAGCATGAGTGGACTGGCTGTGTTATGAAGAAAGCAGCTACACATACAGCTCACCACTGTCTCTTTGGGGGACCCATAACAGATTAATGATCTCCTGAGCGGTTTGTCTGTGGTAACACCTTTAAGTGTCATAAATGCTTCAGGAAGTCTGGCTGCCTGTGTGGGGGGGATAACAGGACAGAAATGTTTTTCTATACCTGATGCATTTCAACGGCATTAAACTTCATTTTTACCTAATGACCCTAATGGTTTTATTTCTTTTTTTTTTTAAAGTAGCGTTGCACAGTACAGTACACAGTTCATAAAGTCAATTTAAATAATTTAAATTCCATTTGACAGGGGCTTCACAACCACAACAAAAGCGTTGCTTGCTCTTGACCTCTTCCCCTGGCTGCAGCCCCCCATTAGTATTTAGCATTCACACCTAATAGCCCCCTAATAACTTTGATACCATCAGCGTCACTGCTCCAAACCGCCTTTTATTCCAAACTTGGCATGAGCACACGCCTCACACTGCAGGCTAACATGTCCACAGTGACATAACAGGCTGACTGAAGGGCCCTGAGAGGGACAAGGCCACAGTTTGTTCTGGCCTTTTCCTGTCAGGGGCTCTATATATGTTTGCGCTGTGGCTTTGACACCCATCGACTGCCGAAGAAACTGAAATAAACAAAACCATGAGAACTATTGAGAAAAAGCCACAGGAAAGGGAGTCTGTGTATTTATAGCAGATTTATGTAGTAACCCTGGAACTCTAACGTGTATTTGTCTCACATTTTCATGAGATATTTTGAAGGGAATAAAAATGACAGCCCTGAGCTTGGAGCAATTCTGCGCACTCTAAAGGCTCCTAAAGTGCTCCCTAATTACCGTTTTTCTATCCCAAGGTATAGAGGAATGCGTTCCAAAATGGATTATGTTCCCACTCTCCCTCCCTCGTTTTCTCTTTTTCTTTCCCCATTTTCTTGCAATTCTTTCCCCTTTATTGCTTTCAGTCTCCGTCCTTCTCCTTCTTTCGGTTTAATGGCTTACACATGTCTGCCAAGTGGCCGTGGCACTGCTGTGACAAAGTGAAAAATACCCCAATGCTCCGTCCCATGCGGTTGGATCACTGCTTACATTACACAACCCCATCCCACCTGTCCAATCTGCATTATCAGGATCCATATTCATTGTTATTGGCGCCTGGTATCAGTGAAATAAAACTGTAATTTTGGGTCTCTTATGAACAGTTCTTAGAGGCAGAAATGACAAGCGCTCTCTGTTTTCTTTCAAAAGGGAAGTAGACCTACTTTTTAAAACAGGGCTTTTCATTTCTAATTTAAGTTTTAATTTGGAGTTTTAACATTTTTACGTCTTTCATGTTTTAAATTGAATGTATAGGTGTCAAGTTTTCTTCTTACTCTCCATCCTTTTGTCCCTTTGTGAAGCACTTTGGTATGCTTTGGTGCTCTTTAACTTTTGTTGAGTTAAGCTGACATATTGCTCATACAAATCTGACCCCAAAAAGAACTTGCAAAAAATCTGTAATTACCGGTTCAAAGATGTTTTTTCCTTTCTCGCAGGGTCTGTAATTAAAGGTAATCTTGAGAGAGTTTAGCCTGCAAAATGTTCAGCGCAACCTGCAATGTCTATGTTGCCTGAAAGGATGTTGTGCAGGAAGGCGTAAATGCAGGTGTGTGTCTCAATTCCAAACAGGGAACGGAACAGTCTGATATTCACTTTAAGAAGTGCTGTGATGTAAGGATGCTTGTACATGTCATCGACAATGGCTTCCCTCCAAAGCACAGCTTTAAGACCCATAATAGCACCCAGCTGCTGCTGCTCAAAGAAAAAACAAGTTTAACTGTTTCAAGTCTGATTGTCTTCACCATTTAGCCACCAACAAAGTCTGAAGAGACAAGAAAGAACACAAATGTCCTGTTTCTTCAAGAGACTACTTGGGACAAGTCTTCCAAAGTAATGGCCCCATATGTTTCACATTATAGAGGTCTCCAGAACACCATGCCCACAACAGCAAGAAACCCTAGAATACGAGCCACTGCAAAAGACAATTTATTGAAGAGGACATTTAAAAGCTAAAAAAGGCTGACAGAAATCAAGCTAAGCTATAGAGGGTTTAATTCAAAGGCTGTAAATGATACTCTTTCACATTAAAAGGGGGGGGGGGGTCACAACATCAGTGCTTGGTCAGTTTGAATGACTCCCTTCTCTGTCTTGAGAGTGCTGGAGCACAAACACACACTCATACCCAGAGCCAAAGTAAATATAGACAGCGGTGGCTTGTTTTGCACTTTGAATAAATGGGCAAACTCAGTGAAATGTTCCTGAGCAAAGGGCTAAAGAGAAGGGGGGGGGAATAAGGGCTGAGAGGTAGTACGCAGTGTGTAGAAGTCTAATCCTGCTTTTAAGAAACTGCCCTGCCTGACTTTGAAACCCTCCATGCTAATGATTGACCATGGAAAAGTTCAAATGCATCGTGCCTTACCTTTTTCAAACTGAAAGCGAGTACTTTGAGTCTTCGTTTGTGTCCCTCTCTGTTTTCCTCTTTGTCAGTAAGAGCTGCTGAAAGAGAAGGAGTCCTAATCAAAGAGCCCTCAGCCCGTCATACAGGCTTAATGCAGGCTGAGAATCTCATTTTCCTCTGCTGGAATCTGCTCTCAGGTCGGTCACAGCCGCTTCAGGGCGCTCACTTCGTCCTTTTGCCCTTTTCTGCGGTTCTTGTTTTTTTTTTTTTTTTTTTTCTGTCTTCACACAGTTCCTGAACTTTCTGCTGCTGTAGCTGCTCAGTCCCCCAGCACGGTACACTTCCTCCAGTCCGGGCTGCCGCTGCAGCCACCACAAGTCCTAGCATGGGATAGTCCTCCCACTGCGCCGCCAGGGCTGTCTCCCCTTGTTCCCTCCCCCCTTCACTCTACCTCCCCTCTCTCTGGCCTCCTCCTCTCCATTTGTTCTCACCATCACCCCTCACACGCAGACGGCGACTTCCTACCAGCAACCCCTCAGTGGACCACCTCAAAAACCAAACATTTTGGAGAAGTAAAACATCTTAGTACCATAAGGTTTTACCAAAGTTGATTTAGGAAGTTGAATATGTTAATTCAGCTTTGTTTGTGGTGCCCAACACACTCGTAACTCCAAAGGGCTCTAATGCCTTTTCTGTTCAAACATATTATATTGGTTTAATGGTATGATGGACAATAATAGCAGGATGTATTATGATGTTAAACCAGGATTATTAAATGTCAGATATTACATCATTTATTATAAAACTGCAAGATCTTATTTTATTTTAACATCCTTATTATATATATATATATATATAAAGCTGTCTTCAGACCTCCAAAGAAACTTACTTAAACTTTAAGATGATTGTGGAATATGGTTTTCTCATCTTTCAAAACGCCTCGTGCATGATGGTGATTTCCTGTTCAGTTCTCCAAGATATGCCCTGCTTTTAATATACTTCAAGAAAATGTGATTCCCCCCCTCCCATTCATCTTTGGTAAAATGATTTGTAGACGGCAGACGGATAGCGCCATCCACAGGTAACAACAGAAACTGCTTTTGAATCAGCGGTCTCTCCTCATATAGTGAACTGCTTCAGCTTTTAGTTAACATTGCAAACATCCTGCTAATAACTTATAAAGAAAAGTATGACTCAAAATTGCTATGAATGCTTTATTTAGAATCTCTTGAGAATAACATTTAGGTTGCAAAAAAAAACCATGATTAATCATTAAAAAGTCAGGTCAGTATTGTCAGCTAAATCTCTGTCAAAATAAAGACAAAAAACAGAATTTTCTAGATTACAAAACATATTTTAGTCAAGCAGAAACACACTACAAACAAAATAGCAAATTTAATGTTGCCTCCATTGTAGAGCTGGGGTCAACACTTATATTTAAAAATAACATTCTGAATTAGAAAAAAAGCCTTATATTCAAATGAGCAGTGACAAATATATTCAATTACCATGCATGTGTTAGAAAAAATCATAAATTTTTCTCTTAAGCTTTTACATTATTGAATAACAACAAATCACCACAAACTTAAAATATCAAAATACTTAAATGAACCAGTGTCAGAATTTAAGCAAACCTCCAAAAATCTCATGGGTAGGAAAAAAAAAGACAGAAGTAAAGCAAACTGCATAGAAACTGCTGGGTTTCATTTCATTATTTTGCTGTATATTAAAAGTGAGAGGTGGTGCTTTGGGTAGTAGTGCTGGAGGAGAAGGTCATGCTGAAATTAGAGGAGTAATCTACACTGCCTCTACGGGATCCACTCCTGGAGCCGGCTCTTGACCCAGAGCGGGATCCTGGGTTAGAGACATTGTAAGGGCTGCTGATTCCCTTTGAGGAAATCGAGGAGGCTTGCAGCATCTTCATCCCATTACTTTCCTCCACCATGCAGCCATCCATGGCTTCCTTGTAAGAGATCTTCAGTTTGGTCTTAGGGCAGGTCAGATTCTTCTGGTGGCTCCTTGTGTCTTGAAGCTTCTGGGCCCCTTTACCATCCAACCAACCTCTGCTGATAGCCTCCTCGATGGTGATGCGACGTTCGGTGCCGGGCTCTATCAGGCCTCCTGTCAGGTACTGAAACTCCAAAAATCTTTGGCCAGCTTCATAAGGCAGCCATGCCTCCTTCACTGCTTCTGCTGCTGACATCCTTCTTTTAGTCTTCACATCCTCAAAGCCAACATAGGCTTTCTGTGCAGGTTTAAGCTTAGTGGCCATGCTGTCATCAATGATGCTGTGATGCACCGCGTCCTGCAAAGACAGTCTCTCTCCGGTGGCAGGATTGATAATGCCCCCTGTACATGCCTGGGCCTCCAGGAGCCTCTGGACTGTAAGAGTGTCAACAATGCCTCTTCGGTGTGCTTCAGGGATGGTGATTTTCTCCAAGGTCTCTGTGTCGAATATAGCCCCCACAGGGCTGTGGTCATCGAACATCTCAGGGGGAGATACAGTGATAGAAATACTGTTGAAGCGTTTACGGACGGTAGGAGAAGATGGTGCGGCCTGGGTGGGACTGCTGCAGGTGACCATGTCATCAACAGTGCTGGTTGAAATGGTCATCTCAATGGTGCTGGTTCTGCTTGTAATTTCATCAGCAAACTGGGTCAGGGTTAGTGTTCCAGCACGATACATATCCAACGACTTCTGGTTGATGATACCGCGGTCCAAGCAGTCTTGGATGTCATACTGGGTTCCTGTTTTCCTGTCCACTATAACCAAACGAGCCGAGCCGTCAGACCCCTTGATGGTTATTTCCTCCCACTCACACTCCTGCTCTGACAAGTCCAGGAAAGTGTCATAGTCGATTAGATCCCGATGGTAGGCCTCCCTCACCGACATCTCAAGCCCAGTGTCTGGATCGACGATCACAACTCTCCTCTTGCGAAGGACATTGGTACGGCTCTCCTGGGTTTTCTGCTTCTTCTTGTCTCTGAGAGGCAGGAGTATCAAGTCAGTTTTGCTATCTTTGATGCATCTGTCCTTCAACTGAAGATACGTCAGGTTATCCTTAGTATTAGGGTCGAAAAAACCTTTGGTGTCATCTCCTTCATAAGTCAGGATGTCATTCATCTCCTCATCAAAATATCCCCTTTTATAGGCAACTGAGACATCAATACGATGGCTCTCTTTGGGGTCAATAATCCCACCGCTGGCAATTTGGGCCTCAAGAAGACGGATTCCATGACCTTTCTCAATAAGATCTTTTTCAATAGCCTGGAAGAGGGAGACTGTCTTTCCTGTGTTTGGGTCTCTGTATCCAGTTACTGCTTTCTCTGCAGACAACAACTTGTTTTTAAACTCTTTTCCGATCAGCCCCCTCTTTGAGGCCTCCTCTACTGTCATGAAGACATTGTTGACTGGATCAACAATGAAACCAGAAGCAGCTTGGGCTTCAAGAAGCTCTAGGGTGGTTCCCCTCATGAGCAGACCGTCTTTCATCGCCTGATAGAAAGGCATTATCCGGTCATTGGCCTCATCGTAGATCCCTGCAATGCAGGCGGAGCCGTAGAGGTAGGACTTAAGCTTGTCTTCAATTTCTTTGGTGGTGAGTTCGCCTTGATTAAGCTTTTGCAAATCAGTTTCATCTATCAGTTCTGAATCCATGAGCTCTTTGATAGAGACTTCACCACGAAGACCCTTCACTGTCATAGGCGTTTCTGGTCCTCGGAGTAGAAGCAAACCAGAAACAGGTTCCACTGTGCACTTCCTCCTCAGCTCATTATAGCTTGTCTTCTCACTTGTTGCTGGATCCAGGTAGCAGGTGGGTTTTTTGTTCAAAGCTCTGTAAAGATCCTCATCAATGAGATTGCGGTCCAAGGCCAGATCTTTGGGAAGGTAGACACTCAGAACAGGGTCAATTATGCCTCCAACAGACTCTTGAGCTTGAAGCAGGCGGACAGCTGTGTCTTTGTCTACATGGCCCTGTTTGCAAGCCTGACCCAAGGACAACACTTTGCCAGTGTATGGATCTTTAAAGCCTGTACTCGCTGCTTCGGCTCTCACCAAGGTGTCTCTGTCTTCTGTGTCTACGATCCCTCTTGAACAGGCAGTATCCACAGGCATCTTCTCATTAAATGCGGGGTCAATGATGTAACCTGTTGCTGCTTGAGCTTCCAAGAGCATAAGGGCGCTCTCTGGACTGAGGAGGTTCTTGTTTTTCGCTTCAGTGAAGGGCATTTTTCCTTGGGAGCCTGTCGTCATGCCAGCGATGACTCCTGTACCCTTCAGACTAAGCTGGATGTCCACAGCTACCTCATCCACAGTCTTTTCTCCCTTCAGTAGCTGGTCTAAAGTGGCTTTACTTATTATGCCACAGTCACAAAGTTGGTGGGCAGTGACTTTGCGGCGCACTCCATCAAATATCAGCTTGGATGGATTAATCGTTGGGATCTTCTCATCAGTCTGGGTTTGCCTGCTAGTGGCGCAAGGTCTCTGCTGCAGCCTAAGAATCTCTCTCTCCAATGCATCTCTCTTGAGCGCCAGTTCTTTTGCCTCTTTTTCTGAGCTAAACAGACGACTCTTGTACCTCTCCTCGACGCTCTTTAACTCTCTCATGAGCCTCTCGATCTCATTCTTCAGAGAGAGCCTCTCTCGATCAAGATTGTCTCTGTCTGACTCACACTGCTTAATCTTGCCGTCCCTGAGCTCAAACTGGCTCTTCATGTAGTTGAAATCCTTGAGGACTGCGTTCTTTTCATCCTGCAGCCGCTGTTTGCTGCGAATCTCAGTCTCCAGTGTAATCTTGATGCGGTTGAGCTCTTCTTCTAGACGCTGCATGCGGGACTTGTCCTGCTCCAGCAGCTTAAGCTTGGATAGCAAACTGTCTCTCTCCAGCACTATCTCACTGAACTGGCTTTGGGACTGATGTACAATCATGGAAGTCTGGGAAGAAAAAAAAAAAAAAAAATTAATATCTGATCAGAAAAAGAAAGGTGATGCACAGAGCAAAGAGTGAAAACTGTGATTAATGAATCATTAAGTATAAAGGGGTTACTTTAGGAGCATGTTGTAAGCATAAAGTATTTCATTCATGGATAGTTAGTTTCTTGTTTGTTTGTTTGTTCAAGACCAACTGAATGTTTGAGGAAAAAACAAGCAGTTGTCATTTTGCATTGCACTGATTGATCATGGACATATGTATAGAGAGGTATGTCCTTATTAAATCAGTTAGTATTCATTGAGTATGAAGTGACTGTTATTGTTGTCAGTTTAGTCAAATTATGTGAAAAGTAATATGCTGAACATAAAGATGCATATCTCAGTAAAAGCATAGATAAGCAGATGAATTTCATGCAAAACTCTGAGAAATCACATGTCACAGACTACCTGAAACCGGGTTAGGGTTAGTCTTAATACATTTTTAACCATTCATGCAAAAGCAGGCAGGCAGTAAACAAGTGTTGTTGAATTATGTGGAGATGATCCTTCAATGCAACCAAAAGTACCTCAATAGATTGCTTTTTGATTTTGTCAATTTCCAGTTTAAGCTTTTCTCTCTCTCTGGTCAGGTCATTGATGAGAGTCTGGAGCTCCGCTGTCTTCTTGGTGCTACTTTGAAGCTGGACATGCATGGCCGAGATCTGACTGGCGCTTTCTCCATCGATAGCATCTTTGCTCAGTTTCAGCTCATCTCTCTCCTGTTTCACTGCCCTCAGCTCCTCCTCCAACCTCAGTCTCTCCTTTGTCAGGTTCTGTGTCAGAGTCTTCAGCTTCTCGATCTCAGTGGTGTATTCATTAAGCTGGCGGCTCTTTTCCTCTATGGTCTTATAAAGGCTCTCGTTACGTTGGTTAAGTTCACGTACTCGATTCTCTTCCTGCTGGAGTTTCTGTTTGAGTGCCCTCAGCTCGGCTGTGACAGCTGCCAGTTCATCCTTGGTGACTCTATGATCCCTTAGACTCTTGTCCAGAGCGGCCTGGAGGGCGCTGACATCTTGTTCATACTTCCTCCCAGAGTTGGATGCCTCTATCTGGATAGATTTCAGTGTGCTAATTGTGGTGGTGTGCTCTCTGCAAGTGTGTGTCATCCTCTCCAACTCTGCCTCCATTCTCTTTCTACGTGTGAACTCCTCCTGTGTTGCCTTCTTCTGTTTTTCCAACTCAGCTTCCAGTCTATCCAGAGATCCCTGAAGTTCCCGGATGCGGCTCTGCAGCCTGGAAGAACTCTGCTCGGCCTTGTTTTTCTCACTCGTCTGCTTCTCCAGCTCTACTCGAGTGATGCGGATCTCCTGCTCGGACACTTTAAGCATGTTGATTTCCTCCAGATGTGATGTGTTCTTTGCCTTCAGATCTGCCTCAGCCTGCCTCAGGCGATTGATTTCTAATTCCATAGCTCTCCTCTTCTTCCCCTCCTCCTCCAGGTTGAATGTCAGTACGCTGATCTCTCTGGACTTTTCCTGATTACTTTTGGTGGCTTCCTTTAGTTTGATCTCATCATCTCCTTTCTGATTCATGAGCGTTCTCAGCTTAACCTCCAACTCGCTGCGAATCCTTGTCTCTTGTGTCACTGATGCCCTCTGCTGGCTGACCTCTTGCTCTGCTCTGCTCCTCTGCTCTTCTGTGTGAGCAATGGACTGCCTCATTCTCATCAGCTCCTGCTCCAGATCTCTCTTTTCAGCAGTCAGTCTTTCAATCCTTAGTCTCAGCTCTGTGGTGTCCTCTTCTTTCTGTTGTGAGGCTTTCAGGATGGTGGTCTTGGTAACGTGGATCTCTGTCTCGTATGTCTGCTTAAGTTGATTAATCTCCTGGGTGCACTGTGTTCTTACCTTTGAAATATCTGACTCAGCGTTTCTTCGGCGTGTCGCTTCCTCCTCCATCAGTATCTTCATCCTCTCCAGTTCACGTTCCTTGTCCTTCACAGTTTTTTCAAGGTCAATCTTTGCCCAGTTGAGCTCTTCCAGCTCCTTCTGTCTGCGACGCACCGCTGCCTCATATTCTTCTTGCTGACTTGTGTAGCGTTCCTCTGCCAACCTTCTTTTTCTTTTCTCCTCCTCCAGCTGGTACTTAATGCGTGTCAGCTGGTCATTAAGATCTTGGAGCTGGTTGTTTGTGCTGTCCAGGTTTTCCTTGGTAGCATTAACTTGCATGACTGTGGTTCTCTTGACTTCCTCCATAGAAATGAGCTGATTTTTGGATTCACTGAGCTCCAACTTGTAGCGGGACAAATCATCCTCCAGGGCCTTGTTTTTCTGGTTGCGATCTTGGAGGTCTTCCCTCAGACGCCTCAGTTCCTCCTCCAGCATCTCGATCTTGGTGTTCCTGATCTGAAAAGAGCCATGACAAAAACAGAAGCTACGGTCAGATTTGTAATCTTTTGGTTCATTTAGCTCCAGTTCATGTTGCACTTTATTTAACAATCATGGGATTGTATGCTCATATCAATATGATCCTAAAAGGTGTGATCCAAATCTTCCATCTACCTTCAGTTCCTCCATGTTCTTGAGCAGCTCCCCAAGAAACTTGTAGTAGTCACTGGAGCGGGTAAGCAGTTCAATGTAGTTGGACTGGATGTCAGCCGCCTGATGGAGATCAAATAATTGGATTAATACTGATGTAAAATGTCGATGAGCTCATTACGTACCAGTGTGATCTTTAAAATATCAAATGAAGGGATTAACCTTTAAACATACTGTGTTAGCTTCACCATAACATTTATGTGAATGAAAGGAGAGAGATCACTCATACCTCTTGTCTGACTACAGAGGCTGGGGACTGAAGCATTGTTCTCTTGATCGGAATGTTAAGAAGAGTTTCCAGGCCTGAACTGTACGAAGCCAGCTGCAGCTCATAGTCCTGAAAGTATAATAAAATACAGACTTTATTAGACTTTGTTAAAATGATTTCTTGTGCCCATAAACATGGTAATATGTCTGAATATAAATTATGTATAGAAATACAAAGAAAACAATGCATATTAATTGGCTACATACCTTTATGGAGGCTGCACAGGTGTCTGCGTTTTTCTGCACGTCCTCTACTTTCTCCTTCTTTCCCTTGATTTCTGTGTGAAGTGCCTGTGTGGTATACAAAGGATGGGAGACATTAAATTCCCTGATTCAATGCTTATTTAGTTTATATGTGTAAGTTATATTGGTTTAAGTATGAAGTTTATTTCAATGAAGTTTATTTTATTCATTGACACAAAAAACAACAACAAACATGCAAAAATCTCAAATCTTGAATGTGACCTCAAACTGCCTAGTCTCTTTTTCTTTAAAGAAATAATCAAGACAAAAATATGACACAATACTAGAAAAAACATTGTTTGGATTAATTTTCTTTCGATTCAAAGTCAAATAAGTTGAGTTGACATTTAAAGTATGTGTTGACAAAGAAAGAAATGCGTGCCTTCTGTTGGTTGAGGTGGTCCATTAGAGTCTGGATATCGTTGAGCTTAACCATCTGCAGGGTGTCCTGGCGCTTCCTGGCATTGTCTACCCACTGCTCCAGGGAAGTGCTGCTTTGCTGATAATGTTTCAGCTGTTTCTCCTGCTTCTCCAGATCCCACACTCTAGGGAAGGAAAAGGTGGGAGGCAGAGGAAGGGATGACAGGATGTTTACAGTGTTGTTACCGGCAGTGGTCTATTAAGGAAATGGAAAATATTCACAGGTATTGGAGGAAAAGAGTGTACGTGTACAGACTACCCTACCTGCTGTCAATCTGGGTTTGGATGCGGCGCCAACGGTCGGACATCTGACCCACCAGATCTGAGTACTTGGACAGGTCTACATCGCACTTGTGGAAGGAATCTGAGATTTGACCGTTCCATTGTATAGCTCTAGACAGGTCGGACTCCATGGCTGTCAACAGGTCTCTTTTTAGCTCCAGATCACTCTTCATTTGCTTTTATAAAGAATCACAAAATATATACTATGTATTAACATCCCATTCAATACTGATTTAGATCTGCAGGCAGATGCTGTGCTGATGCATACATAACGGGATTCTGACATTATTGTACATAAATAATACAGTGATTAATGAGGTTACAACTTCAACAGTTAGAACACCTATCTCAAAGCAAACTCAAACCTCATGGTCTACATCAGCAAATTAAGTTGGCCATTAGCTATTCAATTATTTAATTACAAGTAAAAGCCTTGCATTGAAAAAGTATTCAAGTAAGCAGGATTTACTTAAAAGGTATCTAAATACATTAACTCAATGCATATTGTGCAAAATAACTAGTATTTATAAATGACTGTAATACAGAAACATAATGGATATCAAAATGTGTTGGTTTCTTTTTAGTGATGTTGCAGATTTTCCCTAATTAGTTTTCTTTTGCATTCATTTTCAACTGTCCGTTGCATTAAATGAGCTCATCACACATACGATGTATTAAGGTACATTGTTTTGCTAAATGCTGCTTAAGGACTGATGGCAAAGACTCAATCACTGTTTCCTAGATAAGAAATGAATTTTGAAAGTTTATTTTCATCAAGTTGCTCAGTACATTTTGCATTTTGATGCATAGGGCTTGAAAGTGGAAGTGACTGAACAGATAAGTTTAAACATAATACTGAAGTTGTGTCAAACCTTTAGAGTGCTCCGATAGTTCTCCACCTCACGAAGGTCCAGGGAGGAGGTCTCCTTCTCTGTCAGCCGGGCCTCGTGGACTTTGATGATATCTTCAGCCTGGAGAAGGCTTTGAAGTAAGCTCTTAAGAGCTGACAGCCTGTTCAGGACACAAGGCCATTTCGTTTAATACAGTATCTACATTTGATGATGAAATATGATATCCCATTACATACAAAGTAAATCTTGATGTTGCTACAACCGCAGGTACTAGAAGTAACGTTTTATGTACAGAATTCAATCACTGCTAGACAACAAAAGGGCATGTGATTAGATTAAATTGACATACCTTTGAGTGTAGGCTGAGTAGAGACCCTGGAGGCCTACAAGCTTTTGGTTGATGATTTCCAGTTCAGTGCGGAGAAACTTGGCTTGCTCGGAGTCGGCTGGTAAACCTTCCAGTTGCTTTATTATCTTTTCTCTAAGGCGCAGGTACTCGTCATGAATGGAGTCCAAATCTTGGTGCACAGTCTAGATAGCGTAAAGTCACAAAAAGTTTAATTCAACATGTGCTGATGTTTCTTAATGTCTTTGAAACAGAGTTTAAAAGTTTAGCTAGGGACTTTTTACAAAGTGCTATTTATGATATAAACTTATTAGTATTTTTCTTTTGGTAATATATATGTATATTCAACGTTTCATTCTTCCAGTAGTTGCAATATTTTGCAGCGAAGAAAAATTCTCACTTGACGCTAGATTGTCTACTAAATTAAAAGATAAGTACCTGAAGCTTCTGGATGTGCACTGTGCACTCGTGCACACTGTTCTCGCCGAGGGGAATGTGCAGATGACTGGTGAGACCAGACTCTGCCAGCTCCAGCCTGCGACGGATCTCTTGCAGACTGCTGAGCAGGCTGAGGCTGAGGGTAGAGGTCGGTGGGGTGGGAGGCTTGGTGGTAACCTTGACCTCAGTTGTCTCGACGACAGTTTCCTGCTTGCAGGGTTCAGGCTTGGAGGGTTTAGGCTTCGCCCCTTCATCTCCTTTATTTGTTGGTGAAAATATGGAGAATATCGTTTAATATCAGATACAAACAGCAGGATTTGAAATGATTTAGTGAACTGACAGTTAAGGGATAAGGTGAAGGGAGTTTGAACTCACTGTAAGCAGGCAGCTGGATTATCAGTGTGTCATAGTGGTTCTGGGCTTTGTCAAAGTAGCCCTGGATGTTCATCTTGTCATCTTCCCCGAACAGATCAGAGCCTTGGCTGGTATGCTGGAACTCTTGGTAGTGAGTCTCCAGTCTTTTGATGATGCTGCGGTACTCCTCTGGTCGCATTTTTGACAGCTGCAAGACAACAGAGAGGGAAGGAAAAAACACAGGAAGTAAGCAAACTAATGCAGACCATGTTTCAGAAACGAAATCTAGAAAAGCTTAACATACAATTCAATTTAGCACTCAGCAAACGCTTTTGTAAAAAGACGTTAATTGCACTCTTTGTGATTACTTACCATGCTGAGTGTGAGGGAGTTGATGTAGTTGATGTCTTTGACACAATACTGCCACGAGATGAGACTCCTGATGTTGATGTAGAGCTGATTCCAGATACCCATGATTGCTTCATAATACTGCTCATTCCTGGTGAACAGCACAAGCCATTTATCACTCTTAGTGCTAACACAAAACTATGCAAACGCCACACGATAAACAAAAGAGACAGTGTGTTGTGAACATTTTTTTTTTATCTGCTTTGGCTGACACATTTTGAACAGTCCCATCTTAACTTGAGCTTGGTTAATCTACAATGACTGAATGTTTCCTACTTGTTGGCGAGGCCGATGCTGAGCGGGTTTGGTGGGGGGATCAGCAGACACACAGAGGGAATCAACATGTCCAGACCTCCGGGTCCTGTCACAAGCCATTTACTGCGCTGCGAGTTATCCTTCAGGATGCCCTCGTTCCCTTTGAAAATTCCTTTCTGTAACACAAATTGGACATATCAGAAAATATTTGCGATATTTAGGACTTTACATTTAATGCTTAATATTCTGTGCTTATGTTTGTGTATTTGCGTGCGTGTATGTGACAGAGGGAGCAGGCATATAACACACCTGGTCTTGTTTGAAGTCACACAAGGCCTGGACCATCACAGGGCTGCTGCTCTTCTCCTCAGGGTTGCGCGGTTTCAGCCTTACAATGGACTTTGATTTGTTGACCAGACTTTGGACCTGCCTCTTCTGCTCAATGATACGCTCCTTCTCTTTCTGTGAACATCCAAGAAATCAGTCCTATTTTAAATATGCCACTGTAACCTGGAGCTACCATTACAGTTAAAAAACAAAACTTTAGAAACATGAAACCAGACACACATTACCATTCCACTAAGCCTTTGAAAAGAACTGGCCAAACTTGTTCACCAGACATGCAAATTGTTTTCACCCAGGTCACAGAACATATTTGGTGGTTTAAACCTGCAGAGAAACATGCATTTCCTGGACTTATGATAGTGAAATGCTACCTCCAGGTTTTTCAGGAGCTCAGTGAGATTTTCCAGTGGAGTGTTCTTGTCGCAGGTGAACTTGCTTCGGATGGCCTCATGTTCCTTCTGCAGCTTTGCATAGGTCTCATTGGCATCTTTGAAAAACTGAAAATGACAGCAAAAATGTTTTAGAAAGTGGTCGCATGAAAACAAAAGTGGCTCTGTTTAGATAAGGGAAAAATCTGGTCTGAGCACTTACTTGGCTGTAGGCAGAATTCTCCTTTAAATGCATAGAAATACACTTGGTGATCTGGAGAAGCCAACTCCACTGGGTCTGCAGAGTGTCCATGTAGGCCTGTGGGCACATTCAGTCATCAGTACAAAACCACTGAATCATTTGTTGTCTTGCGTTGCATCAAACCCAAAAAACTAAGGGTCTTACTTCAATCTTATCTGAGGCGGGATGGTTGTTGTTCAGGAGTCCATCCGCTTTCGTCTTCAGCTTGTTCAGATCTTTTTCTTTCTCTTCCAGGTCCCTCATCAGACCCTAAAGAGATCCAGAACAGACAGTTAGGGATCCAGCAGGATAGAGCCATCACACCGAACTCAGATTTTAGCAGTACAATTAATTAAAACACAATCGCTTCAGCAAAGGATCCTTACTGAGTAGCTCTCTTGTTTCTTAGGGATGTACTGATCGATGTTCTTGTCTCCCCAGTCAAAAACCAGCTCCTCCTCCTCCCTCTCATTCACCCACATGATGGCTCGGGAGATCTCCTCGATGATGCTCTGAAGCTCACGCAGCTGATGCACACGGCTGTTTGAAATTTTCTAAAGCAGAAGTTAAATTTAGGAATTAGAAAAAAAGTAACAGAAGCTAGAGAAAACACATCTGCTGGTTAAATAAAAAAAGCTAGAGTTGGGATATACCTGAAGACTGTCCCATTCTTGTTCCAGTATTGAGAGATTGTACTTGTCAGACCTTGAATGCTAAAAGAAATAGAGTTCGTTTTTTTTTCATTTTATTTCAAATAATATGAGTGCAGATTATTTCATTTTTAATAAACAACACATCTCAAACCAATCATTAGGCTTAAACATTTTAAACTAAAGACATCTTCAAAGAGCTAAAGAATCAAGGAAACAGTGAATAGAAGACGACTTACCAGTTCGTCTCTGGCTCGGTCTACTTCCTGACTTCTCTGGATGGAGCTGTGGGTTTTGTTGTGGCTCATGATTTGCTTATCAATGGCTTCGGCATCATCACCAAATGGAGCGGTCTCAATCATGCGCTACAAGAATACAGAATCATATTTGTAACATGTGTATTTTAGAAAACCACTACTTCCCTCACAAAAAAAAATCAGATACAAGTTTAGTTGAAGGAAAATAACACATAGAATATAAAGGAGTTTTTAAGGAAGTATACTGTATATATACAAATACAAAGTTTCTCTTTTAATTATCAACAAACTCCAGAAAGGCAAAAATCAAAAGGTCTTGGGACCTAAAGCCATTTGTTCTTTCCAATACAAAACTTTAAAAACAAGTTACAAACATATGATTTATTTTCGTTTTACTTGTTTTCTTTCTTTTTTTAAAAAAAAAAAGCTCCTTAACACCTGGGCAGAGTGAATAGTGAGTTTGGAGTTTTGGTTTGCTGGCTATATTCAGCTTTAAAATAACAAATAGTTAGCCTTTAGTTGAACCATGATGCCCTTGTTTGTTGAATTGTAGGAGCTTGTCACCATTTTTTTAGTTTCCAGGCTGTAAACTTACTGCATTTTTTTCCATTCAGGAAATACTTTGATCGACTTATACTTTTATTTATTTATAAGATTAGAAAAAGGGCAACATCCTGTCTGTATTCTTAGTGTAAAATGATTTTGAATCCAAGCTACACAATTCCCTCCCTTCTATCATTTTCCAGAATTTAAATCTATCTCCGTCCCTACTTTGTCCACTAGGTGTCAGCAAATAATCATGTTCACTGTCAGCAGGAAACAATCCCAACTATTCCCCCCTTGTCTGCAGCCCTCAGCAGTGATAAGCTCTCTGCCAGTAAGTCAACATCAGCCGGTCCCTCCTGCTCTTTACGTGCATTTTTTTTCTCTCCCTCTTGCCCTCCTTTTTTCAAGACTTTTGTTCTCTCACCACTCCCCTTCCGTCCATGGTTACTTGGCAGAGGATACACACAACAAATCTGTCAGGAGACTTTCGACTGTGAAGTTAATGTGTGGGGGAGAAAGGTCAACAAAGTTATGTAAAGCTCAGTAGGACTGTAGGTACAATGGCAGACAGTGTAATCAGCTGAACACAGACAGAGGTCGGTAATGGCAGGTTTTCAAATGACATGTTTATGGATTTTGAGCTTAAAAATATAAAAAATATCTTAAGTAGAATGACTGATACACAGAATTATATGAAGAAATGTTTCTACATTACATGACACGGGGAAAGCGAATGACAAAATAAGAAGGGTGAAGCTTGAAGTGTTGACAGAATGACAGGGTGTGTTTTTTAGTTGGGTGGGAGGGTTGGGGAGGTAGACTGCTGAAGGGCGTTTTTTTTCCCATGAGCATGTTAGAAATCTGCTGAACGGCCCCGTCCCAAAACAAGTGAGTCAGTACAGTGTCAGATATCACGCTCCTTTACTTCTACTTTTCTTTCTGCTTCAACCAAGTCTCTATCTGCTTCCCTTTCTGTCTCTCTCTCTCTCCCTCTCTCTCTCTCTCTCTCTGTTTCTCATATGGCCAAGCTCTTTCCTCTTCTTTGTTTCAATCCCTCTTCACCTCTCTTGGCCTCTTTTCACTCATGGAACAGGTTTGGCAGCATGGCCAGATGGTATCAGTTACAGGAGGTCAGAGTACGTGATAGTGTAAGTACTACCCCCCCTCCCCCTCCCCACGCCCAGTCACGTAAAAAAATGGTGCACCTTAGCGCAACATATACAGGCATGCACACACATGCAGATGCGACCATTCACACTGCTCCAACAGGTTTGAAGTGTTGTATCACAGTCAGACAAGTGTGCAGATGCTAATAATAAGTCAGTATTAGAATATGACAACATACAGATTGGCATTCATTTACCAAACTGTAACGTGTATCAACTTAGTGAAATAGTTCTTATTGCTATACTGTTTTCAGCATATCGTGTGTGTTTGTTTTGTTTTTACATTTGCTTCTAAAGATATGAAAACCTCACCTTCTGTTGTGCAATCCAGGCCATAGCATCATTAAAGACCCTGCCCCCGTCAAGGGAGCCCACGCTACCCCTGTTCCGTCGTGTGGTCATACCACCCAGTAGCTGCTGTTGGATGGAGGCATGCATGTGCTGGAACTGGTCTAAGCTGATTGAGACGAACAAAAAAAAAAGAGGAAAATACTTTTGAATCTTTCAAGAGGAATCAAAGCTCAACTTCAAAGAGCTCCACATGGTCAAAAACAGCTAAAGGAGAAGAATTGTCCTGTCCGAAATTCCATATCTGTTTATAGTTATGGTTTAACACTAAAATAGGATTCAGACGTTGCTCAACCAAAAGCACATTTTGCAAATGTAGTTAATATACCCATGCTAAAACTGTAGGCAGGTGTAGTCAAATACATATACAGTCATGAATGAACCTTTGGAAAGACAGCAAACAAACAAACAAACACACACAGACACACACACACACACACACACACACACACGCACATGCACACACACAGACACACACACACACAGACACACAGACACACACACACTGCACATTGTCTTACTTTCTGCCCACATCGTTGGGTATACGCAACTGCTGCAGCTCTCTGCCACAGACCCTCATATGGTCCATGGATTCTGCAGCCATGTTCAAAAACTTTTCTCCCTCTGCTGCCGGACCTCCCTAAAAAAACCACAGAGTACAGATATATTCTAAATGATGCATTATTTTCCTGAGGACAGTATCTGCGTATATCTACATTTGATATCAGTATTTTTCAGTGTAAACTTTTGAGCTATACTTACACCCTGAAGAACCATTTTTGCCCGCTGCAGGTACTCCTGACACTGGCCTGTTAGAAACATCGCCTTTTGCTGAATAGCCTGTACACTACAAAAGAGAAAAGATCATTCAGGCTCGTATACAGCTTTAAGTAATATTCATTTGTTAACTATGCTTAAAAACATGTAGGTGACACTCTTTGGTAGTTAATTAGAAAGAAATCAGATTTTACAATAAAAAAATGTCATCATTTAAAAGTGTTGATATGCAGGTAAATGTTTTTGTTTTAAATAACTTTTTACCATGGCTTCAGGTAACTAATAATGCTTACTCAATTTAACAGAAATTGATGTTTAAACAGATGAAACTTCCTTTAAAGCTAAATCATCCCTGTATTTGTGTAGAATGTGTGGAAATCAAATAAAGCAGATTTTTATTATTCTTAAAAAAAAAAAAAAAAATCCTCTATCATTGTTTGTGAAGGTCATGCTATAGGATGTTTGGGGAATGGGTCACCAAAGGGTCACCACTACAAAAACTAGGTTAACCAACAAATCTTCAGCTCTGGACTTTCTCCTCTTAAAGCGCTTGAAACTCATCCATACATCTTAATATGATTTCTCTATAGTCTCCTTAAGTTTGACTTTGTTCAACATGAGTTAAGCAGTTTTGAGAGGACTCTTGGGGAAAAAAAGGAAGTAGTTTGGAAGCTCTTGCAACAGAGACCTCACTGCTTCAACATTAACACTGACATCATAGTGAATGATAGTAGTGGGAGGACATTTAGGGGTGTGTGCAAATATTTCTTCCATTAACAGGCTACAGGCAAGGAGGGTTACAATGAGGGTCACCTGGAAACACATTGCCTATTGTGAAAAACAAAAAAAGAAAATATTTTAAAAGGGTCTGGGATGAATTTGGACTGATAAGAGAACAGTTTTATGTTCTTGTACGTAGCCCAACATCACTTGAGCTACAGCCTAGAGCTTATAATATTAACTACTTTCCTGCATTCCTGAACGTATCTTTCGGTTTCAATCAGCTCAAATTGCCACAGAGGCTTCTTGATGTCAACGCATTGGTATTTTATATCTATATTTTTTTTAGCTTTGTAAATGTTCTACTTGTAATTGTACGTTTCTACGTCACGGACTACACGTAGCCTACATTTAACGGTTAATTGAAGCACAGTAAAGACTCGTTAAAAAGTAACAGGTGTTTTTCTTCCTCTTACCTTATTCCACCACCTCCGCCTCCACTCACGCTAACGTGCACCTTCTGTCCGCCGCCCCCCCCTCCGTGCATGGAGGACCTGGAGAAGGTGGTGTAGGTGTATCCGCCTTCACCTCCCTGGTAGTCTCCATGAAAGCCGTTTCCACCGACAAAAACGTCGTTTCTCAAACTCGGACTCGCCAAATCCGGCCGCGAGTTACTTCTCGGCCCCATTTGAGCCAACCTTGGGTTGGAGCCGTACGTACTCATGTTTGCAAATGTTCTTTCAAAGTCTTTTTTTTTTGTTAATTTAAGTCGTCTGCTCTGCTGTCCAGACAGAGGACAGAGCGCGACTCTCCCCTCCCCGTCTCCTGTTACGCAGATAGTGCTGCTCTGCTGTGAATAGACGGAAGCGGGGCTCTTTTGGAGAGAAACCACACCTTTCTGTGTTTATGAGTCGCTCCTGTGCTCTCTCGGCCCGTGTGAGAAGATTAGTCAATTTACACTGGAAAATCCAAAGGGGAGTTATGTTGCAATCAATACTTGGAATGATCAGTTGTTTTTGGATGAAATAGCTACAACATGTGTTATAACCTGTTGTACGAGACTCAGAGGTGAAGGAGGTTACTTAGATTAGGAGTTTAGCTTATTTTACTATTTAAGCATTTTCTGCCACGTTCAAACCAAGCACTACAAATTAAATAAAAAGGCTTTAGCCTATAATAAAAAGGTGGAAAACTTGAGTCTTGCTGTGTTATTGCGAGCTAATAAGCTATAAATATTATGATATAAGGTGTAGCCTACAGATGTACATTAATGCTAATGATTTAAATGTAAAAGTTAAATATATACACACACACACACACACACACATATATACATATATATATACTGTATACAATGTAGATGGTCTGCAGTAAAGTGTGGACATGCAGGAATTAGCAAGTAGGCAATAAAATGTGTTGCTTGGAAACAGTCAAGTCCCAAAACAGCTAAATCTTGCTCCAGTAAAGTGAAACAAGTTGTGTTGGAGCAAAGTGAGTGGTTTAAAAAAAAAAGAACACAAGAATCTATTTTTTTCTCATTCACTTTTATTTATTAATGCTTTTTCTTGTACAACAGCACTTCTTCTCCTGTGATTTATTTCTTAAATGAGCCTAAAGATTAAACTTTGTTGGGAATAACATCCAACTCGACAGCCAAAAACTACAACCATGCCTTTTCCTGTTATTACATTTAGCTTTTTATTATTTGTATTGCTAATGCAAGTTTGGCAAGGGGACAAGAGTTCAGATATTGCCTCTTTATTAATATTGGCACATCCACAGTGTTGTGGATCATTGTATTTTCCCTGTAATAAATATAAAGCCTATATAAATGAAAATTAAAATCCTTAATTATATGTTTTGATAATTGTTTGTGAGCAATTAACCCCCGCCTGTGTGCCCTCTCATGTATTTTAAACCTCTGATGTGATTGCTTTGGGTCGTCAGTGCAGAATTGTCTCCATGTTAATGTCGTCCAAATCAGTGTGGACTCATTTTAAACTCTTGTCCAGTTTGAAAAAACAAAAAAAAGAATACAGCAGCCCCCACATTTGTTCTCCAGATGAGTGAGTAGACGAGATAGTGGTTGTGCAAAGAATCTGTCATCCAGAGTTTAACATTCTTGAGGTCAAAAGGAGTCCATTTGAGGATTGAATGTTTTGTATAGCTAAACCACCAAGTAAAACCAAATATATGTTTTATTTTCCCATTTCCCTTTACTTCTGTACTAGCTTTTCATTCCTTGGGTGACTGGGCACATCACAGGTAGGCGTGTCTGAGCTTTGAAAAGTGAAAGGGACAAGTAGACAGGAGGGAAAGTCATGCATACCTTGTGTCAGTGTGAGACAAAGTTTCTTAAGTATGTGGGAAAGTAAAGGTTGGTGAAATGTCCGAAGAGAAAACAATTAACAATGAACCCAAAGTATTTTTGCCAACTTCTGTTTCAAAAGTTGCCAAAGTGGAGAAGATGGATCCTCTAGGAAAGATATAGAATTACTGGCAACAAATATATATATCTGTATTTAATGCCAGAAATCTTTTTGTCTTTAGCAATTAGCTCAGTCTTTGTTACCTTTTGTTTTAACAGCCATATTGTGCCCTTGTTTGTTTAAAGACTGAATTATTTCCACAGAACCCTGTGCCACCACACTGTCAGTGAAGTGTGAAGACAGAGTGAGATAGGAGGGGAGGGGGGGCGTGCTCACGGGTTGCAACTAATCTGACAACTTTAAGAAACCAACGCCCTGAACTGGAATTTTCAAACCATTTAAGAGAGAACAAAAAGTTGTACTTTTCAAATGTAATGTTCATGAATTAATATTTTTTTTTTAAAAACTTGTCTTGACTTGTCTGTGCTCAATATTGAAGGTTAACTTTCAAATGTATGACGACAGCCTCATACTATAACGCCAAATTCTTGAACAACCAGCGTCAGACGCTGCAACACACACACACACACACACACACACACACACACACACACACACACACACACACACACACACACACACACACACACACACACCTAAGGACACACCTTGCTTTCCCACTGGTCAATGTGAGTTTGCGTTATGTCTTTGCCTTTTTTTTGGTTCCAAACAAAAGCCACTGCAAGATTGAACATGAACAATTTGACAAACTTCATCTTAAGTTCAGCTATGTGCCAAAAAAAAAAAAACAGACTGAATAGAAGGACAGTGAACCGCTCTGTACTTTATAATAGGATAGTAGCAATTAAGTGGAACCAAGCCCCTTCTAACAAGCTCTCCAACAGAGAGGGGTTGTTCTTATTATAATAAAACCTTAGAAATAACGGCATTGTTGTGCAGTTCTTTTAGTATTTGTTTTTGTGTGTATTGCAAGACAAGAGTCTTTATAGATGATTTAAGTAACAGTAAGGCTGCAGGGAGGGTTCTACAGTCAGATTTAGTAATACTCATCTGTCATTCACTGGAAACACCCTACGGCTTATCTTCCTTTATGACTTATGTGTCACTCTAACTGTACTTTCTGTGTGTAAAGGCCACTTTGAGGAGAAAATAAAGCCGCTGCTGGCTTTCTTCTCCACTTGGGAGTCAATATTTAACTTGATGTTTGCTTTCCAAAAATCCCAGTGCGGGTCCTGGTTGTAAACAGGAGATTTTATTTTTTTGTGCATGCCCTGTGGAATACACAGAAAACTGACATCTGGACTGTAAAAACACTCACTTGATATGTGTGACCCCATGGTGTGACCAAATGAAATATGATGAATCCAAAACCCAGAAAGGGCAACAACAGGTTAATTCTCATGAATTAAGTCAAATGATTAATAATAACTGAGTGACCTGCTCGTAAACATGTGTGTGCTATCATTTCCAGACTCTGGCACTGACATCATTTACTGAATAAACAGTGAGAAATTAAAGACTGACATCTGGTTTATTTAACTGCAGACAACTGACACATCTCGGGTTATTAACCTTGTGTCCTGACTTTACCCTGCAGCTTGTTATTATACAGATGGTTCTCCAGGCTTTATAGATACATCTCTTCACTGCTTCTTTGCCAGTTCACCCCAGATGATTCAGTCATGAAATATAGTAAATGTTAAACAATGATCTTTATGTTAACTATGTAAAAAACACATTTACATACAGAGGATGAAATACAGTGACGAATGACCGCCCCCAATTATATAAAAGATGATGGGTCAAGAAACCACAGTGTATTGACTCTTTTGGAGCTTTGTTTGCATATTTATGTAATTACTGTTTCAAGATTTGATAATTTTAAGTAAATCTTATTCAGAAACTTCCTCGATAAGATTACTATAAACCAGATAGCTCCTTATTTGTATTAGAAAAGTCTGTTTTTTCCGGACACTCATTTAGAAAAACACAGTTTAAATGTACAGCCTTCTGGAGGAATTTCCTTGTAATCACTCCTCCGGTCATTATATTGTCCCAATCTCCCCAAATTATATACAGGACATGACTTCAGATCTCATGGGAAATAAAAGCCACAACATCAGAGGCCTTTCCACAGTGATTTAGCGCTTCGAAAACTTTGTTGTTACCGCCTTTTCTTCTCTAATATTTGCTTATCAGCAGGTAGATTATCTGAAGGCTTTCTACTGTGTGTGTGCGCGCATTAATGTGTGTATCTTTGTGTGGTTGTGCATATACTTAAACTGTGTACACAGCTCATGATTCTTTTCTGTGAACACTATCTAAGTTGACATTAACTCCTAAGTTATAGGAGACTCAGACTTTGGAACCACTAAAACTTTATTTATACGAGACAACATTGTTCTCCTGTGATAATGCTCAAGACTTTTTAAAAAAAAAATCAGCAGCATATGCTACAGATAGGCTACACATATCTTACTGTGAAAAGGAAAAATAAATACAGAATTTCTCACAGCTGTGTGAAACCTCTGGCACACCTCTCTGATATTATCAGGTATACACCAGCCAGTTTGTAGACACACAGAGACCCACACAGACACACTCTCACTCACAGTCAGATAGAACAACACAGACATTTGAAGTGACTCATAGCATGGCCTCAGGGTGGGTCCTGGACACACCTGTATTAGTTGCTAGGGTGCGTAATAAGAAGCTTTGAATGATAACAAACAGCACAGTGAGATAGTGTGACGGTACAACGGTCGACTGGTTTCTGTTGGCGCTCTGCCATGAGATTTAATATGCACAAAGTGTACTACAAGAGAAAGCTTTGTCTGCATCACAGGTATGTAAAAGATTAAGACAAAACCTGGACATTAAGGTAATTGTATTGTTACCTTACAAACAACAGAGCAGAAGAATGCAAACATTTCTATTTTTAACAAACATAATTAAATGATGAGATGTTGTACAGTTGATCGAAAGGTACTTATTGAATCTAACAGATTTATTTGACCCATTGTCTGAATATTCTATGTCCATTGCAAATCGTAAAATCCTCACAGCGTTTGTATATGAGCTACACACACTGCTTTGCTGTAATCATAACAACCTCAGTCCTTTAAAAAGAAAACACAAATCCTAAATAGTTTATGTTGTATGATTGTTGCTACAATAAAAAGGAAGCAGTGCTGTTTCTCCAAACAGCCAGCAGGGGGCATCGGTGTGTAACAAACGACCAGAGCAAGACGGTGGAGGCCATTCAGAGGGGCCTTCAGACAAGTTTCCAGGATCTGTCTGCTCGCTTTGCATCTGAGAGCTGTGCTTTTTACCCTTAATAGAATGTCAGATGTAGAATAAGCTGGGGCAACTGTGAACTTATAAAATAATAAATGATTAACAAAAAAAGAACTCAAAGGTCAAAAACTAAACGTTCACCTTTTAGCATGTCTTTAAGAAATCCATTTGAACGTAAAAAGAAAAAAAAAAAACATCAAAATATGCGATGTGTGATTTTACACCCTGGATAACTAGAAGTGTGTATTAGCACTTTGTGGCCAGGAGGGTGCAGCATTGCTGTCTTGTGTCTGCTGTCACATGGTCAGCTAAATATAGGCTATCAACCTTGTGGGTGTAAATCAGACATGAGCAATATTGAACTCTTTATTATGAATATTATTCCTTGTATTTCATTCTAACCAGGCTACATTAAATACTTTAACATTGGTATTATAACAAAAGCATATGCTTAAGTCAAATCTGAAAGCTCATAAATAAATAATCTCAATCAATACTATGATTAAGTGTTCATTCATTTTTGTGGTCGTGTTCATATGGTCATAATGAATGGCCTACAATGTTTGTAATTTCTGTCAGCTAAAGATGAAAAATATTACCATTGTTAACAATCTCCTCTGATACTGAGTACGATTTTGTAGAATAAAATGAATAACACATGAAATGATGGAAATGGCTATCAAGAATGTATACTAGCAATACTAAGGCCTTCTTCTTATGACATTATTTATGAATGGATGGTTATTATTAATGTAATGCTTTATAGATAGCAGTTAGCTATCAATAAAAAAAGGTTTGAATTTACCAAGGTGTAAAAAAAACACTTTGTTACTTGCTAATTGTTTGTTTTTCTAAATGCTCTGGAGCAAAGTCCATTTAATAACTTCTAAATAACAACTCCAGACAAAAAAAAAACATCATAGCACAAGACATGTTTCTTGTCACCGAAGAGTTACAAATGAAAACCTGTTGGCTTGTCAAAAAGTCAAAAATAGTTTCGACATTTTCACACCAAGCAACTTAAAACTTAATCAAAATAGTTGATCCATAAAAGCATTAAAGGGATACTTCACCCATTTGTATTAATCTTTGTATCATTAGAAACCTGGTAGTATTTCTGAATGGTCGTGCATCCCGCCCTCATTTTCCCCTGAGATGGGAAATCTTTGTATTTATAAGTCTGAAAAGGAGCTTCCAGTGACGCAAAATGACAATTTTTACGTCACTGGAAGCTGTTGCGGTTAGCGGGGTGAAACTACAACGCTAGTTCCTCATATTTTCGACCACTGAAGCTACAGACCAATCACAGATCAGTGGGTGGGAACTCACTGATCCGCCATATTGCTTGGAAGCTATGCTAACAGGCTCTATGGAGAAAACTGATAATGGCAAAAAAATATAAATATAGCGGCGAGATGGTTGCTGCTGACAGGCCGGTCTTGTGTTTTGGCTTCTGCGGGCGCTAGCCACCGGGAGGCCGCCGCGCGCCCGTCCCCCAGGAAAGCGGCCACCGCGAGCCCCGGCCCCGGGAGCAAGACCGGCATGTCGGCAGCAACTATCTCGCAGCTATATTGCTATATTGCAGCCGCCGGCCGCTGCCAGCTCAGCAGCCAAGACACATAAGGCCTGCCTGTCGGCGGCGGTGAGGACGAGGAGCCCGGGCCGGCTCGAGCTGAGGCGGACTGGTAGTGTTGGTGCTCTCACTGTTTGTCTATGGACACAGACACAGAGTCTGTTTTCTCCCAGGAATTTCCAAGATCAATTCTGGAAGAAATCTCTGAATCAGTTGAGGAAATGGCCTCATGTGTTGAAGTAAATATGTCTGTAAATGTTTTTATTTCTATATTTCTACTGCTATACTGTATATTTTGGAGAAACTGTAACGGTTGAATTTCCCTCTGGGATTAATAAAGTATTTCTGATTCTGAAATAGAGAACCTTAGTGGGAGTGGCCTGCTGTGCTGTGAATTCTGGGATTTGGTGTCTTTCATGAAGCCAAAAAGACACTTTCTGCCTTTTCACGGCCAAGAAGGCACCAACTTCAAAATGTATTTCACATTTCTACTACATATATGACCCAATGTCAATACAGATTCATGTTTCAATGGGTGAAGTATCCCTTTAAAAAAAGGCCAGTAAAATTTTATGAAGCAAGTTTGCTTTTGTTTTCTTTTTTTTTAACTGAAAAACTCTTACCTCAAATTACCCCCAATAACTTCATTAGGCTGCCTAACACATGGACAAAATCTTAGAAAGATTTGGTAAGAAGTCTGTGGAACAACAAACCAAAAAGAAATGACTCTCATCAGTTTCTTCAAACAATGTGACACACCTTAATAAAAGAAACCATATGGAAAAAGGAGAACATTAAAAGGCCAAGTGTTTTTATGTTTTTGATATGTTGGATCACTCAACTCAAACTATGAATGAATGTTGATAAGCTGTTATATCACTTTGAGCTACTTCCTCACACTGTGCGGCTTAGGCCTACTGTATAGGCTAGGCTAGTTTTTCCTTTATTTGTGTGTTTTTCTTTACATTCACAACAACTAATTTAATTAAGTTAATTCACCTCTACTGGTAGCCAATCTACAGTAGAACAGACATGTTTCATTGTTTGCTACAGAGAGGGGCGGAGACAGAGCCACTTCCCCCTCCTCTCTTCCCCCTCAGACCCCCTGCTGACAGGACATCTGTACTGTACATTCTAACTCTTTGTTTTTAACTAGCCTATATATTCTTACCCATTATGAATCTTTCAACACTTACACATGAATTGCATAATTGTAGCTAAATACAACTTAGAAAAACACCGAATCAAAAATAATTAAATAGCCTTGATCTTGTGACTTTTGCGCAAAAATCTTTGGAATGATCAAAAATCGAAGTGGAGCAAACGTTGCTATGGCTCCTGCTATGGTTAAATTGTGATTTATTCGGTCAATAAGAAGATGGTTTAAGAAATGCACTGTCAGTAACATTGTGCCCTTTAACATACACTCACTAGCAATGGTGTCTTCTTGGTGAACATTTACACAACAGCTACATGTAAACAACCTGATGTGTTTTTTCAGTCGTCTGACTACATCACATGAGCATTTTCCATTCCAAGTGGTAACCAGTGGTTACAGGTGGCCTTGTTGGGTTAAGGTGATCAGCACTCAGCCTTTTGTGGGCAGGTGTGTTACCTGTGGCTCCCTCAGGAAGCACTTCCTGTGGCTGTGCTGCTCCCGCGGCTGACCGACAGAGACACCAATGGATCACAACGACGGACGGAGGAGATCCTGAGATAGTTTTCCTCGTCATTGCCTAATTCACCGCAATCCGCTTTTGTTTTCTGAGCTCGAGCCGGCAGACAGCCCCGCGTGTTTATCCTGGGTTTTTTTTCTCCCTTTTTGTTTTTTGTTTTTTCTGTGGTGGCAGACGGAGGGGAAGTGCTTCCTGATAATAAAGAGGTGCGTCTTATTTCCATTCCAGTGATTGACTGCGCACGGCTTCCACCGCCGGAGCAGGGGGCATTGACGCATTGTGGAGTCGACAGGGGGTAGTAGCACTGCAAAACCCGGCTTCGCTTCACTACGGAGGCATCTCTCGGCGGAACCGCGATGGCCGTGGTGCAGCTCGACACGGAGGACCACCAACCGGAGAACGGCTTCGTGTCCCCCGAAACCACGTCCGCGGGACTGCTGACACGCATTGACTGCGCGGTTCTGCCGTTTCTCGGGGGATTTGGGAAGTACCAGAAACAGCTGATCGTGCTGACTTGGATACCGGCGTTATTTATTGGATTCAGCCAGTACTCTGATAATTTCCTCCTCGCGCAGCCGAACAACACATGTGTGCAGCCTTTGGCCAACCTGACTAATCGCACCGCAGGTTATTCCTCGTTATTGGACGGTCCAAAAAACACGAGCGCGCGGCCGGCTCACCTCTATGCCAATGGAAGTTATGGCACCCACAATGAGACGACCAAGATGCAGTGTCAGTGCAGTGAGTGGACGTTTGAGCTGCACAAAGGGCTCGTGCAGAATGTGGTTACCAAGGTAAGGATGGGCATCCTTTGCCATCATATTGTGTTATGCATCAGTGAAACCCTATCTGCTGTAATCCCATTATGCTCGATTTATAAGAGGGGGGGCGGGGGGGATTCTAGCATTTATCCACACTCGCCCCATCGTTAAAGATAGATCACTTTCAAGCAGAAACACACTCATGTTTAGACAAAACTGTGCTTTGACAGCTCTGCCTCCATTGTCGCTCTGGGCATTTCTCCACAGTCATTGAGTCATCTGAGTCATTTATTTTAAATCGAGATCTGAATGAATTTGCCCTGAAAGTAGCTGGATTGCACAGGTGACATGGCATGCATCACGCTGCTGCTGACAGTGACTCACCGCAGCAGCTGACACAGTGTGTGTGACCTATGGCAGAGAGACAACACCATTGGCACATAGGGCACAAAACTGCCAGGGCTATTGGAATTTACGGGTTGTCGTAATGGACATAATAGACACGAAGGGCCTTTGATTTGGAGCAAAGGTCATTACACTCTCTAGAATAATGCAGCCCTATCACTGACCAAACAACACCCACCCTGAACAAACACCAGGGAGATGTTCTTATAGCTTTCAAGCTGGGAACCTTCAGTGTGTGCGTGATGTCTTCACCTCCTATCACGTCATTGTATTGTTGGGATATTCCTCTCTGTATGTAAAGGCTAGACTGAGGAGACAGCATCAGCCTGCAGTCTTCTTGCAGGAGAAGGAAGAGCTGTATATCACTATGAGCTCTTCTGTTGATGCTGCATGCCAATATCAACATTTCAAATTTTATTATTCTGTGAGAGAAAAAGCTTAAGATTTTGATCATCCTGGCTCTCTGAAAGAATGCGTATTGGATAACGTGATTGAATCTTCAGGAGAAAGACTCTGCATTTGATCAAAGGGAACAATTGAGGCTATTTAAACTGAAAAAAAAAAAACCAATGATAATGAATTTGAAATGTTTGTTTCTTCTCAGAACAAAGTCTAAAATGCTGATAAACCCTCAGATAACCTAAAAAAAAATATCATTTTAATCTGCAGCATCTTCATCTCAGAAGAGTTTGGCAGCCATGCAATAATCAGAAGGCTTATCAGGAAGAGTAAGATCTGACGCGGAGCTTTGAAGCTTCTGTGTGCTGCAGGAGGGTGGGTGTGTGGGGGTGGGGATGTGGCATCCCGAGCTTGCGTCCACTGTGATGCCAGCAGCCCATCTGCTAATCACTGATAATGTCCTCATTTAAATAAATCAAGTTTTAATTCAGCATTGATCTGGGGGAGGGCAGTTAAAGTCCTAATTTCATTCAGTGTCCACAGTGTATTTCAGGGGGTGGGGTTCCTGATAAACATTTTTTTTTTTTAATGGATGAGGCCTTCAAAAATTCCTTACTTGCAGCTGAAATGAAGTCATAAACAGGGGGAAATTGAATGGGTGGATCCATATATTACTAACAACCAAAAAATGTTAAGTTTTCCCTGGACAAAGTGTTAGTTTCCAATATGAAGGTTTTTATTCTGAGACCCTGCTGGCCCTCCCCCCTGTCCCCTCATGCCGGCGTAATAACCTGTAGGTTCTAATATTTGTGTTGTTTTTGCACACACACAGAGAATGTCATGTTGACACTATCACCACTGCAGATCAGTGACAAGTCCGAGCAGTTGGTTGCAATGTCTGTGCTGTTGCCCACCTTCCTTGACCCACAAGCTCCATATACTGACAAGGTCACCGTCAGGAGAAATTCAATCAGATTTTGGCACACAAATCCCAAATTGATGCCAAAAATGAAGCAGAATTGACCCCATAATGTGTCTCTATTTGACAGCCTTCCTCACTCTTCCAAGGGCCCTATATTTTTCCAACACCAGGACACATGAACAAGGATGTGACACTACATCAGGATGTGATGACTTGGCATTTCTCCCTGTGTTTGGATTGCACAGGCATAACTGCACATGACTGGGCTCAGCTATCTGTGACATTCAATCCTGAAAAAGCAGAGCGGGGTGCCAGCACTGATGAACTGTGATAGTGTCTCTGTCAGAATATAGCAAAACATTCTGTCTCCATATTTCTCTGTAATGAGGAAAACATGTATGCAGATGTTTCTCTGGTTGCAAATGCACAGGAGTCGTATCTACTCCGTATTTTCTCAAGAAAAGAATGAGAAAGAATGTTTTGATGGAGGTTGCAGTGGTGATGGATCTGAAGTGGTTAATGAGTAGACCCATCCTAATTGAGCCTAAGCTCTCCTCAGGGTCTGTCTTAATTGGCTTGAGCCTGAGAAATGAGAATGTATCATTACTCAGAGACAGATAGTCTCTCTGCAGCCTCACCCGACTCAGATCCCATTCAGGCGGGGGTCAGCTGCACATGCCGTCTGAAATAAAGGCTTAAGAACCTCTGCTAGGCAAAGATTAACCTCCACTTGTATATTAATAAGAGACATTTGCCATTTAGAGACGGACGATCATTTTACCATCTTAATCTGAATCTTGGATTCCCCTTTCGTGATACCTGAAGAATGACGTCAAGACCTTTACAAAACTGCTATGCCATCATATAATTTTCTTCATTAAGCTTAAAAGATGTCAGTCACAAGTTTTTTTGAGTCCAAACTATTGTCCAGATGCTTTTATGTTGAATTAACTAAATAACCCAAAGATAGTCCATTAAAATGAGAATCATGAATCTGAGGAAAAACAGCGTTTCCTGTTAATTCAGGACCTGGTATCAGTTATCAACATAGATGTGATTCCTGTTTGTTTAATTTCGTAGTCAAAATACAGAGAATCACCTCTATTTAGATGATTTAAATTATAATTGAGTTATATTTTAGGCCAAAAGTGAAACGTTCTGTATGTTTTAGTGTGAGGTCTATAAAAAGTATACATTTTAAGATATAAAGTTAAGCTTTTGGTGTTGATGAAAATTTTTAACTTTTCTTACATTCTTTAGACCCAATTAAAATGCTTTTTTAAAATAAACTAAATAATGGGAAAGCAATAGGCTTCTTCGACAGTTGATAATCAATAACTTCAGCCTTAGTTGGGTGATTTATTGTTTCAGCATTACTAGAGTATAAACATTTGGCTAATTTGCCAATTAATCAAGAGAATAATGCATCCATTTGACAAAGGATAATGAAAGTCTATTTTATCCCTAGTTGAGCTTTTCTTTAATTGAGTTTTATTTCAGCATTTCTTTCGTATATATGGTACAGTTCACAGTATGTAACAGTACGTCACAGCAGAGTAATGTGTGGAAGTGATAAGGCTGATATGTCGTAGAAGCATATTGTCGGGTACACCCTGCCTCAGTATCACTGAGCTGGAGGCTGCACACCCATAGATGTGAAAGATGATACTGTAGCTGAACATTCAGGCCTCTTCGCTCTGTGTCCCTTCATACTGTTTACCCAGCTGGCTGGCTCCTTCCACAGACCCCCGGATCAGTGTGGGACACTTTGAAACGGTCTCAGCTGTCGGGAGGCGATGACCCCACTGCAGATACCCAGTCAGCACACAATGACAGCCACTCACGGCGTCAGCTGGGAGGAAAGAGACTGTGTGACCCAAAGATAAAACTGCTCATGCTCTTTACGTGTGTGTGTTTGCTGCAGGCTTGTTTCTGATAAGCGCTGTTTCATAACAGGGAGGGGTCCAACATTGTGGGGTCTCTGACCCTCGCCTGAGGTTTAAGTTAGTTTGTAGGAATGTCTGATAGATTTCAAGTTGTAGGAGTGCTCGTCCCTTGTCAATGCTCATCAAGTCAATTTGGCGACAGATATGTGTAGTTATGGATCTTTACTGCAGACAAAAGGAGGCAACGTTTCATAAACTGATTGATTGGTTTGTTTCGTCACCTGCCACTGTTGGTCGCTGGAAAAACTGAATTCATGCAACCAGTCAAACATGTTAGTCTATGGGCTGTGCAGTCTGGATGCAACACTAGTTTGACAGTTATTCAAAGCATGGTCACATAGGTAACGTTAACCTTCTTCTGTCAGTCTCTCAGGCTAAAACTGTAATGTCAGATATCTGTGCATTGTTTTCCTAACTTCTTATTATGAATGCAAAACTAATACAAGAAAGAAGTCATTGTTAGTAAAGTTTCATGTTTGCACTCACCCACCCACCCTCCTCTTCTAATTACCTTCTAAACTAATATACCACATTTCAGGATTTCTATCCATTTGTGAGGCTGTGCTGCTCAAACTTGCACTTGGAAGCAGCATGAGTCTAATAGCCATGATGCTATTCAATGCTCTTGTTGCTAGGCAGTAACTATGCAGCAGCCTCTCCATGTGTGTTTTTGCCTTCTCTTTGCAGCTGCCTTTTTAAGCGTCTCTCAGCCATTTCTCTGTCTTTAGTCTGTTATTATTTTCCATACTTACATTCGTTCTTTTTATTTCCCCCATCTCTGCATGTTCTGTTTCTACATTGTTTAATCAGCATTCCTCCCTCCCCTTTGCCTGCCCTCGCTCTTCAACCCTTCAGCCACCCACATATCTGTAGTTCAACGATTGCAGAAATGTGCAGCTGTAGTTGAGAGCGTCTTCATACGAGCTAATGAGGCTCAGTGGAGAGGAACAATCATTGGTGGACCAGTCATTTGAGAGAGGTCGACAGCCCCCTTTGAGGTTCTAACTGAATTGTTTCTGGCCCCTCATTGTCCTGCATTTACTGTATGCATGCATGTAACCCAACTGTACTGATTTCTATTCATTAGTCCCAAATGACAGAGGCGACAGGGAGCAACTGACAGAAATAATAAGGGGCATGGCAGACAAGCTTTGTGGATTTGACTCATGCTTTGTAGGATTTCTTTATCCTGCTACAGCGGAAAGCCTGTCCATATTTTTTCTATTTGTGCTCTTCTGGATGCCCGTGATTGCCTGAGTTTGAGCTCGGTCAGTGTGTCAGCCTGGAGAGAAACCTCATGTTGCTGCTGCTTTGTCTTCAGCATGTGCCATGAGAATGCTCATATGTTGCTATTTAACAGCACTGGTCATCTGTCCCTGGTCAACCACAGACTGTCTGTTCTGGACAGTCAACACACTGTCATCCAGCTGTGCAGTGCAGTGTGATTATGTCACAGCCCCAAAGGATGTCAGCTCTTGTTTTTTTCTTTTTTTTTTAAACACTCTTGGTTGTGAAGTGATTGTGCAACAGGAACTTGTTAGCCCGCCTCCGTCTCTTTCTCTGCTGACATCGATACTGAAACCGTGAATAAGTGGCATGCCTGGATCATGTGATGGCTGGGTGGCTCTGGGTAATCCTGGAGCGTTCCATTCCAAGCAGGTCACTGTGACAGAGGTTACGAGAGGTCAGAGCCCTTCAGAAAAAAAGGAAGAAAGAACCACACTTTTTGTGCTATTCCAATTGAAGTTGTCTCATTTTTTCATAGCATTACATTTTATGAAGTAAAATATGTAGAAGTTCTGATGTGATTTTTTTTTTTTGTCCTTTTTCGAATATCAATTCCAACAATAGGCTTGTGACCACTACCTAGTTCCCGTCTTACACTAGTCTGATTCGAAAATTATTTCATATTGGTTGGCAAAAAAACTGATGTGACTGATTATGTACCTAAAAGCAGATTATTTTTTGGGGTTGTACTAAATTATGGTTCAGATTGGTGCATTGACTGGCGTACTCACTAATGCTCGATACTACATTTTTGTCTGTATACTCGTATTGGAACAATATTTTAAGGTGTTTTCTGGACATTTTGCTAGCTTGAATAACATTAGACTCTTGCACCACACGGTTTTTGTTTGTTATTGTCACATCTTAATGTTATTGCCACTTCATTGTTTTGGGCCCATTGGTTTTGGTATCTGCATTGTCTGGAATTCTTGCAGTATCGTTGTACATTACAAATATTGGTATAAGTATCAGAACAACTGTGGCGTTTTTTGAAATGACATTAGTCGTAAAAAAAAAGAGGCACAGTTAAGATTCATGTTGTTCAAACCCACAATCATTAAGCAGCTGCTTCAGCCACCACGCCCCTCTCTGCTCCTTCCTGCTGCTTGTATCTGCACAGACAGCTGGTTGGCATTCGGTACCAAAAAGACCCCTAACATCCACCCCCTTCCCAAAATCCATTTTCTTTTTCCCTTAGAGGCAACTACTCTACTGATCATTAAATATTAAAGGGAAGGATAGTAAAAGTTGCAGGTTTCTGGGAGATGTATTTCTCTCTCACTCTGAAAGGCTTTACGTCTCTGTAATCATTGTGATGTTTACAGGGTCTATTTATCCTATTACCTGTTCCTGCTTTGGGAAGAATAATATCAAGGTGTGCACGATTCATACAAAAGTGGTCATACATTGCATTGTTTGCACTCTAAGAGTCCCTCTGCTCCTTGGGTGGAGGATTTCAGTCACAGAAGAAAATAAAGAGAGGCAGACTTGATGGTAGTGCTGTAAACCCATTTGGACAATGCAGAGTAGGCAGAAAATAAGAAATGTCATGCTTTGTAAACATGGGTACATTTGTTAGTAAAGGAAAGTGCAATTCATCATTTTGACAGTTTATACAGCTTTTTGATACTTGCAGTAAATTCTGTCTAAATTGAAGTCAGTGTTTCTTTTGTTTGAGAACGTGCCCATCTCACATTTCATTGTTTTGTGTTTTGAGCTGTAACAATACCTCATACATCTGACAGACCAAGTTCTATTAAGCAATAGTCAATAGCTTGTCTCATCCAGATTCCCGTACCCTGCTTGCATGTCTTGAAACTAATTCCTGTGTTTATTTGTCTCCACAGTGGAGCCTGGTGTGTGACTCAGCATGGAAAGTTCACATTGCAAAGTTTTCTTTGTTGGTGGGATCGATCTTTGGATACTTGGTGTTTGGAATCCTTGCAGACTGGTAAGATTTTTTTTTTTTTTTTAAAGTCCTGCATGAAAAGAAGACTTTTTATTTACTATGAAATGGCTTTATTCAGAAATGACTTTTTTTTTGCCTCCGTAGGTTTGGCCGCCACCCAGTGCTGATCATATCCGTGCTGTTCATGCTGGTGTTCGGTCTGACTGTGGCCTTTTCTGTCAACGTCCCCATGTTTAGCACTCTGCGCTTCTTTGAGGGCTTCTGCATGGCAGGGATCGCCCTCTCTCTCTACGTCCTCAGTAAGTCTTAATCACACAACTATAAGTACTCTGCTACATCATAGGCCATTTAACCTTTTACTAATCCCCTCTTACCTTTTGTTGTTGTTGTTGCTACAAAGAGAACAGGCTTTGATTTCTCACAGAAACCTTTCAACTTTGTCTGAATCTTTTACACCTGTAGCTAACATGGTTGGAAAATGTGCATTAAACTGACCTTTTAGTTTTCAAGCTGATTTTTACCTTGTGTAAAAACATAAAAACAACAGCCTATGGCATAGAGATAAAGAGTTTTCAAGATAACATGCTCCAACAAACGTAATGTTTGGCAAAGGTAACATTTTTACAGTTGGCTAGCTCGAGTTGGTAAAAGTTGAAACTTCTCTAAAAATAAAAGCAGAAAAGAGCCACTGTCATCACTCGCATTATTTACTCTGAACTGGTCATTTTCTAATATTTCATAAAATGATGTATCATCTAAACCTCCCATGCTAACATTTGCTCATTGCCTTACAGCTACTAACATACTAGTGCTGCTCAGTGGTTTTTGGTTCTGGACAGGGCTTTTTTTTAAAACAGACATTGCCCTCCTAACTATTTTAATACAGAATGCCAATATTTTATTTGAGTCTAATTTATATCACTTAAAGAGCCCATATTATGCCCTTTTTGGGGTTTGTATATTTAATCTATGTACCTACTAAAGTATGTTCACAATAGCTAAAGTTTGAAAAAAGTGTGTGTTTTCATGTACTGCCGCTCCATGCACCGGCTCGCTTCTGACTCTCTCTCTAAGGCTCTGAAGTGCCCACGTTCAGAGTCCCCACTTGTGCCAAGTCTGATCTGATTGGTCGGCCTGTCGGCTCTGCCGTAATTGGTCAGTCGCTCAGCCACTCTGGCTCCGAGGGCCGGGGAGCAAAAACATTAGCACCTTAGCACTACTGTGCTACTGCAGGCTACGGCATATCGTGGGCGTGCTACAGAAGTTAATGGGCATACAACATGAGCTGCTGGGCTTGCCACATCGAGCCAATGGGCTTAGATCAGTTATATCACACTGACAATTTTTTTTCGAGGGGGGCTAGAACCGAGCATTACATGCAGCCGCGTTTCGGTGGACTTGAATTTTTGCACATAGATGTGCCTAAACATGCACAGGACACATGGAAAACACACTAAAGAGCATATAAAACCAGAAAAAGCATAATATGGGCCCTTTAAGCGTGTTTAAAAATCTGTATCTTGACAGATCTGATTTCGTTGTAAACCATTATGGACACAGTAATGTGTCTGGGAGGGGTTTTGCCAACCGTCAACCCATGAAAACTTTTCGGTGTTGACTCTGAACCTTTTTGCTTGTTATGTCTCGGGCACTAATGTTAAATGTTGCCCTTCAAAAAACAAAGAAATTAGGTTTGAGACCGCTTGTGTAGCAGAAGAAAACTTTGAAAGCCAGTTGCTAGTTTGCTTCAGAGCTGCAGCTTTGCATTTGGATTTTGCTGAAAAAAATTAATTAATTAAATAGAGGCGTGTGGATTTACATGGTGGCCAAACTAGTTTGTTTGGGAGTTGGCTCGTTTATGTTCAGGAAGTACTGTATGAGTAGCTTGTGTTGCACTGCTGGTTGTTAGATGTGTTTTTTTGTCTGTGTTCGGTGGAGTTAATTTTTAAACATAATTGTTTTTATAAAATGGTCATACAATTTAATTTCCTACATTTGTCATCCTTAAAGTAAAGATACTTTTGCGCATGCCGCCGAAGCTTAATCCTTAGTATTCTCCTATTGCTGTTGTTCTTGTTATGACCAGACACACCTAATCAAATGCCTTGTCTTCTTTAATTCTCATCTCTAGCAGGGGGAAGCATTCCGTTAAAGGAAGAGTAATTGTGTTGCGGTGACCTCCCAACGTTAATTAAACCAAACGGCATTGTCGGGATAAATTCTCATTACAGCAACAACTACTAGCCTCCTTACCCTTGAAGTGAACTCTATATTTTCATTTGGGTGTAGCAGCATTGTTGTTTTTCCTGATTTTTTAATCTGAATCACTTCCTATCAATAATCTGATAATGACAGCAAGGGGTTGGGTGCGGTTTGGTAACCTGTCACTGCAAGGAGAGTCTGTAGACACCTTTTAATATTCTCTGTTAATGGGACCTTCTTCACAATAAAGCTTTGAATAATTTGTTCTATGGGATTTTAGCCCTTAGGAATGGGAGGGAGAGAATTTCATGATAGCGTTTTACTAATTTTCCTTTATGATTCTGGCCAATTGATGATTCTGGTCACAGTGATGGATCCTTCAAAAGCCTCTCTGGCAGCGGAAATTGAACAGAGGGAGGGAGCAAAGGGTGAGATAATGAAGGAAGGGGCTCTCAGTGTCCTTGTCATCCTAATTTACTCCACAGTGTATACCTTGAAAAGCTTCACCCGGCTCCCAAAATAGAAGGAGCGTTTAGGGACAAAGGTGGGACAAAGGGAGGCGAAAGGGCGGAGGTAAGCTGTACTGTACGGCGTCTTATCAAATTTAAATGAACTCGACATCTGCTTCCATTGTTTTCACATTAGCACTGCAGTGTATGGTTCAGTAAATCATTGGTTCTCAATTTTGGTGGTGGAGTTGTATTATACGTTTGTGACTTCCTTTAAATCTCCTCAATGAAAGCTAATATAATGGGCTTTTTTGTGCTTTTTCAACCTTTTTTGATTTATTTTGCCTTTTGTTTTAAGATTTTAGAATACTATCCAGTTTATAAACTTGCTTGGCTAATAAAAGAGAGGAAAAAATTACAGTTTGTTGCAACATTAAGTTGTAAATGGGTACAGCAACATTTTAAAATTCAGGTTTGATACTGCAGTTCTATAAGTGTACAGTTTCATCTTGATGTGTAGATATATTTGTGGTACCATAATAGGTTAGATTAATCTATGATCTTTAATGCACAGGGTGCAACCAACAATCTGAGCTCTAGAGTTGATGATTTCATGGCCATCAGTCCTGGAGAATGACGGAGTTTGAGGGGACGAGCTAAGGGCTTGTTTTTTCTGTTTCTATTGTCTCACTTTCTCCTTTTTTAAACAGTTTTTTGTAGACCATTGGTGTTTTATTATTGCAGATTTTAACTGACTTTTAAAAACATAAATCAAAGGCCTTATTAATGGTTGAATGCCAGAGCGGCTCTGCACTATTTTATCCTTCCCATCTCTAAAAAGGAAACAATATATGACTGTTAAATCAGCAGCGGAGCTATAGGGTTTGCATTTTAAATAAAGTACATCTGTGTCCAGAGTGTCCAGTTAATGTGAGTAAGAATTAATAATACCTCCTTATCTCGTCCTCCTTTCTTTTATTCTTTCTTCAGTTAAACTTTGAGCCCAATTTCTGTCTCAGTCTGTACTTTTTTAGTCAACACCTTCCCTGTCCCCCTATCTGTTTTTGAACCATTCTCTAACATAACTATGACATTTTTCTTCACACGCAATCTACAAAAGTTCGATACGGTGATTGCGAAGTCAATAAAAAACGTCAAGAACAATCTGTTGCAATGTTATTGACGTTCTTTTTATTTCTTAGCCCAATAAACTGTGAATGCAACACGTTACTTCTCTGTAATAATATTTTTTTGAAAACCAACTAGAGAACCTTGGCCTCTCTAATGTGTGAAATCCCAGCAATAAACACCATGTAGGATTGTTGCATCCTGTAAGAGGAACCCATGTTATTTGGTTTGCATCAACAGCCAAGTTTTCACAGTTTCTTTCTTCAGGCTGAAACTGGTGATTATGATTTAGACAGTCAATCAATTTTCAGTTTTTGATTGGTACTTATCTGTGAAATCATGAAGTAATTTTGCATGCTTTTACATGCTGCTTCATCGTTTTTGCTGATGTCCTTATGACTCTGACTGTCTATGAGCAGCTCCTGCATTACATAGTACACTCAGCTGGAGCAGGCCTTAGGACTTATGTTTGCTTAAGCTTTGCATATTTATATAGATTTTGTTTTGCCATACTGCTGCCCTTATATCTGATCATGTGTAGCCTCTGTCACATGATATTTACCCTGCAGCCACTCTGTATTGACAAAACTCTACCAGAGCTGCTCCAAGAGGAGGAAGTCAATCGTTCAATAACACATTACAGGAGAGAATCAATCGTTTTATCTCAAGGCATTCTTTTTAGGGTATTTAATGTATTTGGAAGGTGGCTATATGCTAAGAATGCAGCTAATATTCACATTGTAGTTCCGACACTGTATGTCACATGACATTTCTGCATGTAACATTACAAACCACATGACCTTCTTTTGTGGTGTGCTTTGTTTGACTGTGCTTACAAAGCTTCAGCTGTGTTTGCACTGGAGACGTAACCCTAATCCCCTCTTTCCCATAAACCACTGTGCAATTAAGTCTGAGTACATGGGTCTTAAAGGCTGGATTCCATTAGCATTGTCAGGTGTTTTGATCTGGAAAACAAAAATGTGCTAATTGCAGTCTTGCTCTTTGACTATACAGACAATTCCATACATCCCTGTAAACACGGATATGCGGTAATAAGGGGACACCACCTGCCTTAACCAATGTTTTTTATGGTACTGTGCCCTAGAGGCATCAAACAGGAAGTGCATAACATTTCAGGATATGGGCGAGGCTCTATAGATGAGTGTAGAGCAATTTAGGCAAGGATATCCGTACCGCCAGGAGTGTCTGTCAAAGACGGGGTCAGAGAAAGGGGCAGGCATAGCTTATATGATGTAACATGTTTATGCTAACTGCCAGGAACAGACAGAAATTATGGGAAATGCAATGAGTTGCTGGACATTTTTCAGACAAAGGAAGATAATTGATTGACCATATTCACACTGAGGTCATTTTCTTCTTATGTCACTCAAAGGGTTGTAAGCTCAGTTGCTTTTTGGTCGTACAAATGAGTTCCTATAGTACTTTATATCATATTGATTTAAGGTATCTGAAAAATTGTTAAATTAAACCACTTGTCATTTGACAAGCAGCTAAAAAACAAATCATAATAATCTGGAGGGCAATTTTTAAAACTTTAAAACACAATATTTTATAACCGGGAGCGTGCCTATGTTCCCACATTTCTAAAAAAAAATTCAAAATTAGGCCCTATGTTCCCACATTTCCTTTTTCATAAATTTGTATCAGATTTTATCCCCCTCTCTCCCAATTTGGTAGCCAATATACACCCAACCTATTATCCAGTAGCAATGGACTACAGATGGAATGTAGCTTTTAGCTAAATCTGGTGCGCCCATCTCTTTGTTTATTGCAAACATTTAATGTAAGTGCACAGTGTCCTTTTGAATAAACAAACTAAACTAAGTAGCACAGAGGCCTCGCATTAACTAGCTTCCGGTCAGATCAGTCGAATGAAGCGCAGCAACTGTTTCAAGGCTCTGGAAAGCTTTTGAAAATAGACATAAATGTACATAGGCCATTGAAGTGAAGATTTTTTGTTTTTGTTTGATATTTGTTTGTGCGTAGACACATAAGTTACATAGGTACATTATGTATGTACATATTTACGTTTGTGTGTATGTGTATGTAGGTATGAATATGCATATATGTAGCATGTGATTGTATTACAAGTATATACCGTATGCGTATTTGTACTTACCTGGTTTTGTTTGTCTGACTTAAGGAAATGAAATCAAGGGTTCAACAAGCTCTGCTTCAGCAAAAACCCTTTTCGATCAGCCTACTTTTGTTTTCTTTCTTGTAATGATTATGATTGTGACGATTTCTGCTGCTGCTGATCGAAATAAAATTACTCATTCATCCATTCATTTACTATAAAGTGCTTCCAAAAAATATTGTGGGAGGATAGGGCTTAAATTGAAGGGAAATGTAGGAACGCAAGACCTAATTTTGAAAATGTCCTAGAAACGTTTTGCTTAATATTAAGTGATATAACCTCAAACCCAATATTATGATGTCACATATATGGCCAACGTGTGAATAAGGGGAATGGCAATTTAGTAGAAAATAGTAAACAGATGGAATGAATGAAATGGTCAACTTAAATAAGGAGAAAAGGAAAAAGTAAGGTTTGAGTGTTAAGTGTGATGCGATTACACCACATCATATCAGTAAATGAGGTAAAGTGTTTCTGTATTTAAACATTTAGCCTTTACATGTGTAACCCAGGCTATTGCATCTTTCTATATTGTGCGATATGTTTTGATTCAACTTACTACAGTACAGTTTAGTAAAGCCCATAGCTATAGAAAGTCATCTAATGCAGCGCAGCTATTTATACACTAGTGCTCCAAACACTGTGGACCAGCCTTGTTAGCGACGCAGCACCTGGTAGCACAGGCAGGCGAGGCTCATACTACCTTTAGCTCAGCATCATTGTGTTGCTCACTATTGCATTTTAACAGAGAACCCTCCCCCCTCCTGCACCACCTCCTACAACCCTTACATACAAACAGATGTGACACAGCAGCTTGCTGAGTCATGCTACAGTAACTGACTGCGTTTGGGGTTTGTTTGAGAATTTTGTTATCGGCTTTAGGCGAGGAGATTGTGTTCTGGGGCAGTGGGCCAGAGCTCGCTCTTTTGTTCACACAGATTCTTTCATACATGCAAAAAGGCAAATTGTTAGCACTTTCTTGAAAGGAACATTGCTTCTTTTTGGACTTTGAATGTGTATTTATTTGACATATCAGTTATGCAGCTTAATTACAGTGTCAATAGCACACATTGTGTCCAAAACAAATGAAATAAATAACTTGTTTAAGTGAGGTTTTGCGCAACAAAAATCACTGTTGCTGAACTTGTGTGTGTCTATGTGAGTTTATACCTTTTGCCATGTTTTCAGATTACACCTTAACTTCCTGGATGTGACAATCGAATGATGTTGTGGAGCAGGATGTGTACTCAGAAAAGTCTGCTTAATTGCCTTGCAACAAAAGCAAATGCTGTGCACTCATCTTAAGTGGAGCTCACTTTCCATGCCTGGATTCAGAGGTTGCAAGCCTGCACACGTCAGGGTGTGTGTGAGAGGCCTCATGAAGAGAGTTACTGTAGTCACACAGAGAGAGGAACAGACAGAGTGATGCAGAAGACACATCACATGATGCGGTCATAGTCTCGGGCCATGCATCATAAAGAACTGTGTGACATTTTGCCGTCAGTAACCTTTGACACACATGCTCACAACATGGCTACTTTATTTCAATAAAGGACATTATTTTGAGGTGTGATTACCTTTCGCTCTGTATTAACACATAAACAATTGCTATAGTTGCTATTTAAACAAGCAAAGTTTCATTCCTAGTGCTACAATTTTGTACACACAGCAATAATAATAATTAACAGTCTGTTTATGCACTGTGCTGATCATGTCAACCTCAAAAATATAAATACAATCTATATCTGGTCATGTTTCTAACCTAATGTTATGAATAATATGAAGTACTGCCAAAGAAAATTAGTTAAAAAGCATGTGTTGCTTTGTGTAAAATCACAATAATTTCACGTTCCCTGAGAACCTACCTTCATTCTTTCCAAGCGGATGCAGTGCTTGGGGTTTGTATCAATGTTTGTTTTTAGTCCAAGCTAAAATGTTCACTGTATAAATTAAATGTTTTCCTTAAGAGGTTTGGATCTAGTATAGATAATAATTTCAGTCACTGCTTATAGAAACTTGTCATGTCTGTATGTAAAAAAAAAAGATGTAAGACAAGGAGAGGGAGATACGCAACAAAGGCATGGGAGAGGTAGACAAAGGGTGATTGATAAATGTATGACTTTAAAATCTAGAACTTGAACGTTACACATTACCAGACTCTAGCAGGTGTCATGTCTGAGGGGGTTCAAAAAGCTGTCTAGCATTCATGTCAATAAAGTAATATTGCTCCTGTCAGACCCAGACACTTTATTGACTGTGTGAGTAATGTTGACTGTCTGTCACTCCTTTTGTACATAAACTTCACAAGTATTTGTAGTGAACAGAAAAACACATATAGAAGGTAACTTTTTAGAAACTCATGAGTAAAGAACATGATACTCCACTTTTCCATAATAGTTTGTATTTAAGATTGTGTTTTAAAGTCTAACTTCAGCAAGGACACACTACGTATTTTTTTTACCCCATAAATGTAGAAATAATGTGCTTTCAGTCTGCTCATGTGATGCCTCAGAACAAACCTGATCAAACTTGATACAGTCCTTCTCTCAGCTCCCCTCCCCTCCAGCACAGTCTGAGATGCACAAGATATATTGAACAAGAACACATGTTAAAATCAATGAATAATAAATTCATTTCAATCTCAGTGCTAAAACAGGAGGAGGCTTAAGAGGTAGATTTTCCGTTAAAAGCATCCAGGAATCTTTCTAGAACGAATAAGTACCATGCAGTGTGTGGCCCACATAGAGTTAGGTCATGGTCACCGTACATAAAGAGGTAATGAACTGCCTTCTCAGCAATTCTCATTTTAGATTTGTTTTCCATTCTGAAGAATGTATATCAGTGAAAAAGTGCAAAATCATAGGGCACAGTAAGAGCATTTTTGAACATTTCCGCTTTTATTAAGGGTTATGTGACAACACCCATTTATATCCTCTCATCTGCACAGATTAGTCATGTGTGTTCCCAAACGTCTCCTTCCAGTATGTTGGTGGATTAATGCTCCTTTTTTTCAAACAGAAGGATCTATGATGTATAAGCTTCTTGCTGCAGAACCTGCTCAGGTTGGCCAAGGCCAGTCTGGGCTAGTCCTGTCCTCTTCGCTGTCCCTGTGTTGCCTGTAATGAGATTCTTCCTCTCTCTGTGGTGCCCTCTTGATACCATTCACATTAATCTCTCGAAAGGGGCATCGCAGAAAGACTGAAGCTCTGTGTGCATTATTCTGTGTAAATGGCTTCCTTTGTGTCACTGTCAGATTCCCTCCTGTTGGTACAGTCTGACAGAACGCATGCTTTGTTAGCCTGCCTCCTCGTCCTACCTGTATTGCTCTTAAACTGTTTGTATGTTTGCCATTGATATTTATGGCTAAATCTGGCCTGAACTGAGAAATGCCTGCCAGATCTGGACTCTAAAAACAGGAGTTTTTCATTTGCAACCATATGGCTATGTCTCTTTGAGGACAGCTGCCAGGTTCTCTTAACAAAATTGCAGAGATATTGTGCTACTTTTTATTTGTACTTATTCAATTTTTTAAGAATGGTCTGGGGGGAGGGGGAGAGTTATGGAAGAATTCAAAGAGGCTAAGTAGGACTTAGTGGGCTGTGCAAAGAGAGCAAAGGTCTTTGAGCCAAAGAAAAGTATTTTCCATGATACACATGTTGACCTGTCCATGTCCTTCCCCTCGAACTGCTCTAGCTGTCTCCTGATATATGGGTTAAGGTGCAGCCTTTTTTTTTCTCCATCTAAACAGGGCTAAAGTTCATTTTTGTGCAGAGTTTGCAAATGTGGTCGCTCTGCAGACTTCCTCCTCTTATACTTTCAGACCAAATGTATCTGTCCTTATTTATATTGGAGGACTTTTTTTTTCCTGTTTAAAAGCAGACGGTATGATGGTGTTCGACTTGGCCTACTTAGAGTGGAAATCATTTAGAACCTTTTTCTTTTATGAGGGACACTGCATGGCATAATCTCAAGCTATCTCACAGCTCAAATTCCTGATTGAAGTCCAGTGATTGGCCAAATCAGCAAGACTGACCTTTGCACTTTCATTTTAAGTGTCAAAGAAAAATGAATACTTTTTCAGTTCTTCTTTAATCAGGCTGATGACTTTCTTATTTTGGGACACCTCAGAACTTTGTGTATCAGTCATTCTGTATCTCTCTTTGGTTACTCCTGGAGAGCTTAGTTTGATGCTGATCTTCCAGTGTGTGGGAGAAAGAAGGTGGAACCAGTGGGTTATTTTTGAAGTAGAAACCCACTCACACACAAACATTATCAAAGTAGAAGACTCTCCTGTTGATGTGAGCACACTTAGATCAAAAGAAAGTCCCAGTGACTAGTCAGTGCTTTTTGGCATTCTTTGCAGCTCCAGATAAGGTACTAACCAATGAGTAAGACAATAGCCCTTTTTCAACATGTATAAGAAGTTAGGATCCCTCAGGATATTTGTGTGATAACAGTGTCAACCTATAGATCAACAAAGACAAGAGTAAGAATTTCCCTTTGGAGCGTTGTTGGGAAGTTATTTGCCTCAGTAAATTTTAATAAACTGCAGTTGTTCTTGTTTACATGTACCTGTAGAGAATCTCTATGGTCTATATTCAGAACAATGTTGTCACTGTACTTGTAGTCATGCCGTGACCCAAAAAAGACCATGTGTCTTTCAAACAAAATAAGTCTCTTCGTGCTCTTTAATGCCTTTAGGTTATCATGTTCTATAAAAATGTGAAGGGCACCTGGAGAGCTCTGCCTACTCTCAGATACTTTCCCAATTAACTGTGTGTTAATCAGGGCTGTGCACCCACCCCCCACTGCTTGATTTATTCTCCAATGTAGTCACTATGTTCGACGGAGGGTGCAATTCGCTTTCACACAAAAATCCCCCTCTGCAGTAACTCTAGGCAAAGACCAAGGTTCAGTGGGTTCTTATCAGGGAAGTGCTGTTTGCTGACAGTGCTGCTCTGGGCTCTCACTCACTACCCTCACGCACTACAAAAACCTCATCAGCAGCTTTACACATGCCTTGATTGGACACATCAAGATTTTTCATGTGTGACCATGACGTTGAAGGTGCAATATTTTAGCGATAAATTGTTTTATTACTGTCCTGCACATGCCATTTTCAATTAACCATATTGAAATGGCTGCCATTTCTTCCAAACCCCAAAGTCTCAGTTATAGTGAGTTATAGTGTAGCCTACAGCTGTCTTTCAGGTTTGCAATAAGTATAAACCGAGAGGATTCAACAAATTATCATGATTTCATGATTTCAGCAGCTAAAAAGTCAATTGGTGAAGCTCGAAAGTGAAAATGGGTCATGCTAATGTTAGCATTTAACATCTAGCTAACATTACAGTCTGATGGTGTCACCTCCCTGCAGAATGTAGCCTAATGGACACCAATGGAGAGGACAAAAATAACTAGCTTATGGTAATTTATTGAGCTAACTGAATGTACAACATGCCTGATTACCTATTAGCTACTGTCATACAACAGCTATCATTCACATTCAACCACTTCCAAGCTCAATTGACCATTAAATAGTCGTTCATGATATGTTATGAAGGACATAAAAATCCTTTCTGATTGAAATATCTAAGGGTTTGTGTCCGTCTTCTAACTTTTTTGCAAGCTTCTTACTTATTAGCGTAGCTCATATAGTTAGCTAACACCCTTACACTGAAGTATCAAACATTAATGTTAACTTTGAAAAGACATTAGCTTGAAAAGCTTTTATTGCAAACATTTGATGTTGTCTAATGGTAAAGACTTTTACCTTGACATTTAACCTAATGTCCTTTCAAATTTTCATTATTACTTACTACTTCAGTAAAAGCAGTCAAACAGTGAACTGATCAAAAATTCTCAGACGTTAATGTGATCACATCAGTACAATATTTTAGGAGTATTTGAACTTCTCATCCCAATCAGAGAAAAATGGCCGCCATTTGACAAGAAAGATGCTGTAAAGATTTGTGCTGAAGAAGCTTACACGTTTTTCCAAAACAGAAGTACAAGAATATAAGTAAGCTAATTTCTGAGTTGAAACCCCCTTTACTGTTGGGTAATCTCTTTCATTTGACCATTTGACCGTTCTTAGCCATTCTTACTTCACCATTTTAAAACCTGAAGTGTGGTTAGGTAGCCAGCCTATTGTTTCTCAAACAGAAGGGAAAAAGCTGCTAATGAGCAAAACTGAAGACCTGTTTTAATTACTGAACATCTCAGAGATGTGAGCAGTGATTCAGAGGCCATTGACAAGGAGGTTTTGGAATTAACAACAGCAGAAGTAAAAAAAAAAAAAAAAAAACGATGGAGGAGAAGAGGAAACTCAGCTGAGGGATGACACTGCATTACAGCCGCAATTTTTCCACCTGTTACACCCCATCTTTGTGCTGTGCTGCTACTGCAGATGATACTAAAAATGTTATAAACATTTATCATAGCAGCAACCAAACCGCTGCTATCTTATAGTATAAAGAAAGGCCACAGAGTTCTTACGGGATTGAGTGGCCGAGATTAGGCTGGGAAATCATGGCATGGAGCCATACGGACCTCATGTGACCAGTGAAAGGTCACGACATTAGCCTGTGGGTACAGGGAGTGGCTGCACTGAGTGCCTTTAGTGGTCAACCAATCTCTTTCACTCGTAAAACAATGGGCCGCCTTGACTGAGCTCTGTACATGACAGAAGGCTGGTGAGCTGCTGCAGCGGGTAGCAGAACGTGTGATTCATATTCTTGTTTTGACAAAGTCAGCAAAACAACCAAAGCTTCTTTAAGGATTACCACTATTATTAATTGGCTATTGGCTCGATCATTGATGATGTCATTTCCACTTTCACTGTGTGCAGTTAGGGTCCCAATGCATTCAAATGTGTCCTCCTTTTATAAGATGTATGTCCTGCTAGTTTTGTCACCCCAGGGACCCTTTGTTTGCATCATTAGTGAGTTTCATGAAGGGGAAATCAGATTATTTATGTCAGTAGAACAGAGGGTGCAGCAGAGCATTGTGGGAATGCTGATCTAATGGGTTTGTGAAGGATTAGGGTCAGCCGGAGTAAGGAGCTCAGAGCCTCCTTTCCAGAAACTTTGGTCCTCATTGTGTAGCTCCATCTACAGAACATGTACCACCTTTTGTATATTTCAACACTTATTTTTTAATTATATATTTATGATATACAGTAGCTCGTACTGAAATGTAATGGTGTCTGTCCGTGCATGTGAGCACTTTTCTATAGCTCACCACAGGATGTACTTTCCCTATCTCAATGCGATGGCATGTTCAGCACACATGATGCCTTATACATAATTGAAGAATTAAAATCCCATGCGGTCCATGAGCAGTGAACCATTACTTTTCTCCCAGCGGCGTGCAGCGAAGGGGTCCTGAGGTTAGCTGGTTCAAACTCAGCAGGTCTTGCACCCATCGCCCTGCTCTCAGCTCATTGGCTTTGTCATTCCAGCTGCGATAGTGTCTGTGAACAGAGAGCATTATTCATGTCCTCAGAAGGGGGCAAGTCCTAATTGAAATTCCAGTCTTTTCCACTGGAATGAAGCGGGGCCGCCGACACCCACTGTATTATGCTGGCCTTGTCACCTTGAAAGGCCCATCTGGAGACTGTTCACATTCCTGACCACTAGAAAAGACCTATTAGAGAAAAAAAACTGTGATGTAAAACAAAAAGGATGAATGAAGTGGGACAAAAGACTTGTGCAGTTTGAGAAAAGAAGCATTACAGTAATCTGCACTTTCTATGGGTTGATGTGAAGTCATGCTCTGCTCTGCACTAACTAAAGGGCTGAACTGTCTGGTTGCTCGCTGCCAGTGTGGTGTGCATGCTAATGGCTGGCTGAATGAATCAGTGCCATTCTGATAGAGGAGAATGGAGTACAAGGAATTTCTTTCTAGTTAGTTCACTCTCACAGAAGCTTACTGTCTTGATCTGTCTACTGTCTCTGAACAACAACTGTACACGCTGATTTATCGCCTTTATTTAATGTCACAAACTCTGCGCTGCACTGTAGCTGTGACAGTGACCTTTTTAGTTTTTGATACAAGGACGTTATTGATGTTTTTTTGTGTGGTTAGCCATGAATTGTGGGAAAAAAAAGTAGGTATTTAAAATAAAATATTTTTTGCCAGTGCCTCAGAGTGCAAGGCGAGGTCTGTGCAAAATCAGATAAGGGGTTGCTCTGAGTCAAGGGTAGGTAAAGAAAGGTGTTTCTCTGTGTTAAAAGTCACAGTATTTTATAGAATAGTTGTAATAATGTACAATGGCCTTGAATAATGACTGTGTAACATCATTCAGTATAAAAACTCTGCATTGAGGTCATCAAAGTCATTGTCATAAATACTGTGTGATCAGGTTGCACTTGCTATTCATGATTCTTTATACAAGTTTATGTGTAAAGTCTGTCCTGCTAAGAAGCAGGTATTTCAGTCTCATCTGGGAATGAATCAATGTAAATACTGTAATTCATTTTTTTATTCCTACTTGTTGTATGATTTACATGATATTCTATAAGAGCAACTAGCTCATAGTCTGGTTCTGGAAGTCTTTTGTTCCGTGTTTTCACATACGGCTGTAAAGTGTTTGTGTCCGTTGCAGAAAACCTTACAACACACTTTCTCTTTCTCTAACTTCTTTATATCTCCTCTTTGTTCTCTCTGCCAGGGATCGAGCTGTGCCTGCCAGGATGGCGTTTCTCCATGACCATGGTGGCCAATTTTGTGGTGTTGGGCGGTCAGCTGTTGATGCCTGGGGTGGCTTACCTCTGTCAAGACTGGCAGGTTCTCCAAGCGATCATCATCTGCCCCCTCCTGCTGATGCTGTCCTACATCTGGTAAGGAATAGAACCAGGAGCACCTTTGCCCCCACTTTCTTTGCGTTTATTCTTCTTTTTCAGTTTAAAAGGTGTTGTTCACTTGTAGTTTAACATGATGCACTTGTAATGGGTAAATATGTGGCACCATCTGCACTAAAATTCAACATGTGTTAGATTCTCATAAAAAAAGCGAGTGTTGATGTAGTATGAATTAAACCTTGTTAAACCAAAGGGGCCTTTGCAGATATTCTTGGTTTAAACAAAAAAGTGGAGAATGTCTGAGCTCCAAGGACAAACTTGTGAATTCTCAGCTGAAATAAGTGTAATGTCTTTTCATTAACACACTGCCAGTGACCTCTGCTGTGACCACAGTTCACAGTTTTGCTCCAGCTCAGGCAATAAATCCTCTTGATTTCACTTCAGTATATTCTCTCCTGTAACACACAGTTCTCCACAGCATTGCTAATATGTGCAAAGCTGGCAGAATAAAAACCAAGAATGTACATTTAACCACAGAGTTGAAGGCAATAGCATTTTTCTAAAGGTGCTCTACAAAAAAGCTGTTTCCCCTGAGAAACTGTTAAAATATTATGATCTGATCGAAACATCAATACAGTGCACTCCAATCACTGTAGGACACTGAGAGGAGAACTAATGGGGTATTGATGGGATTTCCACAATGGAGCAGTGCAGGGTTCAAGAAACCTGAGACATTAATCAGTGTAATCATTCTAATAAATGGCTGAAACACAATGTGTATCCCTTATCACTCAGGAGTTAAGTTGCTAAGCTTGTGGAAGGCACTTGTAACACTTGGTTGTCATGCAATCATGGCCTTGACAGATAAAGAAAAGGCCACAAAATTAAGAACTTGAGGGCACGAGTTACTTGACATGAATTATAATTCTTGAAAAAATAGATGCATAAAAACAGCTCATAAAAAAAATCAGTGAGGTCAGACTTTCCAAGAGGACTCTGGGAGTGTCATTAGTGTGGACCCATGTTGACTTTCTTAATTAATCCAATCAGTGATTAAGTTGACAAAGTGAATAAGGTGTCTGTATGTTTATATATAACTGTTAGGACTGAAGAGTTCACTACCACAGATGATCAAAGTTAGCTGAGTTCGGGTAAACATCATCAAGCTACATCAGTGCAAGATCATACATTCTGTGTAGACATCTGTTCCAGAGAAAATTAACCAGCAGGGTCAAATGTGTTGCTGTGGATGACTTTTTTTAGATGAACATATTTCTGTGAGAAGAAACCCTGACAGCTCAGGAGAGGAATATGTGCTGCATCATGCACAACACAGATCAGACAAGTGTGACAAGTGAAAGTACAACTATGTGTTTGTTTGTTAATACCATGTGTGGTTAGGCTAATTTGAGACACCCGTTAGTGCTATTTGAGAGTTAATGGGAAGTTTTTAAAAGACTGATTTCCCTCACATGAATAATTTAACATACAGGGTTTCTTTTCTTCATTTGATTTGAAATGTGTGAGAAGTTCTAACTGAGATTTCAATCAGCCAGTTCCTTTTCATTTTCATTGGCTTTTCTTTGTCTTATTAACAAGGACATCCCCCGTCTTTTCCTCAGGATCTTCCCTGAGTCACTGCGTTGGCTTCTGGCCACTCAGCAGTACTGCCGCTCCAAGTGGATCATGGGACACATCGCACAGAAAAACCGAGTGAACATGGAGCTCGACGCAGATAATATCCTCACAGGTGACCATTGTGTTTGCATTGAAAACGACACATTAAAGGCTTACATTTACATAATGATATTGTAATTACTGTTTCTGTTGATCGTTTTAAATCTTAACATTTGATCAATTTTGCTGCATTGTCATATTTGAAGCTTTTTGTTTGGTGTGTTGTTGTATTCCCAAAGCTGTTCTTCCTCAAAAAAAAAAAAAAAAAAAGGTGGATTGGCAAGGTTATATCAGTTTCCTGTCTGGTTACCATAGAAACAGACCATTCAGAGGTAGCAGTGGGTGTTGTACATTGCATTATGACTCTATAATGTTCCTTTATTTCATTAAAGCAGGGGTGGATGGACTTGAGCTGCCCTGATGGCAGATGGACGCAGGTCAGACTCTTGACCTTTGAGGCCGGGTTAACTGATAAGTGTCTGCACTATGAGGACGGATGGAGTCTGAGATAAAAGCCATGCTGTTGTTAATGTCATTACTAATTGAACTTGAAATAGAAGTTTTTTTTACATTGTAACGTTTTTAACATTTGAGCACCATGGCTGGGGAAATCCTCAAAGACGAACCACTCAGTGTGAAATCAGAGATACTTTTTTAAAACTCTGAAACTGCAGCATTAACAGAAGTACTCTGCGATCGACATTTATTACCCCCTCTTGTTTTATAGTAACTGCGTGTCCCTGACACTTCCAGTAATATTTCCTCTTTTTAACAACTCAGCCTTAAATAAGAAGTCAGCACAAAATGTACTTATTGCTTGTTTCATCACAGCTGAGGAACTTTTAAAGCACAGAGACATGACAGATGCATGTGTATCCGCCGATTAGTTCATCTTTGGTAAAGTGAGCGCAGTAATTTGCATACAGTAGGAAAATCTCAGTGTTACAGCCAGAGATAACCTCGAGGCGTTGGTGTATGGAATGCAGTCTCATGCCTGAGTCAACACGGACATGCAGTACCACAAAGCCAAGGTGTGTTTCTGTGGCAACCTGCACACTGATACTAAAACATCCACAGTGTGCTATGTCACATATCAGCGACGGCTCAGGGACATGTTGGCCCCAATGGAAATGTTCCTGTTCTTCTGTGAGCAGCGTTGTCATGCAGTGCCTGTTAGACAAAGCAGAGAGGGAGAAGGGGGATGAAAATGCTCATTAAAAAGACTGCAGGTGGAATTTGTTTGTGGTTGTAAGAAATCAGGGGCGCCCTTGTTTATTCATATCACCTCACTATGTTATACTCAAGTCAGTGTATATGTCGGTAGAAACTCACATAAAAACGTTATTATGTGCAGTTCGAGATATTTTTGATCATTTTTTCTTTACATACATTTGCAAAAATGTGTTGTGTGGTATTTAGTACTGTCTTTCTGACAAATACTTATTTCTTTTAAAGATCCCAGTGTCTCCTTTCAATCTTAAATGTTTTGCCATCTTTGGTTTATTGATGTACTTGTCAGGGTACAGAGGTCATCATGTGGCTTTAGTAGATATCTTTTACAGCCCACCTGAAGCCATGGAGGGTAACAAACCAAAATGTTTCTTTCTGCAATAAAAAGGAAACTTTGTTTTATATGAGCTTTAAGTTCTCCCTTATTTACTCAGGCATTTATATAACTAAGATAACAAGAATAAACTATGCAGACCAAAGATCAAAAAGAATAAATTGCCTTTATGTCCAAGAGAAAACTAATAGAGAAACTAGGCGTCCCATGACCAGCCTATATGAAAATATAAGAAATAACTATTATGCTAAAATATTGACATGTGCTACTTATGTCTGATTTTGTCGACGCCATAACATGAATGTGTTTTCTTTTTTTCCAGAGCTGCAGAAAGCTCTTCAAAAGAAACCCAAAAAGACGTGCATAGTGAAAATGGTCGGGACGAGGAACCTGTGGAAGAATATTGTCGTGCTCTGCGTCAACTCGTAAGTGTTTGTCTTCTGTGTTGCTACTTTAAAAAAAACAAAACAGTTTGGACAGTTATATGTCAGGTTCTGCAGGTGGGAGGATCTAAAAAAAAACCCAGAGCGAAAAGAAAAGGGGAAATGCGTGTGTGTGCTTGAATGTGTGTGCAGGGCGAGGCGGTGCCAGTTAGACACGCCATTTTGTGCAGCCAAGATGCCACTATTAACCTGTCGGCTTGATACTGCATTGATCAGCAACCCTGCCTTTTTTCCTTCTACATTTTCTCTGCTCTCTCTTTTCATCTCAGGAGGGATCTCTGTTCTTCACTCTCCATGTCAGATAGGCAGAGCTGCTCTAGCTCTGCTTCTCTGTGTCCCTGACTCCCTCAGTCAGCATTAATTTTACATGAGCTGTGTCCTTATGAAACATTAGACAGCCAGGGGAGAGGGTGTGAGTGTTTGCTTGCTTTTTTTGTGGTTGTATACCTTTGGTGTGTCTGCTTGTGTGTCAGTGTTTACATGTGTGCAGATGTGGGGATGAGAGGGGAAAAGGAGCTCAAGCTTGAAATCTCTTTATTAATTTTATTACGATTTTTCTTTTAGTTTACTTTGTTGTAGTTTTTCTGTATTTCCTTCTGTTTGTTTTCTATCTTTGTGCTTACCATTTCATCCCCTCCCTATTTTTATTTTCACAATTGATTTATCACCCCCCCCTACTGTTTATTCTTAACTAACTTTTCCTCTGTATTCTCTGGTTCTGTATGTACCTGATCATTTTGCCCTCTGTTTGTTCTGTATGAAGGCTAACAGGCTACGGGATCCACCACTGCTTCGCCCGCAGCATGATGGACCCTGAAGCCCACGAGACGACCATGTTTCATAACTTCTATGCAGACTACTACACCATGGCGGGCATCGCGGTGGCGTCTTGCATGGCCCTTTGCCCGGCGGTGGGCCTGATGGGGCGGCGGGGCGGCCTCCTCATGTTTATGATCATCACGGCCCTGGCATCACTGCTGCAGCTGGGACTGCTTAACTGTGAGTTCTTTATGACGAACACACGTCCAGTTAAACATGAAGTTTACTGCGATGGTGAAGTGAATTGGTTTTGGTCATCTGCAGAATTTAGAGGCAGGAAGTAAATCATGACTCTTGTGTACCTTAAACCGCACTTTGACACCCACTTGAGAAAAAAAAAAGTCTGGTACTCTTTTATTGTTTCTTATCGTTCATAAATCTCTTAAATACAAAAATCAACTAAGAGCTGATCCTTCTACCAAGTTTGGTCTGTGTAAGCCTCATTAATTCATATCATTGTACCATAAAGCTGCATCGTCATCAAAAAAACTACAAACTGAGACACATCTCTGCCCTGTTTGGCATACTCCTTTATTTTAAAGGACGTAGTCGTAGCTGTGTTGAAACACTCACTAGTTTACTTAGTTTGATATCATCCAAGGCTGCACAAAGGTCTCTGGCAGGTATTCTATTTTTATCGTGTTTATTTTCTATCGTTTGCTAATAACATCATCGGCCGTCTGTTAGAGATCATTTTTAACAGCCTTAAGAGACAGTTGAGCTTGTAGGTTTTAAACACAGTTTCAGTGTAGCTGTAGTTCCAGAGAGGAATCTCTGAAAAGAATGTAAGAATACTAGACTATATCATCTTAACACTGCACTATATGTCTTCATTATTGCGTTGACTTGCAGTACCATCATTTTCTGATGACGTGATCATATCTCACAGCTTCTCTCAAAATTCCCACAATTTGAATCATTCTGAGCAGAGTAAATCCACAATGCCTCAGGTTTTTGCATTTTACATGACACTCTGAATAACTTTGTCTCGCGTTATCCTTAATGTATTTTTCATTTTCTCATTAAGCCACATAAACGGTACCATTCATGTTTGCTATTCAATATGGCCGCTTTAAAATATCAACACATCTTGTATTCATTTGATTTGTAGAGACATTTTGATACACTGTTTATACTTTGTAAGCGTTCTTAGCTATATTATAAAAATATGTGTCTTTGAATTCCATCTTTATGTGTTTTGATTTGCCATGTAAGAAAAGGAGAGCTGAGTGGTACAACTTCAAAAACAATATTTTTTAAAGTATATGTATATAGAGGTTTAGATTTATAAAATATTCTCACTAATTTCACGGTTCTTTTAAGAGTCCTCTTATTTATCTCTATTCAGTGATGAACACAAAAGGAATATTTAGCCAAACGTGTTTTATTCAAACATTGCTGTTTTCAAAAGGAGCACGGACTTCATTTGAGGCGTCTGGACCATCAGCAGTCTACATTCTGTCCACAAATGCTGCTGTAGTTGTCAGTCAGCGTCCTGAGGGCTTTGCTGCCTTTAGTAGTTTCTAATGGAGTAGTCGGACATGATTACAAACTGCTGCTTTAGTCAATGTTTATCAAAAAAGTGCTCCAGAGGATCAAAACAGTATACAAGTCAGTTTATTTAGTTACAAATGTACTAGACTTAATGTTTAACCTGAGTCAACACAAGAGTTTCATGTTTACCATCATGACGTTTGCAACAGTGTGATGACGAAATTTGCTCAATGTGTGTTCTTGTTTTTGTTCCTAATGTTTGACTCTGGATTGAATTTGTTCTTCCTTTGTCTGAGTGATTGTGAAGATTTTGACTGTTTTGTGTTTCATTACTGACACATATCTTTTCTTCTCCTTCCGTCTCCTACAGTGCTGGGGAAGTACAGTGACCATCTGAATATTGGTAGGATTTATTGCTGTTCTATTTCAGTATTGCACTTGAATCAGGGAGATAAACTGATTAATCACAATCAAAGTCACCCAGTCGCCTCTATCAGCCTCACATCTGTTAATGTGGGAATTGAATTGTTGCCCTATCTCTGATGAGCTTTTCGAAAATCTGCAGCATGCAGGCATCTTCCAGTATTTCATTCGGCGTATACAAGCCCTGTAGAGACACATAATGAAGTGCTCGATGTAATTATGTCTCGCTATTCACTTTGTTTATCCCCTTTGTGTTGAAGAGGGTGAGTCTCTTTGTTATAGAGCTTTGAATCACACAACTAGCATTCCTTTTGGTTTCTCCTCTGTTCATCAATATCTTTAATCTCTCCACACTAATCCCACAACAACTGATCACAGAGCATCGTCCTTACCATGTCTCATACAGCCTTAATTCATACATTAGCTTTGGAAAGGCCATCATATTCTCTTGGCTCTTTACCTCTACTACAGTTTTAAATCAGTTGTGATTATACATTCTTACGTTCCATTAAAAACCTGCCTTATGTGAGAAAACTTCAGGAATTCACTAAGATATATTGTAAGGTCTTTTGTAGAACTAGAATATGTATATAAATTAGTTTTACTGAGGCAATACAGTATGTGGCATCCCACTGAAGCAAAGAAATGCTTCAATAAGTCAAAGCTTATAAGTAACTGAATTGCCATATCAGCACCATAGAATACATAATGTTGAAATTGAAATAAAAGTTGGTGAAAATGTTGTAGAATTAAAATATTTACTTTGAAATATCTTACATTTTTTAAAGGGTTGTAAAGCTTAAGAATAAAAGTTGTTTTATTTTGACTTTAACAACTGAGCAAGCAAAGATTTTCAGGAATCAGTCAGACGTCTCTCCTAGCAATACATCCTGTGAGTCACATAATCAAAGAAGATAAGCCCGCATGAGTAATTGAAAACCTAATGTGCTGGTGGTTGTGAGATTGTGTCTGTAAACACAAATGCTATTCTTTAGATGGATGTTTTATAAAGTTGTCTTAATTATATGAATTAATTGGCATTTAAGGTTTATTCAGTTATGGTTACATTTTTATCGTAAGGTAGTAGCTCTCAAAAATGTAATTACAGAAGCCTTTCTTTATTTATAGAAATCCTTACTATTGTCCATATTATTTACCAGAAATCCATTATCTGTTCTCTATATGTTGTATAATGCTGCATGATTAACTTTCAAGCACTATAATGTATTGTAATAACACAATATAGGCTACCGCATGTTCTGTTTACAGACATGCTTGTTTCTATGCTACCCCTTTAAAAAAATACAGCACTCTGGTCCTTTTTCAAATTACTCAGGTTAATGAGTGCAATCTGGCAAACGTTTGTCTCCTGCTTTGTCTGCAGATAACTCAGGTACGCTGAATAAGAACTTCTCCGTCGCCTTCTCCATCATCGGCATGTTCTCCTCCCACGCAGTCAGCAATTTGAGTATCTTCTTCTGCGCTGAGATTACGCCCACTGTGATCAGGTAAGGCCACTGAAACACGGATACCGTTACAATAGAGGAAGATGAGGAAATGTGGATGATCTGCTTTTATCCTTGAGAGGATGTCGCTGTGTTTGAAATGTGGATCACTGTTTTTTTCATTGAAAATGCAACTGATTCCTCTATAGTGTGTTTATGTTTGTACACTCAAATGTTCAATATAATACATTTACTAGACATTGGAGAAATTGTCAACCCCTAATTTAACAAGAGTTGCACATCATTTGGGTCTGTTTAAATATGTCGTTTAGCTCCTAATTTAGTCAATACAGTGGTTGGTTTCCATAGCATTACATGCTCCTGATGATGGATTAACTGCTTCACCTCCTGTTAAATGAGGGTATGAAATCGTTGAACTGCAGGAAACAACAGCCTCTCACAGTTCAGTGTCAAATGTAATCCACATTTTGTACAAATTAGCAATCCCCTCTGAGAATATATGACACAGCCCTGGATGTTCTTTATCCGTGGTTATGTAAGGGGGGTTGTTTTGCTGACAGTGTTCAGATGGCGACCTCTGGTGGTAAACTTGGGAAACTACATGAAAGGAATATGACTGCATGTAGAGGAGGGCGTTCAGTGGTACTGCAGCTCTCTGCACTGCTGTTTGATAAAATGTCAGCTGAAACATTTCCCTGATATATCACAGACATGATGCTGTTTTTCACTCCCTGAAAAATGCTGAGGATTTCAGATATACCACGCTTTATTCTACCGTGTAATAATATTTGCCATCTCATCATAGGGGTGGTGGTCTGGGCTTGGTCCTGGCCAGTGCTGGCTTCGGCATGCTGACTGCACCAATCATGGAGCTCCACAATCAGAAGGGGTATTTCCTTCATCACATTATCTTTGCCTGCTGCACCCTCATCTGCATCATATGCATCCTACTGCTGCCTGAAACACGCTACCAGCCCCTCCCTGAGACCCTGGCCGACGGCGAGAGCTACACCCGTCAGCCTCTCCTTCCTCCAAAGAAACCTGGAGAACAGCGCCTCTTGCTGCCTCAATCTGAAAGCAGCAGGGATTACACAAGGGTGCACGACACTCCACTCCACGAGGCAGCCAACACTGCAGTGTCCACGATGGACTCCACCGCCTCTTCAGCTGTCGATTTGACCGCTCAGTCGGTCGCCGATGTGTCTGCTCCAGCGTTCATGGAGGTGCACCCTTTTAAGCCTGACTCTAAAGGCCCCAATGGTCATTCTCTTTCATCCACACCACCCATCACATCCCTGGGGAAAGACGGCATCATACATGCAAGTAAAGAGCATTTGTTGTCTTCCACGCCTTTACACAAAGCCCAGTGCATCACAGACCCACTTATAGGCAATGCAGAAGAACCTCCAGCAATAGTCCTGGAGTCCATTGGGCCATTGATGGATTCAGCCACCCCTGTAGAGAATGACATTGATCCTTCCCCAATAAAAGAGATTCCCAACACCCCTTCCCCTTCTTCAGACTCTTCAACTCCTCCTGTCCCTCAAACTGTGCCTGGTTCTTTATTGATACACACCATCCCCATCATCGAACCCCCACCAACTTCCACGTTAGAATCCCCAAAACCCATGGGTAACAATATCAAAAATATCGACACAGAATTGGATCCAACTTTGCAAGATGACTGTAACATCGCTGTAGAAGACTCACCTTCTCCGTCTATGCATGAAAGTCCACTGCCATCTCCTATGCCCTCTCCTGTTCTGATGACAGATTGCAACATTGCCACTGAGCCTCCACCCCTCATTGACGAACATTCAGACATTCATTTAGAAATAGTAGATGAAACCACATGTACCCCCTCCAGTAAAGACTTTGAAAAACCTCCTGTCATAGACTCTGAACCGGCACAGGTAGACCCAACTCCCTGTGTTAATGATACCCTTTCCCCAGTCACTGAGTTCCCTTCACCCAGTCTGCCTCCACCTACTGACCAAGATCATATACCCCCAGCAGACCCATTCCCTCCCCCTGCTCTAGATACTGACACCCCTACACCCACTCCTACCATTCTCCCTGTCACGGACATTGTTCCCACCTCCACACCAGCGTCAATCTCTTTGACAGACATTGTCCAGCCAGGGCAGGATTCAGTTCCCCCCATTGCTGTAGATTCAGTACCACCTTCTATCAACGATCCAGACTGCACAGAAGCAACTCCCCAATTGCTATTGGACTGCACCGTCTCCTCCCCTATTGACTCTGGTGTCCTTTCCATCAGTGCCAGCACAGAAAACAACACTGTCAATGGCATGGCCTCATCATGATCCAGTGTTGGATGCAGCCAAGAAAAGAAGCTTTATGGTTGCAGGACGAAGCAGCCCATGCAAAATGAGGGGGCATGAACTATCCTGCTCAGACTCCAGGCAATCGATGAAGGCTATCCAGAACCTGGGGTCGAGTAAACATGTCTTAAAGAGCTGCTGTATGTTTCTCAATGCCCTCATCCCTTCCTGCGTTAAGCCAATAAATGAGACCACGCAACAGAGAGAGTGCCACAGGCTGGTTTTGTGACAATGTGACAGCATCTTTTGCCCTTCTTTTGAATGTCACTGGAAATCACCAGCCTATAAACTACTTTGATGTTAAATGAATGGGAAATCACTGTTTGTCATTTGAAAGAGACTTGTGACTATACCAACAATCAAGAGTGGTGAGAAATGCATTGATGCTAAAAAGAAAACAAACTAAAAAAATCTGATCACTACTACTTTGGTTCAAATGAAATGTCCGTCTAACATTTGTATTAAAATGTCGCCTTACCTGTATTGACAACAAACAATCTGAATGTTACATAGTATTTTTTTTTTTTTTTTTTTTTGTTGCTGTTACAGAGGAAATAATCCAAATTGGAGTGATTTTTTTCTAAATACAAAGCCAAAAACAACTCAGACCAAAATCAAATGTAGACACAGTGCCAAAAACTGAGTATAAATGCAGTATTTTCCTGTTTGGGGAAATACTGTTTAGTGCAGTGGATTAGAGTGAATCTGATAAACCCTTTTCAACAGTTTAGAAATAAAAGAGAAACGCAAATTGTGTATCGGAATAGAAGAAGTGACACGCTGTATCACGATTTGATGAGTCAGAATTGAGAGCTGAGATTGAGATTGATACAGAGATGTTTGAGAAAAATAATGACCCATATTTTGTCGGTCTAAAGAAACTTTTATTTTTCCAAATCGTTCCGGTCAATGAAATTTATGGTATGCAAATGCTCTTATTTGTAAATGTGTAATTGTATGTAAATTGATAATTAGTTGTTGAGCTTGATTGAGTCTTTTTTTTTAATTCAAAGTATTATTTTGAATAATCTCCCATGGCATTATACCTCTACTTTATTCTTACAGTATTTCTGTCACCTCGGTGGGGTGACACCTTCGTCTTTGCAGTTGGGACAAAGCATGAAAATAATTGTGAACGTGTCAGCTAAACAAACGAGCAAACCTTAAAAAAAAGAAAAAGACACAAATATTTTCTTAAGTGAAATCAATGGATGATGAAATGTTCAATATGATCGCCACCTTTCAAAGCATCGCTAACATTCAGTGTGTTTTCCAAATCATGTTCTGGCATTAACATAGTTTATGTATGTAAATACATTCACATGCACAACTAAGTTTACCTTAAAAAAATGCAATATCTCTTTTATTTGTCACATTGACATCTTACAATACAGATTGAATTCTTCTTCATAGCTTCATGAACCTATTGATATGAAAAAGACGGACTCTTTATTAAGGAAACACTTTCTCTTCCAACACCTGCGTCCGTGGAAAGCGTTATACTTGACTCGTGTGTAAGTGGACAGGTGTAGTTACATACTCCATGCATTGGAGGTTGTAATATTAGTGAAAGATGTGATAACAGATAGACCACTGTTTACAACAACAATAATAATGATACATAGGAATAATAGTTACATGTTACTATAAAACACAAGAGCCAGCTGAATGATGTCTTGTCATTTCAAATGTGATAAAATGTTCTCTTAGTATATCACTTATGCAGGGGGTACTGGTGATCTATCAAGGTGTCATTCAGGAATCAATGATAACTCCAGACTTCTGTTATTTACATCTTGTGGTACTATTATAACAAACGTTGCAGGTACTTGACTCACTTCAAATTTTCTTTTGCATTAATCCAAGTTAAATGTGCACTGGCAAAGGCAATATATCCTTTGGTATGTGAATGATTGAGCAAACATAACTGTGGTGGTTTTTTTCTTCTCAGAAGCAGTTTTAATCAAAGTAAAAAAGTTCCATTTGGTTTAGTCCATTACGATCTGTTAATACACCATGATGTAAGCAAACTTTCATTAAGAGAAAGTTTCATATGAACAAGTCATGTCTTACATCCATATGCCATGCTGCTAAGCCTCAAAGCACAATGCCCTGCTATCATGTGATGTCAAATTTGGTGATGTATTGACAGTAAAAACAAAAAGGGAAAATTGAGTTGGATGTTGCATATAATAGAAAAATTACTAATAACACAACTTTGCAATAGACCCATATGTAATCAGTCTTGTGAAACAGGATGGTAAAACTGGATTTTTCTGCGTCAGCAGTAGAACTTGGGTTATCTGCAGAGGTCAGTAGCTTCACATTGTTCTGAGTCCTCGATGTCTGTGAGTGTCTGTCTCTCTGTCTCAGTGTGCGTATTGCAGAAACTGATCTGTGTAAGACAATATCATGACACAGCACAATACATCCAGTGTCTTCTCTGAGATCTGTTGCTTCCATTTCCACAACTCTCACGCAGCTATTTCAGAGTGCTGATTGGACCATCTACGTCCAAATGCATTTGATTGGACTTTCCTTGCAGATAAGTTAGAAAAGTAAAAGCAATCCAAAGCATTGTTAGCACCAGCGCTAAGGCAGACAATAAGACAGGGAGCAGTGGTAAAGCAAAAAAAAGAACATTTTATGCCTTTGTAAATAGTAAATGTGTGAAGACCCCCCCCCCCCCAGCTTCAATAAGATGAAGAATAATAGCTCATAACATGGACTGGTGAAAAGTATTGAACTTGGTACTTAAAAGTCTCAGACACATGAAGTCCCCAGTGTACACATTTCAGGTTTTGCTTCTCTCAACCGTGCGACTCAGAATCTCTTGATGGGAGATTTGAATGAATGTAAAAACCGTGGATTGTACCATTTATAATTTCTGATTGTTTGATTTCATTTTGTATTTGTTTTAACAGACATAATGCACTTGTATATAAGCCATACCTGTTGTTAAATAAACCACTATTTATTGATCAGCTATGGATATCATCGAGTCCTTATTCTACCAAACCTTAACATTCTTTAAACTAGATGGAAAAAAAAAAATCGCTCTGCTGGCTGGAGGCCTCGTATCTAAATGCAAATTCAATTTAAAAAGTGAAAATGACTGATTTTATAAAATCATCTAACAAGATTGAAATGGTTTTCCATTTCGTCATAGAAAAGGTCCAAAAGTCACAGATCCTCAGGGGTCTAGGAAATTATATATGTGGAAATAATTAGAGGTAGAAAAATACATTTCTGAGTTGTCTGGTTCTGTAAAATGCTTCTCTTCAGTATAATTCACAAAGCTATTTTTTTATAATCATGCTACCTGCTTAGCACAGACTGTATGTGCTAAGGATTCCCTTGTTGCTTATGTTTTAATTGTGAATAGCCTAAAGCATTAATATCCATTAACAAGTTAGTTATTAAAAATATTCAGCAACCTACATTTGTGTTAAATAAAGGAATTAGTTATAAAGAGCAGAGCTGTGATTTGTACCAGGCTGTAAAGTTGAGCATTTTAAAATGGTCATAATGGACCTACTTTTGGATCTGGCCTCATGTGGTCAGCAAGAGACTGCAGTAACTACAGTTTTTTTTAGTCTTACATGTTGGCCTTATTTTATTTAGGAAACTCAGAGATAGAAAAATGTTTGAAAACCAGTGCTTATAACAGATAATATTGACAATCATATGTCATGATCATTTTAGCATGCTAACATTTGCTAGGGAACTGTAAACACAGTTTAATTGTAAGCACATTTGCTTGTAAATTGTAGTTTGTGCAAATTAGAAGTACCAGTTGAACATCTTGGGGATCACCAAGATTATTACAGTTCATCTTATCCATTATTTATCCAGTCTGTTTATATAATCTGTAAACATGATTCCATTGGTTGAAAAATATGTGGTTTATAAATTATCACAACAAATTCAACCAACCAGTAGCAAAATAGCAATGATGAAAAAATGGTCTTAGACTCAAACCAAAAACGTTTAGAACTGTGTCTGTATGTGGTTAAAGAATATATCTAATAGTTGCTCTTAAATATGCTTTGCACACAGCTCACTGCTAAATGGATCAGCACATAGAACTGAATAGCAGTGGTCAGTATACCACTGATAACGTTTAACATTTTCTAGAAGGGAAAACATTGGCTAAGCTTTATACAACAACCTCAGGCAGACATTTCTCTGCATGGGACAGGGTGATGTCAGGGGGATGATGCGGCACGGTCCTCTGGTTCCACTGCATCACACAGCTGCTTTCCTATTGGCTGACGGGGATGCTGGGATGCTGCGCTGCGTGCAACGTCATCTAACCAGCATCACGTTTATCTACCTCGCCGGCTCAACACTCGTCCTAGGAATGAAGCGAGTGCTGATTTAAAGAAACACACGCAATAGACTGAAGACCTGACGCAGGTGAAGTAGAGACAGGACACTTTCTGACCGCATCCGCAGCGCACCATGAGGGAAATCGTCCACATCCAGGCTGGGCAGTGCGGAAATCAGATCGGGGCGAAGGTATGATTAACATAATTTGATTTAGGAAAATTAAAAATGTAGTTGGAATAAAGATGCTTAATAATACACTTATTATTGTTATTTTACAGGGATTCTTGCTTTGATTGATTTGCACTCTCCCTGTAGCCTATGATAAGTTTTGCGTCTCTTGAATATGTTTATCTTTAAAAAAAAAAAAAGTTAGACATCGATTAATAGTTTATTTCATTGTTGGGTGCGGTTCAATCGGGTACAGGGGCTGCAGTGATGTGGCCCTGCTGCGTGTCATTTTCTCTCCAAGCAGATGCGCAATTACTAAAAAAAAATAAAGCAAGACGCACATGTGAGACTGCTGTTTTCACAGCATGCTAGGTTGCTATAGTTTCTTAACCTGATTACATTTGTCCCATCTTAGTTCTGGGAGGTTATAAGTGATGAGCATGGCATCGATCCCTCTGGTAGCTACCAAGGTGACAGTGACCTGCAGCTGGAGAGGATAAATGTCTACTACAATGAAGCCTCAGGTAAAAGATATATATATATATATAGCCTATATTTAGTTTGAAAATGCAAATACCTCTTTGCATTTTAGTAGCTTGCCAAAAAGGAAAACGTTGTTACCATTGCTCATTGTCCTTGCATGACCTTATGCTACATGGACACAAGTCTGGGTGCAACAGCATGATCATGTCACTAATTTAGCAGCAAAGGAAAGTAGGTCCCAGCATGAGTTAAGAAAAAAATGAGGACAGTGAATCTGCTAAAATCTCTCTCTCTCTCTCTGCCACTCTCTCGCTCTCTGTTTAAACTCTCTCTCTCTCTCTCTCTCTTTGTGTCTAAAGGGAGTACAGGTATCTGCAGTCTCTGTAAAGCTGACCCTGCTCACTGCAGCCTCAGTTTCAAAATCAGCAACCAATTTTTTTTTTTGTTTGTCATTCAAAATTAATCTGTATGATTTCTTAGCATTACTAAGGATTAAACATGGTTACATAATGAAGCTAGTATCGTTACAGCTCTGTCTACTTTAGCACTTTAAAATCATGAATATGGACAAATCAGGGCAGGTCTCAATCTGTGCATAATCCCAATTGAGATCAAACAGTGCCCATTCATCAACTTTGGATAAATGACTGGTTAGGCAGATAGGTTACTGTCTACTCTTTTGCTGGCAGCAGGCTTTATTGATCCCTTGTTTCCATGTTGCATGCAGACATCAGTGTCACCTGGGTCAACATTGCATGTAGATTGTAACAACATCACATTAATTCAATCCGCCTTAAAAATGAAAAGAACAGACAAGCTAAAGTTGACAGGAATTGAGCCACGTTAAGATTTTCTAAGGCAAGACAGTGAGAGAAGAAAGAGGTAAGGGTAGGGGCAGATCACGTCTTTGTTTGAAGGAACTCCACAGAGCTCAGCACTTTGAAAGCCTCACCGGTCAGGAATAAGCAGTGCAGCATGCTGCAGCTGTTTGATGGCAAAGTTTACTGACAAAAGGATGGAGCAAAGTACTGAAATAAACAGTAGAAGGCACATAGTATCCTTTAAATATCCAGTGTAAATATAGTTGTCTATATTGAATGTTTATGTATGTATAGATATAAAATGCTTTAAACAGAAGGGTGTTTGCCCAAAACATTACAGCATCTAATATTTATTAAGCAAAGTTAATATGAAAATAAATTATATACAGTCATTTTTTATGTTCTGACATCAATGCACACTAAGACTGTTGATATCTTACTCCAACCCTCCCTCCATTACATCTCTCTATCCTTATATCTACTGCTCTCTTCCAAAGGCAGCAAATTTGTCCCCCGTGCCATTCTGGTTGACCTGGAGCCAGGAACCATGGACTCAGTCCGCTCCGGGCCTTTTGGACAGCTCTTCAGGCCTGATAACTTTGTCTTTGGTGAGTTGGCAGTATACCATAGTGTCGTCACTAATCAGAAACAAAATGCATGTATGTGTGTCTTATTGTGTAAAGCTGAGTTTAGTTTTACCTGACAGAGATGTGTAGTTCTTTAGATTCCCAGCACTAAGCTTCTGTAGCCTCTCTGTGATGTATCCTCCATCCTGTGTCAGACTGAGACAGCTGTAGAGGTGACTCAGCAAAATAGAAATCCACTAGGAGATGATGCTGCAGTGCTAATCACGCCAAGTGTGGATGCAGGGGCCAAGAAATTACTGAAAGGATGACTCCACATTTTCCCTTCACCAGAAAAATACACAAAAGTCCTACATCTCCTAAAGCTTTATTATAAAGTCCATGTAATCAATTGTGAACCCAAAATCAAAGCACACCAGCTTTTTGTAGTTGTGCTTATGAACACGTGTTAATGATGACAGGCTAATGATGACAATATTAACATTTGGAACATTTTGTGTCATTTCTGATAAAAGATTTTGATTACGATTTAGATTTTGTTCATGCTTATGTGTGTTGATATTTTGGCTAAATTTGTGCACTACCCCTTTGGAGTAAACATATGCTCTGCATCTCTGCTCCCGAGTGAAGGCAATAGAAAGGCTATTAAAAGCATGGGGGATTACGTTTTAAAATGTGCAAGCACCTACCTTTAAGAAATCCATATGCTGATGCAAAGTCTGAGTGTGAAGTAACATTTCGGCCACAATATTCTTTTAAAGATAAATATGATTTATTATTTGCTTTTTTTTTTTACATCAGTCAACCTGGTGTTTTCTGCAAGGCAATTAATCATTTAACCTTTTATTTTAACCTCAAAAGGTCCCTGCAATGTGGTGATAATGCTCTCTAGAAGTACAGATACCTTGGGGTTGGACAGGCATTGCTGGACATTATTGATTATATGTTTACAGCAGACTCATTTGCCTTATCTTCTTTACAAAGTCTTCACAACTTTGTGGAATGCAAACTGTTGTGGGCGGGAGAAACCTTTAAATCACGTGAATCACTTTTGTGGAAGTGCATATTACGATAGCGTTTATTTTAGAAGATGACTGTCTCTAAATATGTCATGAATCATGCAGGTCAAAGTGGAGCAGGAAACAATTGGGCCAAGGGTCACTACACTGAGGGAGCCGAGCTGGTGGACTCGGTGCTGGACGTCGTGAGGAAGGAGTCCGAAAACTGCGACTGCCTCCAGGGCTTTCAGCTCACCCACTCACTGGGTGGAGGCACAGGATCAGGAATGGGTACCCTATTGATCAGCAAGATCCGTGAGGAGTACCCCGACCGCATCATGAACACCTTCAGCGTCATGCCTTCTCCTAAAGTGTCCGACACCGTGGTGGAGCCATATAACGCCACTCTCTCTGTCCACCAGCTGGTGGAAAATACTGATGAGACCTTCAGCATTGACAACGAAGCCCTGTATGATATTTGCTTCCGTACCCTGAAGCTGACAACACCTACCTATGGAGACCTCAACCACCTGGTATCAGCCACCATGAGCGGGGTGACCACCTGCCTCCGCTTCCCTGGACAACTCAATGCTGACCTTCGTAAACTAGCCGTGAACATGGTGCCCTTCCCACGCTTGCATTTCTTTTTGCCCGGGTTTGCTCCCCTCACAAGCAGGGGCAGCCAGCAGTACCGTGCCCTCTCAGTGCCAGAGCTCACACAGCAAATGTTTGACGCCAAGAACATGATGGCGGCCTGCGACCCTCGTCACGGACGCTACCTGACTGTGGCAGCCATCTTCCGTGGACGAATGTCGATGAAGGAAGTGGATGAACAGATGTTGAGTGTGCAAAACAAGAATAGCAGCTACTTTGTGGAGTGGATCCCAAACAACGTCAAGACGGCCGTTTGCGACATCCCTCCACGTGGCCTCAAGATGTCTGCCACTTTCATCGGCAACAGCACAGCCATCCAGGAGCTGTTCAGAAGGATCTCCGAGCAGTTCACCGCCATGTTCCGTCGCAAAGCCTTCCTCCACTGGTATACCGGAGAGGGAATGGATGAGATGGAGTTCACTGAGGCCGAGAGCAACATGAACGACCTGGTGTCCGAGTACCAGCAGTACCAGGACGCCACTGCTGATGAAACTGGCGAATATGAGGAAGATGAAATGGAGGATGAGGAAGAAGTCCGCCCGGAAGTTCGCCACTGATTCTAAAGCGACATGACACTGAGTGAACCAGTCTGCCAAAATCGTAGTTGTTGTTGGACAGTGAAGTGAGATCAAAAGAAGTAAGCTAGCAATGCAGATATTCAACTTTATTGCAATGAATGCACTTCATAATGACATATAGCTTTTTCTTTTCTTTTTTTTTTTGCCAAAATTGTATTGCATATAGAGATGGCTTATAGTGACAAAGATTACGAGGGGTGTTAGAACTTATATATATGCAAGTACGATAGTAATGGGTTTTCCTATCATGCCTATCAAGTACAGTCTTGTCCTACATACAGTACAGTTTTGTACTATTTACTTCAACAAGCATTCACTGTCAAGTCTTGAATAAATGATCAAGTCCTGTTAATACAATTGTGTCCTCTTTTTATTGATTATAACAAAGCAGTATGAATCAGGACTCTTTATTCCTCAATATTAAAGGCCTTGTAGTTTTACAAGTGTTCATATGTAATCCTTTGTTTACCTTTCCATTGTTTTTGGGCTTCTAATGGAAGTTTTTGCAATATAATATAAACATTTTAAAATTTGCCAGCTTTGCCCTCTAAAGCTCCTGTAATGAGCTTTTATTTCATCCTGCTCTTGGCTCCCCCTGTGGTCAATGCTTTACATCTTCTTGGCTGATCTTTTTGACAAAGATCTCATCCTGCATTTATTTAACAGTGAACAAAGGCTGTTTCTGCAGCATGCAGTTAAATTGGTCTTATCTGAATCCTACCTGGTGGCAGCGGTTTCATGCCTCAAATATAACTATGTAATAATATAACTGAAGGCTTGGTTTGCTTTTGCAGCTGTTTCTGTATAGATGTATCATTAATGATTTCAGTTTGTTTAATAACCAGCTTATATTCATTACAGGAGCTTGAATGCACTGTCTTGTTAATAAGAATAACCATTTATCTTTGACATGGCCCAGCATAACTCAGTTCAGCATAACTTCAGTTTATGCACTCTTAATAAGAACTTGATCGATAAACTTACAGTTTGCAGTATATTAAGTTAACTTCTATCTTAACATAAATCATTCTAATTTGTTTGAGTTTTGCAGAAGTATGTAAGGCTTTGTGAAATGGTGCTGTATTGCGTTACTCTGCAGATAAGAATCAGACAGAATCAAGTCACAGCAACCAGGGAGGAGTAAATCTGTGCAGAAAATCCAGAGAAAATATTTTCTCACTAACAATCAAACTATTTGAAACCAATACCTGGTGCAACTTGAGCTGATGCTTTGACTTCCTGACAAGACACTTGAGCACACGTTGACATGCGAACAGACATTTGGCTGTTGAATTACTCGCTAAGTGTGAACAGTTGAAATGTCTTCCACTACGGGCCACACCCAAGTCACGCCTGTCAACCTCAAGAATTTTTCCACTTGAGAGCTGAACAAAAACATCTGTTTTGACATGACTGATGGCTCGATGAGCAAATCCTACAATATTTCTTCAACCAAGAGAGGGAATTTGGAGCAGCATTTTTGCCCTGAGGCAGAGCTGTCTTTTTGGTATTTCATTAAAGGTAAAAAGAGAGGGAAAGAATGTTATTAACTCATCTCCTCTACATTTGGAAAACAAATAACAGAAGACAAAAATGCTTACTGCTGTTTCCAATGTTACAGTCTCTACTGTCAACTGTGTTGAAAAAGAAAAGGTAAATGCTCATAGGATGACATAATATGTGGAGGACCAAGCCATTACATGAAGAACTGGTATAAAACTGCTCAGTTCTTTGAAAGTTTTCATTACCATCAAATGAATGACAACATAAAAACTATGCATAGGAATAAACAGGAAAAGGGTAAGCAACATCAACTAATGTATTTAGAAAACCGAGTATAGCAATACTACAAAAAAAAAACATCTAATGCAGAGATTTTGGTTCTACATAAATGACACTTAAATACAAACTGGCAAATAAAAAGAACACATAAGTGTAAGATTATAGTAAGGGTTACTCTGAGGAGCTGAATAAGAAACATAAGCTGTGCAAAGTAGTTGCTGTCTCTACAAAGTTCCAACTTCTCAATCTTCCTATAATCTTGAAATGTGTCTTGAGAACAATAGTTCTTGCTTGTTGCGTCAAGATTCATTGTTAACTTTCCCTGACACTAAAGAAAACCCCCTCTTGCTGTGAGTGATACTTTGTATTCATGGTTGACCCACATGGATACCTCAGTGACAGCTTTAGATAACAAACTACAGTCTTGTACTCCTGTACTGAGGAAATACTATTCAAATCAAGCAGCCTTTACTTACTGTTGATATTATTAACAACACATTGGAGTCCTGCAGTAAGCAGTGAAATTCTTACTTATAATCTCTACTGACAGAATGACTCAACTCAACCTGTGAACAGTCAACATACCCCCATCCCTCTCTCTCTCTCTCTCTGATTGAATGAGATACTGATAAAACATGTCCTCCTCCATTTAAAATCTTACTCATGCTTTTGTGGTATTAATATAATCATTTAACACAAACAAAAAACATGTATTTGAACTGTGTCTCAGTTTAAGTTCTAAAGATTTAAGATAGGCATTTTGTCTGAGTCCAGGTCATCTAAAACCAGTCTTAGGCCCCTCTTGGACTGTACCTGCATTGTAGAGGACTTGTGCACTAATCCGACACGGAAACCTGATATTCTACTTTATCTTTTTTGTTTACGTGAAGCCTGAAGCATCTTTTGGAGCCAGCAACAAAGGAGCCAGTTCTATGGACAGAGGAATGCCGCTGTCTTTTTGGAAAAGCTTGAAGCTAAAAGCCCTTTGTCCTTTTGACCTCACTGAAGAAGGACATTTTGAACTGGCAGGGAGTTTAATGTAGGTTCTAGTCAGGACTAGATTTTATGTTTTAAACCCACAGCAGACTTTACTGTCAGTTTGTCTGAATGGTTTCCATATAAACATGGAAATGAAATGGTAAATGGACCACATTTATATGACACTTTTTCAGTCATATCCCCCTGAAATACATTTTGATCAGGTTTTTTTTTAAACATTTAATAGCTTACATAGAGATAATTTCATAACAGAGGCTGGAATTAAATATGCCTGCTTATCAGTGTTTAACCTAATTCAAAATCAAGCTATGGCTTTGCCTTTGGGAACAATTTGGGGTTCTGTTTCACGCTGAAGGACACAAAGACATAGAGGATCCAGGGATCGAACAGCCTGACTACTTAGAAGTGAACAACCCTCTCGCCTCCATCTAGCTGGCAGTATAAAAACATTTCAAATTCAACTCAGCCCCGCTGGTTTCACAGATCTATTCCAGGTACATCTCTCTTGGAGTATGTTAAAAAAAAAAACCTGTATTGCCATTGGGAGCTCCAGATGAAGCTGAAATCAGCGGATGTCATTTGAGTCAGCGTTGGTTGGGCTTAGAATTCAACAACAACTACAAAATCTGGAATGGTATATAAGGAGGCTTGCAAAACCTCTGGAGTCTGCTCCTCATCTCTGCTCTTGGCAAGCAGCTGGAGGCTACATTAGCTGCTCTTAACAACCAGCTGAATGCTGTTAACGCTGTTATTGCACTTCTGTTATAATGTAGTCACAGTGTTTTTCGGTATATAGATGTCTCTTTTTCTTCTGCATCAATTTTGGATCCCTATTTTGAATGGTTAAATGACTTCCTTGCAGCCTGTACTGAGTTTTCCTATTTTTTACTAAACTGTATAAAATACTTTTAGCCTCACAGTTTTACAGAGCAGTTAAATTATTGTGTTTTTTTTGTAAAGAATTTTGACAAGCACTTTAAAGTTCAAAAATGCAAACCCCATATTAATTCCTTTAACCCTTTTAAAAACGTTTACAATATACTGTATTTATTGTGTCAATAAGACGGTGGGTCATGTTTCTATCTCTAAATTGTTAGAATTGTAAAATTAGATTCATAGGTCATGACAGTGTTTTCATATTTGATTTTATTATATCAGCAGGTGCAAAACAAAACAAAAAAAACATTATCATTACCATGGCAAATACTGATATTTTAGTGCACAATCCTTCTGCTCTTAAGCAATATATGCTATCAGTTCATACTGAAAAAAAAAAACACATGTATGACAAGAACATCAGTATCAACCTACTCAAATTATCATTATGTCTTACCAGCATTAAGAAAGCACAAAAGGAAAGCAAGGTATCTGCAGTTTATCTGGTAATTAAAACTTATTTACATTGGTATAAAAAGGGCATCGTTCTATATTTACATCTTCGGCATTTTCATTTTTTGTCAGCACTTGGATTTAACACTTGGATTATTTAAAATGAGTAATTACAAACCAACAAATATAGAGTAGAAACAATAAAAGGAGTGCAAAAATATAGCAAAGAATCTTGTTCTCTATCTTGAAGCTCTTATTTGGTTAAGGGTGTGTATTGACTATATTGTCTACTGATAAAAACAAGTTAAATCCTTTCTCAGTGCTCTAAATCTTTCCAAGGCTTTGGCTTTGGTTCTTCCGCACAGGGGCCCTTTCATTGGTTTTACAGTACAAACAGCATTTATCTCCGTTCCAAGCAGTTTCCAAGGAAGCAGGGGCCACCCATAAAACAGCTTCTAATTAGTTACAGTTTAACTTGTTTCAACAATCTAAGAGTCTGCAGGGCAGCTTAGCTAGAGCTAAAATATAAAACAAAGCAACCCAAGGGTCTTAGAATCACAACTCAATACAAAAAAAAAAAAAAAAACACAGCACAAAGCACCTATACTAGTATTCAACACCAACATGGAAAAATATAGTAGACTACAGATCGTTGTTCTAGCTTTGCTTCAATTACTTGCAAAACAATTGTGGGCATTTCAAGATCAAGGACCCTCAGTATAAATAGAGTACGCATGTATTTTAACAGGACTTAAGGGAAGAAACTGGGATTAGGGACAAGAAGTGCAGTAAACAGGGTTTTAACAGAGTAAGAGAATCATTTTAGGAGTTTAATAATAGTACTTATCCGTTACAATCAGAACAGTCTCTCTTTCTTTCCCCCAGCCTGGTAAATCATCTACCTTACTTCTTATCTTGTCACTACATGGTTACCTTCTTGTTTGTGTTTTGCATTTTCCAGCATCTCTAGGAAATGTAGTCAGAGGTTTTTTATTTCTGTTGATGGGCAGATAAACACTGTAGGAAGGACTGATTGCGTATATGTTTACTTTGGCTTTTCCCATCCTTGATCCATGCTTATTATGTACCTGAAATAATTACAATGCTTTAAGGACTGACATTTGGTACCTAACTGATCATTTTTGAACCACAGAAGGATCATTCTTTTTTCCTTCTGCTGGGGTGTAACTCCAGAAGTCTGCCTCTAAAAATCTGTTGCTTTGTCCCAATTAAAAAGTTTCACTAGTACTGTAAACTTTCAATGTGTTAACCTCTATAAGCAGTCACTAGACAATATGTGTTGCATTGCACTTTTTCAGACGAGACTCTCTCCATTTTCTGCCCCTGTATATCACAGTCCTTCCATCTTTATCAACATGTTGGTTTTGAAACTCTGTAGTGTACTTTTTTATACTTACGTACATATGTTGCTTTATCACTAGAAAACAACTTTTCTATGCTCATCACATGTTGCACTACGCTCTTGTACTTGATTCAACATTCCTCTCAGTCACTGATACCTTCTTACGTTGCACAACCACTCTCTGGCTCCCTTGAACCTTTGGTGTTGCCGCCATAAGGACGTCTTCATGAGACCCGCTAGAATCAAGAGAACCCAATGAAAAAGTCTGACTTTTAACCTGCATACCTTGACCTCTGAGCTCCATACCGTACTCTGCAGATCCATTTCCTGTCTGAATATAGCCCTGCGCTAAGTGTGCAGCTTGCTCACCACCTGAAGACCCGCTCTCTACCACCAGTACCTTTCTGGACCTGGATGTTGTTCCTCGAGTATGGCCTTGTGCTACATGCCCTGTGGCTCCTCCCATTCCTACTTGCCTATCTACAAGGACCACACCCTGAGAACTTTGGATACCACCAACCTGCATCAGACCCTGACCAAGCCCAGCTGAGCCCACATGACCCAATGCCTGCTGGGTGCCTGACACCAGCACCATTTGCGGCTTCTGTTCGACAACATACATGGGCGTAGCAGCGTAGTACATGGTTGGCTGCTGTATGAGCATCGTCTGACTGGGAATCACATACTTGTCCTGGACATGAACCCTGGGAGCTGTGGCTGAATTCTCAGTGATTCGCTCCTCCCGGATGAAGGTGGAAGACCCGGATGCTACATTGGAGGTGTTAAGGGTGTTGACGTTGACATGGTCCCTATCCCTGAATGTTTCTGTGTGAGTGTGGGTGTGGGTGGAGGGCCTGACAGGAGACACTGGTCTGGGAGGAGAGACAAAAACCCCTGCATCAACAGACTCTGTCACCAACGTTGAACGCTTGCAAATTTCAGCCAGGGTTTTAAATTTAGGCCCAAGATCATCAAGGAAAGCAAGGTCATTGTCATTTTCGAGTAGGCTGCAGCAACCTACAGAACCTGCCAGGGACTCCCGACCCTCGTAGTCATAGATCATCAGAGCATCCTTCTCATGGGACTGGTTTGCAGCATGGTTTGATTTCTGCAAACATGAAGAACAACAACTTATTATGTAAACATAGATTTATAATAATAGTGTTAATTCATCCGTCAAAATATTTATGCTTATTCGTCATTTTAAATTATTTGTGTACATGCGGATACATAACAAGTAATAGTTCTGAATTCTGTCTTAAAAACGGTTGTTAGATTGATATTATTTATGATTAAGTTATTTCAGTTTCTGTTTTTGTGTATTTTTATTGAATGCTGCTAGTATTGAGTCCTTTTTTTTTATGACAACAACGTTTTATATCCATTTGTTGCTTTGTGTGTATGAATGAGGGTTTGGGCGGTGTTATTTGGTGTGGAGTCAACAAAGATATAAAATGAATATCTGATTGATTGATTGATTTACTGATCGATTTGTTGATAATGGCTCAGGTTTGACAGAATGATAAAGTTTTCATGTGTCCTCAAACACTGTTCAATTAAACTTCATGATGTTACCTGTGACGGTTGCACTTTGTTAAATATAGTCTGGAGGAATTATCTTTAAGCCTGATTTTAACTCCGGCAGTTTCAGCTAATGCTAGCTGTTATAATGGACCAAACAATTTATTAAAACAAACATGACATTCAAAATCACACTTGGATCAAACTGTCACTTTAAATACTTACACTAGCATAATACTCCCCGAGAAACTCTTCAGAAAGAGCCATCCCATCATAGTCACTGTATCTGGAGTAAAGATGTTCTTGTCCAGTCATCATCCCACCACCCATAAAGTCCATCTCTATTTGCCCACTGGACTGGTTGTATCGGTTGTACGTATGCATGTTCTCAGTTGTCAGGATGGAGCCACCTAAGGCGGCACCTCCACCTAAGGCTGCACCTCCACCTAAGGCTGCTCCTCCACCTGCTGCGCCTCCCAGTTCAGCTAGTCCTGCCAGGTACCCCTTTCCCTCTAAAGTGTTGATGTTCTTGACATTTATTGTGCCACCATCAACCTCAACGGGGGCAATGAGAAAAGGAACTTCCTGTCAGAAAAATGCGAGATCCCGTCAGAGATGCAGCAAATTTGAATAAAATAGTCAACATATTGTACAAGAGGCCTTCCTATCAGGACTAATCAAAGTACCTTGTCTTCTCCCTGTCCCTCAGTGTGATATGAGATCAGCTGTTGCTTTGTATCAAATGGAATCGCCTTGAAATCTCCTGCAGCTGCTGCTCCTCCACACAGGCAGAACAGCAGCAAAAGGGGCACCACTAAAGAAATACACAAATATGACACCATGTCTTCAGAAATTCTGCAAGTGAATTACTTTCATTCAAAAGAGAGATTAAACTCATGGCAAGAAAAGTAACTAATGATTGTGCAATGCACGCCAGAGAAATGAGCTGCCTTTTCTAAAAATCTGCAGATAATCCCCACCATTCATTGCAGTTCCTCCTTCCTAAAACATGTCTGCTTAGGCGACCTTGTTGGAGAATGTTAATGATTCATATAAAACAAACAAAAACAAGCATAAAGTGTACGGTCATACTCTACTCACACAGTAGGAGCAGCAGTCCAAGAAGCAGAAGCAGTACACCTGATGCTCCAAAACCAGAAGTCTTTGTTTGGCTTGCTGCGCACAATTTAATGTTTTCAGCGCAAGTACACACAATGACGTCCATGACTTGAACATCAGCGCATGACTTTCCCTGATTGTCCTTGACCTCCACTGCAACTTTGTAAGTTCCTGGCCACAAGTTGGCTTTGTCTCGTAGAATGGCTGCAGTTTCTGAAGAAGAGATGAGAAACACATTTTAAAATGTGTTGCACAACTTGTAAAAAAGCACCGCAGTTAATTGAATGCACGGATAAGGCTGATAAAACTGAATGATAGTTAACGCAAAATTAAACAGGAACACCAGATTGAATGAAGTAAGTTTGCAGAGACTCTAATAATTCAAACAGTTTTGTGTTATTCATACTGATTTTGTACCATCTGCAGCGAATAAAATTAACAATTTAAAAAGATACAAAGTATGGGACTTAAACCTACTGTAAGGAGTTTTTAAGTGCCAACTAAACAGGCTAAACTGATGTGCCTGTGGCTCGACAACTGACAATGTCTATTGTTATTTTTATCATCCGTCATTGCTGTTAAAACAGGGTGATTTACAGCATGCTGGGTGAAAGAGCGTTTGTTTATCTTTTCACCTGTAGGCTATTGTTTCTTGGCTCAGTAGTAGTGCCTAAGCCAGTGAAGAGGGAAAAGAAGGGGAATTCTCAAGAAATATACTACACACAGGTGTACAGGACAGAATCAGCAAAGGATTTATGACATACAAATTTGTCATTTGAGGCATTAAAATGGACAAAAAACTGAGATACATCTAGCTGTTTAAAAAACTATTCACTCTTAATTCGTCTAAATCTGCCTCTTTAATGTAAACCTCTTTTAAAAAAACACTTTTGAGTAATCTTACCATTAAGAGGCTCAACATTCCATTTCCCCTTGCTGCTCTCATGAATCACAGTAAAATCAAACGGTGCTGAATTGGGGAACTCATCTTCATCTACGGCTGAGACGTAGATGACATTATCCTCGAGGCACATGGTGTGAGTTGTAGTGGTCAGTTTGGGACAGTGATCATTAAAATCCTCCACCTGGATGGCTATTGTCCCAGTGGCCGTCTTTGAGGTGCTGTCTGAAAGCCGGACCAAAGAGAGATCAATATTTAACTAATCTGGACCAGGAGAATAATAACTCTAATATTTCCAGAACTCACCTGTAGTGATGCATATAATTTTTGCATAATATGTTCCATTGATCAAGAACTTTGACTCTCTGTCTGGCAGTTTGTTCAGCCTGATATCAGCGGTCTTTGAATCAATAATCAACCAGTTGTCATCATCGCGGATCTTGGCATATCTGTTGTTATGAAAATCAAAAATAAGCCGTACTTGTTAATACATTATACATACATTTAATCAAAAACAAAAAGAGCCGTTTGTATATATTTTTTTTTAAATAACATTAGTGGCCGTACCTTACGTTGGTGGCTGTTAGTAGTGTGTCGCTGTCAATAGCAGCATATGTGGTGATGACTTGGTTGAGGGACACAGATGTGCGGTCCTCTGAAATTGTCACCACTTTGACACTCGGTTGGAAACGGGGGCCTTCCTTCTGATTGACCACATTTATTTTAATAGGGTAGTTTTTAGAGGTTGTTGACCCTCCTGATACGGAGCTGCTGCCAAAATTATATGCTGCTTTGTTGGAAACCGCCACCCTCAAGTTGAGTGTCTTTATTTCCTCGTAGTCCAAAGCCTGTAGATGTAGGATATGGAGATGACATTAGCCTTCAAAGTGTTCAATAAATCATATCCATTCATTTGACTGTTTATTATTCAGTTTTACCTTGTTGATCATGATAATTCCCTCATTGGTCTTAGAATCAGTAGAGATGCTGAAGTAGCCGCCTTCATTCCCTGAGATGATTTCAAAGACAGCCAGCCAGTTTTCAGAGTAAATCAGATCCATGTCCAGGGCTTTGATCCTCATCACTTCAACATTGATTGTGTTCTCCTCCACACTTCCTTCATACTGCAGGTAAAAAGTACAGCAAACGTTGCTTTAAAACTACTTTCTCAAATCTTTTTTCTTTTTTTAAAGGAGAAGTTTTGTTTGGTGTATTTGTGTCACACTTACCGATTCTTTTTCCAGGGTCGGGAGGTTGTCGTTTATGTCTAGAATTCTGATCTCGATTTCTCCTGTTCCTGTGTTTCCTCCTGGTAGGCCATTCAGGTCTGAGGCACTTATGGTCAACCTATATGAATCTTGTTTCTGAGAAAACAGATTATAGATACAATGCAGTGATTGATACAATGTAGTTCTGTGGTTTCTGCTAAAAACATGTTTCTTGGTCATTGACTGGGAATGCTGTTAACGGTGAAGAAAGAATGTTTACAAAATGAGAGGATTTTCATTAGACTTGTCCATAAACTAACAGCCAATGTTGTGAAAGTTCCTAGTCAGCAAAGTAAGACTGAATGGAATATGTATTCAGTGTGATTACTGTCCAAAATGATCTTACTGCTGTAGAAGGTTTTTCCAACAAAAATAAGTAGTAGTGACACTCACCTCCCTGTCGAGAGTGTTCTGTCGAACCATGACCTCTCCAGTCTGAGAGTTCATGAAGAACATCCCGGCCGTGTTACTCTGCCCCACGATACTGTAGCTGATCCTAGAGTTTATTGAGTTCTCTTCATCAGCATCAGTAACTATCACTTTCATCACAACAGTACCTGGAAAAATCACCAGAGCAAATTAAGATAATACACCAATTTATTGATTAAAAAAAAAAAAGTGACAAGTTTACAAGAAAACTAGGAGCCGGAAGTACCTGCTGCACTTGATTCCTTAACAGATCCAACTTGCTGTGCTGCAATTATTGGTGGGCAGTCATTCTCATCCACAACCGTAATTTTGAGGTCAATATCCTTTTCAGCTAGAGTCCCGTCCATATATTTTGCCACGCCTTTTAACTACAGAGAGACATATCATCAATCTTAACATTGCTCTCAAGTGTTTAACCTCATACGATATACAGCTCCTGAAGAAATTAAGAGACCACTCAACATTTCCTGTAAATCAGCATCTATACATTCATGGATGCCATTCTGTTCTAGAGTCTGCTGAATTTTAACACAGGAAAGGTGAATTTAACACAATCTTAACCAGTTGCCATTTTCTGCAAATAAAATTTCCTCAATTATAATATTTTATTTGGAAGTTGGGTGAAAGAAAAAAATTTCATTTTGTTGAAACACAAACCTGGAAATGACCAGGAAATAGCTGAACCAGTGGCCCCTTAATTTCCCCCCAGTGCTGAATACCATAAAGATGTTTCAAATAGAAAATGTGTGTCAGTTCTTACGTAATAGAAAGGGATCTGTTCTCGGTCCAGGATGGAAAAGATTTTTACATAACCAGTCTTATGGTCAACCTGAAAGACACCTTCAGGGGGCTGGTCAACACCAGGTCCAGTGAGATAATACCTTATTTCTGTAAAGTTCTCCTTATCAGAGCGGATCTGAAAAATAGATGAAAAACACTAAATATAATACTAAATCAGATGTCTAAGACTTTAGAAAAGTGCAAAATAGAATATTTAATGTAAGTTTACATTTTTTATTTTTTAACATTATTGTGCCAGGCCTAGGATCAAATATTTTTTTCTGATCATGTGAATGGAAACATGCGACCTGATATAGTAGGCTGAAATGCAGATACATCAGTTTATAGAAAACTCTCTCTTTGCTTAGTTTCTATCAAAGCCAATAGCATGGGTTGGATCCTACATACCTAAACTGATATGCGCTATGCTTCTAGATAACGAACAAAAAACACAGATGTCATGCCTCGGCATAAGAACAATGAAGTACTGTCACGTAGCCTAGTGTCTCAACTAACTAATTTCAGGATGTGAACGTTCCAGTCTGTGCTGCTGTTCCAAGTAAAGGCAGTCCCTCCTCAATATGACGCAATTACTGAAAGGACTAAAACATTTTTGCACCTACTTAAAATCTGTCTTATAGTGTTCTTAATGAAGTGGGGTGTGAAGTTAAATCAGAAAAGTACACACTCTGGCAATGCTCTCAAGTCCAGTGTAATCATGGTTCTCCTTCAGCTTTCTGGGAGCGATGATCCACTCTCTCTTCTGTCTGTTGAACCCATGTCCTTCTACGCTCACAAAAACAAGCTGCAAATAAACAAAGAGGAAGAGAACATTTCAATCAGTAACAAGAACAACGTTATCCAGCATGTTGTTGCTCCTGCCTTACAAACAAAATGCATTGTTTTTGCTCATTTCCTTTGTGTAATGAGGAGTTTGACACATTGAGAATCTAAGGGTTATTTCATTATAAATGTGTTCATGGAGTAAATTCAGTGTTTTATAGTCGTTATTAAATAAATGAACACGCCCTGTAATATTAAAAAATACAAAAATAATGATAAATGCAGTGTATTCTTCAGCTTTTTGTGTTACTATATTTTAAACAACACAATTGGACATTTCTTCAGTAACCTCAAATTTGATTCCGTGCCTCTTAAGTTTTTTTTTTCCAACATCCGCTAATCCGGGAAACAATTAGGAATAGCTGCTTTGATGAAGACGACATAAAGAAAGAGTTGTTCCGTGACCTTTCAGTACAATACATGAGTGTCCATGTAAACAGAGACTGCGCATTAACTTTTTATTCCGTTGCCTGGCTTACTGCGGTTCAACTTTAACTTAACCCCCCCCAAAAAAAGCACCTCTGGGCTTGATAGCCCACCAGGGAAGAGCCACACCTGTTTAACATACTTCACAATACAACCACTAAAGTAGACTACATCGGTAAGAAGCGGAGATGTTTACTTACCGTTATAAAGGACGCGAGGAGAATAAAAAGGCAGCCTTTCTGCAGTGGCGTCATACTGGCTTGAAATAAAATAAAATAGTCAATCCTTAAATTGGAGTTAATCCTTAAGTTGGAGTGAAATCGCTTGAAGTTACACTAACTGGACACTAACTGGAGTCCTCCGTTGGTTTCGTACAGACTTTGACCCTATGGCGGGGTAGGGACTTTTACAGCACTAGGCGGTTCCTCCCTCTGATTGCTAACAGGCGACTGCTGATAACAGGCGGAGAGGGGAGGCATTCTGTCCTGTGATGCATAGCTGTAATACTTGTCTTCAGCTGCCTATTGTCTCTTAGGAGGAACAAAAAAGGTAGACTAGACAGAGGGGGGAAATTACTCTAAACTACCACCAAAAAATAGGAAAACCACATTGACATTATTTTATTGGGAGTCTATGGGTGCAAATATGTGAACTGGTATTTTGTTTTGTGGTTTATGCATTACAGTTTAATAAACATTATGACATATAAATGAATTAACTTTTGAATATTGGGTAAAGTTAAATGTGTATCTATGATTTTGTTAAACAGTAAAACAAAATAAAAAATATGTAGGCTATTGGAGTCCCTTTGGATCATCTTTCTCACTCACCTGTAAAACATTACACGTTCACTCCAAATTCCAGTTTCTTGGTTCATCACGACTCAGAAACACAGCTGCTGAACATTCAGCTGCACACTCGACTGTGTGAGTGTGTTTGGTGTGTGTTCGTGTGTTCGTGTGCATGAAGGCATTGAGAGTTAGTTCAACAGAGAAAGAGGTCTATATTGGCAGAGAGCAAGGTTTGTGTTGCCAAGTAACCAACAACTTTTACTCCCAGTGTCCAGAGGTGTCAGCATGGCAGTACAGTATCAGTTTTATCTCTTCTGATGAGGCTATTCGTTTGTTTAAAGGAAGTTTGATGGCTTTATTTGTCAGTATATCTAATAATTCATCCCATTTCTGCTATTCTTGTGCGTGTTTTCCCTCCCAGTGAGAGGGATTCCTATTAAAGTAATCAATTATTGTTCATAGGTGATATCAGTATCTAACAGCAGCACAAAGGTGAATGGGTGGTTTTGATGACACATTATGATGGACTAAGATGATATGTGACACTCCAGAAATGATTAATACACCAGAACTGCAGAAACTAACACTTTTACTGATGTGTCTGGACCAGCACAGGCTGAGTGTTTGGTACATTCTGGAAGTGCAGCAGAGCGAGCTTGTTACTAGGCAATAGGCATGTTACCTGAGCTGGGTGTGTCAAATTTCTGTCCAGTTTAAGTGACCAAACAGCTTTTGTAGGATGCATCAGTTGTGTCAATACTGCTCTGTGTACTGGTAAGAACACAAGGGCTATTTTGACCAACAAATAAATAGAGGACCAGTAGTCATGCACCAGTACAGTATATCCACTTCAAGACAAGGTGAGAGCTCCATCAAGAGAATAATAAAGACAATCAAGGTCCAGACTGAATTGTGCCTACTCATTTTTTTTTTATTGAAGTTCCTAAACTAGTTCCTTCAATATAACAAGCAGCTCATTCACCTTCATGAGGGTTATAATGGCTGGTTTAGTTTGATCTCTTTATTTGAGTTTCAACAACTTTACGGCTGTTTCTGGAACCTGTGGTTTGGAATGACGTCAAATGTGATTGTGAAATATCGAGAGGTGCATCCGATGTCTTGTCCACTTTATTTTTATCAATAAAGATAAACTCCTCTCACTATACTGCAGTAGAATTCAAAAAGGGAAATAATAGCCATAGAGTTGTGTCAAGAAAAAATGATATGCAAGAATGGAAATTAAATTGGCCGTATGTAAATATTGAAAATTACATATTTATTGCTGGACTTTTTGTGGTTGAGTGTTCCAGGTAGAAGTGCCAACCAAAACCATAAACAAACCTGGTAATTGAAGTACTTCACAATGTTTGGTATCATGCATCTCAGTACTGTATGCCCTGTGTCGAAAGATTACACACACTAATAATCACATAGCTATTAGTCACAAGATTTTTCTAAACAGACACCAGTGAGCAATTTGTCTCACCCGAATACGAGCCCTCACACATGACGTGAATGCCCCTCCCTGCCTCCTTCGCTGGCACTTGTTCAACGGGAGTGGAGAGGAGGGTGGAGTAGTTGAATTGGGGACACTCAAAAAACTTTCTAAGCCCCCAGGTTGTACATGTCACCGTCACAAAGTGAACAACGGGAAGTGTCCCCTGTCGCACTGTTAATGTGCTGTCTGAAAACATCTGTCACGAGCCCTGCGGCGCTTCCTGGCATCAGAAAGGGGACGCTGTCGTCATGCAGCCAATTTGCATAGACATTTGTTTTGATTTCACAACAAAAAATATTCTTTGCGGGACAAAACGTCGTGTCAAGAGTCTTCCTGAGAAATTACTCACCTCTGACTTTCTCCAATTGTTACCAGTCAGCAGGAAAGTTATGAAGAAAAGCTTTGGTTATTTTCAATGACTAAAACACCTGTTGTAACTTCTATAACCACAATAAATGGACAGTGTGGGAGGGTAAAGTCAGACTTAGTGTCACCATGAGAATAAATAGGAACCTATAGGCTTATCTGTTCAAACCTATATGCACTAGGTCCAAAAATGAATCCTAATAGATATTTTTTTAATATTTCATCTTGGGAGTGACAGTTAATTCCCTGTTAAGACTCCCAGCCCCAAGACTTTTCATTATGCCCACACCCTTGACTCACAGCAGCTCGGTCTTCCTGACATTTTGCACCTTTCCTGTTTGCAGGCTGACTTCCTATCAATGTATAAACAACATCTACTCCACTGCAGTCGTTCCAAACTGGACGTCATGTGCTAACGGACAGAGGCCAAGAGTTAGTGGCTCTGACAGCTCTTACTTTTTCTTTATCAGTATTTTATAGAGATAGTGAATGCTTCGCTGTGGGAGCAGAGCCTCCCCCACAACCAGGCTCTATTCAGCACACATTCCTGTGGCGTTAAGTGAGGAGCCCGATTCTGTTCCTCTGAGCAGAATGCTTCAGTGAAGCCGCAGAGGAGAGAGGGAGGAGCAGGCAGGGGTCATTGGTCGTTTGGGAGAGGCTTCTCAGAAAGATACTTTTGAAAAAGAGTGACAAACAAGTGACTATCTAATGGATGGACAGATGCAAAAAAAAACAACACAACAACAGTCAGCAGAAATATTCACATATTTATGCTTTTATAGGCCGTTAAATCTCAGATGGTACAACAATGTGTCTTCCAAGGAAAATTATATGGTGTCAAGCTTTGTTTTAGGACTTTGCAACTGTCTGAAAATGATTAAATTAGCAGGAAGAATGCTCCCCCTGCTGGCGGATACGACACATATTTACCAACATGTAGGAATGTACTTGTTCAGCACGAACGCAACACACAATACGCAGTGAGCTCTGCCCTGAAGGTGCTTCGCCTTCCCAGGGAGGTTCACAGGCTGGGTGGGGCAGTAAAGGTGTGTCTTCTTTTTATTGACTCACTGTCGGTGGCGACTGACACTCAGAACAAAGTCCTCCTGACAGCCCGAGTGGTCGAAGAGACGAGTACCTTCAGTTGAAACTTTTTTTTTTCTACGGCGACACTAATCAATCTCCTGTCACTAACCGGACGTCAAACTTTTCGCTGGAGTACAGTTTCCTCGCGCGGGGCACTTCAAAGGCCGCCAAAGGGTTTCCAAAAATGGCGAATGTTTTAATTTTCAACATATTCCTGGTGTTGGTAAGTGCTTCCACTTTCCCTGTGTATGCATTGGAGGCTACTCAAAGAAAACTCTTTGGCGCTTCAAATGTAACACTAGACTTTAATTGTATTTCCCATTAGTACTGAGGAGGATAATGTAACTATTTAATATTAAAGGGGCCTATTTCTTTAAATGAACAGCCCTTTTATTCGATATTTAAAACTCACTCGGAGGTTGATTTCCTACTTCAGATCCTGTCCGGTGTGGAGTCGTGTTACATCCCGAGCACTCTGGACGTGTACGTGCCACACACCATTTCGGCTGGGCAATATATCACAACAGGTAGGCTAATATACCAATTATTTCCTCATTAACTTTTTTTTTTTTTTTTACCCAACAGTTTCTTCTTCCATTACATCTTAAACTGTTTCCAATATGCCATGGTCTTTGTTATGTAACCATATTACACCTTTCGCTCTCTCTATTCTCAGTGGAATTTCCCGACTGCGACTCCAAGTCAATACAGCTCACTGTATACGATCAAAGTTTGAGAATATACAGTAATGGTACAGTCGAAGCTGCAGCTACTCTGTCAGTAGCCACAGCAGGGCGCATATTTTATGTGTATGTTGAAGACAACAGTGGCCAGCAAAGAATGGTTGCAGTGCGCCTTTTAGACAGTACAATGCAAGGAAAGAAGGTAAGCTTAAACAAGATTGTTTGCGTTAATGGCAGGGATATGAAGGTCAGACTTTTGATGGATTTTCCTGCATGTTACAGCAGACAGACCAAGTCTTTCTGAGGCGCTTCAAAAGGCGTTGGAGCCCACCTCCCTTCAACATATTGGAGAATGATGATGGCCCTTATCCTAAAGAGATTGAAAAGGTAATCCTAATATATACAATAAAAGCTTCTCTGACATTGCATTTTATGTAATAAGCATTACACTAAATGACTAATAATTCTTCATAGCTTTATTCACGATTTAAATCCTCGACTTCTCTTCCTTTCCCCCTTTGCTGTACTTGCAAGCTTTTCCCCCCCCAGATTATTTTATTCCCACACCCAGACACACCTTGTTCTTAGAGGAGTTTTGGCTGACTCTTCGCGATGATTAATTCCTGTGCTTTGATCTCACCTGCATTTTGAGGTCGCCTTTTGGAATGTGCCTCTCATTTTTGTCCTCTTTGACCTGTTTCCAAAGTGTTTCCTTGACTCGAAAAGCCAAAATGATTTGTGTTTTTGTTCTAGATTGTGTCAGACTCGGCATCTGATCAGCAAGTGTACTACACCTTCACTGGACCAGGTGTGGATCTGCCTCCAGTGGGAGTGTTCTCTCTTAATCCGAACACTGGGATGTTGTCTGTGCACAAGAAAGTGGATCGTGAGATGTACCCAAAGTTTGTGGTAAGTGTGAAATGAGCCTGGAATAAACAATAGACTAACGTTCCAAATAATTTAAAAGACTCTTGTTATTTTGCATTTTTAATATTTAATTGTATGTTCTTTCACATAAAACTAAGAAATATAAATCAAAAGTTGAAAGCCAAATCTTTAGATGATTAAAATATTAAGTTTTGGAATAAGTGTGAGGCCATACTGTTCATTTTGTTTCTTTGACTGCTAGAATTTGATATTAAAGTGAAGATAACCTTATATATTTTAATTCACAATCTGACTGTGAATCTTCATTTGATATACTTTGCATTTTCTTTGCGTCAACCTTGTTAACTCGACGCCATTCTTCACAGATAACGACCAGAGTTTTCAACAGATTCACAAATCAAGAGACAGACTTTCCTTTAGACATCGAAATACTCGTTGATGATGTGAATGACAATGCTCCAGAATTCAAAGACCGTCTGGACTTCACTGTGCCAGAGAAAAGCAAAATAGGTAAGGAATATGAAATACAAACCTGTCATTTTACAGAATGTGACTTCAAGGTGGAGTATAATTAACTCAATGACACCACAGGTTCAATTGTGGGGATGGTGAATGCTACGGACAGAGACCAAGAAAGAACCCTTCACGTCAAAATCAAATACACTCTCTTGACTGACTTAGACCAGTTTGCCATCAACCCAGTGTCAGGCGTCATCACCACAAAAACTAACACCCTGAACAGAGAGGTGAGCACTAATATATTCATATTTTACTCCAACGTGAAAAAATTGAAAATGGATGATACAAATGCACTATCCTGGTTTTAAATGTTGTTTTCTTTTGTCATACTTAATCTTTAGGTGAAGGACAAGTACAAAGTGATAGTAAAGATTCAAGATATGAACGGTGCAGACAATGGTCTATCCACCACAGGAACAGCAACAATTTCTCTGACTGATGTCAACGACAACCCACCAACTTTTACTAAATCCTCCGTAAGTGATGTGCAATGATGCGCTTCAGATAATATCTTAATGATTTGTGACAATCACATTTAAACTGCATAGTTTACAAAAAATATAGACACTGTAAAGCAGTGGGTTTTTTTTTTAAACTGTTTAAATTAAAAATGTTGCTGTCTTGTAAGTGAAGAACTTTCCCCCCCCACCCCTTCTTTCAGTATCCAGCCAGTGTCACAGAGAATGAAAGTGAAAAACTTATCCTTCGAATTCCCGTGGAAGATAAGGATTTAGTTAACACACCAAACTGGATTTCAAAATTCCTCATCACTAAAGGAAACGAGAAGGGCAACTTCAGAATTGACACCGACCCCAAAACAAATGAAGGCCTTTTGTTTGTCACAAAGGTAAGACTCCACGTTATTATCATTATTAGAATAAAGAAGAAATAATATTACTTTTCAATATGATATAGAGACTTTGTTATAATGGAAACTTAACACAGCACTGACAAAAGACTTGTATTTACAATGAACTCTCTTCCTGTTGTTACAGCCCTTGGATTATGAAAAGTCTCCAAAAGTTGATCTTGAGATTATGGCACGTAATGTACCTGACCTACAAGGCACCACGGCTACGTGGCAGAGCATCCCTGTGAATGTAGCGGTCAAAAATGTCGATGAGGGCCCAGAATTCACAGCTCCTACAGTCCGCTACAATGTCAAAGAGAACACACCAAACGGCACACTGATAGGAACTTACACAGCATTGGATCCAGAGACCAAGAGCAGCAACGGCATTAAGTAAACAATCTTATTTACATTAGACTAAAAGAAATGTGTTGTTTAGAAAATCCCCAACATAAGTTTCTGTTACTCCTCTTAAACACTAGAGGGCAGACTTTCACTGCAAAATCCAGGGATGTTATACTAATACACAAGCATTTGTCTCATTATTTCTCAGGTACTTCAAAGGTGCAGATCCCGCCTCCTGGATCACTATGAACAAAGATAACGGGGAGCTGAGAGTTGCAAACACCATTGACAGAGAATCACACTTTGTTAAGAATGGAGAATACAGCATCATGGTCACAGCTGTTGATGCTAGTAAGTAGCTTGTTGTTAATGCTGCACTTCTCTTTTCTATTTCCTCTTTGAGCAAACAGGCAGAAATCAAGAGGGTTAGTTATATCACAAAAGAGGTATAATAAAATTGTATCTCCAATGCTTCCATAACTTGGCTGAACCTTATTGCAACATCACTGAATCATAAATCACAGGCTTTGACACAGAGTCGGGGTTCTTCGCTCACATTTCCAACCTGTTTAAAAACTGGCTGGCTCTGTTGGGTTAGGCAAATTATTCATCATGTCGTTACAAAGGAAGTTGTGGTTTGAAAAAGTGTCTCGTCTGCATGTCATACCGTAAAAGACGCCTTAAAGTACTTGTCATTTAACCTCAAACCATTTGATGGCATTGATACCGGAGCCAAATGTCATTAAGAAGTCCAGCCCCACCCTCACCAGTATCTGTCTGAACAAACTTCCCCCGGCTTTGTCTTAACCTGAGAACACCTGTTGACGAGATGTGATGCGACTAGTCATTGGAAATGACTCACAGTTCTGTGGTATTACAGTGAACTTTGGGATCCTCTCCCAAAAATCCTGTCAGCATTTGAATTTTGGCTTGCCCTCATGTTTTTCAACAGAAATACTAATGAAATTCTAATGTGTTTCAGGCAACAAGAAAGGCACAGGAAAAGTTATCATTGTGGTGGAAGATGACAACGACAACAAGCCGACACTCCCCACTGGCGAGCTGGTGTTGTGTGAGAAGGAGGGAGAGATGGGCTCCGTGCTGGTTACGGCTGAAGACAAAGACCAGCCCCCCTTTTCTTCCCCCTTCACCTTTAGTTTGCCACAAAATAGTGACGGCAAATGGCATTTGACACGATATAATGGTAGGTACCTATTTGCTCTATATGTGCATGTAGTTTAGTAGAATCATTTTTATAGGAGAATCAGGCTTCTAGTTATGAGTTCACAGTCTCACAAACATGTTTTTTTTTTATTAACTCAATGAAACTTGCAACAGATGTATTTCTTGGCAAGCAAACAAACCCAGCAGCAGGCCTGACTGATATGATTTTGATGCTGCTACCAATATTAGCAGTGGTAGGAAAATAATTCACATGATTTATTGAAGTGAATAAAGCAAAACACAACTTTAAACCATCTTTATTTCAACTTAAAGTCCTGTTTTTAAAATCCTACTTTACTAAAATAAGGAAATATCATCATCAAAATGTACGTAGTGTTGACTTACTCCAGTTAGTTTTGAAACATTTAACATTAATGGATCTTTATTATTTATGCTGACACATCTAAGTACTCTTTTTATGTCGTAGCTTGTAGGTCTTTTAATGCAGTTGGGCAGTTAACTACAAGAATTTATCATATTTAAACAGCTTTGTTTATGGTCTGTAAATACATCTTTCAAATGATAATACAGGACAAAAACTACATGATATACCCTGAAATGATGAGGTAAAGTGAAGTTCCAGACAATGGAAAAAATTCCTGCACAGTACAGGTTTCTTGATTTTCTTCTTAGAAATGGTACTTCTTAATATGTTTCTTTCCAGCATTGGAGAATGTTTAATGGCCTCTATTTCTTAGAGGAATACAAACATGAAAATTCTTGAGTTAGTAATGATATCCTGAGAGACATTTGCAATTGAATAACTAACCTGTGTCCAATGCTGACACTGTATCTTAAGTGCTGTTTACATAAATCTTATGGGCAACAAATGTATTGATAGGATATATTTATATGATAATCTTATTTTGGACAATAATTGTTGCCAGTCATTTTATCTGTATGTGTCTACCTGGTATGTGCTAGGGACATGAAAGGTACATGTTGATTTGTAAGACAGATTTTGAAGCACTACGATGGAATATTGCATACTCTTATGTTTTTATATTGTATTGCTTACTCAAGTTTAACGTGTTTTGCAAAGCATTGTTATTTCTTGGACAACTGAAATCTCCTCAGAATTTGAACACATGTTTTTCCTCCTTAGACACAGCAGCTACTTTGAAGCACCTGAAAGACCTTCCTACAGGGATACACAATGTTCCTGTGGAGGTTAAAGATCTGCAGGGCTTTGGCGAAACACAGATAGCCAAAGTAAGGATTTGTCAGTGCAAGAATGGCGTCTGCTTGGCCAAGCAGAGCTCTGTGTCATTTGGGCCACTGGCTATACTGACTCTGCTGTTGCCGCTGGCCCTCCTCCTTCTGCTCTGTGAGTACCCCCACTGTTACAGTATATTTTTTGCAAGCAGAATTGTGTAGATAAGAAACAGGAATTTTGACCTCATGCATGTGTAAAAGCTCAAGAAGAGTGATAGAAAGTAAGAGGTTTTGTCGCTGAATTATGCATTGTGTATTAGGTACAGATGTAGTATTATACATTGTATAATGCCTTTATGCTAACTCGGATGATGCTCCTCTCCAAACCTGCAGAGCTGTGTATCATAAATACACTTGTTGTATGCACTAATTTCTGATATTGTTGCATTGTTGTCACAGGCCTACTCCTCGCCTTCTTCTGTGCGACAAAGAGAGAGAAGATGGAGCTTGAGGATGTGGGAGATAGCGGAGGAATCCTGCTTAAATCAAACACTGAGGCCCCAGGGGAGGAAGTGGTGAGGACATAATAATGAAAACAGTGCCTTGGCTCATATCTTAGCATATTAAAAATATATTTTTATTATTATTATTTATTATTTTCATCATGTTTTTGCAGTGCTTGATTGTTCTTTTTTGTTTTTGCTCTACAGGATGCAAGTCTCATTAATGTTCCAACCTTTGTTAACGATGCTGCAGTGAAGGGCTCAGTCAAGGGGCTGAATGCAGGATGGCAGGGGACCACTAGCAACAGCAACATGGGAGGCATGAGCACACAAGACATTGGGATGTATACGTCCGGTGTCAAAACAAACGAGTTTTATTCTGGCCAGTATGATAGCCAGTATGGCTCACAGCACAACGGGGGTCAGTTGCTTGGTAGTGGTGTGGGCTTTGACAACAGGTTCGTCGCCCAGGACTCATCTCTTCTTCAAACCTGGCAAACAAATGGACGCTACCTTCAACAGGTAAAGTTGCTTTATAGTTATTTCAATTAGTTCTCTTGTTGTTTTTAATGTATTTAATAGGACAAAAAAAGATGTCTTAGATTTGAAGCTGGCAGAAAAAGTGGTAGAAATGAAGTATGTCTTCATGTGTACACTTTTTTCTCTGAGGTTTAATAACTGTTGTCTGTAAGAGCTTAGGAAAGCCTCATGTGTAATATAATCATGTTCTCTAAGCCATGATAGTATCCTCGGTACACTTTAATATTTCTCAACTTCTTTGTGAGACATATTGTTTTTTCTAACTTGTTGGCGAGGTGTTTGTTTTCAGTGTAATATCAGACTGCCACTCATATCCTTGCTTTGTGCTATCACATGGTGTTGTATTGAGCCCGCTCATAGCAACGTCAGGTAATAACTCGCTTCCTCTCCCCTTCCTCCCTGTCTTGCAGAAACTGCCCTATCTGGGAAGGGAGGACGACGGACGGTACGCTGAAGACATCATACACTCCTACGGGTACGAGGGGGCAGGCTCTCAGGCCGGTTCTGTGGGATGCTGCAGTGACTACGGAGACAATGATAACCTTGACTTCATTAACACTCTCGGACCAAAGTTCAAAAGTCTGGCAGAAGTCTGCAATAAGACATGAACAATGAAGCCCAGAAATAAGGGTGTTTATTTTCTACAGGACAGGATGTAGAGAGGCCTGGGATCTGAATGCTTGGTTTGCCCCTGAAAAGAACAAGCAGGTGGCGTCAATGTGTGCGCACTGCTCTGCTATTGCTTATTGTTGTACGTCCCCCCCCCCCCCAACCCCGCTTTTTTGGTAAAAGTCTTTTGCACTGAAAACTATGCATATGCAGTGAGTTGTACATAGTTTGTGTTGTGTATGATGTATTGCTTGCCTTTAGAGTTGTTGTTTTTTAACCCTCCATACATCAGCTGTACCTGCTTATCCTTTCAGAGGGTTGCAGAGGCTGGTTTTTCGTGATGGTAGTTGTTCTATAAGTGAAGTGGAGGGTGTGTGATTGATAAGTATGGGTAATTTGATGGTATTGTTGATAGTCTTTTCTCACCATAAATATTTGTTTGAGTAATTTTTCAAGGTTAGCTAAATTTTAATTTTTGTATATATTTTTTAAAGAAAGAAAAATAAATAACATTAAAAAAAAAAGACAAAAATACTTTTTTCAGTACACGTTTCACATCCAAAGTGGTTAATTTCAAATGAAATGCTTGTTGACTGTCTTCTCCTGGTTTTCCAAATCACACAGTAATTATCTGTGCAAACACATTCCAGAGCAACTCTCGAGCGCGTTGGGCGTAGCTTTAGCTCGCAGGTTGTTGCACCATACAGACAGTAATCCTGTCAAAGTCAGCACAAGGGCGTGAAAGGGAGGAGTGAGGTGATACTGGCACAGCCTATAACTGTCTGAATACAATAATGACCCACAAACAAGAAATTGACTTGATTATGAAATGTCCTTGAGTAAGCTAATTAAAGGGAATCAGACGCTCCCATTCACGTGCAATTTCTAAGTTAAGTAATCTTAAGGAGATCTTTCTTTTACAGGATAAAGCATTTCCAAGTAAATCCGTAGCCTAAGCATATGCACAAGGTTTAGCTGATAGCTGACATTTCATGTTACAGTATCATTTTATATAAACATTAACAGGTAAAAATGAAAAAACAAAGCTTCCTTGTACTATACAAAAAGGTAGCAGGAGACACTGGAGAAGACACAGTTGTTCATTGTGCCCGGTCTGTGAGTACTCTGGTGAATGATTTACTGGGTGTGGCACTTAGATTACATAATATGAAGGGCACAATGTTCCACCTATTAGCAAATGTTTACCTCTGCTGCAGAGCAAGTTGGTGCACTTTTAGGCAGAGTGTCATTGGGCCCTTCCTGCAATTATCCAGTTTTATCAGTGCCAGTAGTGCTAAAGCTGACCCAAATTCGAGCTTCATTATAACTCTGCTGTATTTTGTTAACAGTCATTTCTTAGCTGTCGTCTTTAAAACGGCTTTTCCAGTATAGGAGGAAGTTCATTGTAGTGTCCAATCATCGTCACTGGATGAATTATTGATGATTTTTTTCTTTTTTTTTTTAAACCTGGAATTCTGTAGATAACAAGCTAAGTTACTTTATGCATATACCTCCATGAATAAATAATGCTGTGTAACAAATGTATGGAAATACAAATTGAAATCCCCAATGACTTTGTGATCTCATTATGCTCATGCCGATGGATTACTAATTTATAGACAGTACAAAAAAAAAGCTAATAATACACCAACCTTTGTGAGGATGATGCACACAACATGCATTATTGTGATGAATTCCAAATGTGAACCTGGAAATATAATTATAAGGTTGAGAAAAGACCATCTGTCATGTGATTGTGGTGATGAGTATCAAAGATGACAGCAGAGAGCGAGGAGGAGAGGGGATTAAATCTTGGAATGAAATAGTCTTCTCAGGCGATCAAACGCTGGAATCTTGTTAAAAAATACAACAATGTTATCTGCACAGATTACAATAACACTGTCACTATTATGGGAGGATGTGAACGAGATGTGAACATCAAAGGTTCTTGCTCATAAATCCCACCGGGGCCAATTAGGAGAATCTTGAAAAGTCACTTAACTTAAAAATAATGAAAGAAAGCAGTTAACCCAAAATATCTCCACTCCAAGCACAGTGAGGGACTTTCTATTACCCCCTTTTTCAACAATAAACAGTCTTTTTTCCTATTAATTAGGATTCTCTGCAGAAATAAAGGCCTTTGTGTATGACTGGTACACTCAAAACCTGGCATGAAAAGCCGCAATGAGCCCAACTCTTTAGCTCTTTTGTTTAATAAAGAATTTCCTGCTCTGTATTTAACCCTGAGCCAGATATTTATCATGACGTAAAAGTGAGAGTGTGCTCCCTGTTGTGCTGTAAGGGAATATCTGACTAACAGACTGGTCACAGTGATGACATGACAGAGCATTGAGACCTAGGAAAACTTCCACAGCAAAAAAAAAAGTATCTGGCTCAAAGTTTATTTATAGCTGCATTCTACTCAACGGGTGTGAAATGTATCATGTGAGTCCAAAGTGAGGAGCAAAGAGGGAAGATTTTGACAGCGACGCCTTATTTGGCCTCAGTCTTATATAAGGCTACGTAGAATTTAATTTAGATTGAAGAAGGTGGAAAACTAATAACCCTGTATAGAGCTACAGCGCCAAACAGCAAGCTCAGTTGTTACAATATATGGTGTGTGTTTGAGTGTGTAATGGGGAGCAGCACAACCAAAATACCTTAGCCGCAAATTAAAGGACAGCAAAACTGAGTTTTAGATCATTTCTTCACGGATTATCACGGCCATCCTTATGTAAAGCAATGGCCGTGATAAGCCCTATAATTCAATAGACCCGTTTGTGTGTCCGCCCTTATCAGAGCTGCTTGAGCCATCACTTCCAGTCACTTCTGTGAAGATGCAATTAATTCCAAAGCAGTAGCGTGAAATTAATTTATTGCTTGTAATTAGTTTTCGGCATACTGTGAAAACAATCTCTTCAGATAGGCTGTGTTTTTTTTTTTTTCAGCCTCCACCAGAGAGTCTGAGGACACTTGGCTCCATCGGAGTTCAATATGGAGTGTGTGCCTTTCAGCTGCCAAGATCGTGGAGCACAGAAACGTTTTAACCCCCTGTTGACTTTGGCCTCAGGATTTATGGTTTTAAATGACAAGTACAAGATATTTTTTAGCTGCAATCAACACACATGACAAAGTCATTTTCTTTTCTTGGCTTGGAAAGCAGAAACCAGGTCATGTATGTCTGGAATTAAGGTTGGGTTTTGAATAATTGAGTCATTGAGTGTGCATGTTTCTGCATACAAAAGGTCTTATTCAAATGACCATGATGGATTCATGAAAGCAACCCTAATTATGCTTTGTTAACACTCTCGTGTCACTGATCAGGGATGATAAACATGCACTTTCTTCGTGAAAGGAGGTTAAAAATACAACATGTTATTTCTTTTAGGGCCACTAGGTGTCACACTTACCTCTTCTCTGAGTTTAAGCACAGGCTGCGGGGGCAGCTGGGGGAGGAGTATTTATAGAAGGTGGTGGATTTCAGTCAAGACACTTTCCGTTGTCTGTCACATGTCTAACCAAACACCTGAAATCACTTCAATTAAGCTGTGAAGGCACGACAGCCCTGTTAGAGTGCAGTGATGTGACAATCTGAGGCAGGTGACTCGTCACACTTTCCTGTGGCATACAACAGACTGTATAGTTACCACGTGCTCTTAGTCACCTTCGCTGATATAAGGCGTCACTTATCTAACAAGATCAGACTTGTCAACACACCTGCATGCACGTTATTACTTGAGTGAGATAGAATCTGATCACCTCCTCTGAAACACTTAAGATGAATGATGGACTATTTAAAAACTCACTCTTATAACGATTAAAATCGTCAGCCATCTTTAAAATGATTCAGAACAGAATAAATCACAGTGACAAAGAGTTTACATCAACCAATCAAATTTCTATTCATATAGCTCCAAATCAAAATAAAAGGGTTTCAATGGTACTTTACATAAAGAGCAGGACTGTGCTGTACTCTTTGATATAATATTTAGAGTGACCAAAAATGAATCCACCAATGAGCAAGTTTGTGAAAACACTTACAAGAAAAAGCTTTCATTAAACAAAACAAAAAGTGTATAAAAAAAAAGAGAACAATTTAACTTCTATTACAATGAATACGACCTCAAATTTGGCGCCGCTGTTAATCCGAACACATGGTTGCTTCTCAAGTCATTGATTAGACTGTAAACATTGCAGTAAGTCTAAAGTAAGGATGACCTGAAAGGAAGTTGTTAAAGGCTAATCCCTGACTACTTGCCAAAAAGATAGCCATGGTTCCAAGTGACATAAAATGTCGTTGGACAATAGCCATGGGTCCCGAAATTGCAAAAAACATTGAGGTACATCTTCGTTATTTCAATTCAAATTCAAGTATCTTTATTTATCCGTTAGGCGCTTCAGTCGTGTAAAAAAGCATTAGTGTGCACACAGCTCACATGAATGACAGCACAGCACAAAACACACAAATATCCCATATCAACATCCAAAGAGCACTGAGTGAGTGAAGCTTGTTTGCCGTGACAAATGATGCATGACAGATCAGTAATAAATAATACAAAACAACTCTGGATTTAATCATATTAACTGCTATTAAAGGTTAAAAATATATTAATACAATTACAACACTTAATACTGGAAGCATCATTTGTTAGAACATACTATACCTGTTTTAAATTACCTTTGCTGAGGCTGAAATCACTTCTTACTCAGTGTTTGAGGTGTTGTATTTCCTGGAGTCGCTGTCCATATTTTTCACACTCCATTGAAATGAGCAGCTCACATATTAATGAGAGAAATCTGTTAAACAGCAGAGAGCCTGAGCAAGACATCTGCTTCTTAATTAGTCAAAAGGATTCGAGTGATAAATAGAGGAAAGAGAATGTGTGTCGAAATGCTAAATTAACTCCTTCGATTAAATCCGTGATTACAGACACTGGAATACCTCTGTACAGTGTAAATATCAATCTGTCATGTGTATATCCTATTACGCTTTCTTTGTTTCATTTAGAGATGCAGATACAGATAGATTAATGATTTGTAATCAGATTTGCTGCTTTCTACATTTTTTTTTTATTAAAAAAAAGACATTTTATTGTCATCGTTTGAATAACACAACATGTCATTGGTGCCAATCAGCCCAGCAAGAGACAAGATCAAAAAGATAAATTCATAAAAAAAAAAAATACAAACAGCAGCTTAACACAACAGGATAATAAATCGAATGCAGTAATCATAACACAGATCAGACATCGCTGTATCTCTGAAAAGCCAATTAGTGGAATCATCCTTTTAATCACTGTGAGAATAAATATGTTATTATTCCCCCTGGATTTAAGTGACAGTAGCTTGCTTTTGCACTGTGTTCTGTGGACAGTGAGTGATGCATAGTTTTAAAAGCCTAGACCGACAAAGTAGAGGGTAAAACTTACTGTCAGATTTGTTTTTATTTTTTTTATTTGCAGTAACTTCCATTTATTTTCTATGTTGACTTGTTTTTCACTGCAAACAGTAAATTTCAAAAATATATATAGGAACGGCACAAACAGAGCAAGATGAAAGCTTGACTTTTGTCTCATTTTTTCTAACAAGACAGAACGTTGGAGGTCGAAGCTGTTCACCATCAAGTGTACACCACAGGGAGAGCCTCTCTGACTCATTACTGAAACGAATGAACGGCTGGGGTTGACCGCTACCGAGGCCTATTCATCTCCACAGGCACACCTCTGAACTGCATCAAGAGACTGTATTGGAATATATCTGCTTATGTTTGTCGTTTGAGCATATGTACTGAAGTTCAATAAACCAGAGGTCATCTTGTTGCAGGATCCATAAATAACCACAACCAATTCACACTCTGAGGTTAGGTGGTTAGGCTTTGAACAATGTGCTGAGAGAAATTCCCAGCTTTTCTTAGTCTTGCTGGTGTGAAACCACTTCTGCAACTACTGCCTGTCAAATAATCCTTTTAATGAAAAACACTCTTTAATGAAAAAAACAAAAGAGCGGAAAATAAAAGATTACAGGCAATACTTGCGATCTCTGAAAGGTGTTGTTGGTGGCATAGGAGAAAGAAAGGTTTGTCACAAGATGTTCCTGTCTGACTAAAAGCCTCAGTGTGACGTTGTTGTTTGTCAGAAGTGCCACACATTAGCACAGTGGCCCTGTTACATTTATCTGACAGAAAGAGGAAAAAAAAAAAAGGGTGCCTGATAAAATGTTTTCTTCTGTAGTTATCATAATCAAAGAGAGCCCTCTGCAGAATTCTACTGTCATGTATCACCGACTGCTCGCATTTAACTGCTAAAAAAACATCAATTTACCAGATGAGGATCAGCAGAGTGCAAGTTTTCTGGGCATAAAGAAATAAGGTTAGACAGGTGGGGGGGGGGGGGGGGGGGGGGGGTAAAGAAGGTAGATAAAGAGTTAGAGAAGAGAGCTAGAGTGGCTGACACACACTCACACACAAAGAGGGCAGACATCTTTCACGTGGGTGTTTGTCAGTTGGTTTTGGGGACTGATGTGAGGTATGAAGCCGGAGCAAAGATGGAGGCTCACACCGGCTCTCGGTGTGTAACCCTCCCCCCCCTGTAGAGAAGATCTATAAGGCTGATCAGACCACCTTCTGTGGGGAGCTGCTGCTTTTGCCTTACTGCCAATCCCTCGGCTGGGTTCAGAGGGAGACTTCGGCTGACTACAAAACGCAGACTCACACAGAGGTTATGCTCTGATAACCACGCAGTCTTAGCGAGGAATTTAATTGGCCCACTGCACATTCGACTGCAGGGAATGTTTTGACACTGTAGGTGTCAGAACAGGATGAGCCAAAGGTTGGTGCTGCAGATACATAGCATGCAGCCAAATCTCAACCCCCTCAGCCCTCTGAGCTCAATGGCCATAACACAGATTTGCATATTGATGAGTGAGGATACTTACAAAGTTTTAAAGCCATAAGTTTAGATTTCCGATGCAAAAATCAAAAACAGGGATTATTGGATTTTGGATGGAATTATTGGACATAAACATCACTCATTTAAATTAAGCACTATTTTCTGCTTTTTATTTTATGTATTCTGCACATAACATTGCAAAGCAGACCTGTCTATCAGTCCCTGAAGATCTTTATCACAAAGTGGGAATGTAAAAAGAGCATTCATTGCATGTTTAAGAGAGCACAATACCGCTTCATTATCTTTGAATATATATACCCACTGTGGTCTCCAAAAATCCAATACTGCACAGCAGCAAATCTCTTACTAAGCCCTGTGACCGCTTTGTTGTTTATTTATACCAAAGTGTGGAGAAGTTAAACCACACCGACACCCCTTTACATGGGAATCTATTTCATGTTCTAAGACTGAGCTCAAAAGACATTTTTTTATATCCAACAACACCGATGCTCAGGGAATACAATTCATTGATTTGCTGTCAGTCCTGGATCAACAGGGTCCTATCAAGAGTCTCGCTACATATAACAACACAGTCAGTGGACAGCGAGTGGTGCACATATAGAGCAGCAAATGATAATGTTTAGGCTGGAAAACACAGGAGTTGACCCTTATATCTCATGCAGTTGGCTGGAAAGAAGAAGAACACAAAAAAAGAAAATCTGTCGTGCTCTGATGGGTTCACATGGCTCTTATTCCCAGAAAAAGTGGCAGCTGACTGATAGATGTCAGTGTACACCTGATTTAACTGGAGTTAAAAATAAATCACATCAACTTGTGTTCCATAACAAAAAGTGTAGCACAAGTGCAGCATCTTCTCACAAATGAATTACATTTGTGAGAAGATATTGCTTGCAAAAATACACTAAATATGCCAACTAAATCCAAAATGTTGGGTTAAGTGCATTGTAGCAAAATCAAGCATTGTGTGGCAGCAGTGGTTGAGGTAAATTCAAAGTCTTTATTCACTTTTTAAACTAAACGAAATGAAAGATAAGGTTGTGGGCGTTGTCAGTCTGGACAGTGCCTTAGTGCTCACTGTCACAGTGTTGCCACAGTGCTTTATTTTAAGACCTGCTCACAGCCCACATCTAATTCAGCCAACAGGAAACCTTGACCTATTTGCTTTACATGCGGGATCACCTGTCCCCCTGCTGTTCCCCTGCTTGCTGTGTGAAAGTCAGTTCAATGCTTCTCCATTTAAATGAGGGTGAGATTCCCTTTTTTTTCTATAACTCAGCCAAAGCACGGCTTCCTATTCTTCTTCGCTCATTGATTGCCGCCCCGACATCCCAGAAATCACTCCGTCCATTGTGAGTGGCAGGTGAAGGAATGATGGTGGAGAATAAATCGATAGAAGTACATTTGGCAGTCTTTCCTTTCTCCTAACCTTTCATCTTCTCCACCAGGAGGTCAAATCAAAGTCCCAACACCAGAGATAACAACAAGGTGGGATGAAATGATGGATGTTGTTTGGTTTAAATTCTTCTGAATAGTGTGATATATGTCGAGACTTTATACATTACTCCATATGTGACCTTTTTGGAGAAAACAATGGTGTCCTTTTTGATGTTCCTGTGGCATTTCTAGCTGTCTAAATCTGCATTTGTTTTATTGTAAATTGACAGTTATATCTTAGTAAAACATTAAACACAACATATATGATCAAACTAATAGGGATGTCATTTCCTATCATATAATGACTTCTATGGGTAAAGCTATTTCTGCACATTGTTAATGTACACCTGAACCCATTCAAAGTCTTGTTGGACAATAACTCATTTAAAATGTGCATGGCAATTTGTATCGACTACAGGAGCCCCTCATTTGCCCTGCAAATACAGGTCTCACAGCATGACCAACACATGGAGAGGGGGTGGGTGGGTGTTAACCTTTCGAGGGTCACTGTCCAGCCCGATGAATCCCTCCCAAGATCAGATGAATGTATTACCATGCGCCTGTGATTAATTACTAACAGGGCCTGCAGCAAATTGCCGCCACAGATGACAGCTTGTGTGATAACATTTCTTATCAGTGACCTCCATCACCCCCAAGCAATAACTCACATTGATCACACTGTGCAGATTTAAAGCTTCTTTTAGGTGGGTATTAATAGAGCCTTTGTTGCTGAAGGATTCATTCCTGGAGAAGAAATGTAACATGTATTTTTCAGTGTATACTAAACAGAGTTGCAAGATAAAGATAGAGGATGGAAACATTTTGGAGAAGATAATTTACTGGCATAAATTATTTTCAAAATATGGGGGGAGTGGTACAAGACTACTGATTATGTTCTTAGATTCTACTAAAAGTTGTTTGAAAGATTTAACATGCATGCTTCATTACTGTGGATTTATTTATATACGTACAGTATATATAGCATATATTTCCTACTTTGGTGCTGAATGTCAAAGTAGATCGTGACAAACAATTTACAACTGCATAGAGTTTGTGGTGAAGACAGTCTCAGATAGTTCATATTTTCCCTGTGTATTCCTTGACATCTGGACAGTCTGGTTCTTCACTAGAATCTAAATTGATGTTTTGAGGGTTTGAGCAAAGTTTGCCCCACACTGTCTGTGTTACAATGAGAGAAACACAGTCAGGTCGATGGAGGTGAAGAGGAGGAGATAATGCAACCAAATAGAGTCTTGGGCAAAAAAACTAATAATAGCAATAAAAACTCTCGGCACATGTTCAAATGCAGACAGTTTAGGCATTTAAGTCCCCATCTTCTAGTGAGTACTTGAAATCTGTCTTGGTCTCAAGACCACTTTAAAGGTCTCAGTATCGTCTCAGAATCAATTTTACTGGGTCTTGTCTCGGCCTCAGACTAGGCGGACTCTGGATTTTAAATCAAGACCACCACTGAAAGGTTATTTTCCACATCATTACTGTGATTAGAAGGAGAACACCCACTTTCTAAAAGAATGAATAACTTTAATTTATTTGTAGTTTGATTTTTATCCCCCCGATGTTATGGTCTAAGTGAGTGACACGGCCGAAAGATTTTTCAGTCATATTCATGGTCTTGTTCTTGTCTTGGCCTCGATCCTGAAGTGTCTTTGTCTTGTGTCGGTCTAGGAGCACTCTGGTCTCGGGGTATGTCTTGGTCTTGGTTAGTGTGGTCTCAACTACAACACTACCATCTTCATCAAAGTTTGGTTAACCGAAAGGCGCAAAGCTGTTTATCATCAACATAACTTTGGAAACTGCTTTTTAATATAAGGCTGGAGGATAAATGGGCGAAAAACACAGCATGTATCCCCAGCTGTGGACGGGATATTTATGAGCTAAAGTATTTCTCATTAATAACCGGGAGACTAATGGCCAGGGTTGTTGCCAGGTAAAACCTTTTATCGCTCTGATGCTTTCAGCCTTCATAAAGCATGAAAGGTTGTTTTTTTTAATTTTCAGAACATTCTGTTTTTACAACTACGTTATACTGAATACAATACTGCAGTGTAATTAAACCAGCAAATAGTGTGCAGGCTAATTCTCTAGATAGTCGCACTTGAAAATACGTCTCATCTAAAAAACACAAGACAACTTGAATTATTCATCTTGATCATTATTTTATAACTTGCCATTAACAAACCAACTGAAGAGGCTTTAATGCGATCTTATATGCGATTCCATTAAATAGTAAAGATTGGAATAGGGCACCATGCCAGCCAAAATATATCTCTTTCAAGCTTTCTTTGTCTTTTTAAAGTCACAAAGCTAACACGTTGGAAAGTCTCTGGGCGACAGCAGCATAGGCACACACTGACCCCATCCATAGGCAGCAAGTAGCCATAACAATAGAGAACAGGGCAGATGAAGGTTGCATGTAATTACACCTACCCTCAGGCTTAATTAGGTCACCCTTAAGTGAGTATTGTGTGAGAGAGTGTGTGTGTGTTTGCTTGTGCATAAATGTGTGTGTAAACACTATCTCCAAAACAGACCAGAGGTTCATGAGTCACAGGATCAGGGTGAATTTACAGCAGGCTGCAGCAAAGTGCCTCTCTACTCAGCTGAGAGCAAATGTGGCAAAACATACTCATGCAGTGAGTGTGTTAGCATGCAAACATCTGGTTGTAAGAAATAGGTTTTTTATGGTTTTGTTTTGGGATGTGTTGTTAACATTAAATATCAGGGTTGTCTATCGGCCTTGATATACGATCTTTGAGATTTTCAATTGTTTGTTTAATACTGAAGTTTAAAGTCATTTTTAAAGGCCTACTGACATTATCTCTACAGCTGAGCATGAAGGCACTGTAGTTTATGTCTGCAAAAAAAACTGCTGCATTGTAATGCAGTGGCGTGATTTTGACGTTTTTTCCTCTTATCGCTATAGGAAGCTTATCGTCATGTTGTTTGTTTTTCTGACTTACTCCTGAATGGCTCCAGTTGATAAAGGTTGGAGCAGATAACAGACAGTGATCAAACACTGGGACAGAAGCTTTTGCAAGTGTTTATCTCTGTATAGTTTTTTGAACATGCACAAAATGAACGTGTTTGCATGTACTACATGTAGTAATGCAGTTGTGGCATCGTTGCTATTTTGGATATGTTAGAGGTTCTGTTGTTTTAGCCTTCAAACATGACGTCTTGAGAAACGTCTGGGCATGTTTAAAGGCTAAGCTTTACAGACTTGTCAAAAACTTCACATCTAACTACTTGGGATTCAGATGTATTGACTCTTTGCAGATACTGTCTTCACAGAGGAATGAACGCAGCATCTCATTTAATCATTCTGAAATTATTCCAAGGTGACATTACTGCCTGCATTCCACATGTTCTGCTGTTTTTTTCTTGTACTGCTTCCATTTTTCATTGTCATTTAAAACTGTCAACCTTTTAGTCCTGCGCTCCTTCTCTCTCTCTCTCTTGCTGTGTCCTTGATATAAGTACCCACTGTGTCTGTCTGAGAACACCATTATTACCATAAATGGCTGTTTGCTTGGGGGAAAAAAAAAAGGAGAAGAGAGAAAAGCTAATGATGTTGGCTTGAGCTCAGAGCTAATTAAAATTCTATAAATATGGTGGTGGAGGTAGGCGGGGTGATGGATGTAGTGTGTCAGAAGTCCGGTGAGCAGGGAGGCGCGCGGAGATGTCCGGACGATCAATACCTGCATAGTTAATGCATGACACTGCATATGCATTTAATGAACCAACAGTTTTATCTGTTAATTACACACCAGGACGCACACCTTAGCATTCCTCACACTCTGCTAAACATTCCTGGCTGTACAGATAATGGCCAGCTATTTCACACAACAAATCTGCAAACGGTGGGCACATTCCTCTATATTTACCCGCTCGCTTTATCTCTTCCTCTCCTGGCCGCACTTTCATTTATTGCAGGTAATTCTCCATGCAACACACTCCACGCTGTATCAGTAAATGTAATGCATTTCTTCTTTTGTCCCTTGACCGCCGCCTAGTTTAGAGAAGCATCAGGCGTTTATTCTGAAAACATTTGTATCTCGGAAAAAGCCGGTGGTTTCTCAACGTGCTGGGGATATTGTAAGGCAGGCGGAGGGGGAACAGGTTAATTGGTCTGACAGGCAAATAGAGAAATAAAGCTCTAATGTGAAAAAATCACATAGACTGCATCTTCAGCTACTGATGCTAAACTTATTCGAAGACTTAATTTAACAGTCTTTTGGGAAGACTAATGTAAAAATAAAACAATATAGCGGTAATTCAAAAGCCTCTCTCTGAACGTCTAAACTATCATCACAATGGGATGATTACTGTAAGAAAGAAGGAACATATCTGCCTATCAATGCGCTTATCGCTTATGTCATTCTGCTGTTCAGGGAACTTTGTGCAATTTCAGAGGACGCTTTGGTATAATTTGGTATTACAGGAGAAATCCTTCAGTAATGCTGAATTAATTTGTGGGTTACGCTTTGAATGTGAACTCATCCAAAGGTAGTTTGTTGTGAGCTGAGGAGGTTATAGTGGATGTGGACAGTTAAGTAATCTACAGTGAAATATGACTAAAGAATAGAGGTGAATATTTCATGAAACAAAACAGTGACCTTTGATTGTGGTTACTCATTATCTGACACTCGAGGGTCTGACACCGACATGATGTCATCTTTGTGTGTTTAAGTATTTCTGTGTGACGATGTCCTTGTGGGTGTTTTTTTTTGGGGGGGGAGGTGATTCTTTCCAGTGTGTTCATGAAAGAAAATGAAAAGTATCCACTGTAGATAAATAGAAGCAAGGTTCTTATGTTACAGTAGTGTCCAGATACAGTAAGCTAAGGTTCAGGTGTAGTTGTTGCGAAAGGACGCATTTATTGTGCTCAGTATTAAATAAGACAACATTAGCACAACGTCTTAATAGCATTCCCTACAAGTCAGTTAGTTAGCAAGTTAGCAGAGAGGTCTCCACAAATAGTCTTTGGAGCACCAAAGACTAGGAGGGACAATTTATTACATGTCGGCCTGTTGCTTTGCTGTTTTTTTTTTTTTTTTACAAAATTGAGAATCATTACAATTTTGACTCTTACCATTTTCTTTAAATTAAACAGCTCATGCAAAATCTATCCGACTGTGGCTCAGTGGTAGTTGGCCGTCAATTATAAGGTTGACGGTTCGATTCCAGCAACTGCAATGCACATGTGGAAGTTTCCTTTCCTTGGCAGTTGTATGAATGCTTTTAAAAGAAATGAGTTAATACTGATGGACACTTTTTATAGCATCCTCTGTCATCAGTGTATGAATGAGTGAAAGTGACATGAAGTGAAAAAGCCCTTTGAGTTGACAGAGGACCAGAACAGTACTATAGAAATACTATCTATTCACCACTTATTCATGTATTATAAATGCGCATAGAGCGGGTTAGCATTTCTAATAAATGTAGCTCAGTGTTAAGATAATTGTTCATGATTTTATGCCTCAGCCCTGGAATTGAAATAACTTTCTGATGCTCTGAAAACAAAATATTTAAGGCTTATCAAAATGCAACTCTTTCATCTCTGGTTTGGGGGCAGCACTGATAAAAAGGACTACAGATTCAGTTCTTTTCACCTATTGAGGATGCAAGCAGGCACCCTAAAAGCAGATCAAAGACAACACTTTAACCACACAGTTTTTGTTTACAGAGTTATCAAATGTACTCAAACAGAGGATACACTGTTAAGTTATTCACACTGTAGTTTACACATACAGGCTCACACACACACATACACACAGTACTAGATGAGTTCAGGTTTCTGTAGCTGTGAGGCAGAGCAGGGAGCACAGGGACTGTGGGACAGTGACTCAGCTGTGTGCTGACTCAGACTCGGCGGTAGTCAGAGAGCAGGGGGCCGGGCTGGTGAGCAGTTACTATTCTTACTGCAATTCTTTCAACATGTCTGCCTCGTCTCTTCGGCTTATCACAGGAGCAGCTTGACAGCTGCCAGAATTCCCTACTGTATGATATGAAAGCTTTTTTTTTTTTTTTTTCCAAGTTTTATATCAGCACACAGCAGTAGAATCCTAATAAGACAAGATAATGACATTTCTCATTTATCATTGAATCTTAGTTGGTATGCTGGGACTGGAAGAGATAAAGGGCTAAATGAATGAATGCTGTCATAATTTTTTGGAAACACACACAATATATTGTAAAATATATTAATTTAATGAGTTTTATGGCGGGGATGGTGTATTTGAACAAAGCCAGCTGATTTTGCTCCAAATCTAATTTGTAGTTTTTGATGAAAACGTTCGCTAAAGACGTACTAAATTCTTTCCAAACCAGCACTCCCTAACTCCCTTTTTTTTCTTCCCCTTTTACACACTCATACACACACACTTAACAAGTACCATGACCTCTGGGCCATTAGGTCAGCCTCTTGAAGTTGTCTCCAAAGCACTCACCCACTCTCTTCCCGCAAGTACAGTTTGTTTATTTATAACTCCAGCAGCTGTATCTCATCGTCTCTCTCGCTCTCGTCTAAAACTCTGACACACTGTATGTCCAGATGGGCTCAGACGGAGGAGGCAGAGATAACATTCCTCAGTAAGCTACACTCCTTTCCCAAAAGAGAATAAAAAAAACGTTTAGAAAAACCAAAACAAAACGGTGCGATATAACAACCCTGCGTCTTGGTGTACAACCAGTGGTGCTGGTGCAGGTTTCTTATTGATAGTACAGTCATTATGTGACTTACAGTAAATTCACAGTGGGGGGTGGGGGCGTTTTCTTCTTGCTCAGACATCATGTGTAACAAACGGTGACCACCATGTTCCAGCTGTGTGATGTGGGTTACATACTCTGCATGTCCCTTCAGTTTACAGTCTAATGTTGTAAAATATATTTAAAAAGGAACAACAGGTTTGTCAGTTTAACAACTTAGATTTCCAACCTTGGTGAGATTATATTTCTATATATTTCTATCATAATGTCTATCATAAAGCAGTTTTGCCTTTTTTTCTGATTTTTGTTAAAATGTGTGCTTTTTGTAGGTCACATTCACCATGACTCATATCAGGAAATACATTTTATTAAGCCTGTTTGTGTACCCTATACTATTTGAATTGAATTTGAATTAAAGTTGTTATTTTAGTAGAAAATAAACCCTACAAATAAGCAGACAAACAGAACAAAAGTAATATGTACAAACAATGAAAACTTCCTATATGTTTTTATATTATCTTACCTTTGTTGTCTTATCTCTCATGCTGTGTTTTTGCAGATCTTTTGCGATATGGGTAATGAGCAATATATATCATCTTGTTTTGCATCATATAGTTATACAAAAGACATTTTCAAACACTTAGTTAATTCAATTTACAAGTCCAAAAAGGAGACAGAAGACGTACAAACTTATTTAATCCCACCCCTTCTCTATTATTTATGAATCATCAGGTCACTATGCAATCAGGTTGTAATATTAACACAAAACAGAATATGCCAAAGTGAAATGAAACACTGAAATTTGTCCTGCAAACTGGAAACTTCATCCCAGTGACCAGGGCCAAACATCTCGTCTTCGGCAAAACAGTCTGTCAACAAGGTAAAGTCTTCCCACGGCAGAGACATGGCCCCATTTTCAGATCCCATGAACAGGCAGGAATCACCAAACATGGCAGACATTTCACCCCACCCGTGGAAAATCAGTCTGCCAACTCAGTGGTGGTGGGGGGGGAGAGCGTGTAACAGTTGGCCAGCAGCAGGCCAGTACTGCTCTGGTTGGCAGGTAATTTTATAAAGAGGCAGGGCGATACTTTTGGCACGAAGGGCAATATTTCTTCTGTGCTGGGGGATACTGTCTGCTTCGCAAGTTCGTTTTTTAAGTTGAAGGGAATATTTTTGCGGTCGGAGGCACCTCTGCGTGGTCAGCAGGTTGTTCTTTCAGAGGCAGAGAAAGGGGCACAAGGGCTGAGTCTTTTATGGTTCTATTTGAACCTTTTCCAAAAAGTGTTAGGAGGACACAAAAAAATTTCAGCTCTGACACTTGCTGTAGCTGTCTTCTTGACGTCATGTTCCCGCCTCACAGGGAATCTCGCTTAAAAAATGACGGTCAGTGGAGTCGGTAATGGATACAGAAGGCGACCTACAGGAATAAGAAAGCCACAGGCAATTAGGAGAGGTGCCAAAGAAGTCGTACTGCACTCCATTATGTGTGAGTGTGGTCAAAATTAAAATCTAATTTAAGGTAGCATAAAGATTAAAAAATAATAGTTTTTCATTTCTTCAATTTGCACAACTATTCCATTCCATTAGACATGTAATTTCTGCTCATCAGACACTGGGTGAAATTGGTGCCCCAAAGGAGAGATTTTTTTTTGAATTTAAAGTAATTAGTCCTGGAGAACAGGGATGAGCAAGCATGCATGGATGAGGTAGTTTTTGCCCATGTAGTGTAGGAAAGTGGATGAAGATAGTAAAGGGAGAAAAAGGAGGAAAGGAGGAGAGGAGAATGCGATAAAGAGGCACTTATTATTTTTAAAGTATTAATTTCAGTCTTTGAAAATTCAAACAACCAGATATCTCTTGACAATTGATTCAAACGTTTCTTTTCATCTTTGAATTTGTTTTTCTGTTTTTAAGCTCTGCAGCTCTCACCTGCCTCTTTTGTACGCCATCACAATCACTCACAGTTGACACAAGTAGAACCTTTAAATGACGCTGTACTGTCAGCGTCCCCACAGACACAGAGAGATCAAAGGCACAGGATTGTAGAGCCAAAGAAATGAGGCCCTGCTGAGATGACCTGACTGCTGCCTACTCACTTACAAAGCTTATTAGACTGACTCACCATGTGGATGTCATGCCCATTTACCAGCATCCAGAGGCTACCAAGGCAGGGTAACCATGGTGGGTGGTAGTGTGCTGATTCTTTGTACTCGACCCAGCAGCCTTGCCACTGATTGGAATGATTGTGTTCAACTCTGTATGAGGTTTCACCGATCAGGCCTTATGACTCATATTTTATACAGGGATAAGCCAAAAATATCTAAAACATCATAGCTCAATCCTTGTAATAGTCTTGCCAAAGAAAACTCCAAATGTCCAATATAGAAAAAAAGATCAGAAGCCCTGGAATTGCCAGCAGAATTATCTCATTAAGGGTACCTGTGCTGAGCAGCCAAAATCTGTATCCAAAGAAATATCCAGAAATACTACTTTGGCAGCTGCACATGCAGCAAAATGAATAAATTATTTAAACAACAGAGATTGTTATTCTTTAAAGAAAGGATCAAAAGCAATTAAGATGATAATGTTTCAATCTTAGACTGTATGTAAAGATGGACAACATGACAGCTACCCAAAAGTGAAGCCAAAATATCTAAAGTAGCTTGTTGCAGTGAAGGTCACAAAGCCTCATTTTGCACAATATCACCAAAAACTCCTCTTATCACATGTTAAAGGCAGATCCAGAAGGTCAAGAGAAAAGAACAGTTCAAAGATAAACTGTTCAAATTTCAAAATAAGAAACTCTCTTGTTATCTGTAAAGATGCTTTCATTCTGCCTAAGAGTTTATTACTATTGAACTACACTATTAACTATGAAGAGCCATTAAACAAAGGATGAAGTGCCTCGACTATTAGCCTCACTTCACATCTAGTTTGGGTTGTATACAACAACACCACCTGTCCTGCTAGCTGTGACTGCAAAGTTAAGCTTTCTTTTGATTCTACTTTTTTTTCATGTTGCATTCAAGTCAACAGGCTCACGACTTCTTTGTTCATATCAAATATACTTTTTCTCAAAACATTTGAAAAATCTAGTTGAAATCTTGTTTGACTGTTTTCAGTCTTCCGGTTTAAGCTTTGGTAAAAGCACTTTCTTGACATCATGATTATAGTAATTTTAAAGCGATTCAATGGTAAATGTTCTACATTTAAATAACCCTTTTCTACCATTTAGGACAAAGCACTCGACAGATTTATCTCTTCAAGTCACTCACTTACACCTACATTCACAGACAATATAAAAAAAGTTCACTGCTAAAAACATTCTGCCATATTCATACTGTGCAGCGGTTCAAAAAGATTCAACACACGTCAAGGTTGTAAGTTATATGGAAAAGATTCCAAAACACAATCACGGGTACATAATAATCACAAAAAGGGTACAGAACAGTATTCTCTAAGATTCAATGGTACTTTTCCTTTAAAGGTAACATTTCTTCTCTGGTAAGATCAAACAGAACTCTACAGGCGCGGAGCCTATGGGTCATTGCAGAGGGGGCGGGGACCAATAGTGGGCCCTTAAACTGTCTATAGGCTATATCGCACATGCCGTAGCCTACATAGTAATATAGTATAGCATTTATGGTATAGTATTGGCTGTATGGAGATAAAAGACGGGGCGGGACGAAGAGAAATGCCGCTGCAGATTACAAAGGGTGCTATAACAGTGACAGGGACTTATCAGTGAGTGACCTGCTGATATTTAAGCAGAACAAGTGCTGATATGTCTGTGCGCATATTCCACCGATTAAACAAGTAAAGCAGACTTAATTATCCGGACGCGAAACCAAAGATAGAAGGCAACTACAGTTTAACATTCAGTGAAGTTGGACGCTCATCCAGCCACACAGACAATACAATAAGACCCACATTATCAACCCACGCACAACAACAAACTTTGTAAACAGTGTGACAGCAATGGCCTGCCGTTCATACAGTATGATAACCAAGCAGACACAGCGGTCTACAACACATGGACCCACAAACAAAAGACCAGCATCTCAGCGTAATCTCAAATAATGATGAAACAATTTACCAGTTAAGTTTTCATCAGCACTGTTGCTTTCCTGCAGCTATAGCTGGGTGCTCCTCTCTAACATGTTTATTTGCTTGGTTAGTTTCATTTAGGTTAGTGGAGCTAGCAACGGGAGGAGACTTGCCAGGTTGAGTTGTCAATGAGAAAACATTTCTTATTTAGTTTTTTACACTTTTAATGTTACGAAAAACAGCGAGGTAAACAGAAATAAAGCAGACAGACGACTAGGTTTTTAAAACTCCATACAGCAGCGAGGGGCCCAGCAAAGGGGGTGCTAAGAGGTGGAATCAATGACATTACAAACAGGCCACAGCACCCCGCTGGTGCTGTTTGCTGCCGAAGTTGAGAACCCCCTTGGCAGTGAAGGGGGGCCCCTCTCTGCTCTACAAATACATTGTGTGTCTTGATTGCGGCAAAAGAAAAGAGAGACTCAGACCTAGTCAAACTAACTTTATTCGAAAATTCAACTAAATAACAAAATGCATGTTAAATTTGGCTCAAAGTGGGCCCCTTGAGACACCAGTGGGCCCGGGGCGGCCGCACCTTCTGCCCCCACACTCGCTCCGCTACTGGAACTCTACCAATAGTGATCAAGTCATCAAGGCCACAGAGGTTACGCAAACTGAAGATTAAGAACAGATTTTTTTCTCTCTTTCTTTCTGATTGCAATAATTTTTTAAAGTCTTACAATGAAATCGGATCAGGACTTTGTGTCAGCTTCTTTTGAAATAGAGCTGTTAGAATTGGTTACAGAAAGGGATATATGATATCGCACACCTCTGTCATATCCAATGCATGGTCTAAGTGACACTTCAGAGATTTCACTCTTGGTGAACCAGAATAAAAAAATCTAGCAATGAACAGATCCATACTTAATTCAATAAAACCATCACAGTCTTCCTGTTCCTGACTTTGGAGTAGTCTTGAATTTGGAAGAGTCTTGTGCAACTTTCGGGGTTTATGCACCGGAAAACAAGAAACATGGTCGCTCTCCGTTGCACTGTTCACTGACTCCCATGTTAAGGGAAGCAGAGAGTGGGACGGCAAGCCACAGAGAGCAATGTGCTCAAATAACACGGCCTGTCAGCACAGGCAGCCCTGCCACTTTGATTAAACTATGTACATCAACAGGCCTGAACCCCAGAGGCTCTAGCTAACAGAAGGGCATGGCTCGGTGGAGTGAGTAAAGGGTGTGCACTGCTGCCTTTTACCATTACTTTTTCACTACAGGGTTGTGTAAGAAAAAAAAAATACACACTCAAGTGAGAGGATCTCAAGTGTAATTTTTGTGGCGTCAGAGCTGTGAGATTGTTCCAGCTGGTCTTTGAATGTTTTAGACCCACTGTGTTGATGATGAATCTCCGCTAGGCTGTCTTAACAGAGAGTGTTTTATCTACCACAGTGCACCTGCGGAAAAAGATATTCTTAAAAAATCCATCTCATTCTGGCCCATGTTGATGCTAAAGAGTCCTCCCTGTAGGATCTCACATGATGCCTGAACCAGGCTGGGAGGCCTGACCCAGTTACAGCGTCCCAGCGTCAAACACAGCAGCCGGCGATATCACTCTCACGCTTGCACGCAGTTTCTTTCATTTCCCATTCCCTCCTCCAACCCCCCCCCCTCCTTTCCCTCTTTTAAAGAGAAGTGTTGAGCTATAGAAAAAGGGGAAAAAAGCTCTCCAGGGGAATGAGAATGAGAAGTTGGCTAAAAATGTTAGTGCGTCTGAATAAAAATGTGCAAGCGTACACGAAAAAACAGAGAGGCCGTGGAGATATTGCTCCAGTTGTTCTGCAAATTTGTTTTTTTAACAGCATATAATTATGGTAATTATAGTAATGTTAAAAAACGCACTTGGAGAATAATAGCTTTAATATGCAACAATGGCAATGCTTTAAAGAGTTTTAGCCTCCTTGGTAAAAATTAACGGTTCTGGTGTTCCTCTTTAGATGCAATAAATAGCTCAATTTTTTTCATTTATGAAGGTGTTTTGCAGGCAGCACACAGTTAAAATTAAATACAAATATAGCATTTAAAATGTGCAAAGGAGGGTGTAGTAAGTGTAACCTTTGGGTTTGTGAACTCAGAAGACCTCTTTGTGATGAGATTTTCTTGTCTAGTTAAGCTCTAAAGGTAAGTGACCTTCACCAGAATTGGAACCTGTTTGTCCTTGTGACCAATTGCACAAAGAGAGAATAAAGGTACTGTGGAGTAAGCACCAGTAAATCCAGCAGGGTCACTCTACAAAGAGAGAGGCTATGGTTAAGAACAGGCTAATTTATCAGCATTACGTCAAATAAAGAAGAGAGAGAGAGAGAGAGGTTGTGTTGGCGGAGGGTTGGGGTGAGCGGTGGAAAGATAGTGTGGTGGGTTGGGTACACATCAGCAGCATTTAAAAGAGACGTCAGGAGATAATGACTTCATTCCCCTTCATCTTCTCTAAGTGTACCGCAGCTTTTTTTGCTCCCCAACAGGCTCTTCAGTTTCTTTAAAAGAAGACCACAGGGGGAATAAATGTCTGTACATTGAAGTGTGTCAGACCTTAGCAGCAGAAACATGCTTCATAAGTTCCTCCCTACCATTTTTCAATTTCATCAAATGGTCTGTTTTTTTTTTTAGAAAATGAGATTAAATTGAAGCAATCAAAATAGCAAAGAGGATTTAGCATGTCATGCTAGCATAGATTTATTGCTCTGCTTCTCTTACACACAAACGCACAGACACTGATAAATACAAACACATGCTTATTGCTATTCCCAAGCACACATCCACACACACTAATGCTCCTCCACCAAAGCAAGCGGACTGTCATTGATAGTGCCGTGACAGATTCGTCAGTAGGCGGTGGGCGTGGGTGTGCTGATGCAGTGTGCGTGGGTGGACATGATTTAAAACACAGTGACGCTAACCGCAGTGAGACATGATGGCACTGCTGGAGGTAAAACAATTGACTACAATAGATTATAGCTCTTCATCCCTAACTAGTGTTTAATCTTACATTTGGAGTGCTGTTATTAAAGGGATACTTCACCCATGTGCATTAATCTTTGTATCATTAGAAACCTGGTAGTATTTTTGAATGGTCGTGCATCCCGCCCTCATTTTCCCCACAGATGGGAAATCTTTGTATTTCTAAGTCTGAAAAGGAGCTTCCAGTGACGCAAAATGCCGATTTTTGCGTCACTGGAAGCTGTTGCGGTTAGCAGGGAGAAACTACAACGCTAGTTCCTCATATTTTCGACCACTAAAGCTACAGACCAATCACAGATCAGTGGGTGGGAACTCACTCCCAGAATCGAAACTTAACGTCCGCCATATTGCTTGGAAGCTATGCTAACAGACTCTATGGGGAAAGCTGATAATGGCAAAAAAATATAAATATAGCGGCGAGACGGCTGCTATCGACAGGCCAGTATTGTATTTTCGCTGCTGCTGCCGGGGCCACCGATGGCCTATGCTGCCCACCGCTGGTCGCGGCGGCCCCCGGGCACAAGACACTGTCGGCAGCAACCGTCTCGCCGCTATATTGCTATATTGCAGCCGCCGGCCGCTGCCAGTTCAGCCGCCGAGACATAAGACCTGCCTAATTTCCCTCTGGGATTAATAAAGTATTTCTGATTCTGATTCTGAAATAGAGGACCTTAGTGGGAGTGGCCTGCGGTGCTGTGCATTCTGGGATTTGGTGTCTTTCATCCACATGAGCCAAAAAGACACTTTCTGCCTTTTCACGGCCAAGAAGGCACCAACTTCAAAATGTATTTCACATTTCTACTACATATATGACCCAATGTCAGTACAGATTCATGTTTCAATGGGTGAAGTATCCCTTTAAGCACCTTACATCTTAGCTCTTCTTCTCTTAAAGCCTTTAAAAGTGGTTCAACAAAGCTGTTTAAAGTAACCCCCTTGAACTTTTCATTTTCTCATAACGTTCCTGCTTTGTAGCTGTTAAAAAAATATATTAACTTTAATGTTCTTTAGTGTAATTGTCAGGTTTACTTCTACCAGGAAAGATTCATAAATTGTGACCCTCTGGCCAAAAAAAGCAAACTTTCTATAACCCAAGCAGTTGACGACAACAAACTATTGACCACAGACTTGAACCATAGTATGATAAATAGTGATGTTTTTTCACCATGAAAAATATGAATACAATAAGGCAAGAATGTTGCTCACTGAAATGTTGAGCACAGACTTCTTGAATGGCAAGTTAGTGCCATACACTGCACAGAAAGCTAGTTTATTTGTCCATTTCTTTGGCCGAAAAAATCCCAACAAAAACACAAACGCAGCCGAGTACTACGTGTCTATATTCGCTGTTGATGAGAGCCAGCAGGTCACGTCTGTCACTCAAAGCAACTATGCCCTATAACTTTGATGCATAACATAAATTTAAAAAATGGGTTATAATAAAAATTAAAAACCCTTAAAATTGACAGGAATAGATGAATGAGCTTTATAGTATAATTCAGTATTATACCATAATGGGTTCTTTTGGGCTTTGGCAGCTAGCCTCAGGAACAGCACTGTTTTGAACCGTTTTTTTCTTAATTTTCAAAAAGAAGAAGGTTGACTCTCAGGATTTTCTGTGTGTTCTCTGCATGTTGTCCCTGTGCCTGCCTGGGTTTTCTTTAGGTACTTCCAAAGTAAAACCCATGACTTTTGAATCTCCTCCTTAATTTAAAAGACATGCTAGTTTGATTTGGTGACTCTAAATTGGCTATAAGTGTGAATGTGAGTTTAATTGGTCGTCTGTTTCCATGTCTGGCAACCTGGCAAGTTGTACCCCAACTCTCACCCAATGTCCAACCCTCCCACGACCGTCTACTGCTGAGCGGTAAGGATAACAGATTGATGTTTTGGGTGACTGCCTCTTGAAATCACCTGCAGGAGATTATATTAAAAAATATAACTATTTAAGTTTTCTGTTCATAGGTCAATTGTGTTTAGCTTGCTGACACTAAGACATTAACATGGCTTCCATTACTTATGCATACTTATAATTTAGCATTTTATATTACCTTAGTGTTTAAAAGTTCTTCTACAAATAATATTGCCATGCCAGCAAATGTTATTATTCTAACAGATGCTTGCAGAACATTTATAATGTTAGGTTTGAATGAAATGTCCTAACGTCTGTGTGTTGTGCCAATAAGAAACCAAAATGATAAGTAAAAAGAAAAGGAAAATAAATTACAGGAATTTGAGTTACATGGTTTTCCCATGACAGCAACAATATGAATGGCTCTGCTTTGATTAAAGGTCATTTCACCTTTGTGTCTGTGATAGAGTCTTCTCTCCGTACCAGCTTGGCTTCCTGACACCATCAGAGCACAGTTGAATCCCGTGCTCTGGAGGACAATCATCTTTCAACCCTGCGGTGCTCCTTGCAGTGAGGGCACAGAGAATTAATCACTGCAGCTCAGCCCACAGACATGGGAAAGCTGTTAACAAGTTCAAGAGGGGCCCTAGGTGCTGTCCAGAGAGGGTGTCGGGGGTCAAAATGCACTGCTGGGTTAGTAGGTCAACTCCTGACCACTCACACTGGCATTTGTTTGTGCACTGGCCAATTCAACAAACGACAAAATCAACATGTGTGAGACTGCTGTGTTATTCCATCAGCAGTTTTCAGTTAGTAAGGTAATTCATTATAACCCCACATTAACCAGAGATTAACAGTTGTGGGATTTCATATTTTTTGGGAAGTGCTAAAGGCTTCATGACTGAAGTTCGGTTAAAGTTACAAATAAATGTAGAAATGTCAGAGGCCAAGTCACATAGGAATTTTAAACAGCACAACATTCTTGTGGTGAAAATAATTAATTTGAATACATTTGCACTGTTAACTGGATATCTCAAAGGGCAAAGTAAGCAACCCACTTTTTTTTGCAAAGTCTTCAACTTTGGTGAACTTTGGAAAACTTTTTGTCAAATTGTCAACAGAAAGAGATCTTGACAGTGTTGATTACTTATTAAGGAAAACAGATAAATGGACTACTTTTACTCATTAGCCGAGTTGCACCATCCATTTTTCTTCAACTCTTCCATGACCCAGAGCAAAACATGATTAAAAGAGAAACACGTAAAAGATTAATGACTTGCTGACAGTTATGAGACGGGACTTGATCGTGTAAATAGCTACCTTATTTGGTTGAAGCTAAGTGAACTTACTGTTCTGTTGGCAAGTGAGCTATGGAGCTTGAAAGTTGGTTAAAATTTTTACCGCCTTACAAATTTTCCTGTGTGAAAAATAAAATATACTCGTGAGAATAAATGTAGAGACAAAACTGAAAGAGGCTTGAATAACTATTGTCACTGACCAGCACTAGCATGTTTCCATGGCTCCCCAGCTACATCAGTATAAAAGAAAGCCTGTTTCCTGTCACGTAACCCAAAATAACCCGCCTCGAAAAAGTTATTGGTGTCACATTTTGGTCTTGTTTTTATGAGCTATGAAAAGACTGGGTAAACCTGTGGTATGTATGGATAATGACAAACAGCTCCCTCAGCGGCACAGAAAAAGATTTAGAGCTCCCCCTGCTGACTGGCTGCAGTATAGATGATAAACCCTGCCTCCTCCACATTAACAGATGTAACAACGGGCAAACTTTAAAATTCAAATACATGCCAATCCAAAGATGTATGTCATCATTTGTATCCCAGTGGTCACTTTTCTAAGAAATGTAGCCGTAATTAGTTATTTTATGGGTAACAGAGTGGATGTAAAGTCATGATTGACAGCTCTGTTGACAAACTCAGCTAATGCAGCCTTCTTAACTGTTTTATCAGAGAGGAGTAATGGCAACAGAAATGAAACAAACACTAACTAAAGAGTCACTGAAAAGAGTCTGTGCATGTCCCGGCTCCATGCATGGATAACATCATCAGCACAATGTCTATGAACCGTTACCGGGGTATTTCGAAAAGACTGAAACTCAGGCCACCCGGTTGTAGCTAGGGGAACTACAGCCTTGTAACCTGCATTGTAACAAGATCAAAATCATAAAGAGCAGAGAGAAATTCTAGATCTTCTATCATTTAAATACATTTAAAATGTCCATTGTCACACAAATCAATAATGCACAAAACAAGAGACCTGAATTGAAAGCAGCCAATTGTAACTAAGCCATCTTTCATTTTATCATTTCCTTCTGTGCTTCACTACAGGTCTTCTAAAAAACAACTAGGTATCATCCAGTAGCTACTTGTAGTCTATATCTCGTAACTTTATGAAAAAAGAACCGATATGTATATATTTTTTGTGTAGGAAGTAGGAAAAAAAAAAAGTACAAAGTGATAAAACAAAATCTGTGTTGAGAGGGGATTAAACTGTTTTGAGTGGAATAGAATTAGGTTGGAGGAGGATGTGTGAGCATTTGCCTGTCCTTTTGTTTAGTCAGTGTTTTATTTCTTTGTTAGGAAAAGCACTTTGTGATGCCTCGTTCAGATTTGCCAAATTACTGTAAAATGATAAACAGTGACAATAAAGCACGAAAAGCAACGTTACGGCTTTATTTTGAAGTATTGAAATCTGCAGATTAGTGCTTCCAGTTCCATTTGACCATTAGATTCTGCCTTTAGACAATAGCTTAAAAGCTTTCACAGATAACAACACATTTTCTCAGATATTCCAATGTAAGCAATTACCAAGGCCCATACGCTCTCCATCTGCAGTCTGAACAATTTCCAGCCACTCTGCAGTTACTGTACAAACACAGCCTAGTCTGTTGTTAGTAAAGCAAAGAGAAAGCCTTGCAAACTTTCTCAGCCAAAGAACTTATTTCAATCACAGGACTTTAATGAAAGTGTTTGAAAACTAAGTCTCAGCATGAACTGAGACATGCATCTTCCTTCTTGTTTAATACCCGGATTAACTTGTTTTTTTTGGGGGGACACAGCCGTTTTTCCCCCTTTATCAGCACAAGACAGGAGGAGATAATTACATGCCAAAGCACTCGATTGCCTGAACAAAATACTTCTTCAGCTACTTCAATCAATATCAGTTATGTTGAGACGGATAAACAATTGGCCATTTTAGAAAATAGGAAGAGCCTGCTGGGTGTTACAGCAGGTGGAGACGTAATACATTTCAGACTGTTAATGGAAATACAGTAGCATGTCTTAATGTTAATGTCAGACTAATCTGGAGGGTGGTTTGAGATGCCTGTGAAGACTTTATAAAATATTATTGTTAAAAATACAATTCTGGCTAAATTCATATGAAGACAGACATGAATGATAATGTGTGCTACAGAAAATCACATTTGAGTAAATAATAATACATTCATTTAATAATTATCAGAATGGATCTGGACATTTCTGGTCTTTTTTTCTACTTAACCTTTGATGTTTTGACCTGCTGTCTCTCTGGTATCACTCAGGAGCCTCCCCTTAATCTTCTCATTCTGAACACATGTTGGAACCGGCTAATACATGCAGACTTAAGCATAGGACTTTTTGATTAGTAGTGACCTCATTAATTCATGATCAATTTTGTTATCTTGCAGTGTGTCTGGGCCTGTCAAGCCAACTCCACATCACCACCACCACCACCAAATAATACTTCAAAGGATGTCGATGCAGAAAGACATTTGACATGAAACCGGGTCACAAACAGATTCTTATGACCTGAACCTGAGCCTGTCAATGATGAGCAGCATGCTAAAGGTATTGACACAAATCCTAGAGTTGAATTGATTATCCTTTCTTATCTAACTTACATTAAGTACAACTAAATAAATCTAAATAAAGGCTAAACTAAACTAAGCCAAATATGTTACATTTGTTACTAAAACTTGCACCTAGTGTCTTTTGGAGGCATAATAATTGGTGGAGAGGAATCCATGAATAACTCTGTGTCACATCAGAGTGCAGCTCAGGAAGTGGTTAAAGGCTTCTTTTAAAACTTCATCTTATGAAATCAAATATTCACTCAGAGTCCTTAGAAAATCAAACATCCTTATTTACAGTAGCTTACAATAGGTCAAGATCACCGGTTCCTATTTCAATTTAACTTGTATTTTCTTGATGCTTGGATTTAAATAAATCTATCAGTAAGATGTTTTTCCAAGCATTGTTTTCACACGGTGCCACTATAGTTTTGTTTCATGTTATAGCACATTTCCTTAAAATCAGAGAGATCCAACCTGGTGAGCTTCAGCTCAGCTAGTAGAGCAGGTGCCCCATGTACAGTATATATATGGGTTAACTTGGACCTTGCCTAGCACACTGATAGTAAAACTGTGTTTTGATAATACTGCATCTCAGTTAAAGATCATTTTAGGCAACAAATGTACAATGACTATCAGGCTGGTGCAGTCACGGCTGTAGTTTGTTACTGTAGCTCAGTTTTCTTCTTTAACAAAGAAAACACAGCGTATTTGATAAACATATTGACTATGGGTTAATACAAGTACAGTGCAATCTTGATAATCTTATTGTTTTCATGATTGTGGGAAGCTAAAATAGTAATAGAAATTGAAACTCGATTAATTGTCCAGACCTAATGAGGTGAATAGCCTTTCTTCTGTGCTGGCACACCGGATGACATCTCCTGTGGCGAATACACTTACAATTGACAAATACCTGATACAATCCCATTTCAAAAAAATCCAATCCATCCCTTTAAAGCATCTTTGATCTTTCCTGTTGTATTAAGCTGCTTTCTGCTATTTACTTGCGGCTGTATTTAGCACAAATGGCTTTTGCTGTTCTCCTCTGACTTCTCTTACAACAGAGGAGCACTGACTGAATGGATGTTTTTAAAAGCCTCTTCCGCTGCAAACTCCAGAAGCAGAATGCATGAAAATCCCAAGGGCGCATGTGGTCACAGGGTCTCTAAGATGCTGGAGGCATATCAGACCCCTGTCAACATACCAAGTTCGAATCAGTTACAGTAGATCAGAGCCAGCACATTTTAACATTTATCTGAGAAGTAAATGAACCGACCAAACCTGTCTGCATGCTTTATTCTCATGCTTTATTTATAAGGGAATGACTGACTGGAGTTATGACCTGTTTGTGTGGAGAAAGAGGCTAAAAACAAATGCTAGCCTACAGCATCCTTCATCAATTCAAGTCACTTTCATTGCTTCAGACGTTAAATCACCTCCATTCAAAGCTCAGTAAACACAAACATTTTCAATTGCCTATCATGATGCATTTACCATCCCATGTCCTCTCCTGCATTTGATATGCTTATTTCCTGGAATGTATAAATGATGTATTGAATTTGCTGGAGACCAAATGCGAATATAAAAATATGATCAAACTGCATTTAAGTACAACCTTTGCTGGAGACGGAGACGCCATTTTCATACAGAGGAGGGCTCATATTATTCAAGAGTTTACAGAGAATACTAAATAGCACCGAGGCACCTCTGAGTATTCAAAGTAAAAGTAACACCTGATAAAAAACTAATCAATGTTTAATCAATCAGTTCTACATTAAAGACACATTCATGTAAATTTACAAATATATAGGTTTGTTTTAGTTTCTTTTTTACATTATTTTCCTTTTTTTATTATTAATTTGTTTTCTATTTTATTGTCTAATTCTTTCTGTTTAGTCTTATATACTGTCTGGTCACTTGGGGTGGGGGGGGACACATTCAATTCTTAATAATAGTTCTCAAATATTTCTCTTTGCAAGCTAACATAGATCCAAGTAAAAAAAAGGCATTTTCAATTTGGCAAGCGCAAAATCAGTCCTGAAGTCTCGGTCTCTGGGAACAGCAGCACCAAGTTTGGAAAATTCACAACAGATTGTTAAGACATTCAACACTTCTGAAAAATCTGTGTAGAAACAAAACCGTGACCAAAAATTGGAAGGCAGAAACAGTCAGCCGAAGCCCCTTTAGTCCAAAAACACATGCAGCCTTGGTATGGCAGAGCTATTAACATAAACATTGATAATGACTTCTCGCTGAGAAACAGGGGCCCACAACATGTTTTCTACAATAGCTACACCATCCAATTATCCACAGATGTTAACTTCACAGAATGCTGGTTCACCACATCTGTTTGTTGGTGGGAGATCTCATTATAACGAGCGCGTTTTAAACCCCAGCATCAAGCCCTGCTTGGCACATTTTATTGCAGGGTGTTGAGCATTTACAACAAACATTCCTGACTGCTGTAAAAGTTTGCATGTTAGACTTGATGACTCCTAACAGTCAGTTAAATTCTCCTTGTCCCTGCTGATTGTTGCAGACAGTTTCCATGTTGACCTTTCCTGCTGGTTTCCATTTATTGTTCATTTTCCTTCATTTTTTTTCTTTAGAAACTGAAACTGAATGTTTTTGTGAGAATATATGAGGCTGAAATCCAAAACCTAATTCAAGTCCCGGCACGGACCAAGTCCGGAAAATGGTCTGGTAGCTGGAGAGGTGCCTGAGCACTGCAGAGGTGCCCTTGAGCAAGGCACTGAACCCCAAAACTGCTCTGGAGCGCTCGCTGTGGGCAGCCCCTCACTCTGACATCTCTTCAATAATGCATGTTCTGAAGGTTTTGACTAGAAAAATGAATCTACTATCAAACCTACAGCACTGCTATTTGATACTGATAGATGCATATTAGTCCAAATTGATCTGTAAATTGTATTCAAGAAAACCCCAAAGCAATTTTCACCAAGTGGAAACCCCCATTGGAATATTCTCTGCTTCCTTCAACAGATTTAGCCCTTGAAATTGATGGTGGTATAGCTCATTCCCCATGGAGAACGTTCAACGCCATGCTATCTTTGAAAATACACCTCTCACCCAAATTACAGAAATTGCAAAGTAGACATTTCCACACATCAAGGACACAGTGGGGGCATGTGTGTGAAACCTCTTTTATTTCATTATATCATCAGGACATGTGATGTCAAGCGGTGATCCCATGCTGATAATATAATTGTCTCCTTGTAAGGCAGAAGCAAAAGCATGACACTGCGCTCCCTGTGAGAAAGATGAGGAAGTTGTGGGGTGTAGAAAAGTGTTGTTGATGTGCATTACAACGTTTGTAAGTAATTATTGTGTCTACAACACTGAGAAGCAAAGGTAACATTGAAACAAGTGTTTGCAGGGTTGTACTCATTTATACAAAAACATTTCAGATACTTGTACTGTCAGTGCAGTTTAAGTAGGCTTCAACTTCTTAGAGTGCACCAAGTAAAAACAGGACAGCAGAGATGCCACACTGCATTTTATATCCCTATTTCATGTCAAAGCCGAGGCCCCCTCTGGTTTACAGCATAAATCACAGTTGAGTTGTAGGTGTGTGATGAATTTACATATTCTGTTTGCAAACGCTGCCCTCTATAAGGATCTTGTAGGCAGGGAAGCAGCAAAAAACATGACCTTTAAAGCTGCTTTGTTGAGCAATCCATTCCTGCACACACTGCAGTACTCGGCCTCCGTGTCCCCTGAAGAATTAGGTTGATTGAGGACGGCTGAAATTGGATCAACCGTATCTTGCATGGCGGAGCACAGGGCCCGTTAAATCGCCTGGAATATGAGGCAGCCAAATACTTGGCTTTTTAGTCAGTGGGACCGTTTCCAATCCAAAGCCTGGACGAGTTAAAGACCAGCCTGTCTTTGTGACTGACTGCTGTCAAGCTGCAGTGCTCATTTTAGGCGGGCTGTGAGCTTCGGGTTGTTCCGATATCAATTTTTTCCTTCCTAATACTGACGGTTAGATTTGAGTAATGCCAAAAACGAGTACGTCTACCATGAAAATATGGTTTAAAAATATTTATATTTACGGTGTGTAATATTGGGGGTTAAATACTAAATACTGTCATTTGCAAGCTTTGAAAAACATTCTCTCAGCTAGCACTTGTCTGTTGATATTTGTTATTATCACATCATTATTAAACTAGTTGATCTTTCAGAGCTAATGGGTTAAAGTATCAGTGTCAGGACAACCAGTGTAACACACACATAATACCCGCCTGCTCAGACGATGTCTGTGTAGGCTGTCTGAGTATATTTAAGGCCATCCAAGTTTGTTTGCCAACCAATTACAACATCATTTTTAAAAGATTGCAGTCAACAATTGAAAAACTAGTGGATATTCTCCCCTCGCTCTGTGCCTCTTGCATTTCGGTCGTGAACAGCCTCTCCACCCAAGCTCTGCAGGTGATTAAAAGAGAGTATCCCCTCTACTAGTGTGTCCTTCCTGTTGGTGAACTGATTGAGGTGCAACATATCATGGTAAATATGGACTTTTTAAAAACAATGTTTAATGATAAAGGACATGCAAAGGAACCATATAAAATCCATTTACATTTCTTGTGGGTGACTTTATAAAATGTACAGTTGATGAAGAAAGTAAAAAGAGTCGGTACATATAGGAAGAGAGAAACAGAAAGCTGCTGTGTCATTAAGAGAAAAGAGGGAGCAAGATATAAGTCATTAAAAAGTAATAAAAAAGGATAAATGATATATGAGCATTCATAAATATTACACATTTCTTCAAATATTCTCTCCAGACGACCCCCCACCCCCACATCCCTGTCATCACCCTGCCACAGGTACACCATCTTTCTGTTACAAATGCTGACAATGCTGCTTGTTGCAGATCACACCTGAGCACTCCTATTAAACCTAAAGATACTGTTCTTTTTTGATCTGTGCAAAACTATGGTTGTGTAATATATTTGATGTTTCTCATCAAACTTACTGTTTTGGTGTGGCGTTCATGACCTCAAAACAACTTCAAATTGACATATTCCACAGTATAATTTATGAGAATAACAAACCAACAACTGTTCATGCATTAATTTCTTGTTACTCATATAGTTCCCGGACCAGCAAAGTTGAACATATAGCTTTGTGTCCATTGGCCCGTTCTACAGAATCATTTATTTCTGGATTTTTTTAATGCACTGATGGACAACAGTGGTGTATCAAAGCCTCTCAGCCTTAACACCTTCAAGAGTAACATTACATGAAAATGAGCCAAATTTACAATTCTACTCCGTGCAGCACTAACAGCTGTCTGCCCCAATAAAAAAGTCTGTATCCCCCCTAAATGTAACCGCTGTAGAAGCTATTAGTATCAATCACGTCTCAGTGGAAAAGGCCATTTGAGAGAAAATGAGGCTCAAATCAGCCTTCTGAAATGAAAATTGATGTGAAATATCAGATTAAGATATTAAGATTGATCGAAGCACTTCAACACCCCCCTACAATCCACACAGATACATGAACATGAACACACACACACACACACACACACACACTTCTTTCCTTCTGTTGCTTTTCTCAATCCTCTTCTTCCACTCCTTTCCCAAGTGTGCTCTGATACAGCATGCGAGGCCTGAGCTGGGGGGGCCAATGCAGAGAAGGATGGCTGATGATCCAGGCTGCAGATGGAGACGTGCCATGGGAATTAATCCCCAGCGCAGTCAGAGAACTCCTGAGATTTTAATTATAAACGCCCCAAAAAAGAAAAGAAAAAAGAAAAAAGAAAAAACTGCCCGCCCCCCCAACGGCCGCTGCCCGCCACTCTTAAAGGTGTCAAGTAAAAAAAAATAAAAAAAAGATTAAGATTTATTTTTGTGCTTTTTGTGCCTTTATCGTAGAGATAGGATAGTGGATAGAGTCGGAAATCAGGGAAAGAAGTCATTTAAGGATACCTTTCCGATAGAAAAGGACAGCTGTCATTAAAAGTAACGCATGAACACCAACATTCCTTCAAGTGTTGTGTTGGCGTGTGTCCCCCCCCCCCCCCCCCCCCCCCCCCCCCCTCCCCACCACCCCAAAGCTGTAAACCTAGAAGAAACACTGAACATGATCTTTTATTATTCCAGCTGAGGGACACACATTTCCCAGTTATCAGACCTGAGCTCACTGTAAGGGATTAACTGGTGGAGAGAATGGTGTAGTGATGGAAGACAAATTAGGGGATGGAAATGAAGGTGTAGACTGAGCAGGTGAAAGTTATTTTGGTATTCGGTAAATGCTGCCATCTCTTTTCCTTTTCCAGGTTCACAGACAGTATTACTGTCTGCCAAAAAACTGAGTTTTTATTTTATTTCAAATCTTCCAATTTTATAACCTGTTGAAAAAGAAATGAAAAAAATTGCGTAACATGATGTACTGAAGCCTACAAGTGATTTTGAAAGGGAATATTTATGTTGACCATGTTTGATCGTACTTTATTTTGTGTGTCTGTTGTATCAGAAGGAAAAGACTGAGCCCTCGGGCAGACTACTATTTTAGTTCTGGATAAACAACGTTAGACATAGCATCCTGAAGTGAAATGTAAAAACTTTTAGACTTTGATTTCAATCGAAAAAGAGGGCCAGAACACTTTTGAAAGAGTTCTGTTTGGGGAAAAAAAAAGAAAAAGACAAATGTGCTGCATTGATGTTCAGCAGAATGTAATGGTGCATAAGATGATTTGCAATGCAAAATTTCATATTACCACTGTATGCTAATGATATTCATTCCAATTGTTTAAACTATATGGTGTTTGATTACATTTTAATAAACTTAAATGCAAAAGCATTTAAATTGGAAAACACAATGTGGTGCACATTTCATCTCTGCTGCCTGGGAAATGTTTGTGGAGTACTGTTGCTCTATGATGGATAAAGTGCATAAATTAGTGCTATTTTTACTCCAGCAATTTGTTATATTGGAAAGAGGCTTTCAAGTACAAATGAGCCCTTTTGTTTTCCCATTGAATAGTTACACAAACTGCTGCACACAAAAATGATGGTGGCATGCCTCCTGTCTTTGTGAAGCTATCTGTGAACCCATTTAGTAGTATTTATTTGGTCAATTACCTTTAACAATTATCTTCATTGTCTTAATAAACCATCACAATTTAGTCAATATGTATCGGAGATATTCCTCATCGTTCAGCACGAGGGTTGACTGCAGAAAAGCCTTCTGCATGATTTATTCCAAAGGGCGATCATGGCGATAATGGTGTAATGGACTGAAGGCAAATAGACAAATAATGAGACAAAGAAATCAATAAATAAGAATTGGGCATGAAATGAGCACCCACACACAAAATGAACGCAACACACACACATTCTCTATACAGGAAGGAAAATCTGGACTTTGGAGTTTCAGCTGGCAGTCTGCCCTGTCCTGTATTCAGCTGTGTGACGTAGAGACTGACACAGAGAGACAAAAAAGAAGCTGTTCAGCGTGCCTGACTCACGCAATTACACATCGCTGCCTAATGTGGGCCACCATTATTCAACATGAAAAGACGGGTGAGACATAGGGGGCCAGTGTTGGGTTTTTGGATGCCACGTGAACAAGTAATCTTCCCCGTCATCCTCCAAAACAAAGGAGATGTTTGGAAAGTTCAGTCACGGTTTTATCAGAAAACTTGTGCAACACCTGTTTGCTTTCAGTCTTCTGAAAATGTTTCAAAGTGAGATCACAACAAGTTCCATGAGGATGTGTTAAAAAAAGAGGAGAGGTTACAATTGGAGAGAGAAGAATGTAAAAACTTATATACTTATACTTATATTTCATCGTTTAAGCTTTTGGTACTTTGTTTAAAACAATTAAGAATATAATCAAAGAATCAAAGAGAAATAAAAACATAGCTGTTGTTTTTGAGCAACTTTGACTAGAATGTGGAGCTGCTGATCAATTTTAATTTAGTTCAATTTGTTTGCACGAGTGAACGGCATCAGACGCTGTAAAACTACATGTGAGAAAAAGGGATGAACTGCTTATTAAAGATGAGCTGAATATAATGTGGAGCTTAAGTCCACCAAAAATGTTTTATACTGAAACAGACACAATGTGTTTTATCAGGGGTTTCGAAGCGAAAGCAACAGGAGGCACATCTTCGTCTCCTTTTTTAGTGATGATCTCCCTGATGTTACAAGTTAAGGTCGTGGCTTTTAATTTGAAAGGTTGCGATGATAAAAGGGCAGAGGACACTTAGTGGTAAAAGTGAGGCTCCAGAATATAAATTGGTTGAGGTGATAGGATCAGGAGCAAACAGATTGGCTGGACAGATATGGCAAAGAGGCACCAGAATGAAAAGTCTGCTGGTCTTCTGACAGGGGTGATGGAGATGCTGTGTGTGTGTGTGTGTGTGTGTGTGTGTGTGTGTGTGTGTGTGTGTGTGTGTGTGGGGGGGGGGGGGGGGGGGGTAAAGGTGGATATGTCACCTGCCCTGGCTTCACTTTCCACAAAGAAAAACCATGAATAAGGCCAATTCTTCCTTGGTATTGGTGCTCAAATGTTCCTTTTTCTGAGGGGAAGGGTGCTGAAATGCTGGGAGGGGGTAAACCAAGATCCAGTTGTTAATTGAACATATTGCATTTAAGGATGTTTGAATGTGGCTGTGTTAAAGTCACAATTGTCTAATGGACAACAATGGGATCATTATTCTTAGACGTCACCAAGGATTTCATAATGACATCATTATCACCCTCTTTCCGTCATTTCTATCCCAGTTGACTTCAGCTCAATTTGAAATGTAAGCAGTCGAATAAAGGTCGTCATTATCATGAAGAATGTTGCTGTCATGCAAAGCGTACAAAATTAAGCACATTACCATCGTCATTGCAGATTCAGTGTATACGCCAAAAGTAGTTTAGCTGCATATTTGTGGACAAACCATTTAGGCCTGCGAGGAATGACAAAAAAAAATGGATGTGCGATATTCAATATTGAGAAAGCTACATAAAGTGCAATAAACAGAAATGAAAGAATGCATGTTAGCTTTAACTCCAATATTGATAGCATTTATCAATTGTCCTTCACAATTTTTTACACAATGCCTGTTTGCAACATGCACCTCCTAAATCCAGAAAAGTCAGAAAAATAAAATGTTCACATGCTGAGTGATTGTTTACATTAAAAAAAAATCTTTATTTTTCATGGTAAATTTAGGCTCTTGCGATGTTTAAAAAAAAAAAAAAACTACAAACTTACAGTCATGGAAGAGGAGAAGGCTAATAGGAATAGAGGACAGCATGAGGATGGACTGAATAAGGAAGAGCAGCACAACTGCACCCAGGTTTTTTTTAAACTTTATTGTAGGTATGGACAATGTTACGATGGAGTACAACAAACACACAAATAAACATGCCAGGGTCAACGAAGACTAAGACAAAGTCAAACATAGGAAAGGGTAACAATCTATGGATCATGAACACAATTAAACTGATCACAAATTTCAAGAGACTTCATGGCCTTGGGGTTCTAAGTGTCGAACGTAAGGTCTTACCTGCTCTATATTTCCTGTCAATTTTGGAACCAGGTGAAGATGCATCCCTGTGTGCTTCCTCCACTGTGATTGACTTCTGCTAACAATGCTGCCATGTAAGCTGAGAAGGCCAATAGAAAGAGAAAGTATTCTGATGCAGAGTGTGTCAGGGAATCTCAGTCTGTTGGCTGCCACCTCACTCCCTGCTCGGATGATGACTGTAAGTGACGTTGGCTAAAACCACTTTTGAACCAGACAATGATATAACCTGCTTCACTGCTGTCCACTGTGACTGACTGTTCTGCTGACAGTACTGGCAGGAGAAACACTTTTGGGTCTGGTGGAATTTTGTAACTTAATCAGAAAAGGGTGAACACTTTCACTTTGTCTTACTGTGTAATAATCTGATATCTTAACCTTACAGATCACAAATTAAGACAAAAGCAAGACTTGTATTATTATTAAAACAAATAAAGGCTGATGAGTTTTGTCTAAGTAAACCTTCACACTGCAGGGAAACTTTGCTTTTCCATGACAGAAACACAAAAGAACATACTCTCACAGCTTTAAGTAAAATATAAGAATATTTCATTTAGGCTAACAGCTCCACATTTTGCTTCACCTTGTACTGTTTAAAAAATGTTCACATTTCTACTTAAGCCCTGTTGAACCTTGAATTGAAATGAGAATGAAAAAAACTGCTGTCCCCTTTTGTTGGTATTTCTCACAGATAACAATAAAAAAAAATCTAAAAATCAGTGAATAGTTTCCGAGCAAGGACCATGTTAAAAGCCTTCAAGGCAATATAATGTGCAGGAGCATTAGTCAAGGCCAGCATATTCTTCAGCTGAGAGGAAAAAGGAAACAAAGCATTCCTACAACTGGGTCAGGCAGAGTCACCTCACCAGTGAAAATGATTCACAGTCAGATGTGAAAGAAGCCTTTCAGAAACATCTATTGAGGCAAACTACAAGTATGGTAGTTCGGAGAATTATTTTTAATTAGCTAGCAACTTGTATACCGTCACCTGGTTGTAGCTCATACAAAAGTATGAATAGCCACATGTCATTCTTTATTATCTGCTGCTGTAAGGACTCAAAAGGGAAAGATTACTTTACCTTGGCATTAAGGCAATACTTGTCCTCATCTGTTAAAAGCTGACTATTGCATTGACTATTGCAACTGCATACTGGCAGGTCTTTCTATATGCACCATCAAACCCCTGCATATGATCCAAAATGCAGCAGCTGGACTGTACTTCGAGCTACCCAAAAGAGCACATGTCACTCAACAGTTCATCTCCCTACACTGGCTCCCAGTTACTGCTCCCATCAAATTTAAAACCCTGCAGCTCGCTTACAAAACAGCTACAGAAATGGCTCCTCCTTACCTCAACTCTATAATCAAGGTCTATAATCCCTCCTGTCGATTATACTCTGCCAATAAAAGGCATCTGGTCCAACCTTCACAACATGGCCCTAACTAGAGTCTTCTCCTCTGTCGCCCCCCGGTGGTGGAACGAACTAAAAAAAGCTAAAGATCCAGCTCTTTCATGAATGCCTACGACCTTAATGAAATTGATGATGACAATGATGATGACGATGGTCTAGCTGTTTGTTTGCACTTACTGACACGGTTCCTCTTCTCTAGATTCCTGCTTGTGTTGTACCTACTCTCTGATGTATGTTGGATAGAAGCGTCCGTTTAATGAATTGTAGAAAAGTTAAGCGTCAGTTATGGTCACTGACTCTTTGCAGGTAATCTGATACGTTCCTTGTTTTTGGCTGCAGCCTTCTTCTTTTGATCGCTTTGGGTTTAAAGCATCACTGTCCTGCCTGTAGGGACGGTGTAGGCATCTGTGAAGCTTGTGAGAAGATCAGTTTTGAATAACCCCGCTGCTTATTATACGCAAAGCTCGTGAGATCATCAGGGCTTAAGGTTTAGATGACAATTCATGTTACACAGCAGCAACAGGTCATTTGTACCGTCTAAAATCATACGGACATTTCAATCCATGCTTCTGTCTAGTGTCCCCTCTTGACTGTATGTGAATTTAAAAAATATTTGAATTGGTCAAAAAAGTTTGGCTTTTATAAAGTAGTTTATTAAGCAGTTTCTCTAGACTTTTAAGACTCTGAAAAAAGTAGTAGCCTACATGTAATTCATGTACGTGACCTCTCTTACTTTTTAGATTCTGGTTTTCAGTTAAATTCAACAAATGTTATTAAGAAGTCATCGTGAACATCAAAGAACTGATATTTTGACAGAAATGACAAACTGGACCTCAGTCGGATTTAATAAGCCCATTGGGCCATAATAAGGTACCAAAAATAAGCTCTTTGTAAAGGTCAGGGAAACTGCATGGTTTGGGTAGAATTTCTATTTGATTAAGTTTTCAAGAGCATTGTTGCCATGGATACAATAATATGCATGCAGTTTAGGCCAAGCAGAAAGCAGGTTCAAGCCAAAAAATTAATAAGAATAAAGAAACAAAACATTTTTGGATGTGGATGCATTATTAATTTTCCATAAAATTTATTTTGGTTGTGTGTTTTGATTATTTCCCAAGTTCAACAGGATTATACCCATATAAGTCTTTCATCAAATCGTTATTTGTTTGTTTGTTTGTGAAGCAGAAAGGCTTAATCTCTAAACAGATCTCATTGGAGAAGTCTTGGCTACTTGGAAATTTTGTTCACTGAAAAGGGAATTCTAAGTACAGGAAAATTGGTGAATGCCTAAAATTCTATTGAATCATTTCTATGATCCACTTAAGCACAAACCTGTTCACAAGAGTGGTTTTGCATGAGGCTCTCTCGTTGATGAGAGATTTTCTCTGCTTATGTGTACCACTGTTTTCACATTCTTTCATCACAGCGTGTGTATTCCAGCGGGCCCCTCTGCTTTGTTTTTCTTGGATAAAGACACAGGTTTGCTGTTGATCTGTACTATGAGCATCTGGCACTTATTACTGAGGGATGGGAGCGCGAGCTTGGATTATTAGGATTACTGCTGGATTGGTAGAAGGACAGGATTCGTAGCGAGGTTAATAATAGCAAACTCTCCTTTACCCGTATAACAGCGGAGAGGCAGGACTGCAGGCTCTCCCTACTTTACAAACGTCTGAACCCACCCCCACTTTTTGAACAGACCATGAGAGAAAAAAAAAAATCCCCTTAGAAATCTCACTAAAGCTGCTCTGCTACCAAAGGAAAGGCTCAAACATGTGTACAAAGACACACAAAAAAACAGAAGACAGCATGCATGAAGACCAAGGATTCAAAGAAGAAAACAGGTGATTTCTGTTTTTTACAAAATCATGAGGATGATGCCCAATTTGCAGTTATTCAGAAACACCTTTCCGTTTGTTAATCTTATTTACAGCCTCAACACCTCGCTTCATCTTGCTATCCTGTCAGCACATTTTTTCTGTATTTCTTCGCCCGCGTGTGTGTGTGTATTTGTGTTTAGAACGTGGACTGTATGCGCAATTCCTCCAGGCAGATATAAAAGGACCACTAATCCAGAGCGACAGAGGAATAAACACAATCCCTAATCTCATTGATCCCTCGCAAAATCATTCAATTATACTCCACTGCTGAACATTGAATCATGCACAGAGGGAGAGGTGGTTAAGGTAAAAATGTCTCATTACTGAATGATAAAACCAAAACTCAGTGAAACATGGAAATGAAAGAGGAAAAGCAGACAGAAAGGTGGCTCTATTCAAAAGAGGCCTGTCATGCTGCTTTAAGAGCATAAATACTGGCAGTCCGACAATACCCTATATAACCAGCAGCAGTTTTGTTAGGTGGTATTACTAGAGAGGTAGTTACTGATACGAAAGGGGGGGGGGGGGGGGGGGGGACTCTGTGCGTCAGGGCTCTGCAGGAGGGTAGGCATTCTTTTTTTTTAAACAGGGGGAGGAAGAAAAGAGACAAAAAGAGAGGAGGAAAATATTGAGAGAGCTCAACAGATACATGCAGCACTAAGTGACCCAGTTTAACAGCCTAAAGCCAGCTACCTATTATCACAAGGGATGTCTGTTTTTCTCCAGCAGTTTCAGCATGGAGGGCAGACCCACTCTGATGTCAGTGTGACAGCTACAGGGTTGCTGCTGCCTGCTCATTGATTCAGGGGTTGTGTTTTTTTTATCCTGTTCATTAGAGCTTTCTAAGCGGTTGGAGCACTTTTAGGTTCTTGACATTTCAGGGAGACACATCAAAGGCTTTGGCAAATAGGGTGACGTGTGGAGCAGCTGAGGGTATGAGGGCTGAGAGGTGAGGCTGGAATGGTAGCAAACACACATTAAAATAAATGGATCAGAAAGCCTCCATACACATTATTTTGCTCCTTTTTTCCCACCAAAAAAAAAAAAGAAAGTTCAATTTCACTACCTGGACTGGAATGACCTTTCAAAAAACAGGGCACAAGAACCTGTTCTGCCTCTGGACCCTTTCAGTCCCCTTTTCACCCCGTAAAGCAAATGTTAGTTTTGAGAAGTTAGTTTGATCAGGCTAACATTGAGTATGAGGGGCGTGGAACGTGGTGGAGCTAGTTTGATGTATGGCACCAGATGCCCGCTGCCAGATGTTGTACAGGCTGACATGAAGGTCTGGCATGTGGCTACTTTTCAGGGCTGGCTGTGAACTAATTAATCTACTCCCGCCCTGGTTTCACAGAAGGTCACCGGAAAAATGTGAGTGTGTGAATATCTGAATGTCTGAGTATGTCTTTGTTTTGAGTCTGTGTTGTATGAAGTGCTTATTTTGACAAAAGCTTTTGTGTCTGAGAATGTGCCCATATCCAAGGACAGTTTCTATTAATTTGAGATCGTACAAGCGTATGTCTGGTATCCTCTTTGTGGGAGTATATTATGACCAAAGAGCATGTCGGCCAGTGAGAGGATAAATTGAAACAAGATGTGGCGGCCCCTCACTCCTTTGAAGGTGTTCCACATCATACCTCTGATTCTGCGGAGGGTAGGAGCGCTACCATAAAAGGACACTCTGTTTACCTTAACCTGCCAGCGTCTGCTTGCCAGATGTTCCAACGTTTTTCTTTCATCTCCTCACACGAACCTTATTTTCATTTTTACTGCGAGTTTGTTACCCTAAATTTTGCCCCGGTGAGAAAGAAGAAAAGTCGACTTTCTTTGGCTGCAGGGCGGAGAGACTAAATTTGAACATTGTTTGATTTGCTTTTGGAGAGCTTGCTGAGATTGAAGGATTTGGGTGGAGAGGCACATAAGGCTCACTAGTCTCTCCTTCAGAATCACTGTTCTGATGAAAGCATTGATACCACAGAGACTAAAGGCTAAGACCTATAAACATGGCCTCCATTAAGTCCTCAGATTTGGAAAACACGTCTACACATGTCAGACTTTCTCTCAATGTCCCTGTTATTTTAACAGAAGTGTTTCCTTTGGAAAACTTACTAGCTGATTTCAATGACAGCTAATAGCTATTTAAAGTAATTTTATTTTCATTAAACACAAGGACATATTGCAAAAAGGAAGTGGGAAGTGGATGGCTATTTATACAGAACCATATGGATGAAACGCTTAGCTCAACCTAGAGTATGTTCAGCATTGAATTTCCAATATTTTATTAAGAAAATAGCTGCACAAAAGAACTTGTAAAACAGCATGTATTCAATAGGCTGTAGCAACTTGGTGTAATGTGCAATGTGGAGTAGATTAGGCTTGTATTTTATGTCAGTAGTTTTATGATCTACCAAAGGTTGGTGTGCTGCTTGCTCTCTTTACATACCATTTCGTGTAGGGGTGCAACGGATCACATATCTCACAGATAGATCAGGGATCTGAGTCACGGATTGGATCGTTGTTCAAATCAGCCAAAAAAAAGAAAACTTATGACTCATAACTTATATCAGACACAAACCAAGTGGGCAGTGTCATCAGGAAGCAAGCAAATCATATGCAATCTATTCAAAACTCAGCAGCAAGAGTGCTAACAAAAGACCAGAAGGAGAGCACATCACAGCAATTTTAAAATCATTACACTGGCTGCCTGTGAGGTTTCTTAAAATTATTTTATTAGTTTATATGGCACTGCATGGCCTTGCACCGGACTACATCTCAGAGATGCTTTTAGTTTATGAATCAGGGAGGCCCCTTTAGATCCTGTAGCTCTTCTCTTTTAGTTGTCCCACAGAGTCAAACAAAAACATTTGGTGATGCTGCTTAAGCCACTATACGCTCTGAGGAGCTGGAACCGTCTGCCAGAAGATCTGAGAGGAGCTGAAAATATCCATACCTTTAAACGTCAACTAAAGACATACCTATTCAGTCTTTATGTAGGTGTCTTATACTTTTATTTTGTTATGTTTTATATTGATTTTATTAATTTTGATGACTATTTTTTGTGCTTTTATTTATTTTTTAACTGTATCTTTAAACTCTTATTATCTCAACTATTTTAACTTTTGTTAATCTTTAACTTTTAAACTTTTTAGTTTTTACCTTTTTATTGTTTTAACTACATATATTTACCTCCTATTTGCGTGCATTAGTCTCTACTTCTAAATCATCACACTATGTACCATGTTTTGTCACTATTTTATGTTTTTTCTTTATTGTTTTTAGTCGCTGTAAAGCACTTTGAATTGTGTTTGTATGAAAGGTGCTGTATAAATAAAGATTGATTGATTGAATTGTTGGATTGCTTCTTCATATGTTCACTTCAGGGACAACGTTAGTTGGGATTTGGCACTGTATAAATAAAAACTGATTGATTGAAAGAATCAGAAAATAGGAAAATACTGTTTACAATGCAAATGTGTCAGAGAATGAAATGTAATCAAATTCAGAGTTTGACCCTGAGCATTTTGCCAGACTTCCTCTTAGCAGACTGTTTAAATACGTTCATAAATTTCCACCTTTCTAATGTAATCAAGAAAAGCACTTTTCATGGAAATAGCTTTAATGTTATTATATGTAATGAATTCTTAACCTTGAACCTCAAGTTGTTTTATTCCAAAGAGAATCATTGAAATGCTGGGGCAGTTAAGACCAGTAATTACGAGGCCCTTAGCCTGAAAGAGGGAAAAAATAATAAGTGTAGAAGGTCACTCATTCCTGCTGCCACGCTGCCGTCTCCTCCTTAAAATTAAAGACGGAATAAAGTTCTGCATAAATGATGGTCTGACGAGAAAACATTATTTAAATAGAAGAGAATAGTCATAGTACGATATATGTTTTATTTTGGGATTAATGTAACTACCTGTTTAGTGGATGCAATGCAATACATTTCAATATATTTCAACTACATTTCAAAGATGCTGCTCCTCATCCTCCTCAAGTTGAAATTAACATGTTTACAGATGAGTCTGGTACTTAGCCTCCTTTCTTAATTCTCTCAATGAGGTGGAACATTTGAGAGAGAAGCTAATGGGGAAATATTTTCCTAAACTGGAGATGATTATTTCTGTTGTCTGGTTGAAAGGTTCCTAATTTTCTCATGTTCACAAAGAGGGTGTTTCAAAGAGATGAATGTCAGGAATAGTTCTGCTTTGATCTCAAAGATTATAATCATAAGGTATTGCTTTGTGAACAAAAAAACATTTAGAAGATTTCATTTTCAAAGCGGCTTAACAGAAATGTACCTGTTACTGGGGTGCTGGTGGAGCAGAGGTTAGTGCGCACGCCCCATGTATGGAGGCTGTAGTCTTCCAAGTGGGCGGCCTGGGTTCGAATCCAGCCTGTGACTCCTTTCCAGCATGTCATTCCCTATTCTCTCTCCCTGATTTCAGACTCTATCCACTGTCCTATCTCTCTATTAAAGGCCCAAAAAGCCCCAAAATAAATCTTGGAATGCACGTGTTACTCCTGCCAACTTTTAAAGAGCAAGGTGGATGGGTAATGTCAGGACATGTGCAGAGGCTCAGAGGCAAGAAGATGCATCCTGAGAGAAGATGGAAGAAAATGTTGTCATGTTGTCATCTGCATTTATGGAAATTAGCATAAAGTTTAAATTAGTATTAACCATACATAACGGTTACAGTAATGTGAGCGCTCAGTATATTACATTTATTGGAAGAAGTCCAGCTAGAGAGAGAGAGAGAGAGAGAGAGAGAGAGAGAGAGAGAGAGAGAGAGAGAGATGTGTCATAGGCCTAATGATTCTAATGGCATTCAAAACAATGGTAGAAACATTGGTGCAATTGTAACATCTCATACTATGTGTTCTGTATTATGGAAGTTGTGTGGTTGAGAAGTTGTAGTACCAAATGAAAGAGCCCAATAACAGCAAAGTGAGGAGGTTGCCAAAAAGATTCCAAATGTAGTGCACACTTCAACTTACTCAGTTTTTTTTTCTGGGTGGTCTTTTTTTAGGTGGCTAAAATGAGTTTTACTGCAGTGCAAACCCCATTCAATGGAGGTGCATGGCTGAGAAAACGACGGCTTGCAAACCACCTTGGAACCACCTGCATCCCCTGCAGAGGCTCCTTCATATTTCTAAGCAGTTACAACTCTGAGGGGACCTTTGATCTTCACTACAGCACAAGAAGCAAAGAGCAAAGAAACCAACATGGAGTGGCTACGCAGTAGGGATGAGCCGGAATCCGAATATGAATTCAGAAAGGCACCGATAATGAGATGGATACGGATATAGATGGTTCTTTTTTAATGCAAAAACCTGCTTGGCCAGGTCTCCCTTGAAAAAGAGGTTCCTAATCTCAATGGGACCAACCTGTTTAAATACTGACACAGCAGTCCCTGCAGCTCAAATCATATCCCTAATATCATTTGTAATTTGATTACGTCTTTTCTTGTCCTTTATGATAGTTGTTACAAGAAAGATTTAAAAACACACTTCTAGTATGAACCACGCCCACCTCTGGTTTATATCCGAATACAGAATACAGATAATTTCTTGATTGAACAGCTAGAGATATTGACGTATATCTGCACTCTCGTAAGCAGCTTTTCCCTCAGTCCAAAAATTCACAAGTTAATCTTTTGATGATCAAATGGAATGAAATGGATCATAAATCTATACCTGAGATTCATCCAGCGATGCTCAGCTAGTTGGTTTAGGCATGTTTTCCTATGACAATATAAATTGCCTTGAGGAACACAAGACAGATAGAAAGCACAGGAGTTTAATCCTTCTCACACATCTTGATCTCCTTAGCTTTATGTGAGGTGTGTTGAATAACCACTGACTACCTACAACTCCATTTACGATTGAAAGGATTCTGCAGAAAATCCTCGTTCTGTAGATTGTGGGTTAGGCTTAAAGGAACAAAATAGCCTTATCAACACTTTCCCATTTGACAAAAAAACCCCACACTTTAGTGTGTAGAAGCCATCCTTTGTCTTCATTGTCCTTCACAAAGCATTACATAGTAAACAACCTTGGATCTAGAGGATGCACTTCAACAGACTTCATTAGTTTTACTGCATGTTTGAGGACAGAAAGAACATCTTCAGGCATGTTTTGGCTGTGAGGGTCTCATTGAAAACAGCCATGTAACCAGAGATTGGATGGACATACTATCTTGTTGTGAGCCATAATCTCTGATTCCCCATCATTCCTTTGTCCAGTCGTTACACATTTCAACTCAGTGTGTTCAGTTTATTTCCTTGGTAATCGTAAAGAAGTCCATTAACTGAAGAATACCTTTTTCTGTTGTTCTGGAGAAAGTCTGCGGACAAAACTAAACATTTGTAGACTTTTGGGGGTGATCATGGTAAAACTCTCTTTTCTTCACTCCACTGGGTCTCTAAACGCATATTTGAATACTTCTTTGGCATCTGGTGAGTGTACATCTTGAATGTGAGGAAGTCCCTTTTTTTCGCTCTTCTGTACATAAAAAGATGGGAAATACAGCACATATTTGAGCAAGAACACAAAAAGGTAACTGCGGCGGCTTTTGAAATCTTGATCTAGAAAATACATAAAAGTGCCCTTTGACTAACATGTTTGGGTGCTGAATTAAATAAGGGAACAGTATCAGACAGCTGCTGGCCAAAACCTTACTGCACATCACACAATGTGACTTGGTTCATAGGCTTTACCAATGTAACAGTGTGTCATAAGAGCATGCAACATGAGCAAGAGTCAGCAACAAAATCTAATGTGCTCCATTGTTTCCTATTTGAGTGTCCTAACAGCCTGCGAGCTACGCAGCGAGAAGCAACACCCCGCTTTTACCCCAGACGCCCTGTAAATATTGAACAGATGCAGTGTGGACAGCGAGCGTCCAATACTGCGTAATGCGACGTGATATCAGATGCTGGCATGCTGTGAGGACACAGTGTAACCACATCATTTTTCCTTCCTTACCTTCGAGTATGACACACACCCATAACACCCTTTTGGTCGCATCCTTTAAATATTTGCCTAATTCAACTACTTTAGCAAGTTTGGAGTAATAAATAATTAAAATGTGTTGTTTTTTTCTTCCAGCTAAGATGAGTCAAGTCCATTATTCCGCAAGACAGCCTTTTCTACTTCTTCCTACACACTCTGCTTTACTGTACTTTTTTCATTTTGCTACCATCTTTGCACATCACCTGAAAAAAATAGTAAAAAAAACTTCAAGAAGAAATCTTTTTTTCCTTTTGTCTTCCTGTTGTTTTGCATGCAACCTAAAACCCCTTCTCTTACCCTCCTCTTATTCCTGGGATAAAAGTGACAACATTTTCAAAGGCTGCTTGATTAGGCAGAGTGCAGTAGTCGCTGGGCCCTGCGGCTGTTGTCAGGCTTGTCTCTGCACCGCTGCCTCTGCTGGTGAGATTTATCCTGTTTGTTTTGGTACAGTAGCAACATGTTTCTCTTTCTGAGCAGATATGCACCTTCACTCCCTCGAAAGAAAAACAACATTGTCACAGGAGGAGAAGAAGAAAGGCACAGAGGCAGGTGTCTGCGCTACTTCCAGGAAGGCTTTCTCACCGGCAGACAGTATACAGTGTAACACGTTTGATGTTCCTTTATCTGCTATGCTTTGAGGACCCTTCCACACCTTTATTTATGTGAACACTGATTCTTACAGTCACACCATCTGTATTAGTTTACAGCACATGCAAAAAAAAAGCCTCAGGTGAGATCGTGCTACTGGAAGTTATTATGTTTTAGGTGTTTGTGTGACATGGTTTTCACACATGCACATAAGAACATATACTGTGCGAACGTGTGAGCTTTATTTATACACGATATCATTGTCTGTAAGTTGATGACTATCTTCAAACAACTGTGAATAAATCAGGTTACTTAGTTAAAGCTTGAATCCACAGTGTTCTGCTTGTCACCTTGTCCTGTGACGACAAGTAATTAAAAGGATGTTTGAATTGTTGAGCTTCACTCACTGTGGACGCTTCCAATAAAAGACGGCTGTTTGAAGAAATCAGCCAATTGCAAAAAAAAAAAAGGGGGGGAAAAGGAGGAAGACACACCAGCATGTGAAGCATAATTACTGTGCTCATGCAGCTTATATTGATGCAGGAGAATACAAACGTGGTATGAAAGGCTTCACTTTCAGTGTAATGGCATGTCGACCAGGGCGGTTTTAACAAAACAAGCAGACTGATGTTTCTATAATGGTGCTTTTTGAAAGTTGAAATGGTTACAAACAATATGAAGTATAGAGGGATACGCACATGATGTAAGGTTCCTAAATTTTCTCATTTGTTCAGAACTGACAGTACAATGTAGATGTGCAATCAATGGTGCAGACAAGGATGTGTAGAGAAGTGTTGTACGAACAGTTTTTTTTTGTTTCTTGCTCAAGTTTGGAAGAGGAGTTCAAAAGTTGAACTTGGGCAGCAGTAGCTCTGTAGGGACTTGGGTTGGGAACCAGAGGGTTGCCGGTTCAAGTCCCGGTGCGGACCAAGTATGGAAGTTGGTCTGGTAGCTGGAGAGGTGCCAGATCACCTCCTGAGCACTACCGAGGTGCCCTTGAGCAAGGCACCAAACTCCCTCCCCACCACCAGCTCAGTCACTCTGACATCTCTCCCTTAGTGCATGTCCATATGATCCTGTTTGTGTACATGTGTGCATGTGTGTATATATACTTCAGCCTATGTGTGTGTTGCATGACTACAGAGTGTAAAAACTGAAATTCAATAAAGTAAATCTTCTTCTTAAACACAGTCTTGGAGAGACCCACTGTACAGGGATAATACTTAGCCATTTGATATTTGGTATAGCCACGTTGTCATTGGACCATTGTTTAAGTTAAAGCTTGAGATTACAGCTCCAAGCTGTAATAGAATCTAATAGGAGGAAAAAAGTAATTGGTGTGACTTAAGTCTAACGCAGATCATTGACCCTGGTGACAGCTAGCCCACAGGATTGAGCAGAACATGTACTGTATTAACTCAGTCTGTCTGCTCTCTGGATGGATTCCCCTTCTCCAGGGAATTTCACTTAACCACAAAGGCTGAAACTGAATTGTAAAAAAGGAACCTTTCTCTACCTCTCCAGTCTGTCATACTTTGCATTCTTAAAATGAAGACGATTTTGGGTCAGTTGGAGGGAAAAGATAATTTAATGTAACCGGTTTCACTTGTGACAGTTGCTTCTTACAGGGCAGGGAGAGAGAGAGAGAGAGAGAGAGAGAGAAACAGCTGTTCAGGCTTTCTCTGACTTCCCAATTGTCATTAAAACACTGTGCACCTCGCATGGTGTGGGGATACTACACACTCTATGATGCACATCACACACACAGTGCCTCTCTTTAACTGTGCCACCACTGTCATTGATTCTGTAACAGCCAGGTATGTCTTTAAGGCGGGGCCTCTTACTCTGCTTACTGCAGGCCAGTGGAAACAACAGTTAAAAAGGAATGACCTTTGCAAATAAAAGAGATTCACTTAACTATCTGGCAGGTTCTATGAAGGAAAACAGACTCTAGGCATAGGGCAGGAACGAAGGTGTATTGCGTGTGCATGCATTCACAAATCCACAAAGTAGGAGAAACTGAGGTTGAATAGGAAAGGCTTTACACTCTGTGTGGCTGATCTTGTAGTGCTGACAATCTGTGTCCATTGTTGTGGCACAGAAAGCTTAGCAGCTGCTTGACGCTAATTGTGGGCCTCAGGTGAATTGGCAGCTGATGCTTTCTAAGACACCTGAACAATGTAAGTCAGAGGAAAGTCATCATTAGAGGACTGGAGGAGAATCAGGAACCAATTTCAAATGCAAACATATAGTCAGCTATAGCAGAATGGACAAAAAAGTTGACTTATTTGATCATGTGATTTTAGATGTATCTCCGACTACCACACTTTCTTTATTTCTTCTTAGTGCGTAACCATGGTAACGCCTGTCGTTTGAGCACACATCTGTGACAATTTTCATAATGACAGGTCATTTTAGCTCCAGTTGAGTATCGAGCATTGTTTGAGGGAAAAAGAGAAGGCGCAAGTGGGGAGCCACAATTTCTTTAATTTACAGTAAAAATCGGTGTTTCTTTTTTTGTATTTTCCTCGGAGCTTTTATCATCTCCTAGAGCCAGCTGAACTGATCTGCCATTTCATCCATCTCATCAAAAAAATTTGATTGTATATTTCAAATTCTTAAAACCAGATGTTGTTTGCATTGTTAGCATATTGACTTATGACCTATGAAATGTGCTATAGAAAAACATTGAGGAACCTGCCTGACTCCAACTGCTACAACTATCAGTCATTCTTATTTGATCATTCTTTTAGTTTTAAGTGCTAATATCAGACCTGTTGACGCATTTCTATCATCAATACTACCTTTACTGCATTTCCCTTTATCTCACTTTCTCAGCCCACAGTTGCTGCAGACTCTAGTTCACCATGAGTCTGGTTCTGCTAGAGGTGTCTGCCTGTTTTATCCCCGCCACTGAAACAACGTGTTGTTCATGGTGATCTTATGTTGGGTCTCTGTAAATAATCTAACAGAGTATGTTCAATACCTACTCTTCTCTTTGTATTGTTTCCTGAGTGAACTTCTTTATTTATGATTCAATGCTGTATAAATAAAAACTGATTGACGTTTGCAGACGTATCTTAATGTCACTGACTAGCGCACAAACACACAGCATCAAACATTAAAAGTCATTTTGAATCATTTGTTCAACTAATTTTCTTTTGTTGCCACATAAACAGAGTCTAGCAGAGCAGTATGTGTGAGCAGGAGATGAAAATATATAAATGATTATTGAGTTTTAAATTGAGAAGACGAAAAAAAAAGATTGCATATGCTTCACAATGTAATAGGCTTTCTAATCAAGTAGAAACGTTTCTGTGTGGCTGTTTTTGTCTGTAAAACAGAAAAGAAGAACAGAGGGAGAGAAAGGAGTAATACTGTTTTGTATCCACTTCTAACCTCCTGCCCTGTGGCGATGACATGGTCTGTAGGAGTTCCTCCATTAGTACGCACTGACCTAATGTAATAAACATCCAGGACTGATTCCTCCCAGACCATGGGTAGTTTATCACAGATGATAAACCCTGTTCTGGTAAGGCAGGCTGGCTGGGGGGGTAGTGGGGGTGGGGGGGGAGGGCCTAGGGGGGAAGCTTAAAGGGTGAGCACAGACATTACAAAGGGCAGGGACGGACTGTCGTGCTTTTGCGTCAGCCTCAAACCCCCCTTTTCTCTGTCTCCGTCTGCATTCTGCTTCACTTGTCAGGAAAATTGGCAAGCACAGGGAGTGAAAAAGGCGGATCAAGTTGAGCAGGCTCCCAGCTCAGAGGCCATGCTCAGGCATTGAAAAAGAAAAGTTAAGGTCCTCCCACTCGAGAAAACAAGTCGAAAGAGAAAAAAAACACACACAGAACAACAGACAAGCTATTTTTAGACAAGACTTTTACAGCTGTAAGCATTTTAAACCGCAACCAAAAAGTTTTGACTATATTGTAACCATATAAGGAATCATGAAAGATGATCAGTGCATACATGATGGCCTTTAAGGAGGGGTAAAACTTCTAAACATCACAACACTTCCAGGAAAGTTGTGTTTCAATGGAAAACCGTTTGCCAGAGGTGGGGGGGGGGGGGGGGTTCAGCTCTTTCTCTAGAGCAGATAAACTTCAGAGAAAACTGTCATTTACATGAATGCTAGATCAGCTGTTCCACTCTATCACACCTCTCATCTCTCCTTTGTAGCTCTCACTTTACGAACTGAGGGTGCGATACAAATATGTGCTATCTGTCAGGACGGAAGGTGTTTATCTTACGAGGGTTTTTTGCCATGGGGTGTGCAAGAAGAAGGTTTGAACTCATACAAACCTGAGGCAAAGACTGAACTTTACACACACACACACACACACACACACACACACACACACACACACACACACACACACACACACACACACACACACATCACAGCTCTTTCTTTGAGCAGTGCATCAATAAAAAACACTCTGCCTTGTGTTACTGAAGGCTGACCCTTAGTGCTATAAAAACAGGCCAGGTGGGCTCAGTATAAAAGCAAAAGAGGATTTTGTGTCCTGGTGTTTCCACAGCAACGCTGAGCTTCAGTGATTAATATACCTCCCACAGTGAGTTCTCATTTATCAGACAGCAAGTGAGAACCGTGGGAAACTCTGCAATACAGTCAAGTACTGGGCTTCTACTAATGTATTTTCAGGCTTACCGTGTTAATTTACTTTAATTCCAATCTCAATATGAGTTTTTGAACTGTGTCTCACCTAGTGGGGGACTCCAAGGTAAGACTATTTTCCCACCAGTTAATAAACTTGTTCCAACACTTCTGTGACCTGTATAAGTGGACAAGATATTAGCTGATGACGATTTCTTCATTCTTTAAATGCTGGATCCTCCACCATAACCTTGTCAATCATCATCCTTTTCACATGTCTATGGATCAACTCTTTTCACCATTCTCATGTTTTGTGAAACCTGATTTGTTATTCTGCTCTGTTGTGAAGACTAGACCACCAGAGGTTACGTCAGACTTTGTTGCTGTCTGACAGGGTTGTAAAGATTATGTCATAACATTTCCTGTCATTTAAAACATTTAAAGATAAGATACGGCCTATGATGGCTATCAGTCTCAGCAAACAATGAAAAATCTCATCTCTTGTTCAATCCTCTGTCTGTGTTGTTAGAATTCAACTTTCCACTGTTGGGCTACAGTTATAGTTTGGTTTGGCTAACATTCACTAGCTAATTGTTAGGTGGGGGTTGTTCGCTAGTTTGCTAGCATTAGCTTGCAGCAGTGTTGGCTCAATAACATGGGTTTGCTAGCTTTATCATCAGCTCAATACAGTGACTGAGCAGCTGAGACTGAAACGTTCTAGACGTGTAGTGGTTATTTCTGACATTCAGATTCAAACACAACACAACTGTGCTTTGGGCACACACAAACTTAACCTGGGTTAGACGTAGTTTGCCTTGCCGTTATTTTGAACAAATGTAACTTACATTAAAGTTTTGTATCCAACCTGAGGTTATTTTCCTGCTGGTCATTCCCCTCTCTCTCTCTCCCTGATTTATGACTCAATCCACTGTCCTGTCTCTCCAAAAAAGGCACAAAATGCCCCGAAAATAATAATAATAATAATAATAATAAATATGTACAAATATTTTTGTTGAAACCCACTTTTGTGAAGGGGAGGGGGGGTCGCAGAGGATTTCATGTTCTTTTAGGCCAGGAAAGATGAGCCACATGCAGTTATTAAGACAAATTCTGGTGACGTTTGTAAAAGGTGTGTCTTTGTTTAGCATAGCACACCTAACAGTAACTACAACACTGTGGAAAAAAATGGAGGTCTGTTTGTGATCCAACTGACACTTGCTGACAGAGACACCCAACACCTGATAACAGCTCAGGAGTTTTTCCTCCCCTTAGTGAAATCATCTAAAGGAATCTGCTGTTGCCTCTATTGTTTCTGGTCTAGAGCTGTGTTGGTGTACAGTAGGATGGTGCCAGGTAATACATTGTGGTAAACTCATTAGGAGCCATTGGTAACTCATTGTCTAATAGGGGGGTGATACCCTGAAGGAGCTCAGCCCTAATGGGATTGGCTGAGTTTTCTCTAACCCTGCTATATGCGCATGTGTGCGACCAACGCTGCCAATACTATACAGGCACATAGCCAATCACTTTTTCAAATACATAGTCAGTCAACAGCAGGGAGATTAGGGAGTGAGAGATGTAATTAAATGGATTGCTTTGGATGCAAAGAGCGGAGATTCATTGTACCTTCAGGTTCAATGCTTCATTGACTGAATGGGATGGATGTGGCTGTATGTTTGTGTCCATTTGTGTGAGCACAGGGATGTGTTTTCCCTGGAAAAATAATACACTTCAATTATTCAGTAACATAATCTGTAATAACAGATTCTCTGAATGTACAGTTGATTTCCATTAGATTAAACACAGATATCTCAATCATTAAAAAGGTAATATTGTTAGCATATAATTTGCTTTTTCTTTTTAAATGGAACTTGGGGTCTGGTCTTGCATCTAAATGGACATTAAGTCTAATGAAACTGGGGCTGCAGTAGCCCATATTTTTCCTTATCAAGTAATCTATCGATTATTCTGCCAATTATTTGAGCAATCAAATAAGAAATATTGCATGGTCAATTCATTTTTTCATTAAATTCTCTTGCTATATTCAAGAGCAATGGTAATATACAAAAGTATTAAATGAACAATTAACTTAGTTTGTTAATAATTACATTTGTTAATAAGGGTAAATAAAAGATGAGCTTTTTGTTCATGCACACAAACTTCATGCCACCTCGGCATAAGTCAGGGTTGGGCCATCCTGGTCAAATCAAAGTCTAAACTCGCCCCTGCTTGTTGAGTACACGCTTGCACACAGGAAATGCGACTTTGTCCAGTAGAATAGGACAGAGGGCTCTGAAAGATTACAAACTTACGTTCATTGATCCTCTCCACAGTGACTGATGTTGCTTCTGTTGAGAAGATCACATCTGATTTCATCGCTGTAGAAACATTTCCTATTGTGACCGACAAATCCTAGAAAAGAAAAAGCTGAAGATAGTGCTGAAAGTTCCGAACTTATCTGATCGCCCATATATTGTATTAAAAGCACACAGGACTGCATCTATTGAGACATGCCTGTAAAAATACCACACACTGCGTGCCACTGTCAGGTAAAAAGTCAGTGTAGCTCACATACGAGCTCTCTCCCTCTCTGTGCTAAAAATATAAACCAATTAATAATGTATACTATCAATAATGGTTTCACACTATACTGCCCTGCAAAGGCAAAAGACCTTAAGTCGCCAGAGTGTAGAACTGAGAAAAATGACTTTAAAGTCTTTTTGTTGTCCAGCCAAATGAGTTGCAGGCAGAAAATTGGAAATGTGGCAATTCTTTGTCTTTTTAATGAGGTTATTAATGTACAGAAAAATCTTGAGCTTAAACATGACCTTTGACCCTTAATTGGAAGTTAAGGTACTCTGCCGTTGCATTGCGTGTACAATAATAAGGGGTCATGCCAAGGCAAAAGGCAATAACTTCTATTTGTTAGCTCCCTTGGTTGCTGATCACTGTATTAAATCAGTATATGATAATAATGATAACATATACATGAAATCTAGTGATCATGGCACAATTAAGTGCTTGATGACAGATATTAAGACAAAAGCATAACACCTTAACTCCACTGCAGTAAAACAGTAACTTCACTTTGATCCGCAGCAAAACAAAGGCAGAAGACCTTAACTCAGTTTGAGCGTTCCTGAATGCTGCAGTTCAAAGGCAAAGACCCTGATGAGTGAAGTTACTGGACTCTGCCTTGGTTTCTTGAGGGCTTTTGGAAGTTAAGGCAAATACAACCTACTATTTTCTCAAAAAAACAACACAATTGACTCAAGATATTTGTCCTCATAATAAAGCACATCTGTAATGTTCCAAAATGACAAAAACTAATTTTCGAAAAAATTGAAGTTACTGCCTTTTGCCTTTGTAGGGCAGTATAAGAGCATGTGTGTCGATTAAAATATAAAAGTTAGCGGGAGATTAAAGCTGTTTCGGTATCATAAATGTTTATATATGATAAGAAATATATTTTTTAAAAAGCCAACAGAATATGATACAAGAAAATGACACAGTTGCAGCTTCTCAGAAAAGAGGCTCAGCCAAAATTCATCATGCCGCTGTGTCTGATGAGGAATCATAAAGGCGATGTGTCAGTCAGTGTGTTTCACAAAGAAGAAAACTCACCCGTGGTAGGAACACACGAGCAGAGCAGAAAAAGAGCCCTGTGTAGTAATTCAGTTTTATACAAAGCCTCAAATAATTTGACCTCAAGGCTTTTTAGAAACTGAGGTACTTGATTGATGCGAGGAATCGTTTCAGAGCTAACTGAAACACAGCTTCATTTGGAAAAAGGTACAGAAATTATTAAAAAACTTTTGTGTAAATGCAACTAAAAAAGTGTAAGATAAACAATGAAATGCGTTTTAGGAAGCACATTGTAGCAAGTGGAAAGCAATAAGTTCATGTAACCAACTTTAAATCACAAAGTTACACTGCAGTAGTACAGCAGTAAGCATGCAGTTCAACAGAGTATCCACACAGGTATTTTCCATGCAAAAGCTATGTGACAGTTCAATTACTTGTAAATCATCCGGAGGAGAGCAGCACACCACACATAGTGAAACAGTAGACTTACTGAGCTGTTCTGATCAATGATTAGTAAACCACTGAATGATCTGTGTGGGTGAGAGCACAGCAATCGTTATCAGAGCAAACAGAGTCAGAGCGTGTGATAATGAACTAAACTTCTGCCTTGCTCGTAGTTTGGACATGGATACACAAAGGACTGGTTATGTAAAGCATTATGCTACACAGCTAGACTTTCATTGTTACTACACAAATTGAACAAGTGATTCTTTTTCTGGAGTTCTCCTTCAGTTACTCCATAGATTAGTGTCCCTTTCTGGTCTGTTGTGATTTGTAGGCAGAACACATTAGATTTGTTGTCTGGCATACAGAGATGCATGTGTGCATATAAACTAGGGATGTCCGTCTTTTGTGGACGAAAGGATTAAACATTGTCACCCTAGTTGGCACCAGAATTTCTAGTCAGTTAAAATGCATTAGTAATATTTTAGGCTGTAGTAGTATTTTTGGCCCTCATTGCCAGTCAAATATTATGTCCAAGCTGTAACACAGCCGACCACTACTAGTCAGAGCTAAAGGAGTAGACTGCTGTAGCCTTTACTAATGGGCCTTCTCTTCTGGCTCTATTGCCCCGATGTAAACAAATACAGTCACTGGATTGCATCTCGTAGGAGCAACGTGTCTGTCAGTTTTTTGATCCAGAAAAAATGAATGAAGGCTGTGCCAGGTTAAACTGGTTAATCAACAGTAGCAATCCATAACTTGCAAGGGGGACAATTTTAATTTTGGCGGACTATTAGTGTTTTCTTACCTTTGGACTATTCGGTTAAACCGATTTTAAATTTTGCGCTTAATAGACTTTAAAAATTGACACAGAGGAACATCCCTACGAGTGAATTATGTCAACTGAAGCTCAAAATGTATTCTTAGCTGGCAGTAGTGCGTTCTAATTTCAGATTTTGAGATTTCATTACAACTCAATTCAATCCTTGAAGGGAAATATTACAAACATGACATTGTTTTTTAGATTTGGATTAAAGGCCTATTAAGACTTCAAGCTGAAAGTTAAACCATTATGTAGCTATTAAGCTTCAAAATCTGTCTTTTTGGAATCTGTTTCTGTACTTGAAGTCAAATAAAATATAACTGACACTATCATGATCATTTCTGGCAGTGTAGAAACATATTAGAAGCAAATATTCCAATAATACATCATATCTTCTAAGCTAAAGTCAGAGCACAACTGTTCAAAAGAAGTGACATGGTTCATCAAATCACACTTTAAGACAATGATAAACATTCATGAAGTTTAATTTGTTCCCTGATGGTGTGAGTGTTGCGACCGTGTTACTGCAGCTGCAGCTACTACTGAAGTGTTTGTAACTATTATGTGCTTAAAAAAAACAGCTGAAGACTCCCACCTGAGCCAGAGTTTTAATGCAATTCTATCAAATCTGTCTCTTTGCCGCGGGAGCTGTGTGCACTTCCTGCTGAAATATTTGCATTTTCATACATCTTCTGACAAATCCTGGGGGATACAGGCCATTAGGAACCTGGGCTAAAGGTACTATACATGAATGCTAAATGAGCTGTTAAATAAAATCACCGTCCTCATATTTCGTCTGTGGGGAGCTGGCAAGCCATGTCCTACTGCTTGCTGTGACTTATTGCTACAAATGTGAGTGAGTGGAACAAATATCTTATTTTCTGCAACATAGGGAGGGCATTACTTGTTACCCATGTTGCTAAAGCATAATTTCTTACTGGTTACACTGATTATTAAATGGTTGTCTAAAATTAAGTGAATATCCAACCATTTCTCTCTTACAGGCTCCTTTTTTGTAGAGGATCCATGATTTTTTTGGATTCTGGATGGATGGCTTAAGCATCAAAGAGTATTTTGCACTGCCTACTGCTAATTTATAATGACTATTTATGTGTTTCTATGAAGAAGTCATGCACATAGCACTTGTCATTGTGTCCACTGTTGGTTGCTGGATATCAATAATAAAGAGGTTCATGAAAACAACCTTTGATTGGACTTCCACAGCGATGAAGTGGTCTCCTGTGACATTCCTTCAAAGTTTCTCTCAGCTTTTTCAGGCTGTTCTCCAGCTTGAAAGTGTAAAATGCAAACTAACTTGGCCTTGAACTTAATGCTTGCTCTCTTTCTCATCCTTCCTCCATCCCTCTTTCTATATCTACCCATCTAAACACATCAAAAAGCATGCTGTTAAAACCCCGTGGTGAGTGCCGTAGAGGCCCCCACTGAGGTATCTGCATGTAAGAGAAGTGTAGAGAAATACTACAACTTTAAACAACTCCAGATCTTGTGAAAGTTGGATTATTATTTCTGATTCTCTTTTATTTCAGTAAATCTGACAGCTCTGTTGGCCTTGTACCAACTAAACAAACCAATTGTTAAGTTGACAGATAACTTCATTCTCCAGGCGGTATCACAGCCTACACAGAAAACTGGATTAGACAGATTTCCAAAAGTACAGCTACTCTGACAGTGCTGCCAGGGGGGTGCAGGTTAATAGTAGCCAGGTTTTTATCAATACATTTGTCAAGGATAAAGATATTCCCCATCACTTTATATTGATAGTTTGGCTTTTGTTGAATTTAAAGGTTCCTTAAAGGTTGGTGAAGGGATGTGTATTGAGAGGCCTCCAAGGCACAGACATACAAGCCGCAAGAATATATATTAATATAGTTTCTCTGTTACTTAACTATCTGAAAGAAAGTGAAACTCATCTCTGCTTGAGGCAAATCAGAAAGTGTTTGGGGAAGTAACCCCAAGACAGTCACGTTTAAAAAAAAAACCCATAAAGATACATGTAACTGGAAGGCATCGCAGCATGGTGCAAGAAGCACGTGTATAGGATTAAGATGTAAAACAGGATGTGTTCTCTTTGCAGCACATTTAACGGACTGAATGAGAAGTCTACTTTAATGCAGAATATTCCAAACTCTTCATTACAAGAATGTCCGCCATAATCATACAGCACATACTGCTAGCAGAACATGCAATGTTTTAATGTTTCATGTACCTGCTGTAATTATCTTTACATACTGGGTATGAAAACATATGCGGATAAAACTGGAGAAACAAGGGAGGTATTAGAGCCCTCATGTGTGTGTGCCTGGAGGCTTGCATAACTTACATCTCTTTTAAAACATTCTGTTAATAGTGTTCTATAACCGTTTTTTTCTGCCAATGCCATTGGCAAGAGACAAGTTTTCTCTACAACATATATGTTTATGAAGCATTTGAATCAGATAAGATCAGACCATATGGACACATAATACCATGGACAGCTATATTTATGTCCTACCGCAACTTCTGTATCGCATACAATGGGTTTTCAGTTTACTGGTATCAAATACTGTCACTCCGCTGTTCATCTCCCTACACTGGCTCCCAGTTACTGCTCCCATCAAATTTAAAACTCTGCTGCTTGCTTACAAAACAGCGACTAAAACGGCTCCTCCTTCCCTGTACTCGCTCATCCAGGTTAACGATCCCTTCCGCCCACTACGCTCTGCCAATAAAAGGCGTCTGTTCCACCCTTCACAATAGGGCCCCAAGTCTCTAGCTACACTCTTCTCCTCTGTCGCATCCCGGTGGCGGAACGAACTACCAAACTCCATTCGATCTGCAGAGTCCCTTTTGCACCTTTAAGAAAAAGCTAAAGACCCAGCTCTTTCTTGAACACCTACGCACTTAATGATAGTATTGATAACAATAGATATGATGATGATGATGATGATGACAAATGTCTTGGTTGATAATGGCGATCTTAGGATGGTTTGAGATGCTGATTAGAACTCTCAAGAACAGCTGTCAATGTTGTGCTTTGCCTCTGTAAATTGCCTCTCAGCACCTGTGTGTCCAATTAGACTTAAAGCTGTTTGTTTGCACTTACTGACGTTGTTTCCTCTTTTTCTAGAGCCTTGCTTGTGTTGTTCTTACTCTCTGATGTACGTTTTGGATAAAATCGTCTGTTTAATGAATTGTAGAATTGCAGAATACTGTATTCTCTGGATTAAAGTATTTACCTAAACACTACAGTCTCTTAGCTTTAGACAGGAAAATAATATTAGAACTGTTATTTTAGAAACTTATGTTAAAAATGGTTAATGTGCAGAAAATATACTGTATACATATACAAAGCTGTGCTCTGCGTGTTTGCAGACCTTTACTACATGTCAGGATTGTTCTGCTCCTTGTAGAGAAGTTGATTTCATTGTGTTCATATTTTTAGACAGTTTTTTAGCCCAAAACATTTCCAAACTCTTTAGACTGTCTTTCAGACAGTTTTTTAAGATTAGTGGATCATATTTTTAGACATTTTTTTCCTTAGGGGAATTCTGAGAAGTATCAAAAGGGATATTAAAGTAAATTATCTGAAAGAGCAGCTATGTTGGGCTTAAATTCTTTATTTTCTCAATCAGTCATCAGCTAAGGTGCATGTCTTAGTAATGCTTAGGGTAATGCTTTTAAAGCAACCAGATTTTTCAGTGTCTGCTTTTCAGTTTTATGACTGTGTTTTTGTTGCATGTTATAAAGCATCACTCCTTAAAGTGAGTGAAGTAGAAGGGCAGCGTGAAAAGAGCCACGTAGCATGAAAAGAGAACACATAGTAGCAAGTTATTTTGACATTTCAGTAATAAACTTTGGAGTAAAATAACTGTTGGTATTGTACAATAATGGAGTGCCAACAGCCTAGCGGTTATGTTGTGCCCAAGTTGAAGCTAAAGTCCTCTTCGCAGCGGCTGTGGGTTCGAATCCGACCTCTGCACTTTGCAGCATGCCATCCCCTCCCTGTCCTATTCAATTAAGGCACAAAGGCAAAAAAAAATATATATATATATAGTAGTATTGTACGATGATAAAATGGTCAGTTAAACCTTAAACTGAATAGTAAAGATGTTGTGTATGGTAGCATTAAATATAACAGTGAGTAGAAATGGCTATAATGCATTGAATCCCTTCTCATTAATTCACTCTATTAAGACTTTACATAAGAAGCTATTCAACTCAAAATCTGATCTTCATCTTTTCTCTGATGCTCTCATCTCACTCTAAATGAAGAAAGGCGGATTTATTTATTTGCATAATTTTGCATAACAGTTTTTGTATTAATTTTCTCTTCATAAGAAATAGAACATTGGCAGTAGTGTTTCCTCTTCTGTCTACCTTAGATATCAGCACTCCAAGCTCAAGTGCAGCAGATGTGTTTTACTCCTTGATTGAACGACACATTTTAAAGTCTCTGAAACTACCCGGTCTGACCCTGCATTTGTCCAGCCCTTAAGAGTATATGGTACTGATAGAAAAATCATGCAAAATGCCTGTTTCTTGATGCTTCCCTGTTTCCAGCTCAGTGACTTCTGACACTTCTGCATAATTCCAAATCAGTGTTCATGAGACTCATCCGGGGGAAGCTCAGATGTTTTTTTGACTGGTTTTTCTCCATTTGATTCCAGGGATTAAAGGGTGGGAAATGATACATTTTACCCAAATAAGATTTGACTGGTGATGTGCTTGTCATGACTCAGTACCAGAGGAAATCATTCTGCAAAGGGATGCCAGCCTCCACAGCTAAACCACTGGGACAGAGAGGAAAATGTGTTTAATGGATGAATTCTGCTTTATGTTACTCATTAGCACTTAATTTCAATGACCTGCAAGGTGTCAAAAATATGCAGAATAACTTTTTTCTTTGTGTTATCTTATTTCCCTCTGTTGCTAGGTTTCCATTAAATGTATTATCCATTTCTGAATATTTGGATGAGATAAATTCAGTCTTATTTGTCTTTTTTAAAATATTTTCCTCTTTTCCTTTTCTTTTTTATTATTGCAGATAAAAACCACCAGAATGAGAAAAAGAATTGCAATGAATTCCGGTACAGTATACAGGTGGCCATCTTTACCCACAGTGATAATTCTTCAGTTCATCCACATCAGAGCTCTGCCTCAGGGGACGGTGATGAAAACACAGATAGAGCCTGTGTAGTGCTTTAACTGACGGGTGGAGAAAAGCCTGGAACTGACACTTAAATCATGGCTTTTTTCCCCCAAAGTATATAAAGCAGTAAATCATATTTGTAACCTTTAATGGCTGGCTTTACATTTGCATGGTTAAAAAATTCAAGGTAGAAGATGACCAAGTAGTGATCTATTACAGCATGTAATTGTTCCAATCGGGATATTTATGATCACAGTTTTCATAGAGAAATTGCTCAATGAAGGACATGAATCATGATCCAGGGCTTTAGAATAGGGGTCACTAACAAAGGAAATCTGTCACATGTGACTTAAAATACCACTAGTTTGCTTTTGCTCCAAATGGCCAACAGATTTGTTATGGATAAATATAACAGAATCCACCATGTATTTCAATATCCAACCATTATATCAAATACAACACTAAGGTCAAATGTTAACAAATGTGGCCATGAATGGGGAATTATTTGAAAATGTATGAGTAAAGTCAGAAAAGAGCCTTACCTTAATATACACGTTTTCCATTTTTCTGCCTAAATACTTTGACATATCCCTTTTTATCTTGATTGATGTCTTGATCCTCTTATCAAAATGGCTGTCAAATAGTTTGCAATTTTGAAGAACGAGTGTAAGTTTTTAGTAAGTGCAACTGGAATTGTAATAAGACAGATCATGTGGAGCTTTTTTGAAATGCCCCTTCTTAAGAACAAGGTCTATACCAGGCATGCAACAATTCTCAAAAAAATATTGAACCGTTCAGTACGGCATCCACGGTTCAATACTGACTTGTGAATTGCGGTCTAAATTGGCTCTACCTGTGTGTGCCTGTGTGTGCCTGTGAGTGCCTGTGAGTCAGCGCGCAGGGATGAGGAATCCCCACCAAGTGAGTTAATAGCCAATCACCACGCGCCAAAGTTTGATGACGCTGACAACAGCAATACTTTTAGCATGGCGAGCAGTGAGGAGCAGCTACGGCTTGAGGAGGCACCGCGGTCTTTAAAGGTCCCATATTATGCTTTTTCTGGTTTTATATGCTCTTTAGTGTGTTTTCCAAGTGTCCTGTGTATGTTTAGGCACATCTATGTGCAAAAATTCAAAGTCCGGCTTCTCCTACCTCCTCCTGTTAGCTGTAGCATTAGCTGCATGTAACGCTCAGTTCTAGCCCCAATCGATAAAAATGTGTCAGTCCGACGTCATTGTCAGTGTGAGATCACTGATCTAAGTCCATTGGCTCGTTGTGGCAAGTCCTGCAGCTCATGTTGAAATTTCCAAGAAGCGTGCTGAGCAACTGACCAATAACGACAGAGCGGATCGGCAGACCAATCAGAGCAGACTTGGCCCACGTGGGGTCTAACAGTGGGGGCACAGCAGAGAGTAGCTGACGGACTCAGAGTGGAGAGGGAGCAAGGAGGAGCAGTACATGAAAACAGACACTTTTTTCGGACTTAAGCTATTGTGAACGTACAAAAGTAGGTACATAGATTACATATACAAATCCCAAAAAGGGCATAATATTGGCTCTTTAAAGTCAGCAGTGTGGGAACATGTAGCTTTCATTGTCGAGACTAATGACAAGGAAGAGAAAACGGTGAACAAAAAAATGACTGTCTGTAAACATTCTTTGACACGTATCGCCTACTTAAATGGAAACACTTCCAACATGACTTCCCATCTGCGGCGCCATCACCCAGCGATATCATTGTCTGGAAGCAGGGTGACCAAACAGGTAACACCGTCATCCAAAAAGCAACAGTCCCTTGCCAGTGCCTTCGTTCAGACATACCCCACACAAAAAAAATAACAAAGGCAGTGGGGGTAATCATCGCCAGGGATTTGCAGCCGTTTTCGGTTGTTGGAGATGTGGGCTTCTGTCATCTTATAAATACGCTGGATCCACGTTACAAAATACCCTCTCGCACATTTTTCAGCACTCAGGTAGTTCCTGACCTTTATGAAACAACGCAAAAGGTTATTGAAAACGGACTTGCTAAAGCACAGAGCCTTGCTATCACGACAGACAGGTGGACCTCACGTGCAACAGAGAGTTACCTCACTGTGACCGTTCACTATCTGTGTGATTGGGAAATGAAGAGCGCAGTACTCCAGACCCGTCCCCTGTATGAAAGTCATTCAAGTGCCCATTTGGCACAGGAGTTAACAAATGCAATAAATATGTGGAAGTTGGAGAGGCCAAACACATCACTCCCTGTAACCACAGATAATGCAGCCAATATCGTCAATGCGATCCGTGAAGCTGATGGACTGGGGCCACAGATTGGTTGCTTTGCGCACGAAATCAACCTTGCAGCCAAGAAAGCAGTGTCAATCAACTCCATGTCCCGTCTCCTGGGGAAGGTCAGAAAAATTGTGACTTTTTTTCACAAAAGCACTACTGCCCACCACGTTTGACTGTGAAGCAAGAGATGTTAAACTTGCCAAGACGCAAGTTAATTCATGATGTCACAACTAGGTGGAATACAATACATGACATGTTTGAAAGATGCACAGAACAGCAGTCCGCCATCTACTCTGCCTTACAGGACAAAGGTCTGAAAACGTCTGTCAAGGACACAGCAATGTTGAATGATAGTGAGCAGAAACTTGCAGAAGCACTGATTCAACTACTCAAACCACTGAAATCAGTGACAACTCTCATGAGCAGTGAAACAACCCCCACCATATCGATGATCCTTCCTCTTAAAGAGATGATTCTCAAATCTATTTCATCAGGAGGTGATGACAGTGCAACAGTCAAAGAAGCCAAAGCGGCCATAAGAAATTACCTGGAAAGGAGGTACATTGACCCTGATCTTCATGATAGTGGTGGGCGATATAACGATATTAGATCGTGAAGGATTTCAACTTGCTGACGGTCTGCCAAAGCAGAGAGATCGTAGAATTGGGCTAATGTGTTTATTCTATCATGCTTCAGTTTATGCTCCGACACAGACGCGTCTCCCTCCCTCTTTTTTTACTCTGTAGCGGTGAAAACAAAACTTAAAAGTTAAGTTCGCAAAAACAACTTCATCCCGGTTAAATGCAACTGTTGTGATATTTTTCCAAACCGACACACTGTGAGCAACAGTTAACTTATCCACATAGTTTGCACAGTTAAGTTTACATCTTGGACAGCAACTCAAGAAACCGTTTAACGAGCCGGAGAGACGTTAACAGTCTGCAGAGAGTCAGACAGAGCGGAGCTCAAACAGTCAGTGATGAGAGATATAACCCCAGTGTTTAAAATGTTGCTGTTGGTGTTTTCTGCTTTCTCTCAGTTTTAAAAAGTTACTTATCAAGCTTCTCCACCCGAAGCTCACCTGTTGTGATAACTGAATTTATAGGGATTACACTAAACAACGTTACAAAGCAGCAGGCAGGTGAGAGTGAGTAACCATGGTGACTGTCTGTCTGTCAATCAACGATGACTTAATTAAACTCTTCTTTCAGTAAAACTTACTTTGATCATGTGTTACAGAATGAACACATTCTGTATTATGTTTGATTATATATAAACCAAACTAAAGTTAGTCCAATGATGTCATAAAAAACAACAAAGGCTGCAGAGCCTGTATGAAGCTACAGCTGTAGGAAATTTGCAGGGCTAAATAGAACAGAAACACAAGAACTCGAAGTCTACATGTTTTTAAATGAATGCATCACTGCGTGAAAATGTTCCTGATGAACATAAAAGAGGACACATAACTAAATCATAATTTCTAAGTGGTGCAGAAAACCTTCAATTTGTGCATAAATATTGATCAAATTGAGGGAAAGACATTTCTGTTGCTAAAGATGTTTTGGGTGAGAGACCTCCAGACCCCCTTCAAAGATGTTTTTCAAATAGATTAAACTTGTCAGCACAGTTTTTGTGCATTTAAAAACATTATACAGGGAAATAAGTTTGGTTGGTCAGTAACTTGCAAATTTGTCTAAAGATCAGTATGAAAAAAATCGTGATTTTGCCCCAAAAGAATCGTGATATGATATTTTTCCCATATCACCCACCTCTACTTCATGACTACCTCCAAAAGGCCACAGCCCTGGACCCCAGGTTTAAATCCCTGCCTTACCTTGATGACAACATTCGTGACAGGCTCTTCAGGAATTCTGTGTCCAGGGAACCTCTGTTGCAAGTGAGAGAATTTTCTCCACTGCAGGTGACATTGTAAGTGCAAATCGCTCTCGCCTTAATGCAGAGAATGTCGACAAGCTTATCTTTTTACAGAAGAACCTCAAAATACAGCAATAGATAGCTGACCAAACTGATATTGCACTTTACAATCTTAATGTAGGCCACTGAGTACAGATTTATTTATTTAAAATGGCCAATTTAAGTTTACTGAAGTACAGGTTTGTTAAGATGGTCAATTTATGTTTACTGAAGTACAGGTTTATTTATTTGAAATAGCCAATTTATGTTTACTGAAGTATAGGTTCATTTATTTGAAATAGCCAATTTATGTTTACTGAAGTACAGGTTCATTTATTTGAAATAGCCAATTTATGTTTACTGAAGTACAGGTTCATTTATTTGAAATAGCCAATTTATGTTTACTGAAGTACAGGTTTATTTATTGAAAGTAGTAAATTTTTGTTTATTATTTATTTTACTTTTGAATTAATATTTCTCTAGTTTGTATGGGCTACCGGCAGCTGTGGGCTGCCAGGGTTAAGCACTTGTCCTTTGGAAGTGTTATTTTATTTTATATGTATTTTATATAGTTTTGTTTATTTTATACCATGAATTTGTTTTTGCTTCAAAGTAAAATAAATAATGAAAAAAGTAGCTGTCTTTCTTTATGCCTTGCTATTCTGTAAAATTAGCCTAAAACACTTAGCACTGGAAACACTTTAACGGCCCGGGCCATCAGAACCAAACCGAACCATGAACCGTGACCAAAAAAACAAGGTACGTATTAAAACGTGGGATGACTGTATTGTTGCATCCCTAGTCTATACTGTAGCGCGCCACAGGAATGAGTCCTAAAACCAGGAAGTAAGTTAGCATTTGAGCGCCAAAAAGTCAATGGGAAATATGAATGGGCTTGTGGTTAAACGCCTGAAATAAGATCTGTGGTTAACAAAAGCTTAAGAGATGTTGGCATTTTGTTAGATGACATAAACTACGTTAGGCAATACCCCCACTTGTGAATTTTGAAGTTTTTACGTGTCCTTAAAAGGCAGTTGCTAACAAATGACTAAATGGAACTCTCACTAGTCCGTGGTGTCTCCTGTAGGTTTAATCTTTAGGTTAAGGCAAATATTAGGTCAATAAAGAATTTATTAAGGTATGCGGATTAGTTTATCCGAGATCGTCTGAAGCATAACGGTAATCCGATAGTGGTGTAGTTTGCGATAGCATAACATAAGCTTTTTATTCCTGTCGGCCGCATTAATGCTTCAAACATCATAAAAATGGTGTTCATTTGTGAAGATTATCCTGCTGAACAAAACGCCTACGCATCAGAAACGTTTGCCACAGAGCTTTTTTTCTGAAATGTTCCAAAATCCAATGGAAAAATCCTTTAGGCAAATTCTCAAAAGACCCCATGGCGATGCTAGTTCCGGGTTGGCCTACAAAAATATGTCATTTGGTCTTTTCCTGATTGTGTTTATGAATTTTGTATTCAGACTGATAAGCAAAGCTATTATAATGCATGTTTAATGGAATTCTTAGTAACTACATTATTTATGTGGTTCTTGGATTCTTGTAACTTTCATAGACTTTCAGAGAGGATTTTGCTTGGTACAACTGCATCTTGTTTATTACTATGAGGACACAGATATAGGCCTAGAGATTAACTGCAGATTTGTTAAACACATTTCTATCACGACGCAGATTCAATTGTTTCAAGTAATCATTACCAGAAATTTGGATTGTATGTCAAATCATTTAAGATGTTTCAATCAAAATGTTTCAAGTAATGGAATAGCTGTGTGTCAATGTTTTCAAGGAAAATTAGTGAATACAATCAGTATTTCAACAAGGTCTTGAAACATCCTTTGGTTTCCATACACGTCCCACTCGGAGCAATGGGCATCATCAGCACTGATTCAGGGATAATTGTTCCATATAGTCGTCTGTGACTGCCGGTTATACAGACCACTGGTTTAATATATAATCAATCTGAATGAATGATGAGCTGCTGTCAGCTCTATTACAAATACAGACTTGACCATTACATTTTTAATTAACCCCAAGTACAACATATCGGAGCGCTCTCCCAGATGTCACCGTGTATAACTCTGGGTAATAGAATAAAATGCCTCCACGTATTTCACATACTGAATTCAAAATCGTATTGGAAAATGACGTCTTAGGCTTGATGAGAGCAGAGTTTGTACTTCTTTCAAGTGATTAAGGCAGTGTCTTTTTTCAACCCTAGTTTCCATGGAAACATGACTTGATGGGCACAATGTGTGCATGTGTGTATAAGAGACTGATTTAATTGTGTGTGTGTGTGTGTGTGTGTGTGTGTGTGTGTTTACGTTTTCACAAAGTCAAGATTAGGAAAGAGATATAGCTGCAAGCAAACCCTAAAACGTTTCCTTTGTGTTAAATAAACATCTACTGCAATAAGAGCCCAGTTACCCTGGCAACCAGTAGCATACAGAACAAATCCAATATAAGCTTATTTTTCAAACATATTAATATATTTCAAAGACAATGTGTTGACCGAAAAGTATTAAAATGTGTTGTGCTACTACCCGACTATATCATCAGACATTAAGGAAACATGGTTGAATTGCTGGCTTCTCCGACAACAATGCAGCAGCCAGTTTGTCCTAAATCTAAGTTTTGATTCTGGTCCAGAATGGTCTTTATTTGTTTGACCAGAAAAGGTAGGCGGTTTTAAGGCACCCCGAAACAGCCGATTCAGATTCCCCTCGGTTTGCCAGATATGAGAGCAGTTATCAGGTCAAACCAACAGGTATTGCAGTAAAGGAAACAGGCAAGAGAACTGGTTAAGATGTAACTGATTCTTAACGACCTAAAAAGCCTTGGCATTTTTCTCATAAGCGCCATGACCAGAAATTTTGTAAAATCAGAATCAATATTGGAGATGTTTTTGATAAATGGAGAGAGGTTAGATACTGAAGCATCCAGTCTCCGACATTGGCAACCGCATGCACATCGACTCTAGAGGGGAGGGGGCGGGGGTTTGCTGAATTTTGAATTTAAAACACTACAAATCAGAGCTCCTCTAACAAAATTGCTTTATTTAATTTTAACAAAACAGTGTGTATCAGACACATGTGAGTGGACAAAAGCAACATAGTGTCTTTTAGGCCGAATGTGAATTCCAGTGAGAGAGCTTTACAGCTTTACGAACAAAAACCTCTTGGAAAGCTGAAGGGAGGACAGTTGCAAAGGGAAGACCTATTTGATGAATAATGCAGTCATAATCAAGACAATCGCAAAAATCTTCCCAGTAAAGTTTTGCACATGATTCTCAGGTTTAATATGCATTTTTTATAGGATGTCCATCACTCCTTTTACTCCCTGAAAATTTTTAAGCACAGGAATTAAAACAGCCATATAAAAGCGTACATCCTTAAAATGTAAACGTACAATACCATATGATACCATATGGCACAGTACGATACAACACTTCATTGTCCTCAGAGGAAAGTTTGTGTTCAACTTCCTTATCTTGTCTTTGACGTGAGTACTGCTTACATTTATCTGCCTCCACTGTGGTTCTCAATAATTTAAAAACAATAAAAACAAACTAACAACAACCCACACAGTGAAGTGAAACACAGTGACAACAGGAGATTGGAAAACTAAAACAAATTATATCAGTTTCAAAAAGTAATGATTGTAAAACTTTTGTATTTCATTGAAATTTTGAGCGTTATAAGGACACAGTTATATTTTGATTGTGCTAATTTGTTTTTAAATAAGTTAAAGGCTTGATATGCAATTTTTTTGTTCCAGCAGATGTCGGCCTTGAGCACCACCAGCATGAAACCAAAACAACTCGCAGTGCATTGTTGTGTTAGCATGCTAGCGATCTTTATAATACTCGTATCTTCACACTGCATGTAAATTTACCTGAAATGACCTAGAAACGCTTACGTGACATTTAATGAAGCAGTGAGTACAGTATGTTATTCTTCTTTTCTCTAGTCACTCAATTAAACAACTTTTATACGCGAGGGGATGAGCCGGCTGGCCGTCCAGGCGATGTAAATAAACTGAAGATAGGACTCAGAAAACTCGGAAAGCATCACAGACAGTGGGACTCAGGTGTTACACTCATTGTAGACAGTTATGACTCACAGATTTATTTTCAGAGGATATACTTGATTTCTATTACATTTAAGTGTGAAAAATCGCATATTAAGCCTTTAAGCTAATTACATAAAGATTAACACAAAACAATAAGAGGGTATTTTTTGTCATGAATTCAGGATCAGCGAAAAGAAAAACATGTTAAATCATTCACTGTTATACAGATCTTTCTCACCCACACTCAAAAATACTATACATAATAAACGCACATGCTACAAGACTGTGATGGAAAGAGGGTATGGGGAGGCTGCGGAGCCAATAAATTCTCTTGATCCTAATTGCACTGTCCTGCTGGGAAAAACATGTACATCATTACAGCCATTAGTTGTAATAATAGCCAATTTAGGGCAGAGCTAGCATGCTCCAGGGGGCCAGCGCCTATCAGCTAACATGGGCTGGTTATGCAACTGTCGTCACATGCGACAAGCTGCAGCTCCTTTCCCCATTTCACAGGACAATGTGACCGCCTGCTTTGATTTCTCTGCCCCCATGTGGGATTGCATTGTGAGGTGTAGAAATTGTATTCTTTCCCGGGACAAAGTGATTTATGATTGGTGGTTGGTTGCCACGTGTCACAGGTTAACGACCATGTATGATGGATAGAGACAAAGCTCGGGGGGGGAGACTTCCAGAACTTTGGAGGAGTCTCTGTGGCTTGAAATCCCTTCAATACTAATTGAAACAACTTTCAAATATATTTCTGGCCACTTTTCTTTATTTTTGGTCTGGTTGTATCTTTAAAAAAAATCACAGGCTGGCTTTACAAAAGAGCGAAGACTAATCCTCTGAGCACATCCTTCCTCCCTGGTACATCTATTATACTGTTCTCTCAGGGTATACACACTGCAGCAGCGGAGCAGAGGAGGTCATCAGTAGTTCAGGCAGCAATTAACTCTGTGCCATTAATTGCTGATTTCAGAAGAATAAACTGTTCAGAAAAATAAGGAGCACAGTGGTATTTGGAAGGCTATGGTTTGATTGGCTTTCATGGTGGCTTAAACTGAACCAGCTCATGCATAATGGCTAACGCTATGCATAAGTATGCCATTAGGTCCCTTTTTGCATATATAGGGATGCATTTAGGAAGACTGTATATAATCTAATATGCCCTGTGTACATTTAATACGCTGGAGAAAGGATTTTATTTTATTATTCATCCAGGTAGCCCATTAGTTATCCTTGACTTTCATTCAAATTACTTTAGCCCTCAGCACCCAGAAAAGGACATAGCTAATCACTATGCATTGCCCGATACATTGTGGTAGTACAGGATGTGTACAAGCACAGGTCAAGAGGTGCAGGTCATTTACAACCTCTGTCGGCCAGGGGTTGCGTGGGTGAACCTGGATGTGATCTCTTGAGGCCTGCGAGGGACAGGAAAAAAGGAGAGGGCCGTCACCAATGCAAAAGAGAGATTAAGACCTCTTTGCCTCTCAGAGGGAAGTGATTCTGAGGCAGAGCTTTCTCTCTACAATTAGCTCAAGGACTGAACTTTATTCTTTTGTAGCAGAAGAAGAAAGGACACTGTTGATTCATTTAGACAGAATAGAGTTTGCGGCCTATGAACCATTTTGGAAATGACATAGAAGAAACTAATCACAGAAAATCCAGCAGCCTCGAAGACAAGAGAATAGAAATGACAGGCTAATTAGTTTGGTTCCAGCCGGGTTTAGGACCAAAAAAAAAAGTCCTGATGCTGTGCAGTGAACTGGCATGTAATGATGCAGCAGTAAGATTGCCAGTGTGGCCCTGAGACCCAGAATTTTCTGGAGGCATGGGAGGAAAGAAAGCAAAGCTGTCCCCCATGACTTAACAATGTTTGTTTCACCATCTGATATTTGACATAATGAGCAAAAGAAAAATCTGTGTGCTCATTTGTGCATGTGTGTGCAGGCTAGTAATTTTCTAGCATAAGCATAGATTAGGTAGGTGGTAATAAATGGGGGGAAGAAACTGGGGGCTCCATCTGGTGCTTGGCACTACAACTTCCCCTGTCAACAATCCCTAATCACTGGAGACAGGGCCTATTAAAGGACACAGACTGAGATGTCCGGCTCTCAACGGGGCCCCCTCTGAGTGCAAATCATTACTCTCAGTGTGTTAAATAAAGAGATAGCTGCAGCCCTCTGTCTTGTCAGCACAGGTCATTAGCCAGTACAAATATGTTATGTTGTGACATTAAGGTTAAAGGATTTGGAGTAATGTAACAGCAGACCTATTAGGAAGAAGGGAAATGTAAATAAATTAAAGGAAAATCCTCAAATAAATGTACATTTTCCTGTTCAATGGAGGGAGAAGAACCCAAGCTAATTTTGTTCCAAACTAAAGCAAACACTGTTTTATCACTTTGTGTTAACTATCTGAGGTCTTTAAGGACTAATAGGATTCAGATTAAGTATAAAATATTATGGTTGAGTTAACAATTATAACAACAATTATTATATTGCAAAATTGTAAAAAAATAAGGAAGCACCTACATTTCAAAAATGGAAAGCACTGATGAAATATATTTTGAGTATTGAGAGGACAGTGTCAGAGGAAAACAATGTAACAGTATATGGAGCACGATTTATGAAGCTCAACCAGCGTCCAAAAACTCAAATGACCCCTTCAATCTGTCCTGGTGTATGTCAGTTGACGCGTATGCATGTGTCTGTTGTTTGTAATTGTAATTGTTGGTGTTTGCGTATTGTGGATAAGTATATATTTATTTATGTTTGTGGGTGAGGGATGGAATACAACCTATGAGACAGGTTTTGATGTAGATGAATGGTAGTTGTGTCTATCAATGAAACCTGATTTTTTTTTTCCTTTTCTTAGGAAACTCTGATCATTAATTATGTTGTAACATCGTATGTACTGATGTACTCAGACCCTCACTCATTCAACAGTTAAAATTATATTTCAAAAAAAGTTTACAATAACAAAAATAATGTATGTTTTTCCTAATTTGTCACATACTTTGCAAGAGTGAAGCCATGATTTTATCTGATCTTTCTTATCAAATACTACTATGGTCATTTGGATGTTGGAGTGATTCAAATGGACGGGCCACTTTTAAGTTATGATAAATAGTTTAAGAAAGTCAGGATCACCAGGCCACTTCTTGATGTTCAGATTTTAAGTGAAAGTGACAGCTGACCGCCTCAATCATCATGTTGTAATTAAAAAAACATGGATGTCAACCAATTCAAGAGGAAAAAAAGTACTCATAATTTTAAGTGCTTTGGGCTGAAGTGGCCTCCAGTTATCTCTGCTGAAAAAATGTAGCATTAACACTTCCTGTGCACCACATGCATATAAGTCTTTCTGTCGTTTTTACGTCCTACAAAATGCTCTGTTGTCTAACCGACACTTTTGATAATTTCCAGAACAAGGGGAGGGAAATAGCAAGAGACTGAGCTAGAAAAGAAATGAAATCTTACATAGAAAAAAATGTTTTGATTGCTTTCACAAAGTTCTGGTTAAATAGGAATTTAAAGATCTAGTAATCAGTCATTCAGGCTGTATCACACATAGCCCTTATTGCTTCACAGCAGACTGCCGACGGCAAGCAATTGTGCAAAAAAAAAAGGGGGCTGAAAGAAAAATGAAAATAACATTTCCCTGGAGTCTATGGTTTAATAATCAAGGAAAAATACAGAGCTGAAAAACTCTTCTCAGTGACGTGCTGCTCTTTCTTGTTAAGGGTATCACACCTTTCTGTGGAAAAAGAACATGTTTAACACATAACACATGTCACTTATCTTTTGTGTGTATGAGGATCGCTGACAGATGTCTGTGGCTTCACCTGATTGGCCATATTTTTATATTCTGAGTAAAAGAGCATGTCATCTGTATCTGTAAGAGTTGACTTTTTATTGCCATTCAGGAAGTCTTTTGCATTGTGTTTATTTTGCAAGTCGGTATCACAGTGATGATAAAAATAAGATTTATTGCGCACTGCTAATAAAAACAGAGGACAATGTGCAGATTGAGGCAATGCATGTCACATGTCTCTCCTCCTGGATTTTAAAACTGAACATGAGTAGAGGATGCATACTTTTATTTTTTCTGACTGTGGGGACATCTGATGTTTTCTCTTCACAGATGAGGACATTTTGCAGGTGAAACAAAACTTATTTAGGTAGATACAGGAATTAAGGGTGGTGCTGATCTGAATAAACAATATGACAAACAATACTTTGGCCCGTACAGGAAAATTTAGTGTGAGGGCTTTAAAATAAACATATTGGTAAATGGGCTTGAGCTTGTTTAGCGCTTTTCTAGTCTTCTGACTACTCAAAGGGCACCGCAGATTACACCTACCCATTCAACCCCATTCACACACTGATGGCCGAGGTTTCTATGTAAAGTGACCATCAGAATTAACTGATCCCATTCATACACGCAGCTGCCGAAACAGCGAGAGCAACTTGGGGTTAAGCGCCTTGCCTAAGGATACATCAGATATGTAGCTGCAGGAGCTGGGGATGGAACCCCTAACCTTAAGTTGAGAGACGATCAATTTTACCAACTGAGCCACAGCCGCTATCAAAGTTAGCCATTAAACAACGTGTTGATTGTCAACCAAACATCTATTTTGATTTGAAAAGCTAAACAGACACTTTGCAACACAACTCAAAAAGCTCAAGTACACTGAGATATAAAAATGATGTATATGTTGAATCTCAATGATCAGTGAAGAACTGTGTCTCCAAATGTTCAAGATGGATTTATGTTTGTGTGTCGATACCACTTAGAGCCGGCCTCTCTCTGTCCAGTCTTCCATTTAACCTCGAGAGCTTTTACTTCAGGTTGATGTGTGCTGTTGAATGAGAGAGCTTATTGGGTTGTGTGTAAGTGGATTTGGCTGCGGCGATGACCGAGGCTTTGCACCAGAGACCTCTCAGACAACACATTTTAAAAGCAGGGAAAGCCAGTTCTGACCGCCTGTCAACTTAAAAGCCATTAAAACAAACAGCACGATGAGAGATGCAGGGCGAATATTGACTCTCTTTTTCTCTGGGGAAAACACAGCAGAAGGAAATAGAGGAATGTCAGAGAAATGTGAAGAGGGGAGAGACACAGGTTGTTTCCAAAGGAAAAAGAAATCCACAAACAAAAACAGGTTTTTGCAGAGAATATTGATAGTTTCTCCTCAGAGACAGATATGCCAACAACCTGAAATGTCTTATAGTTATCACAGCCTGTGGTTACAAAAACTCAACCCCAACACTATATTTGCTCCTGTCCCTTTCTGCATCCATCATTTCCTTTCATGTTAGCTCTGCAGGATAAACTATTTAAAGGACAAAAAGGGCGGTCTGTGTTCATTCTGCGAAGCTCCAAACTTTTAATTAGGACAAGCCACGAAACAACAACAACATTAACAATAGAATACAAAAACAATAAAAGGGTAATTATCGGGAAGCCATACTCTGGCTGCCAAGAACACCATAAAACTAATTACCAATGGCTGACAGCAGATGGTTTGGGGGTTGCAAGTTAAACTAGGAAGGTATATGTACATCAGAAGAGGAGTTGTTGATTCCAAAACAAAGCCGTGTTTGTAGTTCTGCCGGGTCTTTGTCTTTGCTGCAGCGACATTTGGAGTGACAGAGAAGTAGAATGATTGACGGTTTCTTTTTAGAATTCAATTAAGGCAGCAAGCTGGCAGGATATTCAGCCCAATTCTCACGCAAAACTCTTTTTCACTCTTATATGATAGAAGATAAGAGACGCGAAAATACAGAATCAGAAACCCCTTCCACACACACTGCGCTGCTGGAGATTTCCTAACGTTGTCCAGGTGGGTTACATATTTGTTCACACCAACCTTAAGTGGACGTCCTCCTACCGTCCTCCCCCAATTTTCTCCAGATACACTTTTTAAGATTTTGGTTGAAATTGCCTCTAGGTCCTCCTGACAGACATCTGTAGCAGTTGTAAGCATGTAAATGATGAACCAATCACGTCTCCCTGTGTCCCTGCTCATTCTCTACCCCATGCATGCACAAGCCCACACTCAAAGCACGAGCTGAGCTCCACTTCTTGACCAATGGCACTTGTGCATGTAGGTGAGGGGGCGTGGCTTTTGAGGGAGCACAGAGGGGAGGAGGTGGGTGCAGACGGAGCAATGAGGGAATGCTACTTTCAAAATCATGCTAGTTTTCAAAAAAAATACCAACCCTGCCTTTAAATGTCAACATGAAGTCATGGTGAACTGATGTGGTGAACATAGTGGAACGTTTGACGACGTTAATGTCGAGCAAAGTTTCGCTGCTTTCTACTCTTTACTCCTTGTCTCAGTTACCTCAAATATGTTTTAAAATTTAGTGTTTCATATGTATGTTGGGTGCGTCTGTGTACATGTTGTAGAGAAATTAACCCAGAAACAGTCTTCAGTGTGCAAGACTTCGAAGACTCCTATAAAAGTGTGTCTGACACAATCTCCTGCTGTGTGGAAAATGTGTGTAAGGCAGTTCCTCAAACTTCAGGAGTTGATTGTCCTGAAATAGTCTGGAAATTGTCCAAGGGACTGCAGTGCAACTAGGACTTTTAGCCTTTAAAGTTCCCATGAAACTGAACTTTGAGACTTCTGGAACAGGATAAAACCTATAGAACCAATCACAAGAGAAGGAGGGACCTATGGGATACATTTGATTTGATTGTTAGCTTTAAAAAATATTTCCAGTTACGGTTATTTTGATCTAAAAATACTCAGATAGTGCCTTATTGAAATAGATTTGGCAGATTTCATTAAGGGCATTTTAAACATTTTTGAAGTACTTTCAGATGTTATGAGAAGTGATTATTATCTGACGCCTAGAGTTCAAGAGGAGTTTAAAGCTGAGGAAAGGCAACTGAATCTGTCAGTTAAAGCGCAGAACAAGTAAACATGGCCGAGTAAAAGCAAACACCCAAGGCGTGATTTCCAGTTTCCTGTACGCCATGTCACACTGCTGATGGTGAGGTTTATTTATGTGAGAGTAGAGTTATAGCACGTTGGCAGCCAGTTTAAAGATTCCATTTTTTCATTCAGTATAAAGCTGTCGAGCCATTATCCATCTTGCTTTTAAAAGTTGGTCTTTTCTCCTTATATGGTCACGTTTAGCCTGCCTGTAGAATGAAATAGGGCTCTACTTATTGAGTTTCAGGACTGATCGCTCAGGGCCCATTTAAAAAGGCAGAACCTGGAACATGTTGAGGACACCACTTTATATTCCTGAAAGCATCATGGCTGCATTCCAAAAGCACTGGAATAAATGTAATTAACAATTATGGTCTGCCCTGCTTGACATCTCATTATTTGAGCTTTCCTGATGTCCTTCGCCTTTCCTGTCTGCATCTGTTCTCCTGTGCCGTGGAAATGTTTTAGTCAGTCAGAACACACAAAGACAGCTGTTGGGGAGGAGCGGCGAGACAGACAAGAGTCTAAAGGCAACACTTGTGTTTAAGTACATTTTTGGCTTGGGCATCAAAACCTAGGGGGGTTGAAAGAACTTCCAGCAAACAAGTGGATTAGAAAATCCATTTGTGAGCCCCTGACACTGTGCTGCCCGCTGATATTCTGACATAAAAAGAGTAGGTGGGTATGTGGTATGCACACATCAAACACACAGTCAAACATGGCTGTCTGCGGCAAGCCATTAGGCCCAGGTGAAGTGGCTGATGGATGATATCTCTGTCTGCCTCGAATCGCTCACATCCAGCTTGCGTGACTGGATGAGGTCTTGTAGAACTTCTCAAAGTCATCGAGTGAGCTGACTGTCTACTCTAGCTCACCTCTGAGCACAGTGACAGAAATACATTTTTCTCTCTTTTTCTCTTTGTGTTTGATGCAATTGCCTTAGGCTTGCTTATAAAATGACTTCATCCGTACACGTTACAAAAGAGGATTCTTAAAAAGCTGTGTTATTTACATGCAAAGGCAAATCTCTAGTTTGTCTTTTTCAATGCTTTCTTAACTTAACCGCCAAAAATGTGAGCTATTCCAGAGCCTCCAAAACTGGCTAAATTGCAGTACCACTTATTGGTGAGGATGACAGTCCATGCAACAATCTAATTCAATGACTGGCAGAAAGTGCAAATTATGGACTAAAGTTTTTTAAAATTAATGATGGAAACATTTTAATCGCATGGTATAAAAAGGTACTCAGTATAAGTCTATTCATAGTTTACTCAAGTACAGAAAAACTCAAGTCAGTATCAGAATCAGTTTTAGAAATATAATAAAATAAATTATCCATAAGACAAACTGAGGGACACTGTACTAAAATAGCAGTATATTGATTTAAATTCTAAAAGGCCATCTACCTGATGCATCTGCAAGCAAAGAAAAACCTTGTATCTCATTCAGTGATTGCAATATAAAATCAGGATAACATTCTTCACTGTTGTCGGGTGTGTGCATCAAAGAAAAATTATGCATGACTGATGAAACACTTGCAAAACTAGTTTTAAGCACACTACAGTGAGTTGACAGAGCAGTTCTAACATGGTCATACAGAAGGCTCTTCATTACTCCAGACAAGCTTCATCTTTGATTCAAGGCCAATCCCACTTACCAGTTAAATTATTCAGTCTGTTTTTAGAGAAGTGTGCACTATAAGTGTGATAAGGAGTGGGCATTTTAAAGAGAGCCCACATAATTAAAGTAATAAGAAATCGCTTGGCAATTATTGTTAAAATTAGGGGCCAATACAAAATACTTAACTAGAAAAGTATAACTTACTATCTAAATGAACACAGTTTTTCAATGACTTGCTGTCATCTTAATCACGCATTAAATATTTCATCTGGCCAAGTATTTATTACGTATGATCAGTGTCTATCAGAAGCTCAGGGGGCTATAAGTTCCCCAAGAAATGCAAAGTAGATACTTGTTTCACAATGTCTACCATGTCAAGAGCTCTTCTCAATTTCTCTCTTTCTCTCTCTCGTGTACTTGTCTTCCCCCATGAAAGAGGAAACCCAAACCTCTATGTATTTGGATTTAGTGACTTTGACACTTGTACAAAGTGATTCTTTCAAAATCTAGATTATTACTCTTGCCATTTTTTTGTTGTATTCTCCAGCTTCAAGACTTACACATTGCTCTTTTGGTTGCCTCTATGAAATAGTTTGCCAAATCACATTGTACCACTGTTAAGAAATGCTCCTATGAAAGACCCATAAATACACAATAAGAAGGGCTGGATGAAGCCATTTATTTTTACTCAACAGGTGAATGAAGCACTTTTGTTTGCTTTAAAGTCTTAAACAAACCAAAACGGTGGTTGGTTTTGATCATTAGCATGTAGCAAATTTGCTTAAATATATAGTTGCTTGTAAAGACGATGACTTTGAAAGTGATGACAAAGGTGTTTTGTGAAAATGCATCAATATATATCCAAAAAGATGATACTATCTTAGATGGTGAATTCATCATCCTACCTCAACAGATCAAATTTAGAATGATTTTGCATGAAGCTGACTAAGTGAGTAAGTACTTTTTTAACATCTTGCTCCTAAAAAGCTAGTTCGATATCCCGACTTTCAGTTCCAGTGTTACTCAGAATAGAACGGGTGTTTACAGCAACATTAAAGGTGGCCTCTTTTTGTCAGAAATCTATGATTCTCCGTGCCTCACTTTTCAAGCTTGAATATCTCAGGAGCTGGAAACTTTTTTATTTCAAGTCAAGATCTCATAACTCCAGAAACATTTACTTTCAATGCCTCAGCTTTTCACCATCCGGCTGCATCATATCAATGTTTACAGCATGTCTAGATGTAAGACGTTTTGTGTTTAGCCCGGATAAGTAGGGTAAGGAGTATTTTTCTCCCACGGCAGCAGAGATCCTTGCTAAGAGAGAAAAAGAAGATACACTTAGAACGGATCAATATCGCCTCAGACCGAAGTAGAATGGATGACACGTCTGACCCGCCGAACTTGTTGGGACAAAAAGTCATCTGACCATTATCGGAGCACTTGTGCAAGATGTCAACAGTAGCAGAGTGCAAAAGGACAGAGCCTCTCGAGCTGCTTGTGGAGGACACAGACTCTCTCAAAAGTAAATCAATGTTGCAAGTAGCCAGCCAAGATCACTTTGACTATTTAATTTTGTCAAGTGCTTGAAAACATATTACACACACGTAACACTGACTGAGAAGACTGAGTAGACCGTTTTGTTTAATTGCTGCCAGTCAATAAGATTTTGTTAATAGATTTGATGGAGACTGTTCATGTAGGCTACTTTTAATCAAACCACTTCATTGTATTGATCAGTTCAAAATGTACACTTGTCTTCCTCTTCCAGACAAGAGATATTTTGCTCAGGGGGAAACTGTCCTATAATTAAGAACCTGAAAACCATTAAAGTAGACAGTAGCTCGAGCCTCTTTAGTTTGGTGTGCAGAGCCTGTGATAGTCCATTACTTTGATCTACAGGTCACAGAGGAACAAAACTCAATAGGCAGGCTTAGACGCTGTTATGAGCTGTATCAAGTTCAGGTGGTGCCAACTCAAAATCCATGACTTTTCTACAGTAAATCAGCTGTAATTTCTCAATACGATGGAGAAGGCAGATAAAAATAGCTTTAAACTGTCACAGTGCATCACTTCAGTAATACAGCTGAGCGGCTCGATGGTGGCAGAATAAATGAATAGGAAGCCCCAACTCCAAACAGCTCCATCTAAATCCCCATAAAAAGGTAACTGCGATTCACATTTGAATTTCAGTGTTTGTTTGTTTTTTGCTGGTAGAGGTTCCAAACAAGCTCAACCAAAGTTGAGGTTCCTGAACAGCGAGGACAGATTGGCAGACGCTGCTATATAAAGGACGCTGCTATTCCATCTTGTTACTCTGAAGCATATGTCCTTTTATAACCACTTCAACTGTCAGTTAAGCATAAGCACCAAAATTATATAATATTTTAAAACTTTGTTTATGAAGTTTTCAGTCAACCTTAGACAGCCGCTTTGTATTGACAAACTTCATTACCTGTCTTTACGAGACAACGGTTTATCAACATTTTTATTTCATACAGAATTAAGGTCACAAATGATCAAACTTAAATTTCTGTCTACTACCTGCTTTTTGTAACATAGCAATGAGTAAGGTATTTTACCTGCTTTTGGAAAGTGTCTCGAGATGACACTTCTCATGAATTGGCGCTATACAAATAAAGATTGATTCATTGATTGATTCCAAGGCCCAAAAGGATACGTAACCCGGAGTCTCATCCAAATTGGACGTACCCAGAAGACCTCCAAAGGGAGGTGGCCAGGAGGCATCTAATCAGATCCACAAACACTTTCTGTGTGTGACTGCTCTTTGGTGGGACTGGTCTGTTTGGACAGTAACGGTGCTGTGGAAAAGAATTTCCCCTTGGGGACAATAAAGTCTAAAGTCTAAATTCTAAAATCTAAAGTCTAAGTCTAAACCACCTTAATTGGGTCCTTTTGATTAGGAATGGGCAGCGTTGGGCACATTACTCGATATTAGTAACTAGTTACAGTTATTAGTAACTACTATCACAAAGTAACTGAGAGCATGTATCAAGTTAAGTGGGAAAGTATTTTAGCTTTATTTTTGCTTCAATGCTCATATTAATGTTCACATTATTAAATGTTGCTGTGGCTGAATTGTGTTGTGACAACTTGCAAATTTCAAATAACACTGTAGTCATTTTTAATTTGTAGGTATCTTACTAATTAGATATTCAACCAACTCAACAGACATGAAGCACGACACGAACAACACCACACCTCCATCTGTCTATCAGTCTACTAGTCTAGCTTACAGGTCATGAAGTAGGCGGCGGTGTTTGAAATCAAGTCGGCTGTTTGTTTGAAGTGTCTCCTCCTAGGTCGTCCTACTACCGTGAGCTGCACCTGGGACATTGGTTAGGGTTTGAACGTAGATGGACTAGATTGATTAACTCTCAGCCTCCTGCATTTAATACAGTCCCTTGAAATGTTCAGCCACTTTTTATGGAATATCTGATAAGACGGTCTTTCTATCCTGAGCGACCACACACCTCTCCCCCACTCAAAACAAACAGATCGAGTTAAATGACTAGCAGTTCAATGACTAGCCAACCTTTTCTGGTTTATTTTTATAGATCAAAAGATACTGGTAAAGTGATAACAAGAAACAATATTCAAGTAATCCACAAAAAATCTTTTTCCAAATCTTATATGACTGAAACCATTCTGGATACAGCCTTAGTCGCCATGAAGTTTCTTGCCAGACACAAAATATCTTCCAAGCTTCACAAATCATTTGTCTTGTTTATTTGTTTAGTACATTTGTGCTCTGTGTCTGCATCTCCCAAACAAGAACTGAAAGACTGGCTTCTTTTCAACAGCCATTACTTAAGCACATGCTACTTCCTGGCTATGATGTATTGTGTACACTACTCAAGGCCTTCAAAGATTACTTTGTTCTGTTTTTAGTTTTCACCTCTGGTAACAAATCTTTTTTATTTTTTTTAAATATCTGCCCTTTCAAACAGCCCCACATTCACTTTTAAAAGAAACTAAAAATTTTAAAAGAATGTTATTCGTTGCTTCAATATTTCAAGTGAGTTGAAAATCAGAAAGTGAGACGCAAAGTTTTTTGTACTTTGACTGAGAGCATGAATGGATGCTTTGAAGGGTAAAAGCTAAAGGTAACACAAAAAAGAAAGAAAGTTTTAAAAAATCCTCAGTATTTCCTTGTGTTGGCTTTGCATTGTGCTTTCATAAGCACTGGTATTGTTAAGAAGACTAGTTCACCCACCAACTAAAAAGTGCTCTGGACATTCAGTAATTGTAGCAATAATAACCAAAGAGCACTCAAAGGATGTTATCTTGTCCAAGGCTGCACAACTCTGAACAAAATGTTTTTTTTTATAATAGAAGAATTTCAAATCTGTAATATACCTTTTTCGAAACAAAACAACAGATGAAGAGATGGGACTGGAAACATGATGTCCTTGGTGGGAGTAATGACAAAAGAACAAGAAAAAGATATAGCCAGAATACAGAGTCTCTGCAGACACACAAAGTGACACAAAGTGCATGGTGCTTAAAGTCACAAGTGGTGGAGTTCTGAATAATGCTTTTCAAGGGGAAATCCTTCACAGTCATTGTTTCTTTGATGACAATGTTTTTCACTAACCTCCTGTTTAATTAAAGCAGATATTTGTGTTTTTAAAGCTAATTGCTTTAAAAGCTAACCCAAAATTAAAGAAAACATTTTTAAATATTGTCTACTATTCCACTGCTTACTGTATCTTTGCATATTAACAAAAATGTGATTATTTAAAAAATGCACTGATTCTGAAAATGAGGAGCGATACAATGTTTAAAATAACGATGTAGCTGATGGCCGATTCAGCTACTGATGTCTGTTCATCATGTCTTTGTAATTCTTAGGGTTTGTTTGTATATTAGGGAATGAAGCAAATGCGGAAGTGCAAAATCCTGCAGTTTGTCGAGTGATCGCTTGAGGCTGGCTCAAACAGCCCCTGAAGTAACTTTAGCCTGGCTCACACTGTGCAATTTTTCGGGGGTGGCATGTCAGCTTACACTGTAGGACTGAATCGTTTACGTGCTCACACTATACGACCCAATTGTCGGGCACGGCCGGAGAGCTCACACTGTTCAAGTGAAATTGGGATGGAGCGTTGACAATTGTTAATAAAGTTTCACTTGAATACTCCAATGGACGGCGGTCCGTGAAAGAGAAAGAAGTGGAAGTTGTTGTAGGATATAGGAAAGTTGATACAATCGTAGACATATGGATACCAGTTTCAGAAAAGTGCTACACTAATGATCTGTACCGGAAACTCGACAAAAGAAAAACGCCGGGTTGCGTCCTGCCACTGGTCGCCATGACTACAGTCACACACAACTTCTGCCAGACCCTTTCATGATGTAATCGTCAAGATTTTAAATTCTAAATATCAAACATATTTGAAATAAATCGGGCCGTCAACGACGATCAGAGAGCAGATCGGGGAGGTTAAGATTGGATCTTTATACCACTCACACTACAAGACAATCTGAGCAGAGAATCGTTTCCGAGCAGCCTTGAGTCTGGAGCGACCCTGAGATTGTCGGGAAGGAGGAATCGGAGCTCAAATCGACCCGTTATCCTACAGTGTGAGCCAGGCTTTACACACACAACCCATTCAAAAACGCCCTTTTTTAAAGCAGAAATGATCATGTTTACAGCCTGGTACAAAAACGATATTGGTCTGATTAGTTATTGTCCTCATGGGAACACCGTTTGCATTTTTTTTTTGTCAGGGAAAGAAATTGATCTTCTATCTAATTTCTTCATAATTGAAGATAATAATGTGTCATGTATTCAGTATTGTGGTACTTATTGTATTCTGACTGAAGTAGAGTGTATTAAAACATCCCTAATCTATATCTTTAATGTCCTCTAATAAACACTCTTCAACAGCGTTCATCTGGCTGAGATATCTACATGCAATGTGTTTGAAACTCCTTTAATGGGTTCAGAAATTGGTTTTCCTTTTTCCCACAACTGGGATAAGCTCAAGTGATTTGTCTCTGTAATTACCGCCTTAATTCTGCAGCAGCAGTCTGAAAAAACCTCCTTGGCCTTCTGTACGGCAGCACCATTATAATATCTGATTTCAGTGGTTTTAACACGCAGGTACAATAAAAAGGTAAATGATGCAGAGTCAGTCTCCCTACAGAGAGCTACGCCCTAACTACAGCAATGAATTTACAAAAGCCCTAGGGAGCTAATTATGTTACATTTCAGGGGAAATTCATTTAAATCAATCTACTTGAAAACGTTACCTTCTGATGCACACTATGGGCCCCTGTGGCCCACTCCTTCTCAAGGTAAGGACAAACAAAATTCGATGTTTTTTTTTTCGTTATCACAATTATGTTAAGATATGAGGGGTCCAAAATGAATCATCCTTTATCCAAAGTATTCTCATCATGCAATTCTGCAAAATGCTGCTCCGCCTCTTTGATGGGATGAAAACTACTCTGATTTAAAAGGCAGTGGGAACATTGTTGTCCTTAGAATTCAAGTCTTCGTCTTATGCATTTATTAGGCGTTCGAAGAATTCCCATGTCAGTTGAACAACAATAATCTTTTCATGATCACTCCCTCTAGATTGCAACTGTCACTTGATGTGACAACAGCAGCCCAAACGTTAGTGTGAGAACATCACTTTTTGCAACACCTTAATCAGCGCTACCAGTGACAGTTTGACACATAGAGACTTTGTTTTTTTTTTCTAATGAAAAGAAAATGTCCACAATCAGCCTCTTGTTTTTGTTTCACTAATCTGAACCGCTTTGATGATTGTCACGCTCAACTAAATTTAGGCATCAAACTGCTTTGCTACTCCTTTGAATGAGCTGCATATACCCATTAACCGCAATAAGCACTGGAGGTGCACAGAACAGTGTATCTCTGGTATCAGACTGTACCCTCCATTAAATTCAAATCTAATCCATTGCAAGCAGTGTGACATTTTATTAACCCTATTTACAGTGAAAACTGTATTTTTAACATTATCTTCACTCAGAGAAATGAGAGGTCACAATCCCCAGTGTAGCATCAAAATTAAAACCACGGATCAAATGCAAAACTCAACAGATTCGTTAATTAGCTTCTTCTATTTGTTGTCTCTTGAGTGAAATAGGAAAAACATCATTGCTGCTCTGTCTATATCATCTGCTTTGGTGTTAGAAAACACATTATATATTGATTTAGAATTCCTCACTAATGCAAAAAGCCATCTCAATTCACAGATATTTTACATGTGTTCCCCCTCTTTTAATTGTTTTAACCAGCTGAGGTTTCTGAAGCTGTACTATGGCTTACTTATAGAGAATCAATAGATAGTCAGGGTTGTTTTCAGTGTCAAACTTTAACAAAATGAAGTTACACAAACAAAACCCTGTGCTTAATGTACAAGTCTGCTGTATTGATCCATCCCCATCGACCAAATACAATAGCAGGCAAAGAAGCAATGAAGCAACAGTATAGCCTATGTGATGCGCACATACCTAAAGCCAAAGAAGCACAATCATTTCAGTGATCAAACCTGACTCACCATCAGTGTTACTGAAGATTGTGAGGGTCCCTGTACTGTAGCACAGTCTAAAGATGAATATCCCTCCTGTCATAAGTGCAACTTTAGCAGTGAAAAGTCTCTTTCCAAGGCCAGCTATGCCCTCTCATTTTGGCAACAAGCTGCACTTTCCCAGAGTGACACTTTAATGTTGTTCAGACAGTCAGTGTGGACAATATTGTTTGCCATGTAGTGAAACATTCAGGGTCCACTGATGTTGAAATGTATAATCTCTCTAAAAGGCTTCTCTGTCGTCTATGTTGTAGGGGGGGTGGAGGAGGTGGTTGACGGGTCGCACCTGAGCAGCACAAGCCAGAGCTTTGTTAGGCACAGGTGTCTGAACTTCCGTATTTACTCTCATGGTAAAATGATTCCTCAGCAGCTGAATATTTCTCAGTTTCCATGGAATTAGTAAACTAACGTAAAAGAAAACCACTGCTAAAACGTCTAGAAGATTAGCTAGCTAACTACATTTTCGCGCGTAATGATTGTTGTTACACCAATTTTCATCCCATCAGACACAATAAAAAGGTTAAGTTCCACTCCGTCATTCTACCCTAAAAATGAATTTATTTAGTCATTTATTTATTTTTTTATACCTATACAATTCACAGTTGTTATTTATATTTAATCTTGTGTTATAGCATTCAATGTTATTATTTTCGTTATTTTTTTTAGGGGGGGGGGGGGGGGGGTTGTCCTTTTTAGGGTTTTAGGGTGCTCCACCTTGTTAATTATCACCCCTTGTTTCTATCCTACCTTATCTAATTGATCACTTCGATTTTTTTTGATTACTCAACAACAAAGGCTAAAGAAGGCTTATTTTTCACTGCAGTATGTATTATGGTTTGCATTACTATAGCCTATTGCTATGCTACTTTATCCTGGTTGCACTCCCCTTCAGTCACCACTCTGGACTACAAAATGTGACTGTAAGCAGTGGTAGAGCCAGGTCAGAGAGGATGTGTCACTGCTTTTCCAAAGCATTTTCAGTAAAGGCACTCAGGCCAAGGACTTTAGAGATAGCTCTGGGTTAAATTGAAGTGCTGCCAGGACCACAGTCTAATCTCATGGAGCGGTAAGAACTTTTAGGGGGAACTTGAAAGAAAACTCAAAGCAAGGCCGTTAGGGTATTACATGTGCAAAGTGTTTATAAATCTTATCTGAAAAAGATTACTTTAGACCTTTTTGTTTTATCACATAGTTCCCTGGCGCCATCATTTCAGGGAAAAGCTGACTGAAACTTTGTTCTGACATTTTGAGTGTGTGACAATAAGAACTATAGAACTAGATCGTACATTTTGCTTTGTTTGATTTCCTATAGTGCAGTCTAAGTCCAACTATTATAATGACCCAACTGAGCAACTGTCACCTTCAAGTTTGCAGTGCAGTCAATTACAGTGCTACATCTTTAAGAAGTCATATAGCCTGAAGGAAGCCAAGCAGGATGCTGACTAATTTCTATATTTGTGGCATGTTTTAAATGGAGAGCTTTAAATAATAAAATGAAAGCTGAAAAGTTCCACCCAAACACTCTCATAAGATAACTTTTTTTATGATCTCTCACTTTCTGATGAAGCTGTAAAGAAAGACATGATGTGAAGACACATTTTCATCAAATGAACAGTAAATGACTCAAATTTGCTTGTGTGCGCCTTTCAGTTATGCTTTTATAACGCCTCCATCCAATGGCCGCATGCTACATTATAGCAAAAATATGGAGAGACTATAACAGGGGTCTCTTAGCAAATCAGGGGTGATTATTGGAGGAGTGATGATGTTAGTGGCATCAACAGTATGCAAATTTAACAGATCATTTGTTATTGTTCCAGCATTAGACATGTCCCATTTAGCAGAGCGGTAAGGACAGGCAAACTCAGAAATAAACCACTTGCTCAAACTGGACAGAATCATCAAAATGTCAACATGACGTTTATAGCTTATCCACCAAAAGCATGCCAACAAGGACACATTATTTCCTTTTTTTTTTTTTTTAAAGCCTTGTTTTTCTTTCATAACCTGCAGCCATGAACAACATGAATTTCATGAGTTAAGCTCAGAGACTTGGGCGTGCTTGGGTCGATGATTCAGAGGATGTTGATGAATCAATACCGCTGACAACTAATTTTTCAATTTGCCTCATATGTCCTGTCACCTTGTGCTCAGACGTGCGGCTGCAGTCACTACAGAAGATTTATTTTTTGATGGATATAATGGAGATTGGAAGCAGGGTTTGGTTACACATCTGTTTATGTGAAGACCTGCTGTGAAGCACCCCAAACAAAATGAAATGTGGCATTATATAAATGTCAAGTATTGTTTAATAATCAAGTGTATGCCGCCTCTGTTTGCAGATTTGTTATGATGTCTGTTTAACCTAGTTCAGCACTTTGTTTGCTGTTGGAAAATGGCAATCTATTCTCATTTGGAAATAACTTAACAGCCCAAATGCTCAACATCAATAGCACAACTCAAATTACACAGACCGCAAGATGTTTCCACTCTGTTGGCAGGATTAATGATAATCATCAACATGAGTATGGCCCATGAAGGACACTGGTAGGAGACGCCTGTTTAACATGTCACTATTCACATAAGAAATCTAATTAGCTTTAATAAGATTATACATTTTTTCCTACTTTGCATGCAGGGAGATGTCCTTTTGAAATTGTAAAGTGGGAATACAAATTTAATTAAAATCATGATATTGCAATGGTGATTTCCAGCATCCCTTTCATAGCCTTTGTTATTCTTTGTTTTCCTTAAGTGACAGGCTGAACATATTTGTGTTGTCTGACACATGTGAGAAATTGATTTAGCAAATCCTCAGCCACATTTAAAGTATTTCTTCCCGGTATCTTCTGCGAAGGTTAAGGAAAGAACACCAAAGATGTCTAGCTTTTCAGCTCAAAGCTTTGGCAGAAGGAGGATAATGATGAAAGGAAGTCATAAAGTTGCTTCTCTCTCTATGTGACTAAGAGGACTCATCTCATCAGTGCGCATCAGCAATTAATCATTAAAAAAACAGCTTTCAAATATTCAAGGGGATTAAACATCAGAAATAACATCCCTTTCAAATCAACCATTCTAATCCTTTAAGTAATAATACAGGTTTAAGCAAGGTGATTCACAGCCATTGCAACAGCCTTTTAATTGAATACCATTGAATGCTATAACACAAGCTAAAAAAACATTTTAATTAACAGCAGTCAATTAAATCCAGACAGCTAATTAAAGCATAAGAGCAAAAGATTTTTTAAAAAGAAACAAAAGTAAAACTCTACAATACTGCATCAGGGTAAAAAAAACAAAAAACAATAAAAGGCTAAGGGAAACAAAATATAAAAATGTTACATCAAGGTTTTCTCCTGAGTTTCTTAAAAGCTGCCATTAAATAGAGTAGACCATGGGGTCCACATAGAAGAGGGCAATATGTATGAAATTCAGCAAGCTCAAAGAATAGCTAAAAATAAAAGGCAGGTAATGGGAAGCGGTAAATCTCAGCTGGGTTCCTGCTCTCTTCCACCACCATATTTTGTGATTCCAACATGATGCCGTGGGGACGTTTGACTTGTTCCCAGTTTTTATTTGGATAGGGAGGTTTGATAAGAACTGGAGCTTTTAGCTTTTATCTGATTATTTCTAAAGGTGCTTTTAGATTTTTGAGGCATACTACAGCATATTTGTGTGTCTACCTGGACAGACATTTTAAAACAAAACAGCTCTGTTGAAATGTGAAATCATGTGATTCACAGTTAGCATTTTTAAAAATCGTTTGGATACACCGACTCCCCCTCTCAGTGCTTGAACTGTAAGCCTGTCGGTAGTGAACGGTCTCATGTGCTGACTGCCTCTCTACACCTCACTGCCACCTTGTTTAGCCTGATCCGCCAATCTCCAGTGTGCTAATGCAAGATGACACTTTGTCACCAGAATCCTAAACTCTAGCCACAATACAATTTGTCATCACACTCAGGAGCCTGTGACATTCATAAGAGCTTCTCTGTCAGGATCAATTTCAGTCTTATTTTAAGGGGGTCTGGGTCCTGGCATCCTCACCAACAGATGCTCAAACAGTGTCCCTGAGGTTCATCGTGTATTAGTAAGGCAAGAGTGTTTGCGGCCTTGACCAATAGCTGGGAATATTAATATGACATAATGCACATCTCCTTTACATGTGAATGTTAGAGTTGGATTTAAATACTCCTTTAGAAATTAACAAAACACATACAATACTTCTATGCACAATGGTGGCAGTATGGGGGGAATTCTGGCCAACAAAAGCAACATGCAGCAATGGATTAGGAAATTATACAAAACATGCAGACGGCTGAAACACCTTCCATGACAGCAAACAGGCTGTAAAAAGATAAACACAGATAACAGTTGCCACAGAAAAAAACTATATCTCTCGTCAGAATAACTGTAGCCCTCCAGATCTATAGGGGGCATTCACAATGGAATAGACTGTATAAAACAGAGATAGTCTCCCATTGGTTTCTAAAGGGTAATTTTGAAGCATTTTGGGGAAAACTGTTTTTATGCCGTGTTTTTTTAAATTTACATGTTTGTTTATTATCTTTAATTTGATGCTGTTTTCTCCCATTGGAAAATGTGTTGGCCATTGCAGCACAATTGCCCTATAGGCCACGTTAGGAGAGAGGTGGTTATCATAATAGTAATTCATACATCAACACCTGCATTTAGAGCTGTATATTCAGTCCTGTACTGTATTACTGACCTCTGAAGCAGGAACTTTGTAACTGTAACCTCTAATCAAGGTGACGTCTGTCTAATGTAGCCCTGCAGGCAGAAGTGAAATACAGGCGTAATGATGCGTTTATGATAAGTAATTTCTGACCCTCAAGGAAACAAAGTAAATTAGACACTTGGGCATTAACATTTCAGCTTTTGACCTAGTCACTATTATACTAACATTTACATTACTGCTCCATGTATTTGAGAAGTGAGAAGGAGGTTTTAATTGAAGGTTGATGTAACCTTTTCATGTGTAAGGTTGGGCAATCAGTCTTAATGTAGGGGGGTGCAATGCTCGGTTAACCTACTCAGGTTACATCATGTCTAATATATTGGCTGTTTGCAATCTGGCTGCATTAGAAAAGCAAAGTAATTAAGGGAAAATGGAAGCTAATTAAACGCTGACTGTGAATCTGTGTGTCAAAGGGTCAGCAGTCTGTCTTACGGTAAAACCCCAGCCTCACAAAATTGACCTTGTCAAGCTAGATTAGGCGAAAAAAATAGTTGTGGCAAATACAGAAACTCAAATATGAGAAACTACTCAATGAAATCGATGTTCTTTAAAAGGTGATTTCGTAACCCTCTGTAAATTACTGCTTCCCAATGCCAGGCCCCGAAAAGTGATTAATTTTTTTTCTATTTTTAGATCAGTTTCCCGTGTATTTATTTCTTTATTTAATGTAGGAGGCAGACGGCAGCTCAGCCAACAGAACTACTTTGTCAGCAACTTGATTGCATTTACATGGTAGACTGAAGCCAAAGCTGGAGCAAATTAGAGAGCTAAGCCATGGGCGATGCTGAAATAACAGGCACTCCAATAAATGCTATGTGAGGAGACTTCTCAAAATCAACACCTCAGGAATGTTGTTTTCTTCACCTTGTGTGTTTCACACATCACCATCCAACAAACTTTCCTCTATTTACAAAAAAACTGTAACAGGAGATGACAAAAGGAATGGTAAGAACATTCTGCAACAACATATGGTATGTTTTATCACTCAAATCTTCATGGGAAAATTCCCCCGTTGGATACTTTTATACAGTAGGTATTCAAGTGTGATGTTCAGAGCATCTCAGGGATTGTTTTATGGTTTGTAATTTAGAACCATATAGTAAACATTGGACTACTGCAGGCTTGTCAGCGAGGCTATAAAAACATCCTTATTTTCTGACTTGATTGACGTTTTTAATGAAGCATTTCCGCTATGATGCATTTCCTACAGCAGCTGTGAAAAAAAAACAAGGTGACCTTACCCCCCTACAAATAAAAACACTAAAACACCTCCAAGAATTAGGCTCAGAAAAGTCATTTTTGCTGTAATGATTTTGTTTGAAACTGTACTTATTGATGAATTGGGTTCATGCAGACAGCAAAACAAGCAGTTAACATGACATTGACATACTGTATATAAAGTCTCTCTGGCTTACACTTGTCTAAATACACATCCAGAGATACACTAGCATGCATTTGGAGCTGTGTTTATGGCCACCTGATGAAGTTCAATGTCTATTATCATTTAGCTCGGTTTCATTTAGTTTGGTTTTCCAAAACTCCTCAGGAGAATATCTGGCTCTTTCACTGTTTAATGCATCAATATTTCACCAGCTATTAACTAACTCTTGTTCTGCCAGCTCTTTGGCATTGGGCAGATAGTGGAGTGTGTTTATCAGACCTTTTTTGGCTGAAAATAGCTGCCCGCTGGGGTTGGAGAAAGGTGAGATCAAACTAAAACATTAAAGGTGCAGGAAGCCAAAACAAAACAATGAGCTAAAAGATGCTAAAACGCTCCATGGAGCTGAGGGAAATGTAGCATTAGGTGATAAATTGACTTGGTTGAGGAGCTAAAAGGAATAACATAAATTTTACAATATGAATTTTTGTAGTTTAAGTCAATAAGAAAACAGAATAAGGCCATGGGCACATGTAATATTTTGTGCCCTTGTGTAGGCTTATCATGTAAGATGTTGACATTTTGGCTATTCAGTACATTCTGGACTGTATATCATCATTAGACATGCTTTGTGGCCCAACAGAGCTGTCATGGATAGCAAATGTAAGGTTTTAGGTTGTCTCAGTGTGCTCCTGGAATGCAAATCAGCCCATTTTGTCCACTATGGTGTAATGATATCTCCAAAATTAAACAAAACAGGGTTCACACAAACAGCAGTGGCCCATGAAAATCTAAATCAAACAATAAAAGCCCAATTTAAATTGTGAGTTTGGATCATAGCAGTCTGAACACAACAGTTGTGTGAGGCTGATTCATGTAATATCCTCTTCTCTCTGGCTCCATAGTCCCGCTGACACAGCAGCTGTGAGCAGGACGTACGCATGTGTGTGTGTGTGTGTGTGTGTTGTGTGTGTGTGTCAGTGCAGGTGGTATGAGGGAGGGACAGCAATGCCTGTGAGCTGAATAACAAGTCTAGCATACTGCACACCTGAGAAGCTGTCACTGTCATAATCAGCCGTTTATAATGCACGGCAGAAGGGTGACAGGAGTCGAGAGGAGGAAACGAGGACACAGTCGGTATCAAAGCTCTGTCAGTGTTATATCCTTTTCTTGTTATCCTCTCTATCGCTGTGTGCAGAATTGAAAGGGTGAATTTTTTTATTTTTTTTATTTTTTTGAATTTCCACTCTGCTCAAATTCCCTTCAAGTTATTGCTTTAGCTCTCTCTTATCCACTGAGTCACAGTCATCACATATGGCACACTGGAAAGCCAGCTTTAGTTTCTCTCTGCCTTCATCCTTCCTCCTTCCTCACACCCCGTCTGGCCCAGCAGGTTTGTGTCCGGACGCCTCCTCTAGAGAGCTCAAGGTGACACACGGTTGCTCAGGCACAGATGAGTGGATGTGTCCCCGGGCCTCTTGACGACCGCTAGTTTGCCCCCCGCCCTACCACGAGCAGCATGCACTAACGTCGCCCCCCTCCCCCGGAGTCTTTTGTTGTTTCTGTGCGACGCTAATCTAGGGGTTCTGCTGTGAGGGCCACAACAGCGGCAGGTTGACTCACTTCCAGCTCACTGACACAATCATTCACTGCCTGTATTGGGAGTGCTGTGTGTGTGTGTGTGTGTGTGTGTGTGTGTGTGTGTGTGTGTGTGTGTATAGCCGGAACAGTGCCTGTTAGACATCCTGGCTGATATTTTTCTGCAGGGTCAGCAGAGACCGGGCCAAGCCAGCATCATGGAGGAGTAAATCAATGAAACCCAATTAGGCACAGGGAAAGGTGAGAGAGGAATTGAAAAGCTAAAAAAAAAAAAAAAACACAGACCAAGACAAAAAAGTGTTCCTTGAGACTTTTTTTTTGCAGAACTAGCTGAGAGTAAATCAAACATCAAACAAGAGAGCGCTTTGTGTTCAACGGAGCAAAAGCATGCTACCAAAAAAAAACGACAAATCTGAAGGTAGCCTCATTCAAGATCTGTGGGAGTTTAAAAGTATCGTGTGGGACAGGCTTTGTGTGCCAGTGTGACTCACACTGCTACATCATTCTGCTCTTCTTTAACCAAACAAATCTCTGCTATGACTGTGGAGAGCCTTTTGTTGTTGCAGTGCATGAACAAACATTACTGGACACCTGAAATATGTGGGTGAAGAGAGCAGTCATGTGCCTGTGCTGAGGGCAAGAGTAAAGGCAATATGTCTCATGATCACCTCCTGAGCGAGCCGAATGAGGCACCCTTTGCTCTGAGCAACCTGCCACTAACATCTGCTGCTTTGGCAACACATGCCCTTGTAAGTTGTATAAATCCTGTCTGATTTTTGGTATGAACCATTTTCTATACTGCCAGAATGAAAACCCTCAAATATAACATGAGCTCCTTTAGATGTTGCATTTTTCTTAAAGCTCCTTTGAAGAGATTTTAGCTGGTTATGAACCAGACTGAAATTTATATCATTGCCTTTTTATGAGCTACAAAAACAATGAGACTGTCAGTGCGATTGCTATTTCTGTATGGTATTTTTTAACGCCTGTAACCAATGCCGGGGGGGGTAGGTGTCAGATGAGCGATTTAGTCATACTGACAACACTTTTTTCTTTTTTTTCTTTTACCTTTCTCCCAACAAATATTCACAATGACTGATACAATTCACAGTTAAGGCCGTGTTCACACTGGACTACTTTTTTCAGAGAAAAGCGCTGCCTTCAGTGCCTTTTGAGCGCTTATGCGCAAGTGTTCTGTAACCTTACCAACTGGATCTAGGAACCGGCTGGAGCACAACCAAGCGCGACTCATCAATTTAGCACAGAAAAGAACAAACAGGACGAGACGTCAGACACCGATACAACATTAAAACATCCGGTTTATTTTCAGAATAAAACTCTCCGTTTTGACGGTTCAGAAAAACGACCATCTGTGTGTGTGTTTTTACGTGTTTATAAGGTTTGTATTGAGTTTTATACCACGAACCTCGTATTATCTCGTGCTGTCGCGAGTGAATCTGTAACATTACTGCGGAAATTCCTTTGTCTCCGTACTCCATCTGTCTGGCTGTGCTCTCCGTGTTGCAGACTGAGAACGCAGCCGGTGGGTGTTGACGGATGTTAGGGTGCACGGACCCGTAACAGACCGGAAGCGGACACGCAATGCACACATATCTGGTGGAAGTCCTGCTCGTCCTGATTGGTCAGCTGTCAGAAAGGCGCTTGATGTCTCCCAGTGTTTTTCTGAAAAGTTGAAATAATTCAACTGAAAAAGGTGTCGGGCGCAGCGCTTTTTGAAAAGTTACGCATTATGCTTTGCTCAAAGGGGGCGCCAAAACAAAAAACAGAAACCTAAAGCCCCTGGGTTAGAATAGATCATATTTAGGCCAGCAGGACCCTGATTTTGTTGAGCGAAAAAGGCAGGTCAACAGTGCAAAGTCCATGATTTGGTTGTATCGCAATCAGAATCACCTAACCAGCAACAATGCACTTTATAATGCTCCATAATGGGTTTTAATCTTTCAGCAATTATCAGATTCAGATGAAAAGAGCGTTTTTTTTCCGCACTAATGAAAGAAAAACAACATCTTAGGCATTCGATAACCTGCTGACTGCTAATGAGCTGTGTAGATAGCATTATGCACAAGATAATAATCATGTTCATGTTGACAGGGGAAAAAATAGATACTAATACCCACAGGCAAGGGTGCTAGTATAGGTACTATGGCAATTATCACTAATAAGGATCATATTCTATAACCTCATTACAACACAGTGTATTGTATAATTGAATAATCCTTAATTCAGTTGCTCTTTATAATAAAGGTTTTTATGCACATTATGTTTATTATATATTATGATTATATAATATATTTATATATAATTAAGACTGATTATATATTATGTTTTATGTTTAATATAAACTAGCTATATGGCATGCCTTGAAGGAACATTAAAATAATGCATCTTCATATTCTATGTTTTGGGTTATTCAGCTGCATTTCAACTACCTTGCCTTGTATAATACTTTTACTCCTGATTTTAATTCTTTTAATGAACACATTGTAGCTGTCTAGGCAATCTAACATACTCAGAGAGCAAGATAGCCCTTCACCACCTTCTTGAGCGCACAGCAATTATTCAAAGATTTTAGAAATCATTCACCTCTGCCATTCGCATGAAAGCAGTCCAACAAATGTAAAAACTAAACTCTCCTGAGTATCAGATTCCAATGACCAAGAAAAAAAAATCTAGCTCTTTTCTATTATAGTAAGCTCTAACCTCATTTACTCTGTGATTACCAAAAAAGGAAGAAAAAAACAGGACCTCTTTTACGACTGCCTCCAAAATTAAGCCCATGGTAGGAAAGCTCAGTGTGAGACAAAGGAATGCACATGGGCAGATGAGTCCTCATATAAATCCATCCAGGCACCCGTGCTCAGACAGGCTGTTGGTCCACCCCTAAATCAGATAGGCCAGGCTGTCACCACCAAAGACCTTGTCTTCTTGCAGATCAATAGTGATAAGGGGAAATAAATTTCGAGCTGCAAATACTGAAGACACCAAAGAGACACTCAGGTTGGCTGGAGCTCTATAAACCTATAAACTGCAATTTTGAAAGTTGAAGTTTAAAATATTGCATACTGGAAGATATGATTTGATAGGCTATGCTCATGCGGATAACAGCAAAAGGAGACTAAAAACAATTGATTGCAAAAATTGAGAAAATGAAAGTGACCATGCATATAGCATGTTATGCATAATGTGATATTGCAGTTATTGTTTGATTAAATTTTGAATATAGCTTTAAATTGTTTCAAAACCAGAGACAGCTGATATGAGCTTTATTATAAATATATCTCAATGGGTTACTTGTGGGCTAACTTGTTAGCTGTGTTGTAGAAGAAGAATGCTAGCCAAGGTAGCTAGTTCCAAAATTGCATACAACATAGGGCACATCCTTTTTGAATGACCATTTGTGCAAAACCTATATTACCATGCATTTCATTTAATACTGACTCAAATGTTGATTCAAAGTGTTTCACGTGAATGGTATATTTCTGTAAAATGATGCATGTAGTACATTCCTCAATGGCTCCCTTTGCAAAGTCACTCATCAGATTATCTCCGGCACTTTTTAGAGAAAAAGATGATTGGACTGACTTGACTCGGATGAAAATCTGTCAGAAGGGCGGTCACACACATCTTTTAAAGAAAATAAAAGACTTGCACATTTTTCTGGTTCCAAAAATATTAAATGTACAAATTAAGTGACTGTATCTGTGAGCAAAAGTATTTATTAAAGCATTTAATTTCAGTTTCCCCCTGAGAACACAAAAACTGGTAACCATTCAGCCTTTTAAACATTAGCATATACTGTACGCATAGCTATTGTAAGATCAGCATTTATTTAGCTCAAATCTCAACAGCCTTCATATGGTCTTGTATAATTTCTAGCAATTCATTTGGTTAAGTTTTTAACTAAGGACTCACTCACAATAGGCAATCTGTACCGTGCCCAATCAAGTTTGACCCCAAAGTCCAGTTGGTTTGACTAGTGTGACAGCACCGTACTGTGCTCAAGCACGGTTCACTTCCTTGGCCCTGGCCCTGGTTCGGTTGCTAGTGCACGAGCACAAGCGTGGGTACGCGACGTTGAGGTGACTTACAGCCTTACCGATCTGACCATTCCTCTCGACATTTTCAACAATGGCGACAAAGGGTTCATGTTAGTCTGATGCAGGTCAGGTGATTACTCGAAATTTGGGCAGACGTGACTATTCAGAGTCAGCTGGACTCTGAGGTCTTTGGGAAAATCTGGAAATATTTAGAACTATTGTTCTATTGTACAGTACATACTGTCACAAAATACATGTTCTATGTTTAATTAAAACATAGTGGCAAAATTGATTAGGCAATAATGGTTGTTGTACTAAACACTCAGTAATGTTAGATACTTATTTAAACAGTTTTGGACTGAAATAATGAAATAAAATCACTAGTTTTGTTAGAAATAAAATAAAAGATAACGTGAACAGTGAGTAATTGAGACAACTGCCTTTTTTCACACATGTGCCATTACAAATCAATAGCCACACTTTTATTGCATCACTTAAGAAAGATTCTTTCCTTTCTGCTCAGGTTGCTCTGGAGTTCAACACAATTTGCCTTAATCAGGCAATCAATCACTATTAGATCTGTGTGCCACGCCAGCACACAGCAGGCAGATGTGTCCCCCAGCAAAAGCTACAATTCCTAAATTGAGGCAGACACACACTTGTATGAGCCCAGTGACTCAGTAGACGCTGCCAGAGCTGCTGCCAGAGCTCGCAAAGCAGCATTTCTCCTTTATTTGTCGACAAGGGGGTGGCACCAAGCTGCTTTACTGACATGTCTTTTCACTGGAAATTACCGTGAATGCACTCAGTGGAAATGTTCTTGGATGTCCCTGTCACTGTTTGTCACTTTGCACCAAATACAATATAATCAGATCCCTTAAGTTTACCATTTTTCAGTTAAGTCCTCATGCAATATTTTCATTAAATGTCCATCATGCTTAACATTTCTGGAGAATGACATGATGTGACCTTGTTATGAAACACTCATGAAAACCAGAAGAAGAAAAACACAGGCGTGATTTACACATGGAAAAAAGAGGAGTATGTGCACATGTGTTCTGTGCATCCTCTATTTGGCTCCATTGTTTAAACGGCATTAAACATTGAATGAGCTGATTTGGCACAAGAGAAGAATAATCAGAGCATTGCTGTGGTCCTTAGAGAAGTTTTATTGAATGCATAACAATGAAGTTTGATTGGAATTGATAATGGCTCTGAGGACTAGGTTGCTCCTTTCTAAACGCTAGTCGCTAAACGCTAATCCGTTCCAACGCAACCTTTGACACACACTGGATTGCCGATGATGAGATAAAATAAAAAATGAGATAAAAAAATGTGATTATTCCAAAAAGAGGGTACATACTCCCTTACTTATTACTTATATTAAACAGTTTCATTATATTTACATTTCATATTTAAATGTAAAATAAAATGAAACTGTTTCAATGTCAATTAGGAATAAAAAGAGAGATGATGTATGCATGTGTCACTGAATAAAATTATTTAATTTTGGCTTTCAGTTAAACTGACAGAGCTCTGAACAGCAACAGTATAAGAGAAGAGGTTGAACTGTGTGATAGTCCTGTTTCAACACAGAGTCAGCAGGAGGAATTGCTGCAGATGTGAAAGTGCTGCTGACCTCGTCCATTTTTCTTCCCTTGCCATCAAGGCCACCATGCTGCATCCAATTGTGCAGAGTAAAAGGTGTGGAATCAAGGGCTCCTCCAGGCCACCAGCCCCTCGGACACCTGCGTTTATGGGAGTCAACCGCGGTGTCAGCACCAAGCACAACATGCATCATAAGGCTGCCTCACACACATGCCTGCAATGTTATCTGTCCACACACATGGCAGGCAGGAGAATACATTCAGCATGGACTGCACAGTGACCTTGGTGCTAAATTTCACCTTTGACTGCACATTTTAGGCCAATGCGTAATTCAGGTATATGCTACACACAGGGTTCTCAGGGGCTCTCAGATTGGTCTTATGAATCATGCAACATGATATTGTTTGATTGAATGCGCCAAGTCCAAATTGGATTCCCACCAACGCCTCCTCCCCTCCTAGCCCAGACAAGTACTGATGAAAGATAACCGCCTCTGCATTAATCAAAGAGATGGGGGCATTTTGATCCCACTCTCAATTAGATTAGATTACATGAATTTAACAATTTGTACAAAATGTGATATCAATTATCAACAGGTCATTCACTTTGATCTGCCCTGATTCTTACAGAGAAAACAAAAAGAGAGCACATTGAATCTGAAACATGGTTTTGTAATTTTTCTTTATAGCTGTAGGAAAATCTGTGCGGCAAAGCATCAGGGGCATTTCCAGGGGGGGCTTAGGGCGGTATGGTCCCATCTTTAAACCCATCCTCTTTAGACGTGAAGGCGGTACTGTTATGCCCACCTTCAATATAAAACATGCTAGCCAGCATCAGAGGTAGAAACAGAGGCTAAACAGCAAGACAACTTTGCCGTTACAGTATAAAGGCATAGTGACCAGGGGTAGTCGCCATGTGGCAGAATCACATGCTCTTTTCAAACTGCCGTTTCTAGGTGCAATATTTCCATCCCTGTGACGTTTCACCATAAATATGAATGTAATGGAGGGGGACGAAGTGACCCCCCTCTTTACTGTCTTCACAGGTAGCAACAGAGGTGTTACAGGGGCTAGACAGGATCAGTTGAGCCATCTGGAGAGTGCAGTGCTTGTGTGTGTGTGTGTGTGTGTGTGTGTGTGTGTGTGTGTGTGTGTGTGTGTGTGTGTGTGTGTGTGTGTGTCTGTGCATGCATGACTGTCTGTGTATGTGGGTAATGTGAATTTACAGACTGGAACACTAATATTACCCCATCGTGCAATCAATATGTATGTACAAAGACGTTATGACGGCTGAGCTAAGCTACGGAAACTATCGCGCAATCTGAAATAGGCTACTGTGTGAAAAAGCTTAACATTGGCATTCAGAGGCAGGACTTAAGTTCAAACCAACTAATTGGACTAGGGTGCATCAGGAGGCTAGTACCTGTTAAGAAGTTTTAATGAAGCTCTTTTTGTTGGTACTTTATTCATGACTTCTGAAGATACCGGTTTGTTTTTGAGCCTCTAGAGAACTAAGCATGACAGTCTTTTGTTTGATTTAAATAAAACTACACAAATTAATGTAACACTGTATACTTAGATAAGCTCAATAAATGCAATTCTGTATGTATGTGTGCACATACATATTTCACGCCACCCCTTGATAAGTCAATGCCTGGGTAGGGCCCCCCCCCAGTCAAAACATTATAGACATGTCCCTGGAACATAACACAAATCTTTATTTAGAGGGCGAAGAATGTTTGCTTGATTTTGTTGCACTTTCTTCTTTTGCTTGCATTTATTCCCACCAAAGAGATGATAAATTATTTTAAAACAAGGATTTAGATCAGGTATACTAATCAATGACAAGACTGTGCAGTGACCTGTGTCACTTGTTACAAGCAGAAAACAGTGAAACAAACTATTCAGCCCTCTCTGTCTGTGTGTTTGTTGTCTGTGTGTGCTGTCTGTAAGTGGGATGTGATGGTGCTCACTGTTTGCTTAGGATAACAGCACACTCTCAGGAGCGGATGGTTTGATTTGTAGGAGGAGGGGAGCAGCATCTCTCCCATCAAATACTCACATGCGCCTCAAAACGCCAATAACTTGAAAAACAACAGATTGCCCAGGAGGAAATGAACCAAAAGTCAGCCCTTGTTTTTTTTTTTTTTTTATGTGAAGATAAAAAACATACTTTTCCTCTTCTAACTAACTGACATGTCTCTGTGTCGCAGATACAATCTATTCCATACAGCCTTCTCTTTAATTCATCAGCAGCACAACCAAGGTAATTTAACCTTTATCAGTCCGTATCACATGAGAAGATAATATGAGGGAATTATTCATCGCATATTTTAGAGGAACATGAAAAAAGCTTTACTAATGGATTCTACACTTAAAGTGAAGACATGCAGAATTCAAAATTCCACAGTGATACAGTCATTTCTTAAACAGTGAGCTTGTTGGGCAGCAATGAGTGAGCCTGTGTGGGTGTAAATTTGTGTAAGAGAGGGAGTGTGTCAAACAAACATGTGCATACGTTTGGTGCCAAATAATTGACACTAATGATACCTAAGATCCTTAAGATCACACGAGCGGTAGACAGCAATTATTTGAGGGCAATGTGATTAAAATCTAGAAGAAAAAAAAACAAACATCCATGAAGCTTGTTGGCTGAGAGACAACTGACTGGATCCTGAATCACTGATGTTCATGACATTGATAAAGCTGAATTAACATAGGCTCTTATCATTTGACAACTTTAAATAACTTCCATAACTATTTTATAATAATAGGCTACTTGTTTTTCTTTGCATTAATACCACAGTCTCATTTCAATATAGTGAGTGAAATGAACCAATAAGCAAATAAATGGTGTCCTTAAAATGCTGACAACTATGAAATGAGGAGACATATCCTAAAGAGAGTCATTTTGATAAAAATACATTTTAATAATATCAAATAAATATAATAGGCTACAACTGAGAGGGGGGGAGGTGGTAGCACAACATAGAATAAAATAAAATATTATCTAAGATTAAAAAAAAAAAAAAATCACCGCAGAATAAACTCTGGCTACCACCCACTGCGAGTGAACATGACTATTACGTGTTAATATTATAATACTCTGTCATATGGGATGATGGCTAACATAGGGGACCCCTCTCGGGTCCCAGCAGTGAAATTGGCTGTGTGACCAGTAGGGAGAGACAGTGAGATGGGCGGTTTATAGACTAGTGGCCGGGGCTCTTATTGTTTTGTGTGTAGGACTGAATGGGAGGGAGCAGCAGCAGCAGCAGCAGCCTCAGTACCAGGCACTGCTCCCCCTCTCAGTACTGAACTGGATAAGACAAGAGGAGGAGGCTGCTGCTACATGCTGCCGCCGCCGCCACCGCTCCTGCCTTTTGTCGTAGAGAGGAAACCTTAACCACCACGGCCAGAGCCAGAGGGATATTCTTATTTTTATTTTTTATACTTCTTCCTTTTTTTTTTTTAACGCTGATTCCGAAGGGGTGGGGGAAATAAAGCAGTCACGGCCGTCCCAATGTACTCACTACACGAGGGCAGCGGTCTGCTCCTGCTGGCGCTCTTGGCAGGACTGCAGGTAACGAAATCTCCAAACCGGGGTTTTCAAGCTAGCGGAGTTTGCACCGGACAGTTTTAGCTGCTTTGTTGTTCTTTTGGAGATTATGTCTTTGATTGAGTTGGTAGCTTCTCCTACGGGCACTTAAACACGTAACATGTAATGTCTGTGTAGCGCGAGCTAACGGGGCATTTTACTCCATGCGCACGAGACGCTGTTTTGGTTCAAATTGTGTGCTCATCCAAATTAATTATTTAATGTTTGAAGTATCTACATGGGGATGACGTACCTTTTGTTTTAGAGTTCATTGCTTAATGGGCAATGCCTTGGGAAGTTAAACGTTACAGGCTCACATTAACCTTGTTTCTTACTCGATTATGTTTAAGGTTTAATATTTATGTAGATTGCTGCAGCGTGTCTCTATCCTCGGGTCAGATGATTGTCTGTCTGTCTGTCTGAGAGCCGTAATGAGCAACAATGAAAAGTAGCCCACTGTAAAGTACTATCGCAGTGCACATTATTAATAACTGCATGTAACGGTGACGGGATAATGATTTAGGTCCAACCACAAGGATTAAAATAGTATGCTTGAGGAAATATATTTTCTGTGGCTACATTGTAGAAACAGAGCTCCTTAATAAGCGATACACTTTAATAATGCAGCTTCAGCAGATTGAATAGTTACTTTCAAGGAAGTGGCGTTTGTGTTATATCCAGAAATGCCTATATATATATATATATATATATATATATATATATATACTGCTGAATTCTCGGCTCTGCTCCTCCCCCTCTCTCTCTCTCCCAGTATTTTCCATTTAAATTCCTTTGATTAAGAATGGCAAGTGGCACGGATACCCACAATGCTCTTTTTCAGCAGGACTCCTCTCGTTTTACATTCTTTTTTAGAGCGCTAAGAAATAGGGGCCAGGCCTCTGTCTGTTCCTGGGAGCTGAATCAATGCTGAGATTGTGTGATGGAGTGTATTTTGAAACCAGAGCATTTTATCCACTTGTGATTTCTTGCTAAATTCATGTTTTAACAAAACACAAGCCCGTGTTGTTCACGCAATTTCCCCCTTTGCAATATCCCACACTATTCTCCAAATCTTTTTGTGCAGACACCCTTAGCACAGAGTTTCGCTTTGTAAAAAAAAAAAAAAAGCACTTTATTGATCACTCTCTTAGCCCTACAGTTGTTTTTTTTCGTTTACTCTGACTTTGCTCATGTTTACTCCTCTAACAGGGGATCGTTAGCATTTACTTTTTATTCCCTTGTTCCTGTACTTCAAAGTAGAGTGTTTGTCCAGAGCAGCGTGTTGATCAGAGGGGCTGACCAACAGAGAGTTGGTCATAACCCTTGCCTGTGCCTGGGCCTCTCCAGGGGGACAAATGGAGCTTGTTCTTGCCTAGCCATGCTTTTTGGCTAATGCTTAACCCTTTTGGCCTCATTATCCTAATTGCGGTTCCTGCTATAAAAACAACAGATGCTTTTGTACAACGGTGGAGACTTCAGAACGTGACCGAGAGCATTTGGAGGCAACAGAGTGCATTTTGTTAAGGTTGATTTATGACTCATTGTGCCCCCTCCCCTCTTTCTACTGCTTTCCCCTTAACCCCCCCCTCCCCCCACTGTCACAGATTGTAGCAGAGGGCAGGGGCACCCCACCATGCCGACTGGGCTTCTCTGAAGATGTATACAAGGTTGTGGTGCCAGATATGACGGAGAGAGGACAGCCCCTTTTCAACGGTGAGTGGTGAAATATTCGTATACTAGTGCTGCCACTCTGGGCTTGATGCTTGTTATGTCTTTGTTTGAACGTGTGTGTGTTTGTCAGCATGCATAAGGGTTGAGCATGCTTGTCTAGGTCTACATGTGTTACGTTTCAGGGAGGAGCAGAACAAGCCTGCCATATTTAAACAATTAGCTTCGGTGAGGTCGTGTGGTGTTGGAAGTCGCGTAGTTTGCCTCGTAAACCAGCTCAATGTGGTATAACTTTCTGTGGCTCCTGTCGATGTTGCTTACTTGCTGTTTCCCCCCCCCCCTTCAGAGCAGAAACAAACACAGGCAGATTGTTGCTCATGTACTGTTCAATACATTGGCTTTAACAGTTTGTGGTTTTGAAATTTGCTTTTAGTTGAAACTACATTTTTCTACTGACTTTCCATCAGATGCAGGAAAATATTGTTGATTGCACCAGAGACTTTTCTTGTTGCAATGAAGAAGAAAAAAAATCACCCACAGATTTTTAATACTTGCAACTTTAATGAAGCAAATAGCTTAGTTTAGAAAAATTGCATTTTATTGTGTGGGTGCATTTTTCACTACTATTCGCCATTATTTATTATTTAGCTTCTCCTATTTCAATAACCTTCTCTTTACACTTCTTTAAAATCCCTTTAAACTATATGCAGAAAGTATTTATTTCTGTTACTTGGAACACTTTTATGCCTTGAGCTTCATACTAGAATTACATGGTAATGTCTCCAATTGCAGTCTTACAATTGCTACACCCACACAATGACAGAAATAACAGCAATTTTAGTGTCTTTCAAAGTGTTTGTTGCAGCAATTGTCTTTCTGTGACCCAGCTGTAGTACATTTATATTTTTAATAACAACCAGTTGCAGACAAGAAAGTGTAAAATAATGATTATTTTTGCAGTAGCCCATTACATTAAAGCAATCATGACCAATACAGTCTCTTTGGAGTTTGTTATTGGCAAAATGAGGATCCAGCTAGCATGAAATGCAATCCTACAGACGGTAATAAAAAGTGGAATATATCACCAGTGTGCCATGAGAGAGGTTCGAGCCTTGAGGTCATTTGGAGCAGAAAACATTCTCACTTGTGTTGGATTTCACAGCTAGTGCCTAAAAGTTGCATGTTGCCGTTGATGTGAGTCAGAGAGGTGGAATGGGGAGGGGTAGCAATGACGAGGGAAGAAAGGAGTGAGGGAAGATGGGTGGTTACAGCTTTCACTGGGCTTTACCTTGTGCACAAGTTTCCGTTTGATCCTGCAGGTGATGGATTTCCCTCTGTCGCTCGTGGATGAGCCGTGACCAGGGGTAATCAGGTTCCCTTTTGTTTGCCCCCCCCCCCCCACCCTCTTCCTTCTTTCCTTTTTCTCTCTACCTCCCCCTCCCCCAGTGAGTTGTTGCTCTGTGGAGTTTTCCTTGACAGAGAGGGGCACTCCTGTGTCATTGTAATGCAGCAGGGCTCAGCAGCGTGGGATGATGTTAATGAAACTGCATTCTCTAATGAAAAGCTCCTGTGGCATGTTTTGAAAGACAAAGCCCCCACATTGTGGAGAGTATAGCGAAAGTTTTTCAACTTTGCTTGTACCATGCTGTTTTGGGTTATTGTTTTTGACCAGTAGCTGTGAGTTTTTGTCATTCAAAATGGTGCTTTAGCCACATGTAGCTAATGCTTTGAATTTCCTTAGCATTTTAATAACATAGTAAATGGTGCTCCAATAGACATAAGATTATTAACAGGATCTTATTGAGTGAGCCTTGTAGCTGTCACTAATTATTCTACCTTCAAGTCCAAACATGGGCTTTCTCATGATATAACTAAGCCAGTCATCTTATTCAAGTATGCATACAATCCTTAAATTATTTGTTTCATATTAAACTTGTTCTGTAATACCACCAGTACCTTGTGTAAGATGTCCGTAATTTGATTCCTTTTGCTCGTATTGTATTGCTTTCGACCCCAGAACATGCATGCGACGCAGCAGGGGTAAGCTGTTAGATATGGCTGTCCCATCTAATTGCATTCTCGTCTTTGTTATTGATTAAGAGAATACACATCCTGAGGTCTGTAAAACCTGGAAATGGTAGCACTTCACATGCAAACAGCTGGCATTGTATGCGCTGAATTAGAGACATCCTGTGGATTTGATGATGGCAATTGTGGCCAACCAGTTGACAAAGCTATTTGACTGTAAGATTTAATCACATTCCTGGGGGGCGTAAACTAGACTTTTAAGTTAACTGTTAGCTGGCCAAGGGATGCCCCATTGATTCTCAATAGATTTTTTAAAAAATGTGTTTCTTCAAAGTTGCTAGGCAGAGCAGCACAGGGAAAAACCAGGAAGGACAATTATTCTTCCGTAAGAAGTCCTCTCCAATGATCCATTAAAGGGAGGTTACGCTCATTGTTTGAAGATACAAAACCACATCAGGCCCACATGACCTTGCTTTTAGGGTCGGACTATTTGCTCTGGCCTGATACCAAGAGGAGGGAAATGACCAAACGTCGTTAGCTCCTATCAGACCATCATACAGATGAAAGCAGCTTTAAGCGTTGTGCAGTGTTTTCTCTTATCTGGTTTAGTCACTTGATAAAGTGTCTTGTTTTACTAAATTGCATTTAATTTCAGGTATCCTGCGGGTGGTTTGCCCCTGGGTGTCTAATGGAATTCTGGTGGCTTTGGAGAGCTGACACACATTGTGCAGGTCTTTTTTTTTTTTTTTTTCAGATGAGGCCTTTAAAGCAGGGTTGCAGAGTGAGTCAGTCGGAGCATTATTCAGCAGAGGTTTCCCTCCCTAAAAACTGGGTTAATGAAAAGCCCAAAAGCCTAATTGGGCTTAATACACTCTCTTATGCTGCTGTTCTTCCATCCCTACCCCCAACCATCTTTTTCTGCTTTCATTTTTCTTCTCTGCACCCCACCCCCCTGTGTTGTACTTCATTTTCTTGACAATTATGCAAGCTCTGGTGATGAAAGAAAAGTGCGTCTGCCGCCTGCTTTAGCCTCGGTTTAAATACTTCAAGTGTGAGCTCGTCATGGAGGTCCAGTGAGGCGGATCCACAGACAAGTTGAGGGGAGGGACTTACAGTTGACTAGTTTGATAATGTGATTGTAAAGATTTGTGTCAACGTCAGCAATGAGTACATAAACTCGAGAGCTCTCTTGGGCTATATGTTTCTCAGAATTTGCAGTTAATCCATCATTAAGTTTAATTACCCCTCTTTTCTGTTTGTTTAAATCAAACCTGTTAAACAAACCAAACCTCAGCCCTTTGAAAAGAAAAACATTGTACTCTTGAAATCCTGAAATTCTGCACCAACTGAACCCATTTGAATGTTGTTCTGGTTCTCTGCGCTCTGTTAAGATCGTGATAGCTCTTGGGTACAGCTGGGGCCACTCAGATGTGTTTAAGGGGCCCCAGTGTTTGGTGAGACGTGACCCTGCTCGACCCTCTCCTGTAAACTGGGCCAAGTGCTCGCTGACATACTCTCTTTCCTGAACACAGATTCGGGATTTAGCGAGTGGGGGGTTTTTCTTGGTGAGGTGAAGATGAATGAAAGACCAGCCAACAAGGTCCTGACCCCCCACCAGGGTGACGGCAATTGTACGGCACCCCTACCTCTTGTTGTTGTGACCCGTGGGGTTGATCGTTCATCATGGAGAAACAGACAGAAGAAAATTTCACAAAAACAGGTTTTCAGGCAGTCTGCAAAGTGAGATTGTTAAATTTCTGCTCCAACCTCATGATGGACTGTAAATCACGATTATGGCTCTATTTATATTTGCCAGGGAATACAAAGAAATATATTTTTTTAAATTGCAGAGTTTCGATTTAATATCAACCTCTGTTGTTTATGGAAATATACAGTATATGGTTGGTAACTTTAAGAAAAAAGCTGGTATCTTTGGAAGTCCAGGGTGTCAGAAAAAGAGCGTCTGCCTCTCAGATCTTTATGTCTGAGGTGTATGAGGTCTGTATTGATGTCTGTGTCTGTGTTGAATTATTCAATAGCCAAACATGACTTTCTTAATATTCAAATTCTTGCCCTATAGAGCACAGCGGTGTTATCATGCAGTCGAAGAAGGGTGAAAAAAATGAAAAGAGGCATGAGATACATGGAAGTTCTGGCTTTTAAATGATATTGCAAAAAAAAAAAAAAAAGAGTCATCTTTGTCTTATGCATTGGGTTTAAATTCTTGTGCTTCTTCCTTAATATTTATAATCTAAAGCAGCAGTTTGACTCTTAAGTTTGTTTGTAAGCGCACTTCATTGCCCCCATCCCCCCATTTTCTTTTTTTCTGGAAGTGGATCAATGAATCCAGGGTCTTTGTTTGCACTGATCAATATGTTGTAATGAAGGCTGCGTTCCAATTCCCAGCTAAAGCATCAATGGCGGGTTGGGGTTGAATTCCTTTTTTTCTTCATTGTTGTCAGCCTGCATACTTTATTTTCTTTTCTTCTCCTTGTCACTGTTTTTTTTTTCCCTGGTAGCACCATGGCCTAGATATCCCCTACATATTATGACGGCAGATTGGATCTTGGCAGTGTATGGTTTTGGGAAGTAACCTTTGATGTTATTTGCCTACAGTAAAGCAAGCAAGGAAGAAGAGTAAGTCAGAGCTTGTGTAAGGGCCGACAAAGCCAATTTCAGAGGATCTGTTCAAGTCAAAAGTCTATATCGTTAAAATGAAATAATAATGTTAGCATACTGAAGCGATTGCACCCATCCATGTCTAATTTGTGGGTGTGTTTTTGAGCCCACTGGGTGGCATGGCAGGAGACAACATATTTTATTTATGTCTGACCTTTTTTAGGATCTGGGTTCTCAACGAAAACAAAGGCTGGCCTGAAAATAATCTCTCCATGTTCTGAGGTAGACAGGTACCTGAAAAATGCCTCTGCCTAGATAAAGTATTTTGTAGAGGCGGACATTATCCTGATGGCTTCTCGTCACCTCTGCTCATATCACTCTTATCAGCTGCAGGCCCTGCCCTCTGCTGTTGGCACCTAACTGTGTGTGGCTCTGACATTGGTCAGTAGTAAAGGTGTCTCTCTCATGCCTGTAAGAGTGTGTGGGGGGGGTTGTCCTTGGCATATAATTAGCTTGAACCCAGACAGCTCCTGGTAACACAGACTTCTATAACTATCTGTTAGTCAAAGTGAAAATCAGCAGTCAGACTTCACGGTATAATCTGACTTAACTACATAAATACAGGATGTCATTTGTTTTTCACAAGGTTGCATTTAACTACATTTGGAAACTCAAAATATCATTGTCTGGCATGATTCAAGGGGGCAGCAAACAGATGTGGGCAGACCTTTTTAACTGTATTGCTCCTTCTCACAGTCGTGTGAAGGTTAGACGGGTTTTATAGGTTATTTGGTTCTAGATCACACCTGGGCCCCTCCATCCCTGACGCTGTATTGCTAAGGTTTTAAAATTGATGTGTGCTTCCATCTAAAGCACTGTCACAAGAGAAAAGATTTATTTCTTCTACTAAAACAATCTTTTCCTATTGGTCATGATGTGAGAGGGAGCTTGAAGCTTTCTTGGTGATTTTTCTTTGGTTCAGCTGACACACTGCTTGTGGTGGGATTTTATTTAATACTAAGAACACCCAGGAAGCGCATACTATGACCCGGCTATGTAATGAGGCCGTGTATAAATAGCTATATTGACCTGACTTTTTGCATATATTCCAACTTATAACTAGGCTAGTGTCATTTTTCACAAGAGAAATGTTAGAACCAGTGTGGAAAAGAAAATGCCACCTTGCACTTAGAAGACAATACATCAGCTCTGGGAGTGAATTGTTTACTTTTCAGGGGACTGATTTGTGGATTTGGGTGCCATTTTTCTTCTGTGGGGCAGCCTTTTTTGGCTGATAGAGCAAACAACACCATATCTCTTTCACAGATCCTGTCTCTACAAAGAAAGCCCTGTTTGCTGTGTTGCCCCAGCTGTTTATTGTGCAATACCCCCGTTGGATTTTGCCTACAATTTCTCTCTACACAGTGCTTGTTTTTCTCATTATGTAGAGCAAGATTAGAGCACAGAGAGCCTTGGTTTCATGTTTTTAATCGGCAAGCATGTGAACGGAAGCTACAGCCAAGCCCCTACTTTCTCCTTGTCTCGTTAAATCTTTTGTCTTTACAGCAATACATTTAGCTTTCTTTACCTTTTAAGCTTTGTTGCTGTTCGACAAGAGTGCATTCACTGGCTGCCCAGATGTAGATTTAGCAGGGCTGAATGACACACAGCTCGCAGACACAGCGTCTTTGTGCGCTGGGTCAAACGGGGAAGCTAATACTCAAATGAATATATTAATGAGACAGTTTGAGACAAATAGAGAAATAGAAACAGAACTAGCCTTGTGTTTATCCCTGTTCTGTATAAGGGTGACACACATGGCTCACATATTTAAACCTCAACTGTGTTCAAAAGGCTACATGAATTGGCACGCTATTATTCCCCCGACAACAAAAGAGAAATTTGAAGCAGGGAAACGTTAATTGACCCAGATACTGTAACCATGTTTCATAAAGACCAATATCCTGCCTGGGAAGAGATGTCTACCTCCTGCCGGCCACGCCGACTATTGTGTTCCGGCAGAGGCTTCAATTTCAACACACCAGCGCATCTCTGGACATTAGCCTCTGATGAGTCGTTAGGTCGTATGCCATGATATTCTCTTCTCTTCTCTTCTTTATACACCCTCCACCACTCCCTTCTCATTCCGCCCTACCCCCCTTTTACACGTGTGCTTTGAGATGGAGGAGCTCCCTCGACTCTAACTGATGATTGATGGGACTTAATTGAGTAATGCAAGGACAGTACTGTAGCATTTAGTCCTTTATTTTACAACTGAGATTCTCTCCCAGAGTGACCTTGGTTGGTTCACAGCTTCAGTCATGAGTGTGATGTGCGATTTTAGTGGTGTTGGTAATATATTTGATAGATGGTTGTCTTAGATGTGGAGGTTGTGGGTTTTTTGATAGTTTCTTATGAGAAGTGTATGCTCAGTGTGTCTGCTGCACCTGTAGAGAGCAGGATATGATTTAAGTTGCATATACTACTGATTGATCTTATCATTCCTGGAATTATTGGGTGAGAGTTGTTTCAATTTTATTTTTTTATTTTGCCTGTCTAACAATATAAAGAACATCATACTTTTATATATCGTAAATATGTTAGTTTAATCTTGATAGACCAGATATTGGGGAAATTGTTTAACGGTTGGTTCATCAGATAAGCATATGTAACCCACCATATTCCATGTCTCAAGTGATCTACTGTTACCAGGCCTTCCTGACACCAATGTCTGCCATCACCACATGGATATTATGATTGACCTGCAACAATTTCTTGTCCCCCATTTGAGCACACACTATGGCAGTGAGCAACATACCTCTCTGCAGCCTGCTTTGTCTGAGTTTATATTATCTCTGCCTTTGTCGATATTTACTGAGGCATTAAAGAGTGTGCAGCATGTCGCCACTTTATTTCCTGTAGCACTGCCTGCTCAGCAGGACAGGGGCTGGGTGGTGGGGGGTGCATTCTTACTAGAGGTTTTAACTGCTCCTCCAAGTTAAAAAGCATCTAATTTCTCCATGCGTGTTGAGTCTGACTTGCATAACGTAACTTTGTCTGTTAGACAAATCTTCACCTCTGGGGTGTCTTAGAAGAAGGCTTTTGCCATACCAGTTTGAATGTGATTTTGATTCAAATTGATTTAATATCTTGTTGTTGTTTTTAACTTTATAACTTGAATTACGAACACAATAAATATAATTGTGGAGACATTACAATGGCTCAATTGTCTGTTCCTAGAAGTGACTGTCATCATAAATACATTTTCACTAAATCAAGAGATTTCCAAATACTCAGTGTCATCACTACTACAGCACAAACCCTGTTTTACCCTTTTCAGCTCTTAGAGTAATGGAAATTGTTTGCCAAGATGTTGTCTGTCAAAAATAAGAGCAGCATACAGAAATCATTCTAGTTTGCTGTCAAATATCAAAGGTTTGCATCTATATATCTGTTCCCAGTCCTGAATTAAATATATGGTTCTCTTTACCTTTCTAAATGTTTAAATTACTTCCATTTGAGCTGCATGATTAATTCTATTAAAATCAATATTTACATTCAGGACTCTGACTCACATTCATACACGACAATGATTTTTTGTTTGGATTAGCAGGAGATCCGTTGCATTAAGCCAAACACTCCTTATTTCTTCAAAAACTGCAAATTGAGATGAAAATGAGTCTGAGAAATGGAAGCCCTGCTGGTAATGTTGAGAAAAAGGGAATTCGTGAATCCAGTTTAGACAAAACAAGTTGTACTTAAATAAGGGTTATATACTTTGGTGTGATTTATTGTATTATACTATCAGGGTGATCGTGGAGGGCCCATTGCAGCAACAAAGGGATCAGCATTGTTCAGTATGAGTCCTGAAAAACTGGTCCCTGTTGCCTTCCCTTGTTGTTTGGAGGGGGAAAAAGTTCCTTCACAAAAACTTTCAAGGTTGTACTTTTTTCCAAGGCTGTTGCATTGCATTGAATTGCATTTGGGTCTACAGGTGTCACTATTGTTGTTTAGTAAGCATTCCAAATAAAGCAAGTATCCTAGTCCCAGAGAGTCTTTTTTATTCTGCTGTCAAAAAGTGTTTAATAACGTCTGCACATTTTATGTAAACTGGAACTGCACATACTGTAAGCTTGACAACAGTGACACAGGTTTTCCAGTGCTCACCAGCATTCCAACCACCATCCATCTGATTGCACCAGAATGTGATACACTCAATCTTGTATAGGTCCTGTGTCAGCCCTTCACTCTCACACTAATTGTTCTAAGCACTGTGACCTTTGTAGAAGATAAGCTTCCTTCGGCTGACTTGAAGAGTTTGGAATAACGGCCTCAACCATTAATTTATGGCATTGCTAACCATATGAGGGCTATGAGCCAAGGTTATTGACCTTTCACGCCTGTCACTAGTGATAGAGGGAGCCAGACCCAAGAGGAAAATGAATTGGGCTTATTAAGGAGCTGGGCTTTGGATCAAACCTAGGGGGCATCTTTATTCTCCAGTTTTCTCTTTCATTTAAATCATGACTTCTTCACACCGTTTGACCAATTGTCTTCTGCCAAAGTAGAAATTGGGAGCACATACAGCGGGAGTTTCTCTGAATCATAATGCTCCCATGGCTGTGTCTAGGAGAGATCAGGGTGCAATGCGTGAAATGCCTGGAGGATTAACACTTGGAGCACAAAACACATTAAAGAGTGCATCTTGAACTGAGGTCATTATTATTAGATGAAAGATTTTGCAGACTCAGAACAGCAAATCAAGATTTGTTTTTTTCTGCAAAGGCAATTTAAAGTGCTTGACAACACTTTGCAGTTTTAATTCTCTCGCAAATCTTTTGTCTTTGTGGGTCTTAGCTTGTTATTTACTTGTACAACGGGTAGCTGTTAGACAATGGAGAAAAGCTGGACAGGCATAAAATGAACCAGTTGAATAAAATGTAGCATGCAAAGAATGTTGTGTGCCGTGTGGACTGCCATGGATAGAGATGATTGAGCACATGTTATTTCAGCCCCATCCTCCCTCTTAGCTCCGAGTCTGTAAAACCCTTGTGGGAGGCAGGGGAGGCACGCATTTATATTGGATCAACATGCTATGATGTTATTTTTCCAGCTCCACTACTTGTGTTTATAATCATACCCGGTCCCTTATGGGGTTCAACTAAAACCATTTTTATTGACTCTGGAGAAGCTTATCTATTCCTGATGCATTGTTTGTACATAGGACCGCAATCACATCCCAGTGGAAGTAAGCAATAGATGACAACACAGAACTTGTGCTATAACTGTCTTTTTGTTATTAGAAGGCCTCCCCAGTGGGGTCCACCTTCAAGGGCATTTTTAATAATGTATGTTGTGTTTTTTTTATACATTTATCTCTGAAATTTCAACTGGCTTTACCTAATTTGGAGAGCAGGAACAGAGACTGATTTAGTGATGCTGCTTCACTCCCCCTCTGCAGGATTAATTTAGAGGAGCTTGTTGAATTTTTCAAGTGTTTGTTTATTTGCAGCGAGATAGCCAGAGGATGAGGTAAAGGACTAATGCATCAGTATTTTCTGTGCCTGAGAGAGCTGTTTGTAAATGCATGTGCATTTGTGTGTTGGAGGGACTTATTTGTGTGCTCAGATGGACTACTTATCAAATTGTACAGTACGAACGAAATGTGAGGGAAAAAACATTATCTCTACTGCTGAGTAGCGTTAGTACCTTTGAGTGGGAGGGCTATTTTGGAACTGAAAACCTCACTACCGCTGGAGCTTATACCTCAAGCGGGGACTGTGGACAAGTGGGTGCCAGGAGATGGGGAAAAACATGCTCTTAGGATGTGATCACACTGCAGCGGAATATGGTTGTCACTCGAATGCTTTAGGTTCAAACATAGTACAGTTGCAGAAGAGGATGCCAACCAAATACAGGAAATGCTTGAAAATGTCTGTTGAATTTCCGTGTGTTTGTGCGGGATTTCAGCCGCAAACACATTCAGTAACTCAAAGCGGGCAACATAATAATGATACCTCGCTTTCATTCAATCACTCACTTCTGAGTGGCCCTTTCCCCATGCAACATGCAAGTTACTCATGGAGATAGAGATGAAATGTAACATCCTTAAATTTCCACATCTAGATGTTGCCTTTAAACTCTTTTTGCCCTTATTGTTGGCCACATTGTGGTCTGGCACTGAATGCTGCATCTTAAGCTGAGCACTTTCCTTAGAGCTTCTACATTTGTCAGGAGGAAAGCATAAAAAGTCAGTGTTGGTTGATCACGGCCTGGTGGATATGATATCACACCTTTTGGTTGTTTGAGGAATTAAGGCAAGCTAAAAAAACACTGCTGGTGGCCCCTTTTTTATGTTCAAACTCGTGTAACCGTGGCTACTGGTGTTGGTAATGGATAAGGACATTAATTTAATTGGCCTGTTTACACTCCTAGTGCTCTGATGTAGTATGTAATTTCAAATCATTGTCAGTGTTTGATAAAAACTATAAATCATAAACTTTCATTATAACAACAGAGCTGCACAACATTGTCCATTGGTCATCAGGGTTTCAGGCGACAGACATATGTTTACTCAAAGATTTTGTCTTTATGGTGAATGAGTGTATAGCCATTATTCATGCTTCAAATCTACAGAAACCTTTTATGGACAATAATGTTTGACAAACAGTTTGACACAGTTTACAGTCATACCAACAGACTTAAAAAGCCTCTCTAGTGGACAGGAAACTTCTCAGACATGAAGAGTCCTAAATAAAGTGTGCTGGGGAGGATTTGCTTTACATAAACCATCAGGTTGACATGGCTTTATTACTTCAGAATTTAGTGTTTGTTTAAAGCAACTCCCCCAACCACAGTGCGCACACACACACACACACACACACACACACACACACACACACAGCTTCTCCTTAAAGGGGATCTTATTGGATTAATAGCCGAAAAACTACTTTGACGAAGTTGTATGAATGTTTTCTCATCTCTTCTACCAAGAATGTGTTGTTTTGGAGAGCTGAGGTCAAAAGACACAAACAAGCCTTTGTTCTGCAATTACCAGGCTTATTCTGTGCACACAGACTGCTGTGGACAACACTGGCACACATTGTTCTTTCATATGTCTATTTGATAGATTTGGTTGTTGATTGACAGATAATACTTATTTATGAGCTGTATATAAATTATCTTCAGAATTTGAATAAAGTACAATTTTTGACAATTAGTGATATGAAATTGAGTCAAATAAAATCCTCTTATATGTTTAAGATGTCAGAAGACTACAGACATTATAAGCGTCCATTACTGCTAGGTTTCTATTGCTTCAGACCTAAATATTATCAATTTGCCTATTCAAAAACAAGAGGCCTGGAAAATGATTTTATAATTGATAACAGAGATAATCTATTATGGAGACGATTAATTCATATTTTTGTTCCGCTTACAAGTATAACCAATACTATCTCACAGAAAGACAGCATGGTCATTGTAGCTTTCATTTGCACACACAGTAACAACTAGGCCACCTTCAAATTGATCATTAAATTGAGGACCATGAAAATGGCTTTTGCTCGCATTAAAGGGTGTGTATGTGTGCAGCACTAGGTGTTAGGCATTACTGAAAGCTGAAACAGCCTATGCAGTGTCTAGCCAACCATCAACCTATCCTCTGATCACCAGCCTTCATTTATTGGTCTGTCTGCAGTGGGCTTGGAAAATGCAATCTCACCAACATTGATTTGTGTCTGTTTGAAAAAAGGCGGTCCAGATACCAGGCACATGCATAAGTGTGAGTGTTTTTCCTTTTTCCATCCTTTCCATCCTCTCCGTCTTTCTCTCTCCATTTCCAGCCATCTCTCTTTCATTCCTTTGCTTCTTGCAAATCCATTCTTAGTGTTCCACACAAGACAAGACGACAGTTCCTTAGCCTCTTATCGTGCCTTCCACAAGACCACCAAGGGGTCTAAGCATGTGTACACAGGCAGCTGTGCACCACTGTAAGACTCCATTCTGTGCAGGATAAGTGGGGATTGGCATGTTCTCTACTCAAAAATGCAACAGCTGGGCAGAGCTTTTCACTTCTCCCATATGAGAAAGACAGACTGAAATGAGACATTAAGAGACAGAATGAGAGAAGGGACACAGACCCAAAGAGGGGTTGCCTCAGCTTCCCGACTGTGGCTTGGAGCAAAGCAAATGTTGGCACATGTGTGATGAGTTAGCACCGACTTAACTGTTTTTAAGAGTGGCCCAACACATTAAAGATGTGTGGCTCGCCACTCGACTTTCTTTCTTTACTCTTTATGCTGTAAACACTGAGCGGTAATGGAAGGAAGGGCATAAGAAGAGTAATTTATGTGCGGAGGAGAAGCCCGAGATGAGCCCTCCCTCTGGGATTAATGGGAGTCTCTGTCTCTGTTCACAGGAAATATGAAAGGCCCTTTGTTGGTAAAGGGCTTGCTGCTGCCAGCAAATAACTACCCCCTGTCATATTGAAAATCCCCCAACCTCTAAATTCATTGCCTCCTCTGCTGCTCATCCTTCACCCCCCTTTTTTTTAAGCCTATGTGTTTTCTGTCAAAGTCGCTCATTTATGATTCTACGCTGCGCCTGCTGTACAGAAGCCCAGGAGACCCTCGCTCACATTGTTAGTATTCACTGTCACTTCTTGAGTTCTGGCCATCGGGCGAGAGAAGAAAAGAGTGGGAGAAATAGTGCAGTACAGGTGGAGATTCACACTTTGACTTGTGATGCCATGTTCTGTCTTTTACCTCAACCATTTTCTGTCTGGTGTGTTTAATTCTAAGAGTTACTATCTTATCAGGCAAGGAAACGCTAGCTTTCTGCACTTAAGTGTGACTGGTGAACTGTGCTTAGGGTAAGGATTTATTTTTAGTATTGGTGCCGGTTTGTGTTGGTCTGAGCACACCTCCTTAGGCTAGACTAAATAAAGAATGGCCTATCAGTGAGGGAAAAGACTGTTTGGCACTTAACTGGCAGTGTGTCTTTCATCAGGTCACACATTGGTCTCCTAACACCTACGGCTCAGGACAGGGGGGGTGAAAGGCTGTTGGCAGGTGTTAATTGCAAAAAAAAAAAGGCAATAGAAAACCTGGCTGTATGCAGTTTTAATCCATCTTCCTGCTCTCTACATAGCTCATATTTCACACTGCTGAGAATATTTTCTGACCAATATCTTTTTTGTATCCAAAGGAGAAAGTAAAAAAAATGTTGTGCTGGTCCTTTGTCTTTGGTTTAAACCTTTGCTCAAGAACGTCAATATTGTGTACAGATTATTGTGTGGAAAAAAAAAACAACCTTTTTCTAGGCTCTGACCTTGTACACCCTCTGAGGAAAGTTTCATATTTTTCCCTCATATGTCCAGATTTTCATTAAGCATGGGGACTTAGACTTTTCTTTTACTTGTTCATGGCTTTGAGGAAAAAAAAACTGTGAACTGGAACATCTCTCTCACACCTGAATAAATCTTCAGTAAATGCATTAAGAAATAGCAGCTTTGAATTACTTCTTGCCTGAAAAGATAGTCTTGCTTTATAAAAGAAATTGCAGTTGTTTTGAGCTGTCCGTGATAGTTTCAGCCGTGTTTGCCTTCCCTGCCTCAGGAGTTGCACAGTGAATCTATTGGCTCCATATTGACTTCCCCAGGCTGTCTCCAATGGATTTGACATGGATAACACGGTTGTGTTTGTAACGAAAGGGGGGAGGGGACTTAATAAAAGCAGGAGACCCCCAACTGAAAAAAAGAGAGGGAGGAAGAGTGAAATGAAAAAGAAGGGAACTTAAATGGTGAGGGCTCAACTTCGCAAAAGCCATGGGTTGTCAGGGGCAACCGAACTGACTCTTTGTAACCTCCCCCCCTCCTTCCCTGCCTTCAGGAACGCTCAGATGCAGGAACATAGTAGCACAGGAGAATATGAGCCTGACATTGAAAGGATGAAACAAAATACACACATTAGATGTCTGCCTTATAAATGATGTATAATTGAGTTATCCAGGGCTCTGCTTGGAGTGTAGATGGAGGAGCACTTTAATGAGCTGCATAGTTTCATGTTATTCTATGCTTTAATTGTGATACTGCAGGACGCCATTCATTTGTTTAATTTACTAGACTTGGAGCTGAAGCCCAGGCTGGCATGGTAGGGGGGGAATTTTATAGCCATCCTCTGGAAAGGATAAGGCTTATTAGGTCTGATGGCGTCCTGTCTCATATAACCTAATGTGGATATGATAGACAGAGGATTCTAGGTTTGGATACACAGGGACTATAAATCCGAGCATATTTCCAAGACACTGGTCATCATAATAGCCCATTACGGTCCATGTTTGTAGATGGAGGGGCCAGATGTCCCTCGTGTGGCTGAGGGTCCAATGTAGGCTTTGAGGCAGCATGCGGTTGAAGTGAGGAGGAGCCTGAGCAGGACATCGGCACTCATTAAATGGACTTGCTCTCTGCTAGCAGACCCATAAAAAAAGCCCTTTAATGTTCTTAGCAGAGAAGCTCCACAATTTGCCCACAATTCCGTAGCCATAAAACCGGGAATTGAATTCCATATGAGTTCTCTGCTGTCATAGCTCACGGCACCAGCTGTCTGTCCGTGTTAAAATCTAACCCTTGGGCGCCACTCCCTGTCCAATTGGTGTCTTTCCACATGTTACATTGATCTTAAAAAGCTGGAGTCCCTTTGGTCTACTTGAGGAGAATACCTTAGCTTGATTGAGTGGGACATATGCAAGGACAACATCAAACATTTTAGTATTTTGGTAAGATCATATGACCTTGGAGATGTTATCCTGATTGATTTATGATGCAAACTGGGATTCTCATGTTACCACATGCCTCATTTCTCATCCTTACCCCCTCATACTTGGTGAATATACATAAATGTGCGTGTCGATTCTACTCATGAAATGGTAGTTTAAATTACTCCAGGCTGACTGTCAGCAAGATCATGTCAGTGTCATACTGTACATGCATGGCAGCACCAATCCCTCTCTGAGCATCCAATCTCTTGTTTGTGTTTGGGCTGTAAACTCCCCTGCACAGCTGCCACCGGGTCATGTCTGGGGGTTTCAGTAATGTGGCTGACCTCCTAATGTGGATTCCAGTGAGGCAGAAAGGCAAATGTTTGTGCTTCCAGGTCTTCCTGGTATCCCGGGTCGCTACAGCTGTCATGTTATCCCCTTCCTGCTCCAGCCTTCCAGCTCAGAATGCAACACAATATCTGCTAGCATCCCAGCTGCAGACGCTTAAAGATATCTGCTGTTATTTTGACAGAAGCCTGCATACTTAATCATTAGGCTTCCGGCACAATAGCCCTCTTTGAGTCTTAACTAGAAAACAACAACTGTAGTTTTCAAGGCAGGAATCTGATTTAATGCCCTCATAAAACAATAGTCTCCCATTGCACTTTACACGACCCACACTTTCTTAAAGTTAATTCACACTTTAAATGCTGTTGAGGGTAAGAGGTAGTTAACTCTCTGCTTAGCTACGCCGGGTTAGTTTGCAGAAATCTTCCCTCCCATTGTATCTTTAATTTCATTGTTTTTTTTTCTTCTGTGGAATGTTAAAGCCCTGTTTGTTTGCTGGTCATAATGAGTGCCAATGGAAAACTTATTTACACTATCTGGGTTTAGTAGTGTTGGCCAGCACAGTGGAACGTCTCTCCCTTTTTGCCAGTGTGCAGGGACTACACTTAGTCCTGCTTCTGGCAAATGGGTCTTTAAATGTGACAACTGAAAGAAGCCCCACGGTTGCTTCCATGGTCCAGGATACAATAAAACAGCTACTAGTGGAGCTATGCATCCACCCCCTCCTCTTTCTCTTTGTTTTACAAGGTTTTTTTTCTACCTAATTCTTTTTCCTCCTCTCTGTTCCACAGCGCTGGTTTCTCTGTCGTAAATTGATATGCAGACGGCTTCAGGTTACAGTACAGGATAGGAGATTATTTTCAAACGGTCAATTCTGTGAATACCAGTATGTAGCAGAGGTGCAGGGATGGAGGAACACAGCACCTTGGGAGGAGTTGCTCTACCCTTTGCCGCGAGGCTAAAAGCATTCAGCTCCTGCCCATTGTGAGCCTTACTCAAAGGGATTTGTGATGGGTATGATCTTTGACCCTTCTACGCCCACATTATGTAAATGAGTGTACAAAAGAAGGGGATGATGCAATTTCCCGAAACACACTGATTTTAATTTGAGTGTGTGCATATTGTGAGTGTGCAGACCCTGAAGTGAGTTTTTTTTTTTTTTTACTGCTTAACAATCAGTGTCCTTAGGCATCTAAAAAACACATATAGGAAGATAGACCTGTTGTCATGTTACTGAGCATCCTCCATATGTTGTTATGACAGTGGTTGGGAAGGTAACAAGATCCCCCTCTGTCAGCCCTGCAGCCCTCCTCCCTCTCCCAAATGCTGTTATTGTCCCTGTGCACAAAGGATGGGGGGATGTGTAACTCTAGATGAAGCAACAAGCTGAGGTTCATGGACAACGCCCTTTCCCAGACTGTATCAACTTGCGAATTTCTGGTCATAGTAGTGTTATTTATTTCACCTCAAAGAAACTGTTTGTAATCAGCATGAATGGGTTCAACAGGACTTTTTCTACTTGGGTCTTTATCCTGGATTCTCCCTGCTTTAGTATGAATGGGGTGTATACCAAGCGGAAACCTCCGGTGTTGAAAAATGAAGCCATTGCGGAAGTGCAAAATCCTTTAGTTCATCAAGTGTCTGCTTGATGAAGAAGCACTGGAAGTCACATACACACCAACTGCTGTTTTTACAGCAGAAATTGTTAGGTTGAATAAAGTTAGGGTGAGACAGCATTTGTCAGTGAGCACAGTTGACAGGCTTCAAAAGCCCTTTGCGGTAACAGATGGGTGACGTCACTCATCTGTTCACTATTATTTGCAGTCAATGATGTATACAGGTTATCATGCAACTCCTGTGGTTTCTATAACAAGCCTTAAGTCACTTTAGCATTACAAGATAGTGGTAAATAAATTCCATGAATGCCAGCCATGTAAAAGAGAACTGTTTACAAAGCTCAACAATTGGAACTAATGTGGATGTTTTACTGACCTGTATACATTCTGTACATGCTTTAAAGTAATTTAAAGTTCACACTAACCCAGTTCTACTACTGTCCCACCACATGAATAACATGGATTGGATGGATTTTTTAACTATTTCATACTCTGCTTTTGGAGGACTGTGGTTCCCATTAGTTACTCATTAGTTTAAGCCTGGTCTCTCCAGAAACCCAGGTAAACATTTGCTGTGCTTTGTGTGTTTGCTTTAGCCACAGACTGGAATCCAGTTTTCCCTGCCCTTGTGCGAGGGTTAATGGATAAAACAGTATCCCTTTTGACACTAGGTCATGGACTTTACGGCCCTCCATTTTTTTTATATTGTCCTACATTGTTTTTACACATCTTCTATTCTTTTATGTTAATTTTGTGACAGTGTTCGACTTTAAAACAGAAAAATGCCATTATGAAGAAAGAATAGCCTTCAATAGGAACAGTTTTACTTTTGTGTGATTAATGGTTGTTGATTAATTTGTGTTATGTGTAGAAGAAGAAGGCAGTCAGGTTAGCGTTGGAAAATCTATTTAATTACATGTTATCCCTTTGATTACTTGAACATTTCCCACCTCGATTTTATTTTTGGAGGTGGGAAAATTTCCTGTGATACTCAAGCAGCGTATTAGAAAGCTGATTGCTTGATTTAAAATGCATGCGACTGTTCAGTTACAGTCAACCTCAATGACAAACACAGCTTCGATTCTAATTTAAAACAGGATTAAACAGTGAGCCAAGTATGTTTTTTTTTCTGCATTTGAAAAGTGCTTTCGAATTATGTGGCCTCAACAGTGCAGTGTCAGCACTTCTATACATGAAGATGCATTTTATGATTTGTTTTCAGCGTTTTAAATTAATCCAGCATTAGCGACTACATGGACCCTTTGCTTGTTTTTCAAACTCAGTATGACTCTGATGTACTTGACTCAAACCATATGTTGAGCAGGGCTTGAAAGGGTTCCACAGCATCAACAGACACAGCTGGCCAGCAGTCTGTGATCTCATTGCAAGCCATGTTTGCCATATTTTGCTGTACTCGTTGGCCTTGCCAAAGCCCTACCTCTGCTAACTAATTATTTGCCCTCTGCTGCCAAATCGCGTCCTGATGAATAACCTTCAAAAGTGGTCACTGTCATGCTTTCCTCAGAAAACAATCGAGCGAGATTAGTCAGACAATGTGGTGAGTTTTTGGGAATTAGAGTTTAACACTGGCGTCACTGAACTGGTGAGTTTGTAAAAATGTCAAAGGGTTGTTATTTTATGGGTGCTGTGGAGGGACATTTTTCAATACTCGTGTTAAGTGTTAGCATGAGAATAACAGCCTGTATTGGCGGTGTGGTGGCTGTAGACAGTGAGTTACAGCCTTACTGCGCTCTGAGCTGATCATTAACAGGTCTAACACACTGGGATATTAAAGTTTGTTTTACTGCTGCCATCAACAAGCATGCAGGCCTATAGACATGTGTTATTGAATTCATATAATGTGAGTTATTAGGCCGTACATCTTGGGTGTCCATGTATATTGCCGGATCTGTCCGGTGTGGTCCTAGAGGAAATAGAGTAGCAGAGGAGATCATATTGGTTATTAAGCAGCTGCGCCATAGCTGACCACATATTTATTATTTATTATTTATTATAATTGTTATCACCCCTGGACTTCTTTTTCAATCACAACATCCATCTGAGCATGCTCACACACCTGGATCATATAGACTTTGTTCGAAACAATAAATGATAAGCTCACTTTTAGCGCAGGGTTTTATCAACCAATGAAAGTAATGAGGTTAAACTAGTAAAAAAAACAAAAAAAAACATAATTCCTCTGCCCACTCCAGTGAATCAGAGGAATGGGGAGAAGTGGGTAGAACAGCCTTAGATGAGAAGCAGCCACAGTAATAAAACCGGCCGCCTGGTGATGCAGCCTCCATTATTCCTGTTGGTATGTTCATGCGCTTTGAAAAATAGAATAAATTCCAATGTCGGGAATTGCTGTTCTTATACCTGCAAGCCCAGTAGGGGAGTTTTAATGAAAATAGAAACCCGCCTGGAACAATTGAATCCTCCGACTTCTCTAAGAAAGAATAAACATGCATCCTGCTTGTATTATGTGCCAGTTGGCCAGTTGTTGCCAACTGTAAAAGCCCCACCTTTTGACTATTTTAACTGATGAAATACAAGAACTACATTTGGCCATGAAGTGAGCTTTAGGTTCTCTTATAAGCATGTAAACTATAACAAAGCAAAGTCTTCTCAGCTTTAAAACAAAGTCTTACCAGCACTTTTTAAACACAACATCTTATTGTGGGATTATTTCTGAATAGTGTTCGGCATCATCACGTCTAAACTTTGCGTATGTGTGAGAGAAGAAAGCGGGACAAACGGAGGCACGTCAGAAACAGTTTGGTGGATTAGGGTGCAACAGCGTGGTTTGATGTTTAATCACTCCTTGTGCGTAAGCTGTTCTGAGGGGGATAGAAAGGCTTTCCTGTAAGCTCCAGCGGTAGTGGGATGTCTTTCTGGTGAATCTCGCCTCTGTGGGCAGAACTTGCTGTGAACCTGCATTTTTTTTGTTTGCCTGAGAGGTTGCACTGAAGCAGAATGATAGGACAGCTCAGACCAAACATAGCACCACGCTTCCCTCCCCCTTTTTCTCTCTCTCTTTCTCTTGGTAAGGGTGACTCAGGGTTGAGGCACTATGATCACTTGATACTTCAGGCTGCTTAAAAACTGTAAAGATGAACAACTACACTTCCTAATCACAGCTCATGTTTTATTTGTGATAAAGAAAAAGCAGAACGGAAACAGCCTTACTGTACAACTGAGATTTATTATAAAAACAAAAGTGATAGTTTGCCTAAGACCACACAATCGCACCACAAGCTGTCAACAGTGATTCACATGTTTATGCCACCTGCTTGCTCGTGCCACTGCTGTCGATGTTAGTGTGACCCTGACGAACATCGCCATGACTGCGAGGAGACAGACTGCTCCCGTGGGTCCTTGCGTTAAAAACCCAAGGTCTGGAAACATTTCCGCAGGCGGGATTTCCAAGTGGAGACAGATTTGTACACGGCCATGCTTGTGGTTTGGTGTTATAGCTGCAGACAAACTGAGGACAGATGTGATTGGAGTAATTTTCATCCCCCCCTCCACCTCCTCCTCCCCTTCCTCCTCCCCCGTTATTCCCTCTTTCCTCTCTCCTTCCAGTTCCCCTAATCTGGGACTCATTGTGTCTGTAATAAAGCACAGCTGCACAGATCCTTCCTCTGAACCTACTCAGTTCAGCTGATTACATGGGAGTGAGAGGGCTCTACTCTCACTGAGTCCAGTCACATAGCCATGCTCAGCACATGTTAATGCTCCACTGTTACATAGATGTGAGAGAAGACACTTCCTTTAACTGGACTTGTGCCATTGCTAATTATTAACAACCTTTTTTTTTATTTTCACCCTAGCCAACTGTTTATATCAGTTTCTATTTATATCTGTTATGTAGGACATAGATTTTGCTTACATAAGGAAAATCTATTTTATTCTTTTTTTTAAACAAATCAGCATTTTATTTGAGATGCATTTTTTTTGTTTCATACTGATTGAGATACCTAGACTTCAGCATTGTCCAACACCAAGTACTGCTCACATACCAAAATGTATATACTATTGTTGGAGCACTGGTTGCTGTGTTGTTATTTGTTAAAATAATAATGATTAATTACCCCAAACATGTGACATTATATTGGAGGTGTTACTATGTCATGGTCTAAGATTTGTTTCTTGTGGCAGCTTTTAGGTTAAAAATGTAACTAGAGATTTGTAGTTTTTTGAGTTTCTGAAATTTCTGTTACCATCAATCTTTAAAACAACTGAGATGTATTGTTTTAGAACAAGTGGTATTGGGGTGTGCACATGTCTTTGCTCTTCAGGCTACACGATTTTTTTGATGAAACCTTTTTTTGAATGAACAAAACGTTCATCTTTTAATGCTGCTCGTTCTGCTTTACATGAAGGCACGACTCCACTGCATTTTGTCAATTTGTTGGGTTGGAGTGTTTTAAATTGCTTCTGCCCTGAAATAAAAATTTTAAAAAAAAAGAAGTCATGCATATGAAAGTGAGCAGCCCTAATAGAAAGATGTGTCTCTCTTACAAAATGGTGCAGTGTTGAGCATCAGTGGCTAAACTTCTACATTTTAGGGAAAAGAGAAAAAAAACAGTAACAGGGATAAATATCAGCTCGGAATTGTGCAGGAGATGTCTGTATCACACTGCGTATCAACTTTGAATCCAAATCAAATGAAAAAACTGAAGCTCTCCAAGTCTTCAAACTGGCCTCGATCTGAAGAAAGCATTTAAATTGATTTCTTTGTCTTCTGGAAGTACACAAGTTTGTTCTATCGTTTTGAAAACACGATTTATTCAGCCTTGAGGTACAGACATAAAATTATTTTCACAGTAGATATTTTTTCTTCCACCCATCTATAGAAAAAGCCTGCCCCCTCCCCTTTGATCTCTTTTGAGCACAAACTATGAGTGGGGGAGGGTCACACAGGTCAAATATGTTTAGTTGCGAGCTGCATTCGGCATCCCAGCTGCAGCTTGATCTCTCCAGGAACCAGCGCAGTACAAAGGGATAAGCTCGTTGACACATTAAGACAGCGTTTGTAAATTCATACAAATGCATGCCTTCCTCTGTGTTTGCTTTTCTTGTGCTGGAGCAGCACATAACAAGCTGTCATGCGTCTGAAAAGCTGTGTATGAGTTGAATGCGTAAGCTTCAGATACAAACATTGGGCTTGTCTTTAATCTTTCCTCTGTGTGTTTTTTGTCTTTTTCTGTAAGCACGGGCTAATTGTGATTCAAGCAGAATTTGACACATATTGATTTCAACGTGCAATGGGCAAATGCTCACACCCCGTGTATTGGCAGCTGCCCTAATCCCCCTCTTTGAAGAAGCTTCTTTTTCCTTACTGTCATTGTTTTGAGGAGGGATTTTCTTTTTCTTCCCTCCTCGCAACCTTCCGGAGAACGCAGGTTACTCAACCTCGTGACTCTACAGCTGCTGTTTTTTTTTTCCATATGTTAGTTTGTTTTGCTCTCATGAAAGGGTTCAGAGAAGATAAATTGTCAAGTGTCTCATAATGTGTGGCATGTAAGGGTGAGTGAGTAAAATGAGGATAATGGTTGGTAGCTGCAACAGTAATGGTCTGCCCACTACGATGACTCATTTCCTTTGTTTAGCTGAAAAAAGAACTATTTGAATGTCCTCATTTTCTCCTGAGCACAGACTTTCTTTTTAGTGTTCTCTTCTTGAAATTATTTTGTTTTAAAAATTGAAATATATTTCATCTTCCATTCCTCCAGGAATATTTGAAGTCACTACAGTATGTCCTTTTTTTTTGCACTATACAGAGGTTTGTGTAATCAGTAAGGCAAAATATATATTGTATTTTTGCGTGCAAATGACTGGGTAAAACATTTTTCTTTTCTTGGAGAGAGACGTAGAAGCAACCTCTATCTCACAATATAACAGTCTTCTCCAGAGGCTGTCAGCCTCATCTTCCTTTGTCTGCCGCTTTGTTTCTCAGCCAAAGAGGATTCACATGCCTTCTCCTTGTTTTTCCCCGTGCCTCGACTTCGCCAAAGAGAGAGAAAAAAAAAGGAAGAAAGCAGGAATTCCATTAGCTTTATTCTCAAAAAAAAAAAAAAAAAGTGTGAACTTGTGACTGTGTTACTCATGACATACTGGTCCCAGAACTGGTCCCAGATCTCCATGCATTTAATTTAACATCTTATACTATAGGTGAGTGCATCTCATCCCTCCATGTTCTTTTTCATTACAGACACTCTGTGTTGTGTTAAATCCCTCACTTTATGAATCTGGTTTAAATTGCTGGGCGGTTCTGTCTGGCGGAAATTGAAGGTGTGTGTGTGTGTGTGAGAGATAGATAGAGAGTGCCCCACCACGTGTGCATGTTAAAAAGAAAGCAAGAGAAATTGAACAGAAAGGGCATGTTTGTGTGTGTGGTTAGGTTTGTAATTGGATGCAGTGGACCGCATCAGTCTTTACCTGAGCCAGTCATTTGCATGGGTGTGATTGACAACAGTGCTATGCAAAGCGGGCACACATATTATTCTCTATATAGGAAGAGAGGTTGCAAAAACCATGCCTTTTCCATTAGCTATCCCTTTCCTGTTAATAAGTATTGAGTCATTATTGCTAAGACACAGGTTGAGATTTCATTTGCATAACTGCGCATCAACTCGACCTCTCCATGGTCCATCTGCTGTTGTGTTGGGAGTTTATTTTTGCAGATTAGATCTCACCGCAGTTTAAACATAGTGGGAGGTTTCCGTAAATTTGCTGAAGTCATCAAACTTAATGGACTCAGAAGAATCATAAATGTTAAAGCCCATCTTAAAAGGTGCAGCAAGCGTTTTTTTTTTTTTTTTTTAAAGGCCGTCACGGCGGTTTCAAGCAAGAACATCCTGACAAAAAGTAGAACTCATTCAGTGTGTTGGGTAAAAATAAAGTAATAAACATGGAAATGTAAGTATTTTCATTCATGGGTTACATTGCTTTCTAGATCACATTATACTCTTGTCATTGTGTTTGTTCTGAGTGGTCATTCACTTGGCTCATTCAGTGTATTATGAAAGTTTCAACTTATTTAAAAATAGGAAGATTATTAAGATAGTTACATTTTAAACTAGACAGGAAGCACATTAAGGTGTAAGGAGTAGCATTAACCACATGCTGCTATGCTCAGAGGTTGTCACAGATGAAGAGGGGGCTCTGTTGCATGGAGGTTATTATTTATGGTTGCTTGATCTGCCTCCTTTCACTGTCAAACCCCATGTCAAGCAATGACACAGGAGGTTAGACAATGTGTTAGAATTTAATCACTTCCACATGTACAACAGTGTTCATCTTATCAAATTTGATAACTTACAAATAGCTTCCTCGGTGGTCAGTCTCCCAGGCTTTGTCTTCTTGAAAATTAATTTGCACAGCCTTTGTCCTGTTGAAAACAAAGTTTTAATGAACTGTTTGGCTGGTCGTGTCTGTCTCTAAACTTCCTATGAATAATGCAATATGTATAAATAGATGCTTTTATAGATGGATTAAAGATTAAATTTATTTTTCTTACTTCAACTTTTATTACCATTTTCATTATTAAGCACAAACCAGGCATTTTATGAATAAAAATAGAATACTAAAATAAACACCCTGGGTTTTTTTCCCCCTGAATTACAATTCATTAAAAGTCATATTGACCGTAGTATTTATTTATATTAAATAGTGAAACGCTGTTAAATTGAAAGGTAATGTTGGTGGTTTTTCTGCCTCCAAAGAATTTTTTGATAACAATGTTTTCAAAAATGCATCAAGGTTTAAACTCCTCAAAATTCTTCTTTTATTCATTCCTTATCTGTTAATTTGTATAACTATGTCAGAATGTGGCTAACCTCAGCTTCAGTTTGTCTCTTGTTCACCTCATATGGTCAGGATTTCGTTGATAAAATATGTTTCCTCCCTGTAAAAAAAACCATGCTATGTTTGCACACAAACTTGTACTGCTCTGGCACCAGCAATCTTCTACCACAAAGACACCAACAGTCTTTTTCTGCCATGATAACAGTCTTACTCTTTAAAAAAAAGAAAGAAGTGAGTATCCCTTTGCAGCAGTGTTAGTGATTGTTGATATAATTTCCATAAACATTCTCTCCTGACTCAGTTTTAATAGGAGAGATGCCGTGCCAGTGCTGAGCCATAGCATTTGGGCAGCAGTGTTTGATGGATGATCTCTTTTACAGCTGGACACATTGAAACTGGAGTCCATAGCCTTGCTGTCTATGATTTAACACTATTAGTTTTCCACTTGGTGAAAGCAGAACTAGACATTGACATCATTGCATAAGTCACCTTTTCTGTTTTTCCACCCAAAGCGGGATAATGATTGTCCCTGTGGATCCATGATTGGTACAGATCGGTGCTGAGAGAAATGTAAGTCTGTGTTTCTTATCCCAGCAACAAATCAGAGACAGGACCAGCTCTGCCGCTGTGATTAAAAAAAGTCTTACAAGAGCCAGTGAAAATGCCAGCAGGGGTTTCCTCATCACTGGTCACTGCCTTCTTCTTTGTCTCTTTGATTTTTATGATGGGATTTTGACAGAAATGATCAAGGGCAAGAACTAAATAGCTTCGAGTCTGTGCTTTCGAGATCAAAGGGACCTAATAATGTCATATTACAGGTTGCTCTGAGGCAGTTTTAAGTGCCCAGCCCTCGTGGCTTCTCCAAAAAAAATATCAGTCCGCTGGTGTAGTCATTGGCTCTATTATAATACATATTTGTCTTTTATATCCCATCTTTATGACATTAACCACCAGTTATATTTAAGAAAGTAGTTTAATTATTTCAGGCAATTGAGCTAATAAATAATTTAAACCGTGATTTTACTGAGGCATTAATGCAGGTGTCTGAGTAGGCTGATTGTGCATAATACTTGACCTCCTTCTTTTAAGTAGTGTCTTTGTTTTCATCACAGTGAATGTATAATACATGACTGAGATCAATATCTGATGTGTAATATTCATGGGTATTTCCCACCCGATGAGAGCCTGCAGAGATGAGTCAACTTTCTAAAAGAAAAGGCCTGAGACGCAGCAGCACGGTGGCAACAGTGATGGATGTACAGTTCAGCCAAGCATCTCCTTAAAATGTGTATTACTGCTGTGTATGGGCACCGGAGAATGACCTGTGTAATGCAGAAACAGTAAGAAAGTGATGCATGTGGACATCTTAAATGGATTATTATTCACAGTCTGATTTCCACAAAGACATCTGAAATGTCTCGACCCGCTTCTGACCTCCAACCTCACACAGCTTGGTTGATTTTAACCTCTACCTGCTTTTGTTCTCAGTCTTTATCTTCTCTCCTCTGTTAATCAGTAAAGCTTTTGTAGACCCAACAAAGTGATCTATTCCCGCAGTTGTACGTTGAATTAAGGTAAAGAGAGCAATTAAAAACCATTAACCTTACATGAGAGGGAGGTCAGCGAAAAGCTGTTATGGCCATTAAGTTCAACACATTCTTTTATGAACTCGGGGGTTTACTCTGGGCTGTCGACTCTAAGCTCTGAGATTTCAAAACAGGAGACTAGATTTTTATTATAGGATCAAAGTCACCTAACGCTTAGCTTCATCATATATCATATAGGTTTCTTTAAAAAAGGATCAAAAATTGTCTTTAAACTTGAAATAGAAAAGACTCTCTGCAAAATCTCTGCAAACCTATTAAGATATCAGCTCTCCTCAGTTTATCTGTTTGATTTATTTACCAGCAATTAAATGTGATGCTTTCCATAATGATGTTCACCTTTAAACAGTCGCAGGGGTCACAGAGCTCTTCTAAAAGACGTCATGAAGCGTTTAAAGTCTGACATCCTGGTAATGTGGTCACCAGACTAAAGCCTCTGTATCAAGCCTCTCGTCTCTATAACTCACAGAACAAAATCCCAGTAGCTATGCACTGATAACTGCAGAAGGATGTAGCTTAGTCTTATCAGCTCTTGGCTCCAGTGACACAGTAATCCACACAATGTGCGCCTGTCATTGTACTGGAAACACACAATCATTTCATTTACCCAACAAAGAACTGGGAATAATTGTGATGTCCCTAATGCACTTCCGCTTTACCAATAACCAATTGAGATTTCTAATTTTCAAAATGTGCCTGAATGTCATCATGCATTTCCTTTTCTTTGCAGAGAAACCTGTTCTGCCTCTGGAATAATGTCAGTTTAGCATGATCAAAGAAGCTCGTAATAGTATGTTCTCCAGGCTGATCATAGCTGGGACATAACAGGGAACAATTGTACTGAAAATGAATAAAGAATTTGGCATCCTGAAGAAAATGGAGGTGACTTTTGGCCTGGTGGGGGGTCTGCTTACCTTGTAATTGTCCCTTTTTGTTAACACAATGGTTGTCAAACTTGGTTGCTGTATCCCCAGGAGAACAAACGGCAATGTGCAAATGCAAAATAAAAGCAAGTGTAAAAAGAAAAGAACATGTCTAAAGGAATAAAAATAGTTTCCCTCTCCTAAGGGCCAGTTTGCTAGATCAAGGGAGCTTAAAAATCCACGTGTTTCAGATTGCGCAAGCTCCTATCGCCGCAGCGGCTCAGACATTCATGCTACTTAAATTTCTCTCTGTATACCAATGTGGGCGTGTGTGATAAGGGGAGGTAGTATCAATACAGTTTTTGAGGGCTTCCTCATAATTCTCTAATCGAGGCAGCAGTTTTAGGAAGGAGAAATAGCTCAAACGATATGCATAATCACGACACAAAATGTTGGGAGAATGGTCACTGGAATCGGGCTTAGAAACTGAGCCAGCTGCATGTTCAATGTGCCTGTGCTCTGATGCAATTCCTCTTTAGTTTTTTTAATTGCTAGAGACACTGAACAGAGGACAAACATTGCTATTTTTTTTTTCATGCAAATCCCCATATTTTAGGCCCAGCTATAAATGCATGGAACGCTTTGCGCGTTTGAAGTGCAGTGCATTAGTAAAACGCCTTCAAGGGCTTAGTCTGGCAAAAGGCAGTATCATCATTCCCAGATCCAAGCTTCAGCTACAAACAGTTCACTCTCTCTGAAGAATACACTGTTTTATGAAAACACAAATAAACCTTTGTCTCCTTCATGTATTCTCAACTTCTTTAAATAAATAGAATTTCTAGAAATGTCTTGATTTAGTAGTGACATTGTACTGGGGGGAATGACTGCCATTGTACAAGCGCTGGTTATTTTATGAAGACATGATGGGTTATGCTTTCACAACCTGAGATGTATGACTTAATTCTTTACAGTAGTGTATTATTAAAAATACTCACGCATTGTATGCGTCTCCATAGAAAGAAGTCATAATAGTGAAGAATAAGATGTAATAAGCTGCATAATGGTGTTTTTTTTCGTACCGGCCTTGAAGCTGTGAAATCTACATTCATAATAGTAGCGTTAGAAAAAGAGTCCAGTCAGAGAGACAAAAAAAGCATGCCTACACAATTACGTCCTGAAGCAGCCATCTTAGTTTAGGAAACATTAGCGTGTTGTGATTTTAGCAGTTTGGGCAATAATTGGGCAATTACTGAATATGCTGTGAAGGATATTTTTGTGGTCTGGCACGAAGTCTGCACACTGTTAGAGAACCTTGTCCTTAATTTGGCATGTTCTCCCCAATGTTTTGGGACTGGATTAGAATTTCATATCACAGCAGTTTGAATTGAGGTACCCGAGTGTGAGCTCCACTGGGGCTTAACAGGATCTTATGAACAGCGGGGCTGGCATGGATGTCTCACGCAGCACATTCAGCTGGAGCCTCTGCTTCATATTGCATTGTCTCAATGCCAGTGCAGGCCACTCTACTAAACCTGGTCACATTCATTTGTGAATAATGCATTTTGTCAGGGGTGTCGTAGCATTTGCCCGGGTTGCGTGCGTGCCTGCGTGTGTGTGTGTGTGGAGAGCGATTGCCACGGGGGTATTTGCCTGGGTCTGCATTTATCCACAGCTACTGATGAAACACCTATGCAGAGTATTTCTCAACTGTCAGTGACCTCACTTCCCAGAAATGAGTGATGGTGTATTGGGATGATCTCACATGAGAGGTTTCAGGCTTGTCACATTTACAGCACATTAGAGGCACTCTCAGCTCTGCTCACTTGCAGCCGGTGATTTTGGCAGGCAGGCATGAAAAAGCTGAGATCGTGGAACATTTTCTTTGCTTTCCTGCAGTCCAAATTCTGCATTCCAAATTAAAATGAATCTCCCTCTGCCTCTCCTGGTCTCTCTCTAACTATTTGTGTCTGTCTGAGTTAGAGTTATCACGTGACGGCGTGGACAATAGAGAGGCACTTTGGCTCCACTGAGAGGTTAGCCTGGTTTTTTGTGTTGCTTGTCAGTGAGGGGGGGCATCTAAGCTGTGAATAGGATCATTGAGTCGGAGGTAATTTTGGGCCCCGGTGCAGGGCATTAGTTGGACAGGCCTTTCTGCTGACAGGCCTGTTTCTCCCACCCCCACCCCCTTTCTCTCGCTCCCTCCCTCCTTTTTTTTTTTAACCCCCAGTCCCCCCTCTGCTGCATCGGCATTTCTATCCAAACCATAGGCCTTTATCGTTGTGGCCATGACGACATGTCTGATAGGGTGGGGCAGCCAAGACCTCTCTTAGCCCTGCACCTAGGGAGCCAATACATCTAGATAAAGATAAGCTGCAGAAGCCAGGGTTTAAGCGGTGCCACACTACACATTTCTGTGCTTTCCTAAACCACCAGAGTGTTTCTGATAGATGAAGAGACACACGCTGGACACTCTCATTCATTATCATTGGAAATGGTCGTGCCTGTTGGGAGCTTGTGCAGTGATTGCAGAGGGGGCTGACTGTTGAAGGGCCTCTCAAAGGTGTCCTGATGGCCAAATTTCAGACTAAGTTAAAGAGCGGGACCACAGCTCTGCAAGAGGCTTGGGCAAAAATAACCGGCAGGGGACTGCGTCTGTCAAGTGCACTGCTAACCGTGTTCACACAAATGTATGGCCAAAAGTGACAGAAGGTTAGAAATAGAAATATATGGACAGCAGATCAAAGGCATTTAGTGATGATTTAAAGAAGTGTGTTACATTACTGTTTTCCTTTAACGATTTATTGACCACATGGGAACTGAAAGCCTCTAAGCACAATTAGGTGGAGTGGAATGAGCAGAAGAAGAACTGCTAAAATAACACACAAGCAGACGACAAAAACAGCAGACGGATTGAACAGCCTGGTTCAGACAGTTCCAGATCATTACACAAACATATACCTGCTCACACTTTTTTGGTTCATTAGACATTTATTTTCTGTATCTATATTTGCTAGTTTTTTTTTAAATGTATAATCTAAAATGTAAAACTGTAGAATATGCTGAAAAATGGCCATTACAATTTCCTGGAGTCAAAACTGATGTCTTCAAAACACTGATTGTCAATCCTCTGAGAATTCAAATATACAATGAAAACAGAAAACAAACAGCTGATCTTTATTTGAGAAGCTGTTCAAATAAAATGCCTGAAATTTGTATAAAAACTCACCGTACATAATAAAACAATTAACAAAATAGTTGCAGTACAAGTTCTGCTGTTTTTTAACAGTTTTTTAAGTAATTCCAGCACAGCTTGTACTTTTGCTAAATACCATAATACAAGTACAAGCACCTCAGATAGAACATTTAAGTTAGACCTTACCAACCTCCAAGTGCATTGTGAGGTGTGTTTTTTTTAACAGACACTTACTCTGTATTCTCCCTCTGTCTGTGTATCTGCTGACTTGGACCGGCTGGTGATTGCCTGAAGGCTTTGAGTTTACAGGCTGCTGGCTTTAAGGCAAAACCTTCACAGAGAGAAGGTCATCTATCTGATGTCAGCTGTGCCAGGTTCAAAGAGAGAGAAAAAACTAATTGGTCAAGGGTAATTTAACAAAGGCAGCCAGGAAGGAGATGGTCAATATCAAGTGCATTCCAGTACAGAGAAAAGATCGTGTCATCTTCTATCTTCATTATTGTAACGGCTGCCTCTCCTGTAAAACCATTTCACCTTGAGAGCCGTTGAGCACCATTTAGATGAATTGCTATTCTTAAAGTAAAAAAAAATAAGCTGTTTTGTCACTGTTGAAATATTTGACTAATAGCTGTAGGTGGGGTGCAGCATATAGTCCTGGCAGAAGATTTGTTCACCTTGTTCAGTGCTTGATAAAGTAGAGCAAGTTTTCAGATTCGTTCAACAGGGTGAAAACATTTTGATTACACAGCATGTCAGTTTGCAAACTTTCCATAAACCACCTCAACGTTCTTATTTGTATAGGATGTTTTCTCATTCACTATGAATAATAGTCTGTTTTGAAAAGGAAAGATTTCTCTTCCCTCTCCTGCTGCGTTGCTTTCAGCCATTCTTCTTTTAGTTGCTCACCAGGAAAACAAGTTTGTCTTTGTCAGTGCCGGGACCAGGGGCATCTACCTGAAAACATCTGCTGTTACAAGCAATAAGAAAAGCGTTCAATTTGCCCCTGTCAACGCTAGAGAGAGATTTAGTAGTAGTTGGGTGTGGTGCACTTTAGGACAATTGATTGCATGTGTTTGGGTGATATTACTAAATTAAGCCTGGCGGTTAAAGTTATGACTTCCTTTGGACCCCGGACGGATCTACTGCATCCTCTCCCAAAGCCCGAAGGAACTCATGTGCTGAGGGTGCAGATGATACTCTGAAGACACCATTGAGTCCCCAAGGTAGCAGCACAAAGGAAGATTAGGCATCCTCCTTCAAGGCTTTTGTTAAGTAATTCCACATCTCCTTTAATAATTCAGAGCGGCACCAGCAGAGCCTCCACACAAACAGTATAAGGTAATATTGGGATCTCAGTGGCCGGGAGGAATTTGTATCTTTCCGTTTATACCATTTGGTGCTATAAACACAAGGGGGAGGGGGCTGCCAGGGAAACATGGCTATACAAAGAGATCACACAGTGGAGCTCTTAGTATTGCGGTGGATGTGTTTGTGTGTGTTGGTGTGTAGAAGCTACGTAGGCTGTGCTGCCCTGTCACTCACTTGTAACATGAACTGGGGTTGTACCACTGCCTCTGAGGCACCCATGGGACTTGAGCCCCCATGAGCCACCTGTCTGTGGCCTACGTATGCGTGCACGAGTTTTCTGTGTGTTTTCTGTGTGAGCATGCTGATGAAATAAACATCACACGCGCTTACTTCTGTCTCAGGAGGAGCTGAGGATCGGTAGTCATCCGCGGAAGGCAACCCTGTATGTCATTGAGGACAAAGCTAGCATGTGATGGCCTGAGCTGAAAAAAAAAAAAAGACTTATCCAGCAGAATTAAACATGTTTATCCACCCTGTATATATATGTCTAAAACTAAGGCAGTGTAGACAGTGTAATTTACACATCTGGTTTTAAGGTAATGCTTTGGGCTTTTGCATTCTTCTTAAATAGCCCTTGAGGGGCACCCTTCTTTTTTTCTTTAGTTTTTCTCTCCCTACAACTCCCTCCTCCACTGCACCTGTTTTGAGCAATACCTTTGGGGCACAGCTTGAAGTGAATAATGTATGAGCGCGAAGGAGAATCAGAAAACCTTTGTGGACCCTCTGACTGCATGTCTATCTGTCTTCCACTTCCATTGCCTAACTCTAGTTTATTTTCTTGAATTTTCGCTCTTTGTTTGGATATTTTTCTAACGTAAATCTATCTGTGTCCGTCTCTTGCAGTGAGGTTTGTTGACTGTGGCCGAGGCGATCTGGTGAGGTTTGAATGCAGTAACCCTTCCGACTTCCGGATAGAAGCTGATGGAGTGGTTTATGCTGCCAGGAGTATTCAGCACTCTAAGCTCCCTGCGTCACCGTTGTTGATCAAGGCCAGCGACACCACCACTCAGCAGCAATGGGTGACTCAAGTCAAGCTGACGCACTCCGCTCATTCCAGCCAGCAGGTAAATAAACCTTAACCACCTCCATAACATTTCAAGCCTGTTGTCGATTGTCTGACTGATGTTACCGATATAGAAAGGTGGAACGATCAATTCTCCCTTCGCCTCAAATAACTTACACTTATTAGGCACACTGCACATTCACAGATGACTAGTTCCCTAAATTGTAGCAGGTGTTCCAAGAGACTGGATGGATGCTTGCTAATTAAAACTTAATGTGTCAATTTACTAGCAGCACAAACATAGCAAGAGGGTAGCAAGAGCAGATGCAAAATAGCTCCTCATAAAGTTGATTTGAGTGAGCATGCCTTGTCATTGTAAGGTTATTGCCGTATCATGCAAAAGGGGACGCACCTCTTTCAGAGCTCTGGAAGACAGGAAGCATCTGTCTGAGCTGTGGAGCGCTTCTCTAACTGTTCCACTGGACGTGTTGTGCAGTCATCTGCAATTAGTTAGAATATGTCAACATTGTGCTTGGCTGAGGATCAGAGGAATTGCACACAAAAAAGCACTCGCATGTCCTATTGGTCTGCCTCATAACCAGGAAATGAAAAGAAGCCCTGTTATTGTAGTGGTTTTTAACTGCAGTGCCAGTGGATTATGTGATCCTGCTCAATTAGATAATATCTATTGCTTTAGTCTTACAGGACTGACGCTAACACAGATGCTATTCAAAACTCTGTGCTACTCTCCATCTTTACCCATTTTGTCGGCTTAAAAATGAGCATTTCCATTCATTTGTAAATAATCATGGTTGTAATACTTTAGATTATTAACCTCTGGTGTCTTAATGAACACCCCTAAATGTAATAATCATGTTTGTAGTACAAAGAAAGCAGTGCACTTTCTTTTTTATCTCTGTAATACATTAAAGAAAATGGTCACAAGTGGCCATTTCTAAATTTGTAGCACAGAAGATCATCTCAGGACCTAGCGTCGTATTTTATAGGTGGTGTAGATTAAAAGTTAGGGCTGACAGTTATGTGTAGTTACTGCGGGCTCAGTGGTCTGCTGGGCAGAAATTAAACGTGTAGCCAGTAATGATTTCATGGCTTTGAAAACACCATCGTTACCCACTGACACTCATTAACTATAGGGACTGCTGCAGGTATGTGATTTTAATGATACCATCAGTCACCGTTGTCGGTTGGTCAAAGGCAAAAGCATAGTTTTCCCGTGCAAGGTAAACAAGTCACAGGAGGTTTTCCCAAAGTTTTTAACTAAAAGGCAGAGCCCCACATTGGTAAGACATGTTTACAAATAATCAGCGGTGTCATCAGCAGCTGTGCTCTGATCTGTATCTGCAGAGAGCTCTCGGGTTTGCCCTGATTTTGTCTGTAATGAAATCAGAGATTGACTTTCCTGTATCTTGCACGTTTAGGAGGTCATGAGCAGTTGTCTTCCCCTCAGCATAATTATTGTCATGAATCATCACGCATCTCTTAATCACACCAGCGATTACATTTCTTATTAGTCCATGAATGTAGCAGCCTTGGGGAAACATTTTAATCAATGACAACCAAACAATATCCCCATTACCATGAGAGGACACTCACGTTCACTATCTCCACCGCTATAAGAACTTCAGCTCGGCCGTAGTCTGTAAGGAGAAAACATTTACCGGTATGTACTTGGAACAAAGTATTTTCTTTCTAAAGAGGCGAATACACACATGCCTTATCCTCCCTATACACCCACAAACACTCAGGTCATCACTCTACCTAACATTTCCCTGGACTCTAAAGATGGAGGACGGTTCACAGAGTGTGGATAGGTGCAGACCCCCAGTGCACCAGAGATAGATGCATGTTGTGCTCAACAAGCCCACTATGCCATTCATCATTCTAGACACAAGTTGCAAATAATTACTGCTCTCACCCGGACCCATTTTAATAGGGTAATAGATATTTCTGAAGCATGCTCCTTTACTATCTGTCTGCTTGCCTCTCTGAATATCCAATGTGTGAAAGCAGTATAATCGGATTTCAAACATGATTAGTGGAATCTCTGTGACAGCTCCCCAGATGTTGGAGGAGGGGGAGTATGGGATGTGGATCACATTTTAAGGTGGTAAAGTGGTAATTAATTTCTATTTGCATAGGACACTTTGTAGTAGAGTGTAGGTCTTAACTACCTCACAACAATCAACGTTCAAATGATTTCAGGCACCAGTAGGGAAGATACTTCAAGGGACTTGACAGTGCCGTTCAAATCCCAGCTATCATTCATTGACATTGACAGATTTTACATATTGTTTTTCTGTTTTCCTTCCCGCCTTGTTTTGTTCAAGGTTATTTTAACTTTCTCTGGCACTACTTCAGTCTCCTCAGTCTCTGGAGCAGCAGAGGCAATTTGAGCCATCTGTGTGTTTAGTGTCTGGCTTGCAGGTACCATCCTCCTTTGTTTCAAATCTCATTCATTACAGCAGAGGGAGGATGGCAGATCCATTATGGGAACTGGTCTGTCTGTGTAGGTGCATTTTATCAGGACATAAGAAGAGGCCTGCCATTTAAAGCAAACCAGTGCTGGTGTTGTGAGGCTTCTGCAGTAGCCCCATCAAAAGCACTTCATGGCATATCATCACAGGATGTACTGTAGGTATTTTAAGCTACAAAGGATGTCATAAAAGAATGGATGGTTTGATTGAACACACATTTTAAATGGGAAGTAAATGACATTTGGAAGCGCTTATTAGGTTTTGTTTCCTTTTTATCACCACATCAATTTCCCTTTGTTAAACCAAAAGTGAAGGGCCATTGATTGATCTAAAATACAATTCTATGAAGTGAGGTGTCACTTCAGCAAGTAGTGTTGTGCTCAAAAAGTTGTAATGGCATTATATTGCCATGCACTCCTTGCAAAAACATGCATCAATGCAGATTTTACAGAATCAATATAGCTGTTAAGCTGTAATTGCAGTTTTGTAAGACACAACGCCTACGGTTCAGTTAACAATAAAGCCAATAGACGGCAGTAAAAGTCAAACTACAGGATGCAAGCACATTTCATATCAGGACAAACAAGCCTTGGTGAGAAACTCTATCCACTACACACATTTTTGCTGGGAAGTTGGGTGTTGGACACGAGTCATGCAATATGCAAGTCGTGCAAAAACAAGGTAAAATACTGCAGCAACACGACCATCCTCTGTCTACACATGACCAAGTCGTGAGCAACAACAGCTAGGCTAGCTACACAGGGCCATTGTGTGCCATTCCAACCAACACTGAAGTGAATGACGTTTACATGTCAAATTTCCCTCAACTTCTAAACAGGTTAAGAGGATCACAAAATCACTTTTATGCTTTATTTGTACAGACTTGTGCCTGTACGGGGTAGTTCAATTCAAAAGGCTTCAGGCAGCTGCTCAATGGGTTTGAGTCGCACTTTATGATCTACACTCACTTGTTTATTATAGAAACTGCAATGCAGATGCAGATGTAAAGCAAAAGACGTTCTTTCAAACAAGTGGACTCGTAGTCTAATGAAACCAGAATATTATTGTTGTATCCAAAGAAAGACATCAGAGAGAGCTGTTTAAAGATTTTAGAAAAATTTGCAAACAATAAGCACTCAACGCAAATGAATCGACATGTAATTCGTTTGTTTTGCTGGATAAAAAAACAAGAATTAAAATAATGACAGCAATGCATCTTCAGGGGGAAATGAATGCATGAACCTAGTTATATGGTTTCCTATCCAGTTGGTGTGTAGAAATTTCACTCTGAAAACAAATTCCGCATCCATGTTTTTTTTTGTTAGTTTTTTCTCAAGAAATTTCAAGGGTTACCTGATCTCTAAGTATTTTTCCTCTTGGAACCATTTAGTTTGCACACTATTGAATCGCCATACCGCCAGTAGTTGTTCATTTGTTTTGTAATATGAAGGTTCAACTAACTGACCAACATTGCCATCCATAGAGTAATGCCAACAGCTACAGAGGTGAAGCTGCGTTTTTCTGCATAGATAGGATCACTACACAGCTTTTTAACTATGTGATTTTCTTTTTCCAGGTCCAGGAAGGTGCTGTCCCTCCAGTCATGTCCAAGGATTTGAAGGAAATATCGTTTCCATCACGAAACATGGACAGCCAGCTCAAACGCATGAAAAGAGACTGGGTCATCCCCCCAATCAATGTCCCAGAGAACTCCCGAGGCCCATTCCCGCAAGAGCTTGTCCGGGTATGTTGCTCACGCATGAACACAGGCACACAAAGACATTCAGACACACACACACACACACACACACACACACACACACACACACACACACACACACACACACACACACACACACACACACACACACTCAGAACTTTAGGGAAAATACTTTTTTTTCTTGGTATGACAACCTTAAAGGTCCCTGTTGCCCTTAACTCCCACTCAGGGGCCACAAGCATCAGACTAGGGCTTTCAACAAAATTCTTTGTATTTACAGCACTTAGCTAAAGGTCAGAGCTCCTTTCTCCGCTGTATTATTTAGCTTTTGTTTTAGGCTGTGGTTGATATCAATGTAACCTGGTATTATTCAGAGACAGAGAGAAATCTGAAGGGCTCACCATCACAATTGCCCCTCAGCAGACTGTTGAGATATTACACTCCTTTTATCTTGGCTCAAGGACACACACAGCTCCATTCATTTGCATCAATTCTGTGGTCCGGGCTGGGTGTGGGTGGCTGACAGAGGACAAGCAATACCGGGGACAGCTAAGAACCAGATCCTTTTCAGCATATTAAGCCGACTTCCTTACCGAGTGCTAAGTCCTGTACATGCTATTTGTGTGTATTATATTTAATCCAGCCATATTAGAAGGGATGTTTCTGGGCTTTAGCGGATGATATCTGAATGAGGAAATGCTCTGTTTGCTCAGTATGGATTCAGGGGGAGGCACAGAGAGTCTCAGCTTACATGGCAAGCAGAATAGATAGCAAAGCCAAGACACGACTTCAATATTCCACAGACACATGCACTTTTTACACAGCAACCTATTTATGACCCACTATACGTACTAATGCTGCAGCAATTAGTTAAGAAGCTGGTCTGTAAATATAATAAAGCAATTAAAATGAAATAGCAGATCAAAGGCTTTACTTATTATAGTTTTTCATAGATAATTTGCTGCTTTTCTGTGTTTTTTATAATCAGACTTGAAGGCTGTTTGATTTGTCTATTGTTCATACACCATCAATACATAAATTAAAGAGAAAAAAATAGGAAGAAAAAGTCTAATGTCTAGTGTTAATCATGGTATAGTTGTCATTTGTTGTAAGTTTATTGAACACATCTTTGCACCCACAGATCCGGTCAGACCACGACAAAAACCGTTCCCTCAGATACAGTGTGACAGGCCCCGGCGCTGACCAGCCCCCCACAGGTATCTTCATCATCGACCCGATCTCCGGAGAGCTTTCTGTCAACAAGCCCCTGGATAGAGAGCACATCGCAAACTTCCATGTAAGTTAGACATAGTGTATTATTTGAAAACAATGATGTGTTTATTACTTTCAAATGGTGTTTCCGTTGTTCTTCATGAAGAGAAACATGTTCTCTCTGGCGGTGCTGTTTGTTCCTACCAGTCAGCATGTGCTTCAGAGTCATGTGTTGCCCACACAGTCTCCTCAGACACAATGCAGACTGGGGTCTCCCAGGAAGTCTGCCTGATCCGTCTGAGAATTTGAGGCTTTAATGTGATGTTCTTGAGTCAGTGTTAGATGTATATGGATGTTTGAGATTGCCAGTGTCAAGTGATTCTTGGCCGTAATTTCAACTAATTTTCTGCTGTATATAACATGAGGTTGTACAATAAAATGTTAATTATTTATTCATGTTTATTCAAATAAGAATTGTGAGGTACGTAAATAATACCAAGTCCTTTGAAGAACACTGCCAGTCAATCACAAATACATGCTACTTAAGCTTAATAGACTCCCAAGCATGAATTGGTGGGATCAAAATGTATATATATCACTGAGTTTAAATCTTGTATGAGGCACTAACCTTATAGTTTTTTTTGTATGCAGGAGAGATACATTTAAAGTGCATAAAAATGCTTCATACCAGAGTTGTTTTTGTCGAATAGAAGTGAACCTGTTTTGACCTAGTGTAGGCAACAGTACTGAGTATCTTTTCCAAGAGACAAACATCAAAATGCAGCTAAAAGGCTCATTTGTTGTCGACTCTTGCAGGTATCTTACTAAATCCAGTCATTTCCTTCTCTTTTTGCCTTGCACATGATTGATTATGTGGTGGGAAAAACCTGTCTTGTGTATGGAAACTGAATTCCTCTCTTAGTCACACACTGGTCTAGAAGTAGGATTTTCAAAATTGTTTGCTCTTCTAAATAGGGTGAAAGCTTTTCAATGATAGTTGGTAGGGGTTACAATTCCCTTTCACTTGTAAGTTCATGATTTATTTCAATTCCGAGTTCTATCAAACATTTCTGGAAGCACCAGTGAATAGTTTCTTCTATCATTCATTTTTAGATGTGGTTCTTGAGTTTACAATCTTTAGGGAAAGTGCGTAGAAAACAATCACTGTTGATAAAGCCACATTTGACCAGAGCAATAGTTCAACCTTTAAATAGAAAATGTAATAGAGTTTTCTGATTATATACTGTATGTGTTAATTAAGCTCAATGTTTTAATTTATAATCACAACCACGACACCCACTAATGGTTAGTGAGGTTAATTGTGTGACAGCAGTTCAATAGGTGAGATGTTTGTGACATGTGTGTTGGATCAGTTCTAAAGTCCGGATGTGTGTTTGTGTTTCCTGCAGCTGAGGGCTCACGCAGTCGACCTGAACGGCAACCAGGTAGAAAACCCTATTGACATTGTGATCAATGTGATCGACATGAACGACAACAGACCCGAGTTCACTCATCAAATCTGGAACGGCACTGTTCCAGAGGGTTCCAAGCCAGGTAATAAACCCCTTAAAGTCAACGTTGCATCACACTGTATGAGCAGCTGATCGGCTGTAGTCTGAGCTGCCGGCTTCACACACTGCTGTGTTAGCAGATCAAACAGCATTGATGACATTCCTGCGGTGCCCACTTTGTTAACTTTGCTTCTGCTGTATCAAAGCGATCCGGTGGTATTTTTATGTCACAATGAAGAACAGTGGATGTCTATAACGTAGAACATCTAACTCAACTTCCAATGTCTGAGAATTGCCAATAAAAATGGTTACAAATAAAGCTCATGTAAAAGTATATACATCTTGTCCGTCTATTCCACAGGAACTTTTGCTATGACAGTAACATCTGTTGACAAAGATGACCCCAAAACTGCAAATGGGATGTTGCGCTACAAGATCCTGTCTCAGAATCCAGAGAGTCCAACTTCTAACATGTTCACCATCAACAATAAGACCGGCGGCATCATCACAGTGGCTGCGGGGCTGGACAGAGAGGTGATTAAACCATGCTCTTTCTTAACTGCTGTGGCCTGTGTTTCATTCTCTCCGTTTCTATATTCTCATGCATTGGTTTGTCACTTAGCTTTCAGCTTCTTTACTCTTCTAACAACTCAATGTTTACACCATTCCACTCCCTATCTTATTCAGAGTTGTATAAAATTATCAGTATTCAAGTAAAACTTCCCTTAACAAGTCCTTCCATTATATTTAATCATTTCTTCTTTGTTTGCTGCTTGTTGTGCATACCAAATTTAAATTTTCCATGTTTTAATACAAATGGGCTGTGCCTATTTTAAAAGAAGACAACAAAACACAGCTTGAGTCTATTTGCTTTTATCCAGGCTGTCTGAGACCTAATGAACCAAACTGAATTTTTCTGATTACCGACTAAATGAGAAGTAGAAATGGACTCGATGTTTCACACTTGTTTACCCTTACAAGGAGGCAGTGTGCATCACTGAGCAGCTAAATTTTTCTGTTCCTTCATTCAAGCCTTCCCTTCCTTTCTGTCTCCAAAGCAGCAGCTTTAGTTTGAATTTTCTTTCTCTCCATTCCCCGTCCTGTAAATGCAACTATTTGTCATTTAATTGAATCGCACGGCTTTCTGTGAAGAAAAAAATGATATAGAAAGCCAAAGCCAGTTGGTGCAATTCTAGTGAGGGCAATCTGGCTAGGTGGCTGCTCAATCACTTCTGCCTTGGGGCCGCCGTTTTATGTTCGCCAGTTGCCACCATGAAAGTAATTTGCCCTACACTCATTACCCAGCAACTGGTCCGTCACCGGAGTGGCTTTTAATGTGAAAAGAGTCATTTGTTAGCTTTATGACGGTCTACAAAGCAAAGCTGCAAGTTTCACACATGCAAACCCACATACCCCATAGAGCTAGCCATCTCAGGTTGGTCTCATGTTAGTTGAACTTATGTGCATTAAGTTAATTGATTAAGGGACATTTAAAAATATGTTGTACTACACTATAAACAAAGTAGTTTTACACCCTATGTAATTACAATTATAATGATCACTTTTTACTCATAATTGATAAGAGAAAGATCGATTCTACTCCATAGTCCTTTCCTTGACTGTAGTTTGTGGATGAGTGATGTTAAGCTTCATTATATAGACTGTTTTTGCAACTACTCTGTTCTCATTTTCCTAACTGAGGAACATCATTTTATTTAAGACCCTTCAATATTCTGTACGATACTAAAATCAGTATTTGAAAATACTTGAAAATAACTTGAGTTAAGATGGGAATTATTATTTGAATTGCATTATATTATCTGATTTTTTTGTTAAATAAACTGCCAATCAGTAAGTGTTTTCCAAACATGGCTACAGAATTTATAATATTCATCAAAGATCAAGCATTTTTTTTTTCATCCTGCATGTTTTCCCTTTGTTTCCAGAAAGTGCCTCAATACACGCTAATCATCCAGGCCACTGACATGGAGGGCAACCCGATGTACGGCCTCTCCAACACAGCCACTGCTGTCATCAGAGTCACTGACATTAACGACAATCCACCAGAGTTTACTGCTGAGACGGTAAGAAACAAACTCTCGTCTGAGACATCAACTTAGCAATCCGTGCTGAAAGAAAGCACCGCATGGGCCCGTGTTTCACTCCGCTGTAGAAGTATGCACTGAACCGTCACTTCAGCTCACTTACCTAGTTCTGCTGGCCCAGCATTTCTGAAGCTATACAGATATACAAGTAGCCAGCCATGTGTGAAGTGTTATATCCTCCTCCAAATGTTGACACATGCAACTACGGAGATATCTGCCGAGTGAGAGAGGCACTTACTGTGCTTGCGAATCACTGAAATTTGTAATGCCACTGTTGTGCTATCAGGGGAGGACAGGGAATGAGATGACCATGACGACATGATAAGTTACCTCAGATGTCTATTTACCCGAGGTTGGTCCTGCCGTGCTGTGCGAGGCAGGGTGCGGAGTGTTTTCCGCTGCCACAGCAGTATCACTAACAGCTCGCTCTTCTCCATGTTCATGGTTTATTCATGCAGTTTTTCGGAGAGGTGCCTGAAAACCGCGTGAATGTCATTGTGGCCAACCTGTCGGTGACTGACAAGGACCAGCCCAACACGCCGGCATGGAACGCCGTCTACAAAATCACCGGGGGCGACCCCACCGGCAGGTTCTCCGTGCCCACTGATCCAACCACTAACGAGGGCTTGGTGACTGTCGTCAAGGTAAGATCTGCTCTTCTCACTCCACCCACATTATCCCTTGGAGATTCATGGGAGATTAATTAATGCCCTACAGACAGGGTTTTCAGTGGTTGTCTCTGAATTATTCTCTGGCAGGTGGAATACTTCTGAGTGTATGTTTAGTATGTTTAAGGGAAGATGTAAGATTGGATATTTTGCTACTTGTTAATTTAAACAACAAGTTAATCTACCAACTGTCTTGTTCAGTTGTCTGAAGAATAGTAGCATTGTGTGTATAACTATTATGTAGGAGCCTTTTTCTGATGAAATTGAACAGACTGACTTTGTGAGCTGACCACAAAAGGATAAAGTCTCTTTATGTCACCCCACTGTCCATTGTGAGAGTTCACAAAAAGACTTTTCAGGCAAAGTCTTAATTCCTTGCTTTCTCACCATTTTCATTTAATCAACGACATGACGTGATTTCCTTTTGTGTCATTTATGCCGCATTGAGATGTATGACTCTCTCTCTCTCTTTGTGCACTCGTTCTCTCTTTTTTTTCCAGCCCATTGACTATGAAATCAGTAGAACATATGTGCTGACAGTGGAAGCGAGGAACGAGGTCCCCCTGGCCAGAGGTATCCACTCTCCTCGTCAGTCCACCGCCACTGTCTCCATCAGAGTGATAGATGTCAACGAGAGCCCTTACTTCGAGCCCAACCCCAAACTCATTAAACTGGAGGAGGGAATGATGCCTGAGTCAACACTGACCACCTTCACTGCACAGGACCCCGATCGCTTCATGCAGCAGAGCATAAGGTAGGTTTTACAAGAGGGAGAGTGAAATTCTGTGAACCGTTGCAAACCATCAAAGGATTCAAGTCTTGTTCACACATGTGAATAATATCTCGAGCCTCTAAAGAATGGTTAATTTCATCCAGTATCTCCCTGATCACCGATCACAGATGTTTATATCACACATTTAGCTAAATTAATTGGCAACAACAGCTAAGAGGATGCTGGTAGGTTTGTCTCTGATTCTGAGCGAAACAATAGTGACATGATAGGCTTGGATGACTTTCTGCATCACTCCTGCTCAAATGAAACTATGCAGCACACATTTCTCCGTCTTATTGTTTTTGAACAAGCATTTCTTTTTTTCCCCCCCTTTTCATCATCAGACGTCGTGCCTCACAGCTGTTTGGCCGTGGAAGTGTTTATCTGCCTGAAAACAGTCTGTGTGAAATGAGCTAGCTTTGTAATTCCACGGTTTGTCCTACAAATTAGTTTGAGCTACTGATAACAACAAGCTGGTTCAGGCTCCCCTGTGAGGCTGTTCGCAAAAGTTAGAATAATTATGTAAAATGTGTGGCATCTTAAATATTTATTTTGTGTAAACAAATAGAAACAAGTGCGTTTTGAGAAGGAAGAGCGGCCAGACTGGAAATGGAGAGTGAATTCACAGAGATTTTCTTCTGCAAGGGACAAAATGAAACGTTTTTAAACTTCATCACTAGTTCTATAAGAGGAACTTTAAGATGAGCTCTTTCTTGAAGTTAAAGTAAAATTAAAGGATTATGAATCATTGTGTTAATAATTGTTTTTCTTCTCTCAGATACTCAAAACTCTCAGATCCAGCCAACTGGCTGAGGATAGACCCGAACACAGGTCGTATCTCAACAATTGCCGTCTTGGATCGAGAGTCACCCTTTGTGAAGAACAGTTTGTACAATGCAACGTTCCTGGCTACTGACAGCGGTAAGTAACCATTTTTCAGTGGTACTGCAGTTGACTAAAATATCTTGTTGAGCTGCTGTGATGCACCGGTTACATGGTCTAGGTGTTTTAGCCATGCTGTTACACAAGCACTCCGTTACAAGCCATCATTGTCAGAGCATTAAGGAAGAGATAATGCTTCCTTTTCAAAAAGAAGCAGAGTGGAAGTCTAATACAGCCTTCCTCTTAAAGGTCAGACTGAAGCTAGAACCGCTTTGACTACCTCTGTGATGTTTTTTTTCAATGGAAGGCAGTGCACAAACTTTCCCTCTCATGTGAAAAACACTCTCTAAGTTACAGCCACAAAAGACATCCTCCATGCTTGAAGGTCAACCTTGTACCAGGCACCTGGCATGTCTGCGACACTGACCACCTTAGTTGAAGGTTAATGGGCTGGCAATCCCAGAGCCAGCCATCATGTGGATATATTCACCTCTTCCTGCACTGGTGGGATTTACCTCTGTTCAGGTTTACCCTGTTCTGTGGAGCATAGCTTAGGCCAATAGGCTTAAAAACTCTACCAATAAAGAGGTTTCTCAGCATTAATGGGTCAGGATTGGATGACTAGCTCCTTTGAGCGTGGCCTGAATGATAAAAAAGCCTCTTAGCTGAGTGAATACATAGAGGAGCCTGAGAGCAGCGACAGTGGGCTCTGTTTGTCTGCTTTAGTATTCCCGTCCTGTGTCCTTCGTCAGGAAGACGTTCTGTGGACACACTCACACAAACACACACACACACACACACTCCCCAAATGTTCTGATATCTCCCCTTTTCTGTCTTCCTCCTCACTTGAGATTAGATTTTCAGATCAGTATGCAATTTGGAAACTTCTCCCATGAGACCCAATAGCTGTTTAGAACGTCTTATTATAACATGAAACTCGAATTAAAAACTCCATACTTTACTTTTCTCTGTGGAGTGCATTATGGCTGAGAGATGGCATTTCAATAGTATAAACTCCTATCCGTATGTAAATGTGTAAAATCCCATTCCTCACGAATATGTAACAGCGTGTGTGTGTGTGTCATCTTATGGCTTTTGCAGGTGTACAACCAGCAAGTGGCACAGGTACTCTCCAGATCTTCCTGCTGGATATCAACGACAATGCTCCAAAGGTGTTCCCTCTGGAGGCAGAGATATGTGAAAAGCCAGAGCCAAATGCCATCAACATCACTGCACTTGATGGAGACCTGAACCCCAACGCAGGGCCATTTGCCTTTGAGTTAGCCCACCGACCTTTAGATGTGAAGAGAAACTGGACCATTACAAGAATCAGTGGTAAGACACTGAACACACAGACGATTATGTGTTATGGTCATATTTAATGCTAATATGCAGCAAACGTATCTTCATGTTATGTTGATTCCACTGTTTGGCCTGCACAGGCCTTTAGTTGTGTTTTTTTACGAGGTAATAAAGGGAGAGACGATGACCCTTTCAGCGTTCTTCAATTACTGGTTGTAATAATTTGTGAGAAAATGGTTTGAAAGAAAAAGTTTCATATAACAGAGAGGTCAGGTGGAGCTGGGGCAGACAATGTGATATTGTACTGACATTAGCAAACAGTCCTTAATTGTTTATGCTAATTTGAACCAAAAATATGAGTAGAAGGAAACAATTTGTTTTGTGTTAGCTATTAGACAGTGTGACTGGAAAAGCAGTGAATATATCTTAATAGGATAATAGCATTTGGATTACAGCTACTGGGAATTTAGCCTAAGCAGCATTATCAAAAGGTATTCAGCAGATTTATAAGCTCTAAATCTAAATCCTGACCATGTTTTGGATTAGATATGCTGATGCAACTTCCAGGTATGAATTCACGCTGCATATTTGTGAAATTTGAGTGTAATCGTGCTGTGAACACGGTGTACACAAACGTTACAAACTCAGAGTTTTGGATTAATCCCCCCTGAAAGACTTCTCTGCTAAAGAAACATGTTATTTTAATTTAGTACACAGTGACTGAATTTCTGCATTAGCTCTAACAAGGAGCTGTTGCGGATCACTCTCTGATTCTTTTTGTTCCTCCTCCTTTCCGCCTCTCAGGTGACTATGCTCAAATGAGCCTGAAGATCGGCTTCCTTGAAAGTGGCATCTACGAGGTCCCCATCATAATCACAGACTCAGGCAACCTGCCCATGTCCAACACCTCCTATCTGCGGATTAAAGTGTGCCAGTGTGACATCAATGGAGACTGCACTGACCAGCAGCACATCATGGCTGCCGGTCTGGGGACCGGTGCCATCATCTCCATCCTCCTCTGCATCATCATCCTCCTAAGTGAGTGTCTGGGTGCCTCTTTCATACAGCTCATCACACGATCACACAGGGATTATAAAGACAGCTAAACATGATCCGAGGTACTGATAGATTACGGAAGGATTACTCAAAAAAAGATAGCCCCGATCAGGCCTCCATCCAAGCTCTAAAACATGGGATCCGATTAGACTTGTATGGAAATATGCAGTTTGTTATGATTATTATAATTATTTTTTAATATGAACTCTCTCTTTCTGTCTGTCTGTCAGTTCTTGTTCTGATGTTTGTGGTGTGGATGAAGCGTCGGGATAAAGAACGTCAAGCCAAACAGCTCCTCATCGATCCAGAGGATGACGTTAGAGACAACATTCTCAAGTATGATGAAGAAGGTGGAGGAGAGGAGGATCAGGTAAGATATGTATATACAGCGTACACTCTGTACCTAGACACTATAATATTTTTTTTCTGTCTGTTTCTTTAAACTATCAATGATTCCTTCATTATCCTAATTTTTTAAGATAAAAAGGACGTCTAGCGGTGCTGCTTTGTGTAGTCTTTATATAAGTAATTATAAAAGTATTACATTTATTTGAAATGATTTGACATTTTAAAAGTAAGAGTATGAAACAACAGGAGCATAAAACAACAAAAGGGCCAACAATAGCAACAAGACCACGGAACAACAAGTAGTCTCAGTGTTGACATAGGGTTTTCATATACTTCTAACAACAATCAGGATTTGGCTACGTTTTAATCTGGAAACCATGAATTAGCTGCATTTGTTCAGGCAGCTTAAACATTGACCTTAGGCCTTGTTTGTTTAATTAGAGAAGGTAATTATTTTTTTAATTTGTAGAGAAATGTGGTTTTCATATTGGTACTTGTATAATAAAATGTCAAGCATCCCCCAGCTCATACCATCGTGCCACACTATGTAAGCAAAAGATGACAGTAAAGAGTCAGGAGTTTGGTCTTTGTCGTGTAAAACATTCATCTCACATCTACAATGTGCAGCACTGAAGCAGCATGAAGACAAAGAGGGCGATGTAAACTCATAGCATGCATACACTTCCAGTCATCCTTTCTAGTGTGAGTCTAGTGTATCTTGCAGCAGCATACTGAGCTATGCTGCTGCAAGATACACTTTTCACACTGTTTCTGTTTAAACTGTAAATAGTATATTTATCCTGAAAGGAGCTGGATATGGAAATCTAGAATCAATGCAGTGAACAGATTTTGATCCAATCAGCTCTGGAAATATTGGAACTGATTCCTCAACTGGAACTGTCTCCTGCTTATGCACACAAACACACAGTGTAAAAGCAGAGCCACGGGCATCAATAAAGCCACATCTCTGTATCCCCCTCCACTGATCAGACACACGCAGACACAAATTCAATTGTCCTAATGACCCCTTGTTAGCAGAATGGAACCATTTCATAAAAAAGGTGGTGTTATTACAAATGGGCTAGTGTCTTGCTGCTAGCAGAAGTGCTGCAGAGGCTTAGGTACAGCAGAAATGAGCAGTAGACCCCGGTCTGACCCAGCACAGTGCTAAATTAGCCTCGGAGACTTGTAATTGGTGAGCTGATGTCATTTAGAGATAGACATCTGCTGTGGCACAATAATGAAGCTCTGTCTAAGGTAACAATATGATGGGAAAGTCATTACTCACATCAGCTAGTGATTAGGCAGGAGGGAGTCGACCAATTGTGTATACACATCCTCACTTTAACACACAAAATGAACCAAAGTTTTTATCCAGAACATTTTGAAAAAAGAAAACGTGTAACGCCCCTCAAAGCCAAACAAGCTGGTGCAGCAATTTATTGTGAGAAAACAAGCTTCCATTTTGAGTGGCAGAGAGGAAGGCAGGGCGCCGGGAGAAAATGGTCTTGTCTGCCGAATCAGGCGAGTCAGTGTTGGGTAAAAAAATGTCCCTTTCTTTCCCGGCGATGTGGTCTTTATAATGCCCACCTCTGTTCCCCCTATCTCCCGCAGGGGAGGAAATTGAAGTGTCAGACCATTGGACGCTCTCAGAGTATATGATTTTAGTTGCCACTGCCATCGCCCTGGTTTGTATTGGTTCGTGAGGCACTCATTTCATCAAAAGCAGACAGCTGATCAGGCACGGCTGCACAGACACGGGAAAAAATGATGCAGAGATAATAGCAAATTGAGAAGTTTTTGTGCACGGGTTCACAGGTGTGAAAAATAAAATGTAAGACGGAGATGAGTCATCTGCTTCTTCACATCACCTCAGAATCATTTGATGCACATTAACCTTAAACAGTGTGGCTTCGCAGGCATGCTTTGAAAAATGTTTTGATTTGTTTTCAATCCCACACAGTAAGTGAAACAAAACGAATCAGACCTGTTTTTGTAGATACTTCAAGTAGCTCATGTTTTGCACGTCAGACAAGCAAGACAAATTTAACATCGCAGTCAGTTCTGGTTTATTGTAACCTGGGGGTATTTTTGGACCCATTTTAATTAAGAAAACATTGTACAAAAGGTGTTAATTGCTGAGATTTTGAATCACAACCAAAAAACCCTCACCTATGCCTTGCAAGACAAGAGACAGAAGGGATCGTATTAAAAAGAGGAGTTTGAAATGTTGACAAATATGCTAATTAGCCTTCTAGGAAAGCGTTGGATGAGATGGCAAACATGAAGCTTAACTTGGCAAAAGGACTGGAAAAAAGGTTGCAACAGCTTATCCAAATTAAAAATATACATTATTTGTTTTCCACTTTTATGCTAAGCTAGGCTAAGTGGCACTAGCCTTGTATTTAACAGTTTTTTTTAACAATTTTAAAAAATCCTGAATGTCTGACTATTTCTTACCATAATGACCCTTCACTGACAGCTTTATAAACATGCTGGATTTGTTTCAGGGTAGAATAGAAGTGAGCATGCTGTAGCGTTGGTTTTTTGTCCATCATAACAAAGGAACCCTGTTCACAAATGTGAAAGGGTTGAAGTCCCTCTTTAGACTTTGTTTTTTCGTACAAATCTGTTGGTTTAAAACCAGTGGGCTCTTGTTTCTTGCCCGATTGATTTATTTTTAGGGATGTTTTTCCTTTACCGGATGGAATTGCTCAGCTATATCTTCTGACAGATAAAGTGTGTAAGGCTTTGCTGTGTTCAGTCTTCCATTATCGAATGTGGGTCATGAGAGCCAGGGGCGGCCATTTCAGCGGGCCACTGTATGTGTGAAGAGTCAATTCCCTGAAGGGGGCTGGTGTGTCATTAGACCTTCCTGCTTAGTTCAGCCATTATAAGGCTGGCTTGCAATTCCTGTCACCAACTCCTGACCCCTCTGGTGTGTGACCTCAGAGAAGGTCAAACAGGAGTCACATTGGAATGAACCTCGGATGATGGATAGCATTATTGCGTGATGTGCGATGGCTGTGGTTCCCTTCCTGCTGGCCTCGGGGGTTACTGTCATTCTCCATGAAAATCAAATTACACATGAATAATCAATGTTTGTTCAAAATTTGAGGTGATACGTTTTGGTGAGTTGTGTTTGTCAAATGTCAATGTCCTTCATCGTATTTGTATGCCTGGGTTGTTTGTTTATCTTGGTATGGTTATTTTTACATTGGAGTGTTTGCAGCCCTTTTTTTTTTCTTCGGAATAAGCATGAAAAAGTGTGAGCGCACGGCTGTGTGTGTGGAGGAACATGTGCAACTGAGCAAAGACAATTTTAAAGGGGGATATTAGAAATGGATGGATTACCGAAAATCTTCTAAAGAGGGACAATCCATCATGCACGCTTATTAGGCACACACCCTGATTCTTGAATGGGGTTTTCTCTATCATATCTGCTGTCACCGAGATACCATCCCGTCATTCAGCACAGGTTTTTCCTCTGCAAACTCTTTTCCTCTCCTTACTCTTTTCTCCTCCTCCTTCCCTGCCCATGACTTTGCACAAACTGCGAGCCATTCAGGTTGCCTTGGTAATGTTAATAGGATTAGCAATGGCTTATGCATATCCACCATCCCATGTCTGGGCATTGATTAGAGCAAAACAGTCGCCTGCACATCCTTCCTGCAGCACGCTGCACAAGTACAAACACTCTGCAGCGTATGATGTGGTCCTCAGCCCAGGACCCCCTCAGTGCTGCCTCTTTTAATGTGTCAAATTGTCCCTGGGCTTTTGCTTCACAGACAAGAAGATTAAAGTTTCCCCTCGTGTCCCTTCAACTCTTCCTGCTGCAGTCTAACTTTAAAATCTTCTCCACTCAGTTGAACTCCTCTTCCTCTGGTCTGCACAGGATGTTTGACTTTTTTTAAACAATCGCACACAGTTTGGGGTTTTCCGCACGCTTCTCGGCTAACTCCCATCTGTCCATGTGTTCCCCAGGATTACGACCTCAGTCAGCTCCAGCAGCCGGACACGATAGAGCACGATGCCATCAAGCCGGTGGGAATCCGCCGTCTAGACGAGAGGCCCCTCCACCCTGAGCCGCAATACCCCATGAGGTCAGCAGCACCCCACCCCGGAGACATCGGAGACTTCATCAATGAGGTAAATAATTCAAAGAGTTACCAGAAAGTGAGATTGTAAAATTGTTGTACTGCATAATCAGAATCTAGGAAAAGAGCTGAAACGAAAGGATCACTGCTGTCACAAGGGTTGAATTTATTTATTTGTTAAGTTAAATTACTTTCTTTTAATTGGCCTGTATCTTGTGCAGTGCCTTGTATGCTGGAACGAAAGGAAAACTGGAAATCTAATAGATTAATATGAATTATTTCATATTTTCCCAAGCAGAAGGCACAAAACTTTTCTCATCTGACATACATCCACTCAGACATGCACGAAGCCCAGAACGTACATGATCCTAACTCACTTAGATATAATTGTTTTTCTCCTCACTTTCCACCAAAGTGGAGTTATAGATGTGTCAGCATAGAAATCGGAGATGAGAGCAGCAATACATTGGCTTTCTATGGGAGTGCCGTGTTCAGAGTGCCCTCGTTTGCCTGAGGCCATCATTGACTCCAGCATGAAGGGAGAATGTAAAATAAAAAAAGCAGTCATGTATTTTTCACGAGCTCCAACAGACAAGAGTTTCACAGCATTACAAATGGAGCTCTCTTCGAGGTTTTGGACGGCGCCCATGTTTTTAGATTAGAACTTGCTCTCTCAGCTCTGCTCCCCCGACCATCTTTCTCTCAGATCCCTTCACACAGGCACCGCTCATTTTCACCCTCGCAGCGTGTGTCATTAATACACCTCGTACACTTGTCGTAACAGCTGATACCGAGCAAAATGTAATATTTTTCCTGCGCTCAAATAAAGAACGTTTCACAGCGCACACCATCTTTCATCACACTTGTTATTTTAAAATTCTCACAAGACCTAAGAGACGTTTCAAGTCTGAGCATCCTGACCTAGAAAAAGGCCCTGCAAACTAGGCAACGTCGATCTGTTTTTAGTCTCTGATTTGACTGTCGCTAAAGCTCAGTCATGGTAGCTGCGGCGCTCACATGGAGCTGGAATCTGACCTAACTGATAAGGGGGATGGCTGCCAGGGGAACAGGGAGATGAGAGAGGAGGGGGTAGGGGGTCTGATCTCCATCCTGTAATGTGCAAACGCCAAAGAAGCTTGTGGCTTTTAATTAAATTAAAAGGAGAAATAAATTAGGCAAAGGTTTAGCTTAAGGACTTTAACCTCACTGGGGGACAAACAAAGGTCTCTTGGTCTGCAACAAAAGAGGGGGGCTTACATTAAACACAGTTGGGTGACCTCTGTTGGTCACAGGTGGACTAAGTGTCACAAAGCTGAAGTGATTACGCTCAGTGTTTGCCTTGTTTTGGCTCTGGCGAGGCTGCAACTGAGTAGAAAAGCCGAAGGGTTTTATTACACGTCTCTTTTGTTATCTGTGGGATAGACTGGCTCCAAAAACTGAGGACAGATTCACAGATTGTCTGCAGCACAGTGGAGGATTCAGATGTATTAAAATAACGAGTTCTGTGATTGACTAGACTTATGAAAGTGCCAGTGGGGTTTTGGTTGTGGAGGTAGGGGGCTATAACCATCAAAGCCCTTATGGTAATAATTGTAATAAACGATTGATTTATCATATTTCACTCCAAATTATCAGCACCGTAGCCCTGAGCAAATACTTAACCAAAGCTAACAAGTAGAAAATAATAGCTAAGTGCCTGGGCACTTTAATTCAATCCATCTTTTTATTTGAGAGTGTTTCAGCGCTATAACGGCAGCACAGAGGAAACTATAAATCTTGAACAACTTCCCAATGAGCCGAGGTCTCGTTTCTCTGCGTTATGTTTGCTACACTTCTGTTAATTCATTTATTATTTGTCGGGGAACCTCAGTTGAAGTGATGAGAGGGAGAAACCCAGGCTCAGATCCAAAGGGGTTCATGGCCAAAGCACATCTCCACTCCTAGATTAGCAATCCATCAAGTCTCCAGAGTCCCGTTAGGGAACGGTGCTGGAAATCAATAACAATCCATGAGGACCTCTCATGATGCTATGAGGATTTCTAGGAATGTCGAGCACAATCTTCAAAATAATACCACCCCCACCAGTGCCACGAGCCGGCAGATAACACACGGAGACACGCATGCGTGGCAGACACACATATATATATATACTGCTCTCATCTCTGCCTCAGCTGTGCCCAGTGCTACTGTTAAAGCAGGAGACGTGATGTATATTAAAGATATTGCCATCTAGATTATAGATCACAGCGTATCAGTTTGCAACTGTACTTCAGTTTAAGGGCCTCTTATTAAAAAGGAGGGCTTGAAAAGAGGTCAGTGCGAAAAATGAGGGGATGATTTCAGTCATGTAAGCCTGCTGGTCATGCTCCATGTTGGCTCTCGATCAGCTATCAGATGATCTAACATCCCAGAAATCACAACACAGAGGTAACTCAGAGACACCAGAGTCAGATTAGTCTTCTTTCCTGAACAATTGGAGGAAGAAGCACCGACAGGTTTAAGGAAGATTAGCCTGTTTGTGCGTGTGGGTCTGGGGGGGTGGGGGGGGGGGTGGGGGGGTGGGGGGGTGTTAATGTGTCTCCCTCCTTGCTGCAGACAGTGTTGGTGTGCAGACGCTTTAATCTGCTCATCTCACTGTGGCTTTATGCTTTATTTCCTCTCTGTACAGGGTCTGAAGGCAGCAGACAACGACCCCACTGCTCCTCCCTACGACTCCCTGCTAGTGTTCGACTACGAGGGCAGCGGCTCCACAGCCGGCTCACTAAGCTCCCTCAATTCCTCCAGCAGCGGGGGTGACCAGGACTACGATTACCTCAACGACTGGGGCCCACGCTTTAGAAAACTGGCAGACATGTACGGCGGAAGCGATGACTAGGACACACAGCCACTCCCTGAAGGATGAAAAGATGAAGAAGAAAAAAAAAAGATGAGAAGGAAAGATTTCTTGTTGATGGACACGTACAGCTTCTGATATTCCCTGAGAGAGTGACAGAACTGTGACAGAAAAGAAAGAAAAAACAAACACTGATTCAGAAATATTTTCAAAAACAACCAACCTAGGCTTATTGTTGTAGTCTACGCATACATATGCTTGTTGAAAGCTTAGGCATAGGCTGTGGTCCAGTTTTGGAGGCTGTGGGAGGGAACACTGGTGGACTGTCACCACTTGGATTGTTGGTATTGAATGCGCTCAGTTACACTTGAATTTCACAGTACAGAAGCACTGGGATATAATGTGCCTTTTTGTACATTTTTTTGGATCTAAATGATTAGTTTTATGTTCAAGGCTTTAATGGTACTGACTTTTTGAGTGATTTCAAACAGTATGTTACACTCTGGTATGCTTCTACATGCTTTTTTTCTTTGGTTCCACAATGCTCCTGTTTGTTGAAGAATATTTAAATACAAAGAAGAAGAAATGAAGGATCATCTGTTAGCTTTGGATGGAGTGAAAAACAATTAAGAGCAGCACTGTACAGTACGCAAGACTTCTAGACTTTTTCACACAAAAAATTAAAATTATGCAGCTGGTTGCAATTAAAGGGAGTTACGAATCATACTTTTGTAGCAGATTTCTTTTTCTTTTGTTTTCTGAAGTGATGTAGTATTTTACAAAAACAACAAAAAAACTGTTTTGGTCTAATCTATGTACACTTCATTTGCCTTAGTCATCATCTGATATTTTCAAGTTTTACTTCACTGTAAAAAGATGTGTGTACATAATGTTTTCCTTTATCTTTTTTTTCTTTTGATGTAGTATATGAAAAAGTGCAAAAAGTTCCAAACTTGTAAATGTATAATTTGGACTACAAATTCAAGTTTTTTGCATGTTTTTATCTTTTCATGACAACAAAAAATGAAAAAAATGTTGTTTCCCAAATTTATTTACAAAGTGAAAAAAATAAAAATCTGGGTGACATTACATGTGTAGAAGTAAAGAGAGTTTTTGTATTAAAAAAAAAAAAAAAAACAGTGATAAAAATTTCAAAAGTAGTGATCTGTCAGCACAGCTGTTGAATTTGTACCAAAAAGGGGCTGGGATGACATGCTAGGCACTAATTACTGGATCAGCTTTAAGACTGGAAAAGGTTTTGGACTTAAGCCTTGTGGATAACCTTGTGTACTGGAAAACAAATTATACATCTCTGACCCCAACCATCCAAATAAAATGCTAATTTTGGAGCTAAAATCTGCCTCTTTATTTATGTGTTTTTGCTCAAACTCAGCATTGTTGCAGAGGCTTAATTTGATCACGAACTGTGCAATTTATCTCAAAGGACAATAGCTGTGAACAAAAAAAAAAAGTCTCTTGTACAATACTTTACTGGAGGGGAGAATAAATCATTCATACTCTTATTTAATTTGTATTATTTGCACACACTGTGTGAGTAAAAAGCTTTGGGCCTATTTAAGTCTATGGATGCTAAGTTGCAATGCTCACAGGCGGTGTGGTAAACAATAAGCTCATTCTGTAACACTATCTGCATTCTTAAGCCAAGCCAAGGTCAGAAGCTCATGGAAATGTCAAATCCATCCAGCACCTGTCTGATATTGGGGATTTGTACAGTAAAGTACTGTAGGTCAGATAGGACTTGACCTCAAAATGAAGGATGCTTGCAAAAACGGCCCCCGGGGACTCTGCATAGATCTGCACTCTTGGGACAGGATGAAGATGCTTGTGTGTGTGTGTGTGTGTGTGTGTGTGTACTGTATGCGGTGGCAGTAGTAACAATCTGTTCTCTGTCTGATAAGTTTCGATGATGAAAGTCACAGGATGACGGTTGACCATTTAGCCTTCACCTGCCCTTCCTGTCTCCACTCTGCTCTGTGACTGCAGGACTTTAGATTCACCCAGATGAACTGATGGGGACATGGGTTATTAATTCAAACAAATTAGACAACAGCAAGTTTTGGTTTCGTAGTCCTCTCACAAAACCCAATGAATGTCTATTAGAGAGTAACCAGTGAACCGTCCCTGCCTTTTGTTTTTCAGTGTGTGTAATCATTGTAGCGGCTCTGTGTTAATCAGTTCCACATCCTGCACCACACGAGAACACCAGTAGTTTTAATAATTCCTCGTACAATGCCAGGGCTTTTACTGAGAGTTGTTTTCTAATGACCTTGTCTGGTAAAAAAAAAACACTTATCTCACAGTTTACGTTGCTATGCACTCCTTGTGCCAGAAGCAACACCAAGTTTGACATCAACAAAACGCCGGACCTGTCACGGGTGTGGAAAATCAGGAACTGGACCCAAGTGCAGAATGAAAAAATAAAAATGTTTATTTAAACAAAAACTTACTTTCTTGAAAAGACAAAATGTGATAAAGGTAACCACAAGGAATCACAAGGAAAACTAACATCTGACATAACTACATACAACACCGACTAACCACATTGAACTGACACACAGGGGAAGAAACACAGAGACTAAATAGACATGGGGTAATCAGACACAGGTGAGACTAACGACACAGGTGAAGACAATCAGGGCAATCAAGGCAGGAGAGAAACACTGAGGACAATACAAAATAAATCATGAAACACTAAAGACACACAGAAGAGTCTAACAAAACACACTAGAACACAGAGATACACACAAGGATACTAAATGACAAAATAGAACAGAAAACACTGAAGACAAAACTAGGAAACCATCAACACTAGGGAACATTAACACACAAGGAAAACAAACAACACTGGGATAAAACAGGGAAACTCAAATACAAAACCAAATCATGATAGAACCTCAAGGTGATCAGATTTGTTCTTGCCAAATCACTGCTTTTAACTTTGAGATTTTCCAACGAGACTGGTTTTAATGTATTTCCTTTGTTTCTGCATTACACCACTTTGAGCTCTGCTGAACTTCTTTCATGGCTTTGATCTTTGGCAGGCATAGATGTGGCTATAGTGACTCAACATCTCAGAATGGCTTCATCACGTCCTTTTTATGGCCTGGTTTCTGCCCAGAGTTAACAGCTGTGTAGCCAGGAAGGACAAAACTCTCACAGGAAGATTTTACATGAAAGGAATAATAAGACATTGTGGGGAATTTTCTTTCTTACTTTTTAGTGGTTTAGGCTGATAGGAAGAGCTGTAGCCCGCAAAGGTCATATCTATCCTTTTATATACAAGGTCTCAGCCAGCTGCTAGTTAGCATAGCATTATGTTAGGTTTAGACTACAGGAGTTCGTTTAAGGAAATCACACGGATCAAGGATGTCCTCCTTTCTGACCTCAAACATGGAAGCACTAAAAATATTAAAAATATTGTCTAACACTCTCTACAAGATATTTGCATGTTCAAAAGGGAGCAAAACATTTCTTCATGTCATCTAGTGAGACCTCGTTTGACCTTTGATGTAGAAAACTACGAAATTTACCGTAACTGGCAATAGTAATGCCCTGGGGTGGAGACAAACAAAAGCAGATATTAAACAAGTCAACAGGTCAGCAGGGGTTAACTATTCTTCAGCCTGAACTGGAGCTATGATTTTATCTATTGTATTTCTGTAAACAGTGATTTGATTGCTGTAGCAGTTTCATCATCTTCTATTTTCTTGGCTTTGCGATCTTGCTTGAAAAGTATGGACACATTTTATCCAAATGAAAACTCCTCAGCTGGATAACCTAGTGGTTATGTCACCCTATGTACGCAAGCTATAGTCACGTCGCAACGACTGTGGGTTCAAATCCGATTTCAGCCCTTTTCTGCATGTCATCCCCCACTCTCTCCTCCCAACATTCCCTTCAGCTTTCCTGTCCACTAAAGGCAAAGATGATCCAAAAACATAACTGAAAATTTAAAATCCTCAGTTTGCTTGTTTAAATAGATGTCCACTAGCCAGATAACTTTTAGATTGGATACGCCAACCACTCACATTACCAGATAATCTATGTAATAGAGAAAGATGACAATGGTACCGACTATTCCTTTTTTTTGGTTGAGGGGAATAAATCCAGCATACATTTCTTAAAACTCCTGTACTCAGAGTCTGGCCTCAACAAAGATAAAGAAATACAGGAAAACTACAAAGACACAAACAAATGTATAACCTTACATATTGTTTTGCTTAATCTCTGCAAAAAAACCAGACAATTCACAATCAAACAACTAGGGTTACAACAAGAATTTGTATTAAGTTAATAACCAGAGTTCATGTGTACGAGCCTCAGAATTTCTGGGAGGTAGATTTCGTCTCATTTGCACACAACCGAGCTAGCAAGCTAACCGTCTGCTGGCTTTAGCCGTCTCTTTAATGGACAGATAAGAAGTCCTTTTCATCTTTTGATCTTACTTCATGTCAGAAAGCAACTCAGTGTGTATTTCTCCAAATGTCAAACTCTTCCTGAAAATCACACTCTAGAGATGAGAGGCTTTGTAGTTGCAGTGTGGTGCTACAGCGTACATTAGTCCAGTTCTTAATGCGCACAGCTCTGACTCCTCTACAGGCTCTCCCAGCATGCTCGCACTGTCATCTTGATGTTCAGATTACTCCAGTGGGTTCATATCCACCAAGCAGTCGGGTCCTGCTTCATTTTTTTAACCCTCAGCAGGAGTAAGAAAGAAAAAAGAATTGATATTCTAGCACTCCACTTCAATTTCACATCGTGGATTATCCCCGGAGGAAGGCTGGCAATCATAAAGAGCCCAGGACATAAAGGCAGCTACTGCACAGCTCTTCCACGATCCACACCCTGAACACTTCTGTACATTTATAGACATGTAGTGTTAGAGACTGTTAAACAATGCAGGGGAGAGGCGGTTAGAATGCTCTGGATTATATATATATGGGAAATTAAAGTATTTTGAGGATTATAATCGTTGACATTGACTGGCTGAGCAGTAATTGGAATGACTATTGTGTGAGAAGCATATTCTCATCATTTATTTGCCATATGGTCCAGCATGGATGGCTGAAAAATAAATGCTCAAAATAGCATCTCATTTGCACATTTTAGGTAGCAGACAAACGGATAAAAAAAAAAAAAAAAAAAAGTATTTAAATATGCAGGGGATTACGTGCAGAGCTAATTAGGTTGAATGGGAATGACATTGGTTTCATCTGCCAGTTGATGCGAATGTCTTTGACATACAAAATGCACATTATAAAAAGAAAAAAGCAAACACCTCAGGAATACAAAACCATAAAAATAAATAATGAATGTGCTTGCATTTGTTGGCTAGCATTATGGGCTTTGTTGTCTATCCTGGAGCGAGGTGTCCACATTGGATTCCAGTGACTCCATATCTTTTTCCCATTAGGTGCTGCAATATGTACCGGGTGTATTATTGTTACAGTTTGTATTCGAAAATATTAACTCTGAACACAGAGAGGAACTCAACATATAACCCCTGAGTACTCCTGAGATGTTCTCTCTTGGAAAATGGCTGCAGATTGCTGTTCTTACAAGCACCCCAGGGCCCTTTTTTTATTGACTGTGAAACAATGCTTTCACCAAAACACCTCCTCACCATTGTAGATTCACAAGACAGCCATCCTCAACTCCTCCTGGTTCGTGAGTGTATTTGTGTGCGTGTGCGTGTGTGTGTGTGTGTGTGTGTGTGTGTGTGTGTGTGTGTGTGTGTGTGTGTGTGTGTGTGTGTGTGTGTGTGTGTGTGTGTGTGTGTGTGTGTGTGTGTGTGTGTGTGCGTGTGTGTGTGTGGATGGCTGGTAGGCAAGTGTCACAGAGCCACCCGGCCCCTCATGGAGGTGGGGCTGGCGGTAAACATGCAGAATACAGACGAGAACCTGATGCAAACCAGCTTCTAAGTTATGCTGCTCTTGACCTTTGGTGGACTTTGGGAAGATGGATGCTACCCAGGCTATCGACAGAAAATTCTGGCCCGCAGCAGCAAGAGCATATTTCTTATGGTTTCCTGGCCCCGGCATGCTACCTTTGGAATGAATAAGTAAGCAGGCTGGATGACAGAGTGCACACACACACACACACACACACACACACACACAGGGCACTGGCAGCTTTTAATGTATTTGTGCATAGACCGAGTCACTTGTGCAGAATCAATCAATTTCATTTCTACGTTGTTGCCCTCTAAGTGTAATATCAGATCAATTTTGTTTGGATTGCTTCAGCCACAGAGGGTGGAAAGGACCTTTTCTTAAGTCTCAGATTTTTTTTTCCACCAACATGCAGCCTTGATCTACAACTCCCTGTGTTCTCCCTGACTGCAGGCAGATATCTCTCCAATGGCTTCCCCTCTGTTTCAGCAGATATTGTTCTGCCTCCTGTTCTACGATACTGATTTATCTGCTCTCATTTATCAGGCCCCCATCCTGCCGTTCTTCTCTGTCCACACAGCCACAGTGACACCCTGGTCACAGAAGAAGAAGAAGAAGAAGAAGAAGAAGAAGAAGAAGAAGAAGAGAAGAGGTAGGGAGGTGTGAAGAGGGTGGGGCGCACTGACACGAAAATGATGAACGCTGTTTCTTTCATAAGATGCATATCGGCAGAGCATGAGATTTTCCAGCTTGCGTACCAAACGTCCAATGTCACTTTCGGCCGCCTGCGAGTGCACGTGTGGAATTTCTCATCTCGCCGTAGTTCCCCCTGCATGAATTGTTGATGTGCCCAACAAAGAACATGTAATCATAAACCATGCACACACATTTACAGACAACCCATCTCTGTCTTTCTTTCTTTCTCTTTCTATTCCTATTCCTATTCTTTCTCACACACAAACACCCACGCATGAGCTTACTGCTTTATCACAACCTCGAAATGACTAACAAAGAGAAAAAACAATTACATTACTGCACTCTGGAGAAATACTTTTTGATTTCTTATTCTCCTGTGCAATAAAATATGCAAAAACAGAGTGAGGAAAAAAGGAAAAGAGAAAAAACAAAGACTCCCTCGAGAGCCTTTGGATTTATTCATGCTTTTAAACACTTGACACTCTGTCACCCTTGTGCCATTAAGCCTTTATGTCCCTTGGCCACATCCACACAATAACAAGATAATATCTTCCAATAAGAACAAATATGTGACTCCTCTTGTGGTCTTTGCTGCTGACTAGAGAGAGGCTTCTTCCACCATCAGTGGCTAATAAATGTGCTGAAGGCTAGACGGTCCTGAGATCAATGTGCTGCTGATTGTACAACCGGGTTGCTATATTATTGTCTGTATAGAGGAGAAAAGAGGCCACTGGGTAGGCCAGACTTTCCCGTCTGCTGACTCCATTGTAGTCACCCATTGGTATGGATAGCCGAGGGCGCTGGTGACAAGCCATCAGACGAGCAGGAACAAAACTCCAGAGCAGTGTCAGTACGAAGAACATCAGCTTTTATTCACACAGTGTCAAAGAAAAGATGTGATACAAGGGCACACATCCATCCGAGTGAGTGTTAATCAGCCTTTTATTTGTTTGACATCTGTAAAATGCATTAAGAACATGACTTATAGCTCATAACTGGAACACAGCAATGAATTAGGGAGTGGAAAGCATTAGTCAGCTTTGACATGTATGTCACACCACCAGAGAAATGATAAATACAGCACCCATTAATCCGTTTTACACTTGGAATTCAATTGACAAAACTCCCATGATGTAGTAAATAGCTCAAACTGATATTTCATGCTAATATAGAATGTTTCCAAAGGTTGAAAAAAAGATTTAACACAGTGGCTGGATGATGTTAAATGAGTTTCCACCCTGCGCTGAGTAATCTCTCCTCAGGCCATCGTTTCTACAAATGCAGACTTCTCTTGATTTGACCCTTTGGCCTCAATTCTGCGAGGAGTGGAGCTTCAAACAGTCGGGTATAGCTCTGTCACAGGAAGCTTTTTTTTGCAAACTGTGTCCTTTAAAAGTCAAAAGTGGCAGAACAGACTCCACTCAGGGGACATTTCAGAAGTGTCACATCGGACCTTATTGATACACAGTCCTTGAATCATCTCCATGCAGCAATAACTGGATGTAAGAAATAAAAGAAATACATCAAGTTATTGCTACAGTAGATGTAATTGAATAACGCTTCTATGCAGCATTCCTATTGCAAATTGAAATGATTCACATCCATGAAACACCTTTTGTATTCTGTTACAGCTACAATTACAGCCTAATAACTCCTACACTGAAGGGTGGATGAGAATGGGAATACAAACTGCAGCAGCTCCACAGTTTTGAATATATATCAAAACATTTCTTGGATGCCTAAAGTCTCGCAGCACAATAGTTCCTTCTTTTTGCTACTTCCTCCTCTTTTTTTTTCTTTTCTTAAGTTTTCTGTTTGACCACAAAAATATTTTTAGCACCAAAAAAAGAAGACACAAGACTGAGATGCAGAAAAAAAGAAAGATCTGCAACAAAAGCAGTGACTTGTGACTTGTTTACTGCCAAGAAAATGTGTAGTGTGAGTAAAAAAAGATTAAAAATAACTCGGATAGACCAGATGTGGCCCTATCCTTCAAATAGAAAAGAGAAATGTCATCGAGGTTTACCAAGCAGCATATACCAAGTAATCTTTCAAAAACTCCAGATGTGCATTATATTTTACATTACTTTATTGACTGGACTGTTTTCTAGTGCAATAGTTTCCAAAGCTGCCTCCAACTTTGTCAGGTTGTCCTATAAATCCCCATCATGCTCCAGCTCCAAGGTACAATGCCTGGATGTTTTGTTTCCTCCTGCAGTAAGGAGACTATTTCATCTGTTCAAACATGACAGATGAAGACAGCAGCGCCAAAGCTAAGAACCTCCATAAACTCTTAAGTTTATAAACAAGCAAAAATTCAACGCCTGCCAGGATGAATAAATCATCTTCACGACTTTAAAACAGCAACTACCGTTCTCAGAACTCCAAACCCTCTTTAATATCAGTGTGAATAACTTCCTGGAAGTGGTTCTGGTCAGGTGCTCAAACCAAAGAAACAACAATGGCAGAATGCCTTTTCATAATGCTGTTTGATTATTGTAGCTTCTGGCAAGCTTGTGCAGCACGACACGGCAGCCAAGAAATACAAATATGCAGTCCATACTTACAGCTCTGTGCAGTATGTGAACAGAGCATGAGTTCATGGTTATATTAAGTTAAATCAAATAATAAATCAATCTATTAATCAATTAACTTGTTAAATTCCCTGCCTTGGAAATTGTGTTTATTTCTGACATGATACACATGATCCTGTGACCTCCTGAATCCCTTTACGTCCACAATTCCTTGTTCAATTAGCCAGACAGCGCTGTACCAATAACACAAATTCATTTTAATTAAGTGTAAAATATGGCGTAAATGATGCCGGCCTTGAGAACAGAAAATAACAATTCCAGCTCATTATCCTCATGTATCGACGCCTAAGTGAGTCAGCCGTTGTAGATGCAAATCTGCGTGCATGTTTCATTGATTTCCCTCATTTCAATATGTACGACAAATTGCATCATTGCAGCTGAAAATGTCTGTGCACGTCAGCTCTGCAGCCTGATGCATTTCTTCTTCTTCTTCTTCTTCTTCTTCTTCAGACACGCTTTACAGATTCAGTATAAAATGCATCAATAACAAGGTATCCAAGGACTGAGACATCAATTGCATATGAGACTGGAATCAATAATTAATTTAATGTAACACACCACAGTTTGAGATCCGTTACTGCCCATTAGTGTCTTAAATAGAAACCACAGAGATGTCATTAACACACATCAGACATGAAATAAATATGCAAAACCAGTAATTCCTCTTCTGTATCTGAATGAGAGCGATTCATAAAACATTCACATGCAAAACAGGCTGTTAATAGAATTCTGACCATGTTTTATATTGTTACTAATCACAGTTCCTAATAATAATAGCACATGTCAATCTGAATGGAGAGATATTAAAGATTGAGCAGGAAGTGGAGGATATTGCCGCCCCGTCGAGGAACGGCGCTGCACAATAATGTGGTAGCATGACCTTGTTATCCTGGATGCCTGGATGTGAGCTCCAACACCATTAATGGCAAGATACCGTGATCAATCACACCTTATAATAAGAAAGAGCTGAACCTTGTCCCAGTCCTTCACCCGATTCCCTTTTTTTTACCTGAGTCTGTCTTCTATTCTTTCTGACACATACGTTTAACGGCTGTTCAAAGTGCTGCAGAGGGTTCTGCCATGAGTCAATATTTCTTAACCAGAATTTTTTTGTGTGTGTGTATCGAGATCATTTTACAAAATGGGGACTTCCATTTAAGTTGCAAACCGCTTAAAACCAAAGCAAGTAGTTTTCATTTTTTAAGTTTTTTAATTAGAACATCTGTTTCCATATATGTTGATTTCTATTCTTCTCTGTGGATCCATTTTTGTAAGGTTACACTGACCAGCTATGCAGTGACTCTTTCTGTTTTCAGCAGTTATTTGACATGGTTATATGAAAATGTAACAACTTACACTCAAAATTGTACCTATGAAACCTATAAAATCAGATACCTCTTTCCAGAAGATTATTTCAGAACAGCCCAGTCATGTTTTCAGTTACAGACTGCAAATATTTTCTCTGATGATCTGTGTTTAGAGCACAGAAACATGTATATTTGGTACTGTATATTTATTGCATTTCACACATACTTAAAATGGATTACCCATAGAATGGTATAATCTCCACTAGTTCTAAAATGAGTTGTACATAACCACAAATAATCTGATCTCCAACAGTGGAATACCTTTAAATTCACTGGAAGAGAGCCATTTCATAAAGCGCATTGTATGCAATGATCCTGAAAATCATTACCAAACATCATCCAACAGGTAGGACTTATCCTTCTTCTTTCTTTCTTTCTTTCTTTCTTTCTTCCTTTCTATTTTTGGTTCTTTGTGCGCTTGTTTGCATATGTATTCAGTATTTTGCAGAGCCTCTCTTTCTTGTCCTGACACGCAGAAGAAGAGCCTGAGCAGAATGGTAACCTCAGCAGCTGGTGATGAGCACGTTCAGAGGAGTGTGTATAACACACACACAGGGTGGATCTCTGGTCATCTGTCTTCATTGCAGGACTATTGGGCACAACCTTATCAAGGACGACATTCATGTTTACACATTGGAAATTACTTCAGATGAATATCTGATATGGTTTCCTCTGGTGTATTGCCCCACATGCTTCACTGATAATAATGTGTTACTGCTGTAGATTGCATCAGGAAAAAAAACCATGGTATAAAAAGGGTGAAACAATGGAACAAGAAGAAAAACACATACAACGCTACATTAAATATTCTTTCAGTAGTGCTAGCAAGTAAAACCACAGATAGAAATACTGATTCAGATGCATTATATGCATATAAAATGCTATTTTAAAATAGTAGGTGAGTATGTCTGTTAGGGTTACAGCTTCTCCATATGGCTTTACAATCAACCATTTTGAGACACCCACACGCTTTGTATGATAATAGTAATATTGGCTATGCTAAAAGGTCACTTACTATATTTTTCTGGTAATGATTGAACTAAAGAGCAAAACAACATTTTAACAGCATTTTGAAGTACTATCAAATAATAAATAAGTGATCAGTATAGATGTTCTGATATTAACTTTGTCAATATGCTCCCTGGTACTACACATGCATATGATATTATACAGAGTAAAACACAGATATAAATGTGATAAAAGAATATAGATAATATTATTATCAACATTACAAAACAGTAAGATCTCACACTATGGATTTTCAGAGGTACTGCTTGTCAACAGGCCAGACAGTCAACTGCTAGACAAGTAGGAGGGCCCCCGAGGGCTCACAAACTGAAACCAAAGCAGTGGTCACAAAATATTCAACTTTTGTAAGCACTGAATGCATTATTGCTGTGAAAACCAAGTTTGCCAATAAAAGTCAATTTAGAAAAATGAAGCGGGATTATCCGTCTATAGGAGTGAAAAAAGAAACAGGAAAGAAGAGGAAGACGAGTAAGCATCAGGTACACTGGCAGACATAATTGTGATGAACGCTGGTTTGAGGGTCCCCCAATTCATTTTTGCCTATGGCCCCAACAGACTCTAGAATGGCCACTGTGGAAGTGATATTATTGTTGTCAATGTTAAATGGCCTGGCTCCGTACACTGAAGGAAGGCTATCCTTAAAACAAGCTAAGCATGCAAGCATGTTATGATGGTTCAGCTATTGGGCTCCTCTAACATCTCAAAATAGCCTGAAATAATACTGATTCTATATGAAAAGGCTTTATTTGGGGATTGTACTCTTTATTATCTTAAGTTTCATTCGTATGAAAAAAGGCATAAACTACATCTTTGACTGTCACTCTGACAGTAACGTAGTTTTCTGGCTAGTATTCTCTGTTTTGGTCCCTTTAAAACATTACCTCCTAGTGGCATAGAAGAATTCAAATGAAGCTCTATAAGTTCAGTCAGGAAGACTATAATTGCCTTCACGATCGGATCTTTGTCATTCATCCCTTTTTGCACGATCACTCACGTTTCCGCTGTCATCCTCGAGCTGTCATTGGTCAACCAGCTGTCTCGTCAGCGGTACTCATCTAACCAATTGCATGTCGTTCCTCCCTCATTTTCAACCTATCATTGTCCTGCTCCTGTTTTAAATATGGCTTAGTTCCTTCATGCTGATGTTTCCTGCGCCCGTCCACGTCAACAACACCATCCATCAATTCTTCACCCATCCACTCTCATCAAGTCTTCAGCTTCACCACCACCAGTGTCTGGCCTCCTATGGGGGTATTTATTCTGTCCACGCTCTCATTCTCCAAACACATCACCCACCCACATGTCCATGTTATTCATTGTAATAAATCATTTTCTTAATTCACTCTCCTGATTGCACTATTTATGTATCAGTTTATGTGTTGGAAAGATTATTCATTTACATTTGTTTTCACTTTTATTTAGCCAATACTGGACACACTTCTTTAGCAAATACCATGATTGGACAACAAGCGTGGGTCTAAAATCTAAATGCTGTAATTGATGTGAGAATACGACTGGCTACGATCCACCGGTAACCCTGCAGTGTTTGGCAGCAAACGGCAATTGTATTCCAAGCACTTGACTTGAAATCTTCCTCTGTGGTTTGATCGTTCCCCGTATGAAGGAAAATGGAGGACTGGGGGGGGCTCTTAACAGAGGCACACTTCTCTTTTTTGCCAATACCAGCATTCTGCATTTCCCTGCAGGCACCCGGGGACAGTATTAAGGTGGACACGTTTCTCTTTTGTGTTTCCGACACTATGGTGTCTGCCAGGACTCGCAGGGACCGGTTGGCGGAGAACAGAGGGGAACCTTTGGATGTGTGTAGGAAGGGTGCAGTCAGAAAAACCAACAGGAGCTCCTTTTTACTTGAGAGGACACCCACAGACACCAGTGGGAGATGTTCTGACTGAGCTGCCTACAAAGCCGGAGGTGGAGAAAAAGAAAAAACACAAAGGAATGAAATCATTACAATTATTCGCCCAATATGCGGAGGACAAACTGTGGGGTACTGGGCGTTAAAGAATTTGTCTCATATGCTGCTCAGCTCTCTCAAAATATCCCAATTTAGGTTAGAAGTTGTTACATGGACACAGGAATTAGATGTTCCCAGGGCCCTGCAGGCAAATTAGTGGGACACTTGTACCTGCAATGTAATGCATATAGGAAAACAGCTCATCATTCACGTAGAGTGAATGGAAACACGTTAGACTATTATATATATATATATATATATATATATATATTTTTTTTTTCTCTCAGAAAACACAAACAATCTACCTGGTGATACTTAATATATGATGGGTAAGGCTCCAAACTTCTGAAAGTATTAATGTTGTAGTTCTGAACACCATCCTCCTTCATTTCTTCTTCTGTCCCAGAAGTGGGTGTTTAGGGCAATTTACTATCTCAATCCTTTAATTCTACAAAGAATATTCATGTTACATTTTCCAAATCCAAAATTGTGGAATTTTGTCTTTGAAAAAGTGTCTAAGGACAGGAAAGAGCTCATAGGGCTTGTTTTCTGTACAGAAAGAAAACATCAACCTATATTTATGGTAGGATTTGGTAGCAGAGAACCTTGCTTCTTATAGGCTTATTAATATTGCATGTCTTTCTGAACCCGTATGTTTTTCCACAGGTTAGCAGAGAGGTGAAGAGGCACTGACCCATTTCAATAATGAGGGACACTAAGATCCATCCCAAAGCAAGCAAGGGAAGGGGGTCCATTTATCCCTTGTGCACAGTCTATATTTTATTCATATGGATATTAAGAGTGTGTGGGAGCGGGGATAAAGACAAAGATTAATATCAAAATCTTGACGGAGGAAAAGACTAAAACGGTTGGCTAATTTGTGTCTTCAGAAACACTTTTATGGAAAAGACAAAAAGCTGGGTGATTAGTTAGGGCTCATTGGTCTCGGAGCTTGGAAACAAATGAGGAATGCTTTACGTGCTCTGTACGCTCGTAAGACCACCAACCCCCACCCCACACACACACACACACACACACACACACACACACACACACACACACACACACACACACATAGACACATTTATGCACATACACATACCTCATCGTCCCACCCAAGAAGTGGTACCAGCGATTACAGCGCCATTAGTTGAGCACAGGGGAGGTTCAGCTCTAGACTGCAGCAGATTTATGATGGCGGGGGCCCACACACCAATGACCCTCTTCATGCTGGCCCCTTTGTAAAGTTCCACCATAGATACTGTTAATGGATGCACACAATGAGCCTCGATGGCCCTGCGATGATGGATTTGGGGCATAGTGAAAAGCTCTACAGACAAACCAGGTATTTCAGATGCCTGTCACCCAAACTTAGCAGCAGGAGGAGTGGGAGAAGAAGAGGGAGCACACACACACACACACACGCACGCATGCACGCACGCGCGCACACACACACACACACACACACACACACACACACACACACACACACACTGCAGAGAAGGAACATTTGGAAGAAAATAATTGGGACACAGTTGAGTATTCCTGAGCATGTTTTTAATTGAACATAGAGGGAACAGATTGGAGAAGAATCTTGCCAAGGTTCTGGCCTAGAAGTGTCGCTGAATATATGCGTATGAGCATACATGTCAAGACTGATACGCACAATGTATAAACACACATAAACCACACATACTGTGCATTAAAGACACAACATAGTCATTGTAGGGAATAAAAAACTGTATAACAAACAAAAAGAAAATAATTCACTTTAGCTTATAAACACCATTATTTAAAAGTAAAATTAGCATACTTCAAATTCAGAACTGCTGTCCCTTTTTGTAAAAGGTGTGATGTAACTACTTGATGTGTGTTCATTCATTCTTTTTTTTTTTACAGTGATATGAGTGAATTCACGTTTTCCTGCTGCTTTGGATGATAACATTATCTTTGGTATACCGAGTTTTAAAGCCTGATTTGTCTCAGTGTTTGGATGTTTCATCTTGCATCCAATCATTGAACTCTAAGCGCTCATGAATCATTTTCATTTGCCTTTTTCTCATTTAAAAATGAAGTAGTGGCTAAAAAAGTTGAGGGAAAAAAAAAGGAAAACAGGGCCTTTAACAGGAATTCCCATGATTTGAGTCTCTATCTTAAAAGTCCAATATATGTTTCAACAAAAGTTTAACAGGTACATATAAAATAGTTCCCTCAGATTATAAAAACATATTACCTTTAACAAGAGCCCTATTAACCAAACTAAGGTAATTCAAGTGAAAAATAAACCAACAAAACACATTATGTCGCTTTGTAATAATCAAATAAGCCAAAAGCTGCTATGAGGAAAAGATGGCATCACACTAACATTGAAAACAGCCAGCATTATTTACAGCTCTGCGGTCAATTCCACAATACAATTATACTAATCACACCAAGCTAATTGCCTCCATTTCATTCCACTAACCCATTATATGTTTTTTACTTGCCACGTTCCCCATCAGCTCCTCGTCCCAGTGTGTAACCATTAGGCCTAATACAGGAATCGTCTGCTGAACTTTGCCTCCACTCAGTGTCTAATGACGGTGCTCTCTCGCTCTGTGTGTGTGTGTGTGTGTGTGTGTGTGTGTGTGTGTGTGTGTGTGTGTGTGTATGTGCGTGTGTGCGTGTGTGTGCGTGTGCGTGTGTGTGTGTGTGTGTGTGTGTATGTGCGTGTGTGCGTGTGTGTGCGTGTGCGTGTGTGTGCGTGTGCGTGTGTGTGTGTGTGTGCGTGTGTGTGCGTGTGCGTGTGTGTGTGTGTGTGCATGCCATGCATCCTTCTTTCCCTGCAGGCAATACTCGCTGCAGGGGAGAACTATGGTAATTAAGAACATGTAGGTCGATTGAGAACCTGATACAAAATGCAGGTTGTTATCCAGTCAGTTTGAATGAAATGTACATTAGTTATCTTGTTATTGTGGTTGTCACACTTCTGGCAATTATCTGGAGAAATAAGGGCTTCTGTTATTAAAACTTTAGCTATTCCATTGTGGCATATAGTCAAGTTTCCACGCATGCAACAAAAGCTATTGCTTGACATTAGTATGCTAGTTGTGATTAATGGCATGTAACCGCAACCCCATTCCATCCCATGAACTGCAGTGTCAGAGAAACTTTGTGTTGAGGTGATCTGTTTCACTACAGTACCCCCCGCCCCCCGCCTCTTCCCGCACCCCTCTCCAATCATTGTACATAGTGTTCTATTCCACGCAGCAGCTTTGATCATGCTGAGATTGTTTGCTCAAGCCTGTCACTGCTCTCTCTTTTTTTCCCCCCCTCCAATCATCCTCAATGCCAACAGTGTCATCCTGAACTCTGGTGACAGAGGGAAAAAAAAAAAAAGGGAAATCAACAATGGGCCTCATTTACCAAACAAGAGGAAGAGGCAGACATGTGTACCAAGAGCGTCGCTAATAATGTGCAATCAAAAATAATTAAAGTGCCAGTTAGACTGTGGCTAATCTTTACAAACATTTGGCAAGAAGTTTCTGTGCTATGAATCTGTTTTGGCTGCGGATTCTGATGCCTGTCAAGGCGCCGAGCAAATATTTGTCTACCCAAACATTGCACAATTGTAGATAATGTGGGTGTAGTACTATCATTATACTTCCTTGGGTATTACATTATTTAAATGTGTTATTTCTCAATATTTCACTTAGAGCGGTGAGAACCACCAGAGACCCAGTTTATATATAAACATCCTATTTTCTTATCTGTTTTATTTCTATAACATTTTAAGATGACAGGCTAAAAGAAACATTCACCACGTAATTACAGCTCTCATATGCCCGTGCAACGATAAGCTTATTTTCTTATCAGGTTAAGTAAACACCAGAAGCAATCAGCTTCTTCCTTGAGGCATTCCTACAAAGACCAAGGCACTGGATCAAGAAACACTTTCTCTTTTGAGATTGCTCTTTGTCATCGTACAGAAACACAGCCAAGAACCGTCCTTATACGAGTTCACGGTCACACTGTGTGCATGGTCTGACAAAAATACCAAAGCTGGGTGCAACAGAGAGGGAGAAAGGCAGAAGAATGACAGAGAGAAAGGTCACATTGACTCCACGGCTAATCTCCATCCTCTCCAGTCAAGTATACACGGTGACAGACAAATGAGCTCCTCTCAAATACATTAACACCATAAATATATCCCCCCGCTATGCATCCTATTTCAGCGCTAAGACGCCTCTGAAAGCTCGCGCAACAATGTCTCTCCTTTGTATCCCGCTGGGCGATCTCTCCATTAGCCTGGTGATTCGGAGTCTGATGAGTCTATCACAGGTGACAGTGACAAGGAGGTCTCTCATTATACTTCATACACAACCCATATGAGCACAGCTGTGCACTTCAAAGGAATTCCTGCATGTCCTTTTTGCTGCTTTCACTCACTTCATCATCCAGACACAAAGACACCATGTGGCCAATGAATGAGCAAGCCAAGGCAGATACTATAAAAGTGTGTCTCATGAATTATTCTTCACATGTATTTAGCCTAAAGAGGAGGAATTGTTCCATTTAACAAGGACAATATTCCCTTCTTTTCCGTGGCATGCCAGAAACTGAAAAACAAAACTTTATTTTATAATGTTGGAGCCACTTAAACATTTGAAGTTGATGATGAACTTAAACATCTTAACTGCCTTTATATTGATTGTATGCCTTTAAAGAGTTAGAAAAGCAACTTATATACCCTCATCTACACATTGGCCTGACATTATAAAGCAGGATATAAATTTGAGGTGTTTTACATTTAAAAAGCAGGAAATCAGTCATATTTCCTCTAAATAATTGTCTGTGTGTGTGTCGGGTTGTGTTTGTACAGCAAGAAAAATCTGGCACAGATCATATGGTTGCTCTGCCAGTCCTACTTTCACAGTTTGATAGGTGCCAGAGTAGTCAAACTGATTGCTAACATGCCATGTGTTCCAATTGTTCTTAATTTGAAGCAAATACAACAAGGAAGTAAAAAAGCAGGGAAAAAAGGTTGGCTATCAGATTTGTTTAGCTAAGCAGGTTGAATTGCACACAGGGAAAACATGTTCTACCGTATTGTATGAGCTGTTAGGTTCTGAGGTATTCAGACAGTCCATCTATCTCTGTCTCCACATTTGGCTGCAGCATTGTGCTGACCTGATGCTTCTCGCTGCAGCACAGAGACCCAGAGATGTACAGTAATTCTCCCTCAGCTCACTGGACCCACACTGAAATTAAACAGCTAATGTTTAAAAGAACTCAGCGGACTTTCTGCCCTGCAGGGATTCTGAGAAACTCAACTTATGTCAGGCTTATTGCTTTCTTTTCTTTTTTTTTCTTTCTTGGATTGATTTTTGTACCAGCGAGACACAGCTAGTGCCCTTTCTCCCTTATGACATGCTCTCCATTTTCAATTATGGGTGTGAGATACAGAGAGGTGTATGTATACGCGTTTTTCATTCAGACAAAATTGTCCAATGTCTTTGAACCAGAAGATTCTAACATATATGTGTGAACCCACAAATAGCCCCAAAAAACACTTGTACATTTATTCCATATTTCTTATCCTCTCACAATGTGCTCAGATACACTTATTTACATCTTGGTCAAGACTTAGATGAGAAAATCATGTTCAATATGAAGCAACAGTCTGCAGCTGATTAGGTTATCAAAAAGAGGACAGCAGAGAGAAGCTAGCAAACAGCTAGCTGACAGCTAGAGCTTATTAACAGCTTGCTAACAGCGAGCTGTCCAGTGGTAATGAAATTCCTTTAGTTGCCTCTCAGCAGATATATTTTGTGATGCCAATTAAAAGAAAAGCAATAACTAATAGTTTTAATTTTAAGCTAACAACAGTTACCTTTGGACGGAGCCAGGCTAGCTGCTAATGCTTTATTTTCGGTCTTTGTGCTGAGCTGAATCATTTGCTGGCTAAGCTACACCTTACCTGTACAGAATACACATTCCCAAAAACTTTTTAACAAATAACTTTTTTCTCCCAGCAAGGAACATGCCACACAAAACATTCATTTGACCCAGTAATATCAAAGTTAATATCAGACCATTTTTTGTCTCAGCTCCCAGGACCTTAAAAGTGTTTTTAGAAGTATATAATGCTAGCACACTGCTGCAGAGATAATGTGGGAGTTAAGTCTAAGACCAGAGGATCACTACCTGAGCACTTTGAGCTGCTACACACTCTCTTTCATAAGTGGTTGTGTGTGTGCATAGAATTCAATTTACCACGAAATGATTCTGTATAGAGCAAAGTATAGTCACGCCATATGAGAGCTTAGCTGTATTGTGTATATGAGTAACTGCATGTGCCTATAGCAGTCAGACTATAGGTGCTTTTGTGCAGGATTTGATGCATAATGAATCTCTCCCTCTCTCCCTCTCCCTCTCTCTCTCTGCTCAGCAGAGATCAGCCGAGTGTCACAGGGGAAATAAACAGCAGCAGCTCAGCAGGATGGGCCTAATTAAACACAGTGCCTCAGCACTGCGGCCGGCAGACTACTGCAGCCTGGACTGGTCTAGACCTGACTGGCCCCCGTCAAAGACTTGCCGTTGCCATGATCACCGTCTGCCACCAGGAGTGAATGCCAGGGAAGAAGAAGAGGAGGAGCTGCTAAACTGCACCTACAGTAACTCATCCTTGCTTTGTGCAGCAACTGTACACTGAAGGGCTGGGCACCACTGAATCAGTGCATTAAAGAAGTAGTCCTAAGAAGACGTCAAGGCAGAAAACTGATTCTGGAGTTTGAATTGTTCGGTCAAATTAACAGAAATGTTATCCTTAGGGAATTCTATCCTTTATATAATTTATAATGTTGGAGAATAAAGATATTGTGTCACCCACAATGCATTGTTGTTGTTCTATACAGGGTATCTCATCTTTGAAAATACAAGTATGTTAGCCTGAATTAAGAAACGGGTTAACTAGAAGATGCAAGATGACAAATAAAGATGCACTTTCAATACTTTGTATTTTAACTTTAGAATTCATTTTCTACATTCATTATAAAGATTAAATACAAAGGCATGTGCACCAACATGGTGAAGAATCAAAATGTATAACTAAAATACATTTTTATAAATTGATTGATCAAATAAACAAGGGTGAATTACTTGTTCCTCAAAAGTACATGACTTGAGTAAATGCTCTTCAGTATTTCCCAACACAACACCTGAAGTCGAGGTATTCTTCTTTATGTCCACTACTTTAACAAGTTTAAAGCTATTACGTCTGAGAAAAATGTTACATGGTGAAAGTCCCTCTTGCAGCACGGCCTAGAGTTTGTGTAATATGTCATGAAAGTGGAAGAGATGTTTCACAGGCTACTTTCTCCCACCGGTCGATGAACAGAGAAATGTTCTGCACAAATGAAATATCAGTGCTGCCCTCATGTGATTTACAGTTGCTGCCTGCAGTAAGCGCTGCTCCTTACTTTGCTTGTTGTGTCTCGCAGGAAATTATGACAAGTTTCTGTGAATGTTTGTGTGAAAGTGTGAATTGAAATGACTGACAGTAAAGCCTAAAAACCTCAGGTTAGTCCGAATACAGTGTTGTCTGCAGCTGAACTACTCCGAGCACTGACTCAGGCTGCAGTTGCTCCTGGCTTCCTTTAGATTTCCTCCTTTATTGCGTCACACATAATCGAGGATGACAGCAGAGATGTTGGGAAGACAGAATAACATGCAACATGGTGTTTGAATTAGAGCGAAACCCACAACATTTCCTGGCATGTACCGCAGTCATCCGATCCACTAAGCATCGTATTCTCCTGTTCTGATGCTGTGTATTTCATTTGACCTTCTGACCCCTTACGGTGTCACTTAAAATAAATGGCTCCATCTCGAGAGCTATTCTTAAACCACTTATACTGCCAGAGAGAGAAAAAGAGAGAGAAAGAGAGAGAAAAAGAGAGAGGAAGAGAGAGGGATGGAGGGAGGAAGCTCATTCCCAGTGTGATGTTTATCTGACATTTTCCACTGGCCTGTGACTCAGTCAGCTGTGATTGCACCTAGAACACATGGGGCTAGCAGGGGCTCTTCCAGCATTAGCTACAGGGCACCACTTACTGGATGCTAGCTGCTGCATTCCTACATCCTGGCTCGCCACAAGATCCAGTAATGAGAAAATATCCCTCTAGGATTAGGCAGGAGGGTATTTGGATCCAGCTATGATCATTGTTGCCTGCATCTGCATTAGACGTGTGTATTTGATTTGGATGCGTGTGTGTGTGTGTGTGTGTGTGTGTGTGTGTGCCTTTATTATCCTCGCAAGTGCACATTTAATTCTGTGGTGTTTAAATCCAGGGCCAAAATGATTTCCTTTCTCTACATTAATAATTATCAACATCAAAGGGTTCGTCCTCCCCCCAAAAAGTGATTAAGACGCAGAGGAGATCACAGGAACCAGTAAATAATGACGTGACCATACAGCGCAGTGCATAAAGCAGAACCATCTCCTGTGTACTAAACTGCTCTTTTGTGGAAAGAGGCTGACAAGTGTGTGTGCTTCCGTGGCAGAAACTTAAAAGTTACAGAATGATGATAATTATTCAGAGACTTCAGCTTTCATTCCAAGTCTTCTGATCGTCTCACTGCTCGCCTGTAATGATGGGCAGAGAGAGGCTGTGCAGCTCCCATGACTCTTAATCAAACAAAATGTATGTTTTTGTGTTAAAAGGAATATTTTGAGCTACTGGAGTTTGTGTAAGAGCAGGAAAAGCATTTCTTTCTTTTCTGTGCTATAAACTCTGGAGAATTATACTTAAGAAGTATTCACCCTTTACCATGATGTTTCATCCTCTGATAGCTGAGAACATGTATAATATTCTTAATAAAGATAAAAGCATTTGTACTAATACATGCTAAAGAAAGATGTTTCTGGTTTAATACAGGAACAACCTTGAGGAAAAGTGTCCATGAAGCGGCGATGTAGCGGCGTAATGGCCAGGTGTCCTGAAACAGCAGGCACAGATGAAACTCCTCCATATTTATATTTCACATCCGTTCATATTTCACGGCAGAAAGAGAGTGATTAGCATACATATCAAGTCACATCCACCTACCTGCCAACTTATTTTAAGTTTGATACCACGCTGGAAAATGTAATGATTTTCTTTTCAACAATTCAGTGAATTTTAATGATTCCAGATGTTAAAAAATAATTTGTGGATTTCAGAGGATCTTGATGATTTCACTGAGGTATTTTAGAGAAAGCAGCTCAGTAAAAAAACTAAATAAACACACTGGGAAGGACGTTTCCTGGTCCCTGATTCAGAACAGCTTTCGAGCACTTAGGGTCATTGCTTCTTGAAACCACAAGGCCTCAGATAACCGGAGCCACATGTGGACCTGGGGGCAGACTCTGGTCACCAAAATCGTCAGTGTTAACAACTCACAGCATTAGCCTTAACACCTTTCCCATCATTTTGTTTGTCTGCTTTCAGAAGAGTGGTCGCAGATCATTTTTCACAGCCATGAACAGGAGACAGAACCCCCCGAACCTCCCCCCTCTTGTTCATTCCTTGTTGCTCGCTCTCTGAGGACACAAACTACCTGACCACATCTGTACAGGCCTGTCTGCACGAACTCTGTGTCTGTGACTGTACACTGCAGAGTAAGTTAATCATAAATAAAATAGGAATATAATGTCTTCTTGCAGCAAATAAGACCACAAATGAAATAATAAAAACTAGGTGGATTCAGGCAGCGTGGTCTTAAGAGCAAAGCAATATTCAGTTGCAGAGGTGGGATGAAGCTATTTCATATCAGAATATGATGACACTACTGCAACCACTTCTCAAAACCTTTGTGAAAGTTAATAATAAAGATAAGAGTCTCATAAACAATCCCTTACAGAAGATAAAACATGATCTTTTAGATTGTAGCGCCAAAAATGCCTGTAATTTTCTCTCTTTTCTTTCTGTAAAGTTCAGTATTCTGGAAAATACATCTTTATGCCAGTTAGCTAGAACAAACATAACCCAATGGTGTCAAAACATTAAATAGAAAATATAAATTAAAAATAGGGTATTTCTGTCTCTGAGATGTAACATTTCATTAAACCATTGGAGAAAAACTGTATTTGTGAAATGTCAATTCTATAAAGAAGAATTGCACTGATAAGTCCGAGAGAACGTGATACTTACCTAAGGCTTGAAGAATCTTTAAAAATAATTACATCTGACAAAAGTGACTGAGGGTATTTACAGTAACCCTCTTGTTTGGTTGTTCTCTTCCATTTACAGAGAAGTCGGCTGGATAGAGGGGCAGAATCATTGACCAATCATAAGGCTTCAGACCCCACCCCTAAACAAGTATCTCCCCCAGCAGTTTCATCTATAGCATATAAAAAAACTAAACGTAATCATATTTATTTTGTATTTGTTATATATTTTCATCATGACATTCTAACGACGTCAGTGATATTGACCATGAACTTTTGCTGCTTGTTGAGCCATGTGATACGATACCTTGGTTTGCCACCTTAACCGGGAAAACCATAAACTACTAAGGTTAGCCTAATAGTTTTTGTGTTTGTGTTTTATTGGTTATTATGGAGTACTTTATGCCCAAAAAACTGGAATAAGTTTCAAGTCCTGGAGGGGGAACACCAAACTGCCAACTTGGTGGATATACAGTATTAATGCCAAACATGGAGGAAAATGTTGCTTATGAGGAGGATGAAGAAGACAGTCTTCCAGACGAGCTGCATGAATATTGTAAGCGACGTTGGCTGAAAGTAAGCTACTTTTGTCATGTGCTATGTGCATCGGGCTAACGCTAGCTAAAACTGAGCTAAAGAGCAGCTGCTATAGCTAGCTAGAGTTTAGTTGCTGTTTTCTAGCTACCGTATGCTCATTTTGCCTCACTGCTGCAAATAATATGTAAATCCACAGATGCTTTTTGTGGTGTCATGAGTCAGATTTTAATTATTTGTGGTGGATGTGGTACTGTGCATTGATGCTATTTACTCTGGAATCATAGCTGAATCTCCTTTTAGTGGATTATATTGAACAGAACTGCTGCCAGTCTTGAAACTTGTTTACCACCTCACTTTCTGAATTTTTTTTTTTTTTTGTATTATTATTTTTTACTGTTATTTTCTTATTGGCCGAATGGAATATATGTATTCAATATTTCTTCAGTTTCACTCCATATGAATACTTTTTCAAAATAACTTAACAAAGACAATCTTCCTTCTGTATTATCTCTTTTCAGTATTATTCATCATCTTTGCAAGAGACCGCAATGGTCACTTGCTTTCTAAGATACTTATTATATGTTTCATTTAAGAGGGGGCTTATATCATGGTGCATTGCTGAGCTTCCATCTATTTTTTCTTTTGCTGAATATCTGTTTATGTCTGCCTGAGAAGGAGTTTATGCATAGACAAAAAGTTGTCTTTATGAGGAGCATATTCTGTTGCTTTGGTCTGTTCGGGAGCTTTGTTATGAACCCCTTTTTAGATGTATTTTCTTGAACATTCTGAAGCCATATGTCGTTTAAATTAATGTAATAGTTTGAAATGTGATGCTACTTTGACAGCTGTTTAACATTATCTTGATGAAATTGATGAATGTCCCTCCAGAATACTCTTGTGATATGAGATATTTTCACTGAACTTAAATAAGCCAACTGCTCAGATCCCTAAAAGTCAAGAGTCCCATGAGTGTTTTTTCATCTCATAAGATTGTACCCTCTTCCCTTCTATGTTGCCTTACGGTCCTTGGGCTGCTTTTATTTTTTTCATTTTCTGTTTTATTGATTTATTTACCTTGGAAGCCACTCTGACAGAAATTATCTGATATGATCAAAAAAGCATGGGGAAGCCTCGGCTCCTGCAGAATTAATCACAGAGGTGAAAGAGTTTTTTTTTTTTTGTTGGTGCCTTTGTCCTCGTCTCTGGTGTAATCAAAGGGTCAGGCCTTGCTGTTCACAGCCTGAGACATTAAATGAGAATGTTGTGCCCTGGCCCTTTCAGTCACAATAACACTGCTTCAATGTCAGCCACTGGACACATAATTTTGGTGATTATAGCATTTTATTTTGAGGTTTTTCCAGATCTCTCTCGTTGTTAGATGGCTTAGTCCGAATACCACCAACATTCCTCACATGGATGAGTGTAGTGGTGCAAGAGCTGTCTTTTAAAAATAATGGTTAGTCAGTTCCTGCCGGATATACAGCACAACAATAAAATTTAACAGCTGACTGTATATAAACTGGCCATTTCAAAAAGGAAGGTAGTCACTCTGTGTCATCTAGATAACACTTTCCTGGAAAGAGCATGTGTCTCAGAATGCAAAGCACGCTTTTGAACAATGGGAAATAAATAGGCCCATGTAGCCATAGAAAATTGGTCTTTTTTTCCAAATTGGGACACTTTTTATTTTTATTTTTTTACATCAATTGAGAGGCCTTTGAGCCAGTTTAGGCAGACATCTTAAATTTTTTTGGCCCACTCCCTCATGATGTACTCCTCTGGCTGAAATATACATCCAAAGCCGCCTTTGTATAGCCCGGTCTGTACAAGCTTCCAGGTTTTGGGGCTGCCCTGCTCATTAGCTGTGGTAACACTACACTATCTCTACTGCTCATGTTGCTTTTTCAAAAGACAGCTTAGCTGTTAAGAGTCTAATCATGTCACCATAGGGTGGCTTTCTCAAGGAAATAATTGCACCATGCAGAGGAATAGTAGTTTTTCTCAAGGTTCCACAACCTCCACTTTGTTTGTTGATCTTTCCACTAGCTCTTAGCCTCAACGATTCCAGTCGGGTTTGAAGACAAGTTTTGTTCTCTGCAGCAAAATATCTCCTGCTGAGGTGTCGTTGCCATGGCTTTGTGTGGATTTGTCTTCTTTTGGCAATATCAGGAATCTTTAAGACTGCCCTTGCTGCGGACAATGCTATGAACAGTATCTGCTCCTGGGTGATGTGTTCAGATCTGCAGGGATTAAAGTTCTCCGTCACTGCGACAGATTTCCGTCAATTTCAAAATTGTAATATTTTTAGTCAGTGTCAATCAGATAAAATAAGTCGAGCAGAATGTGGGTTAATGACAAATGTGCAAACTGCTGTTTTTTATGTCGGGCATTTTTCTGAATCACAAGTGTAGTTTTGCGTCTGTGTGGTACTTCAATGTACAGTCAGAACTTTTACTGCTGCGTGAAATCCGCTCCGTGTAGGAGGCTTTTATATTGTGGTAGCGAGCATCAGCGTGCACTGCCCGTCATGTCCGGACTTTTTTCTATGCTCCGGTGCGCAATTTATTTACCTGACCAAAGAAAAAATACCAGGGAATTAACAATCTGTAACATGACAGAGTTTACCGTTAAAGTTGTATTACCTGCAGGCAGAGCAGACAGTTGCCGAGTGCTCCGCTACCTGGCACACTCCGTTATAGGAACGCTCGTCAAGACAACAGGTGATACAACACATTACCCTCACAGAGCACCGCTCGACATGAATCACCTTTAAACTGGACCGTTTGATGACATAATTCTTACATGTCATATTAGCTTAACAAGCCAGCACTAGTTTACTTTTAACGACTGAGTGGTTGAAAGTTGTTAAATACAGTACTGCACAAGTTCTGTCCAAATGTTAAAAAAAGAAGCCTTCTTGTACTTAGTAAAAAATATACTTCTTACTCCATTGAATTTATAGAAAATCTTAAGTTTGTTTGCTAGTTACTTCTCAGATTCAGATTTATAATGCAAAATAGGATGAATACACTATTTGTCAAAATATCTTTATTATATGCCCTGGGAATTCACAAAATATCCACCTATATCTGTGTAAATAACTCGAGTAGGATTAGCTCCAACTGTAGCAATGACAACAAATAAATAATATTCTGTAAAAGGTACATTTTTGAAAAAGTAACTGTTTTTCATTTGTTACTCCAAGTAAGTCTGATACGTTTGTACTCTAACTTCTGTAACTTGTTTGAGGGTATGTCGGTGTTGTTACTACTTTAGACTGCTTTTATTTGAAGTTTAAGAACAGAGTAGGCTTCTTATTTAGAAGCAAGGTCCTCATTTATCATGATCTAATCTCAAAAAAGAAAAATTCTCAGTTTTATTCCTTAGATAGAAAACTTCAGAGAAGAGAATTTTCAGTCAATTCTTTTTTTTTTTTTGCTTTAATCCCTGTATCTGCCTGCTGCTGACTTTTGCTTGTATGCTACTGCTTGTATGCTACTGCTTGTATGTGCCAGCAGCTACAACAGCTAACTCAATGTAGAAGTAAATCACAGACGTCGTATTAAAATTTATGGTCTGCTTTTTGTTTTTTTAAGATTTCTTTTTGTACTTTTAGTGCCTTTAGAGTCAGAAATCTGGGAGAAAGAATAGGGAATACCATGCGGGAAAGGAGCCACAGGCTGGATTCAAACCTGGGCCGCCCGCTTGGAAGACTACAGCTTCCATACATGGGGCGTGCACACTAACCACTGTGCCACCAGCGCTCCATGATCTGCTTGTTCAACAGTCGTTTGATATTTTACACATACATTCAGAGAGGATAGAGATTTCAGAGAGAATTGCAATTTGAATCGTCTTTTTTTCATCTTTTGGGTCTGGTGATTTTCCTTTGGTGCTTGCTAAAACCTCTTTGGGGGGCGCCAAAGAATTCTCTATTCAGGTAAAAAAAACCTGTATATGGACAGATTGCCTGTCATACTTATAACAGATACATCTTCTCTCAAGGGAGACTCCACTACATCCAGTCATCAATATATTTTCTAAACCAGCTCACATGGCGGTTGCTGAAAGAAAAAAAAAGAACTAAAAGAAAAAAAACAAAGTAAATTAACCAAACAATAGTTATGGGCATCTGAAATTGTTTAACAGATATACAAGTAATGTCAATATATCGCTTTTAAGATATCTAATTTCATTTCATAGGTCACTGAGAACTGCATTTACAGCTTTTTACATTCTTTATTTGATGTTGTGATGTCTTCTCAATGTTTTTGTTTTGCCTCTCGGCATTGGCAAATATTTCTGCAGATGCACCCAGTGATAGCTCTGCTCTTCATTGTGTGCTGACCTTGCCATGTTAGATTGAAATTGAAGACCACACGAGCTGTTGTTTGGAATTGAGTACAGGGCAGATAAGATGGTTTGATAGGTAACCTTGCAAAAAAAGAAAGTGTATATCATATATGTTCATCAAATCAAAGATCTCTTCATATTTCAACATTTCCAACCAGTGTAATACTGAAGAAATGTTGAGGTTTAACTTGTGAAGTTAGATTGAATAAATGAAATCAATGCATGCATGAATGAAAGCACTCATACAAATTGTGCTACTGTATTTGCCAGATATAACAGAAATGCCATGCACTGCTAAAAGGCATGATCAAGTAAGCAATTATTGAGATTCATGTGGAGTTTTTCTTCACTTTTTAAATTTTATTCCACATTTTTAACAGTCCCAATAGGTATGAAGCTTATGGATCTCAATAGAGCTTCAAATCATCATTGACAGGATGGAGGAGGAGATATTAGCTAATGATTGCAATTCTAATCATAATGGTCGGACTGTTACACAGTCTCAGAAAAGGTTCAATGCTCTATTAGTTCTACAATAAGTAATGACCTTGTAATGGCTTCAAACAAAATCAATTAGGTAAGCCATTGCTGAGCGGGTTTAACACGCTATCAAATAAAAACAAAAGATCCAAAGTCAATTTATAAGCTACATTTATGAATTGAAAACTTTTCAGCAAAAAACTAAACTTCTCAAAATAAAATAAACAAATCAGATCGCAATATCACGTATATCCTAAGCGGCCCTTTGCAGTCAAAAAACTGTTCCGCTTCCCCACTCTCACTCTCACCCCAGATGTCCTTAATGAACTTAAATTACACTGCCGATACGCCACAGCTCCGCCCCAAAGAGGGAGAAATAACGCACAAATACCCCCAAATCAATTAACAAAAGCTAAAACTAAAATAAGCCAGAATAAACAATACTATAAACAAATAATTCTAAATTCATTAATGTTTGGCTCTTTCCTATTTTTTAACTGTAAATAATTAATATGGCCATTTGGCCACTACAGTCCTCTATGTAGGTCCTGCTTCATCTGTTCCTCTCTGCATTACCTCCTCCTGTTGTCCTCTCAGTGCCTGTGCAGATGCATGGATGCTTGTTTGAGTTATGAACGTATGCATACACATGTATAGGTGAATGGAGGGTGGATATGTAATGATTACAAAGTTGTCCCCCAGGTGAACTAATAGAGCAATTAAGGAGAGTTACAATGACCACATGGCAGCACAATGATTCTTGTTGAATGCAAATGCAGGAACAATGGAACAGAGAAACCTCCTACATTGATCATTAAAGTAAGGAAAGATTTCTCACTCGAAAATGGCAATGACAGTAGACATTCTGATTCAAAGCAAAAGCATGTAGTCAGACTAATTATCACCACTGACATTTGGAAAATGAACACCACACTTTAAAGGAATATACATGATACTTTTTAAACATTCAAACCATTTTAATCTTCCTTAAGACATAGTTTTGATCACACTGAATCAAGGAGACTTTTACTTCTTCTGACATTTAAGTTAAATCATCAAGATTTTCATGGTATTATTTTTGCAATAGCCATTTGATAAAGCTACATACAATAATGATCCCTCTAGTTTACACTGTTAGTGGCAAAGTGTGCCAAGCCAGAGCTGAATGCAATTTGCCTTCACGTGCATAAAGCGTTCACAGGAACCGACACAGCATGTAATTAAACCTCAGTGATAACAGCCTCACTGTTTACTGTCACTCTCTTTACATTTTGGCATATTAAATGTGCCTTAATGCAATTGTTAAATGTCCTACTGCTGTTGCTTCACATTAAATGCATGTAGCAGCAATGGCCTTAACCTATGGTGAAGCAGCCAGAGGAAATGTGTTGTGTTTGTTGTGTTTTTTTATTCCCCCTCCCTCAAAGAACTGGAGTTACATCCAGTAACCGAACACAGCGCTCTGTGTAATGGAGTTTAAGTTGGCAGCTACAGACTACAGTGGGCTGTTGTGTTACTGATGATACATTTCTGTTGTGACCCTTAACCATAAGCTGATAGCTGTTTGACAGACACTGTGAGATGAAACAGAGAAAAGTTGCCTTTCCGCGGATCATCTGGAGATGCTGTTTCATCTAACAAAGAGACGCAGGAGGATGTAATACCCCCCCCCCCCCGAAATCTGCAACGGTAATTAAAGAAGCAGTATGTAACTCTGATACCTAGCGTTTAGGGGTGTAAAGGTACACGTACTCGGACCGGACCATTTCGATAAACCACGCGAACGTAAACATCACTGCAACTAGGAAAAAACAGAAAGCCTTTTGCTAGTAATTCTGAACGGGCCAAAGCCATAACAAATGCCATTGAAGTTCTTACATCCACAGAGGGAAATATTAATAGTTCTGGGACGAAACTATACTGTCCCAGATGTGATTAGGTTTATTATGTGCTCAAAGTGCATTCAAAAAATGGTTTGCTTAATAAACTAAAAGGTGTCCAGTGTTTCCCCTAGTTTTCCCTAGGGGGGAAAAAATATTATCATTTTTTTTTTTTTTAGATTTATTTTTGGGCTTTTGTGCCTTTATCGTAGCGATAGGATAGTGGAAAGAGTTGGAAATCAGGGAAAGAAGTCATTTAAGGATACCTTTCCGATAGAACAGGACAGCTGTCATTAAAAGTAACGCATGAACACCAAGGCTGTGTCCAAAATCACTCACTCATTCCCTACTCCCTATTCACTATATAGTGAGTTTAATGCAGTGGACAATATAGTGCACTCACTCAGCAAAATTAAAAAACATTTCGGACACTACTCGCTCACTCACCGGCCGCTGACAGTGACGTCATTGTTGTCGCGCAACTGAAATGTGCAGCTTAACAATGGCCGAGGATCAATAACAACGGTAAGTAACAACATGAATTTCAGTGATAACTCATATTATACTGAATGTATTTTCACGAAACATTTACAAATAAGAAAAACTTATAAAATATAGAATTTTACATAATGAGACATATTTTCGGACCAAAACTAAATTATTTATGCTCACAGACTCTGGTTTCTTGTCTGTCATCATCATTAGGACAAACTAACATCACTAAAGTTGACGATCTTTTCATCTTTATTAAAACCGATCATAGATTTCAGTAAAACGCTCTGAATATGAACTTTAATGAGTTTCTGTGTTCATGCTGGTCGCTCCTCTGGTCCGTTTGAGAGCAGCCGAGTCAAACGCCACTCTCCGCTCGTAAAAATCTTTTGAACCGCAATGCATGATGGTATATATTGCTCGCATAGTGACCATCGCTCATACACTACTTTTCAAAATGCATTGTGGGATACATTAAGTGGACTACATAGGGTATGACTATGCTCACTCAGAATTCGGACAGCACTACAAAATGGCGTGTCCACTATACAGTGCGCTATATAGTGGATAGGGAGTGATTTCGGACACAGCCCAAGATTCCTTCAAGTGTTTGTGTCGGTGTCCGTCCACTTCCATTGCTTCCATAACTTCCATCGCTTGTATGTTGGCTTGAAAAGTCACTTGTTCATAAATCCTTCAAAAAGGAGCTTCTTGGTTTGCGGGTCTTGTTTTGCTTTTCTTTACCTGTTCGTGCTTTTTGGGATCCAGAACCCACTGAGGGATGTGCGTTAAAACAAATTTTGGATTACATTGCTGCAACACCTGTTTACTTTTTGCCTGGCAAACCGAGGGGCACCCAAAACGGCCGCATGGGGCAGCCTTAAACAGCTTACCTTCTTCGTCAAAACAAATACAAACCATTCTGGACCAGAATCCAAACTTCAGCACTTCAACATTGCATATTTCCTTAATATCTGATGATGTAGTGAGATCGTTTTATGGCTTAATTCAGTAGATATCTTACATATTGCTCCTTTAAGGCAGAGGGCACATGTTGTTAAAGCGGCTGCCTCAAGTATAAAGTGCTTTGGGAAACATTGCTTTATTTGGCCATCGTCTGACAGATACTTGAGTTGATTTTTAAACTTTAAATACTTCTCAAAATAGCTTCTTGAGGAGTGATTGCTGCTCATTAAATAATTGGACTAATGTAGTTCCCTGCCTAAAATGGTGTTAATGGTGTTAACATTAGAAAACATCTAAGTATTGGAATTGGTATTGAAGAGGGGAAAAAAAGGCTATCGTAGCATCTCCATTTAGGAGTGCTAGTTTGAAATCCCACTTCTGATATCAAAACAACCACAAGTGTGACCAAATCAACTGGGATTATAAAGAAAAAACTTTGAAAAACAGCTCATTTTTACAGCCTTCTACCCAACATAGCTGAAATGATCCAGCTGAACCACAGTTGAATAGCAAATTAATATGAGGCCTACTTTTGACAGGTAGAGAGAAAAAAGGTACTCCAATGGGATGCCCATGTTGCTCCATGTATGTTGGATGCGTAAGCAGTCAATTTTATACGAATGCTTTAGCCCCAAGCACTTGATAAGCTGATGGTAAATCAGGGCTCTGTTGGTGTAAATTTGTTTTGGAGTTATTCTTCTCTCGTGGTAAACACTTAATGCAGGTTTAAAAGACATTCATTAGCGCATGACAGCACATGACAGACTTTCCTGAGGGACATCTTATTTGTACTCTTAAATTTCATGTTTAATTCATCATCAGGCTGGAGGCATTTTACAGCAGCTCTACTGTCACCAGAATACAGCGCCTATAAACAGACATCATTGGAAGTAAAATGTTTCTGCGAGTGATGCAGGAATAAAAAAGATAACGCAACCAAATGTTGTCTTTTATAAAGTGCACAAAAACTTCATGTGTCAGAAGACTTATGATTTATGAAGCCTTCCCTGTATTGGTCCGGTATAGTTCATGACAGCTGGCGAAGCCATTAATCATGTGATGTGTATCTTGCACTTCCCATGGGACTGATCTACTGTCATTATTCATTTTTATGTCAACAGCAGTGAACGTGAGACACAGCCTGGAGATATTAAACTTTAAATAAAGATGATGGGGACATTTTCGAACACAGCTTAGTGAAACTGAATGTTGTGACTCTTGTCAGAGCCATTGTGAACTGTACATAAGCCCTCTGAAGCTGAGCTACCTGAGTTACCTGTGAGCTTATTACATGAGTGGTCAATCTCAGTTGGTGGAGGTAATCCCTTCTTGGATTAACCTCGATGTTCACTGATGTAGTAAATATAAAAAGGCATCAGTTTGTGCTTTCATCTTAATTAAAGATGTGGGCTCTGATTTCAGGGAGATTAGATAGAGGTGACTCTTTGGAACACATCACATTTATTATAACCTTATCCTCAGGTGACTTAGGTAAAAAAAAAAAAAAAAGATGTAAGATAAAAGCTAATGCTTAATAATAACAATATTAATTGTTGCTAGTTGTTGTGAATATTTTTCTACATGTGGAAAAAGACAATGTAGTGCTTTGTGCTGCTTTATAGCCACTGCCATTTGTCCAGATCCAATAATAATTTATTGTACATAGATGGGCATTTTGCAGTTAAAGCATAGAAAAGCAATTATTCCTGACTTCTCAAGTATAGGCTTAACCTTGCTCTTTTACTAAAAATACAAAAAGCCTGTGTACTCCACTGCAGGAGGATCATGGCTGTTGATTAAATAACACCTTACATTGTCAAAAGCAGTGTTTGGCATTAATGTGTAACTCATAGACATTTCCAGAGTGAAGACAACTCTTTTTCATGTGATGTCATTTAAATAATTGTATTTCTTCCAAAAGAGGACCATATTTTCAACATTTGCTCTAAATGTTTATTATTTCTTAGTTTTTTGATCAACACCTACATGTTTACTATCATGTTTACTATCCCACTTTTGTGTTCAATTCTATGCACACTTGCCGAAAAATGGAGATAAATGTAGGTTAACTTGCTGCAGAAACATTCAACATTCAACATTTAAACATTCATATAAGATATACAGAAGAGACAAGACACATGAGAACTGGCTATAAACAATGCTTACTCCAAACCATGAGCTATAATTCAGTCATCTTTAAGCCACTTTTTTAATTCTATTTTGCCCTGTTCACAAACTGCTAATGGGTGTCCTCCCCCTAACAAACCGGGTAATTGTAGAGCCTGACAGTGATTGAACTGAACATTTTGAGCACTCAAAGTGTCGCTGCAGACTGCTGCAGAATGCCTCACCACCCTGGTTAAGTTCAAAGAATATCAATAACTGCAAGAAACATGGTAATCAAGTTTCACACTGAACACAGGCTGCAGCCAATTTTCTGTGGAGATTGTGAGTAAAGCCCGCAGCGCTCGGTGGCAATACAGTTTTAATCACTGTGTCACAGACTAGAGGCCAGCTTTAAGAGCACAGTCAGACATGATGAATGATTGCTAAGGCACTGCACAACTGTGGGAGTCTGCAGGATTGCTATGATCGAAAAGGCTGATTAGTAGTATGTGGGGAAATTATTAATTGATGCAAACACATTTCAATTAAACAGCTCTTTGATCAATTATTAATGAACAGATCCCCCCCCCCCCCAGCCACCATCCTTCTTTTATTATGCACAACTTCAATTAACAGGCTCCATGCTTTGACCTCTCACTGCCCTCCATTGCTGTTCTGAAACACTGGAACTCTGTAAGGAAATACGTTTCAATAAGCAAAAACTTCATCCACAAGCGTATGTGAGAATAACTCAACCACATGAGTGAATGTTTTTGTTAAGATTTAAGAATTAATGAGTGAATATAAATTAAGTCTACTGTACACATTCTCGGGGAGAGGAAGAGCCACTGGGTGCTGCTCAATAAAATTCTGAGTCCCTTTCTATGAAGCCGCGATTTCTCCTGAAATAACAAAGAACTTGATTCCTCATTTCAGGACAGATACTTCCACATTCTTGCTGAAGCTTTAAATTGGAGCACAGATTTCTCTGAGGACCTTTAGGTGAGAGAGTGCTCATGAATGTGCTGCTGGTACATTGGAAATTGTTCCCCCTCAAGGCATCACTGCCTTCCTTCTTGTAATCTTGCTTGTCTTGCAGACTGGTGGAAAAAAAGGGTATTAAAAAAAAATCTTTGTCGGATTGTCTTGGGGCCTTAGCGTTAAAATGCTTCTACTACAGTAAGTTTGGTATTAGGGATAGCTGTACAATTACTTTAGTAATCGTGTACTTGTCATTGGTCTTTGTCTCACTCATAAACAGTTTAAACAGTATTTTAGTGATTAAGTCTCCAATGCAGCTGTTTCCACAAGAGCTGATTTCTCTGCAACTAAACCTGAGAGACAAATTAATAAATGTACTGTTTTATGAGTAACAGTAAATTGAGCCTATAGGAGTTCATGTGAGATGTTTTTACAAGTCACTGTGGGTTCTTCTCTTAGCACGCTACGTTGAATCTTTTAACTGAGTCTGTGTGGTTTGAGTTTTTTATTTTCAGACATCTGAATTTTGTTTACAGTGTTTGTTGTCACAAATCACTCTTTTATGTTACTTACTCTCTCTCTAAACAAAGGTCTCTTTGCCTCTCAGTGCATTGGTGCAGTGAGGTAAAATCATGGTGCACAGACCAATTTTCATGCAGCATGTGCAACATATGTCACACTGTAACACCCTGCTAAAGTATCCGGATTATTTATTGGAAAATGTATTTAAAAAAAAAAGAAGTTTTCTTGGGATTGATTATCATGATGTCACGATGCCATTGTGAGCCGACAGCAGCCGAAAGTGAAAAGGAGTAGACAATTCACTTCTTGTTTTCTTGAAATCCCCTCGTCTTTCAGTTGGTCAATAAAGCTTCAACTCCCTGGAGAAATGGAGAAATGTGCTATTTTTTGTTCCATTCTAAATGACAGTAGATAACCAAAGTAGTTGTTGTTTTCAGTTTCATACAACCGTCTCACCTCCTAAGCAAGTAGTATTGCTCGCTTATTAGCTTATGAGAATAGGTAATGAACACTGAGGTTCTTAAGGAAAGACAAGAAACATCAGCTGCCATCCACAAAAATGTGCATCGTAGTTTTGTCTGTTTTGATCCAGGCATTACTTTCAGGTTAGTAAACTTGCTCGTAGCAGAGCTGCTGAGGTGATCCTTGATTAGCGTTAGCACACTAGCGTTAGCACACGAGTGTACGTCACAGTTAACTTGCACGATATGCAAATCCATGTATCTTTATGCAGATCTGTTCCCAATACATCATATTTGTCATAGTGTACAGAGTGTTTGTTTAGTTTTTATTCAGACGCTCTGTGTGCCTACACTGCAACATCTCAGCCTGCACTCATCAGTACGGTGCTGATGTTATCCATAGTTTGGCGCGTAGCTAACATGATTGACAGGCGGGCGCGATGTTAACGGTTTATCAGAAGGCTTAAAACACGCCTCAGCTCCAGCTCTCAGCCTGTCATTAGGCTGCTGCCGATGAGCCTCCGGAGCCCCCTGCTGTAACAGATGGCTGACCACTCAGTCTTCATCCATTTATATTTACACTCTATGGTGCTGATGTCACTGCTCAAGGCAACCAATCATATACTAGGTGGGGCAGGACTTTAATATTGAAATGATTGAAATTAACCATCCATAGTTTGTATTGCTGGTTCTGACTGCTCAGTAGTCTCGGGTAAAAATCGACACACACACACACACACACACACACACACACACACTATAAAAAAATTGTGAGAAATGTGTTTGCATTAACTCTATTATAGAAGTCAAATGAAATAAGGAAATGCTATATTTAAGAGGACTTAATGGATTCTCTTTTGGCAGCAGCCAGGATCATTTCAGTTAAGATCAATTGTTTGTACATCCAAGATTAATAACAATGGCACTTATTGGCAGCTGTGATTCTAACTCCTATTTTATTTCACTCTGACAATGTTTCCTGGGAATAATATTGCTCTAAACATTGACTGTTTGCGAACATCGAAAATCGTACTTAGTCGTTACACTTTAAAACCCGTTTTGGTAAAAGGGCAAACAGTGCCTTTCATATCATTTTATTGCTGTCATCTTTTCTTTTACTGGTATGTTTACTCTGAGGGAAATGCTCTCTACCCCTTTCACCCTCCCGGCTATAAATAATTCATTAAAGAGCCAGGGCTAACACGGGTATAAAGAAAAATATATGTATTGCTAGTGATCTGGGAGAGAAGCCAAATGATATGTCAGACACTATTATGAGGAAAGGGGAGAATAATTTCTGCGATGTACGGCGTTGGCCCCCACTTGTCCCTTTGGCTCTGTTTCTCGGCTCATCTGGCTGCCGTGGATGGGTGCATTAAGACACACATAGGTGGACTGATAGGGGGTTGAAAGTGACCCCCTGCTCTCAACACTGGCACGGAGCTGCAGAGCATCAGGCTAAGCCACTTTGACTCTCTCGGCTCTCTTAATTGCTCAGTGAACCTGGCTGCAGCATTGAGCAGCCTGACTTACTGGTCCCCTGAGAGTGTATTACGAGTGCTCTGTCCAACTAATCGCCTCCTTTGTCCCCCATCATCCCCACACAGTTTGTCCACAGGAGTAGTGACAGGCTGGTCATGATGATACTCGCAGCCTCACCTTTTTTCTTTTTTTTATATTCTCCCCAAGTCCCGGACCACAATATTATCCCCTCCATACATCATCGACTGCAGATATAGCAGAGTCCAACTGATTTTGTATTTTTTCTTTTCTAAAGTAATAAGAATATTCAGCATGGATTTCCTTTGCAAATACTCATGAGAGCTTCACTCTGACACTCAGTTTTTGCATTTTTTTTCTTCCATTTTCTCTCTTTGAAAAGCTTATCAACGCTCAACACTCTAAAATTCTATTTATTAAGACTGCTATTGGTCAGAGTGCTCTTGTGGCATTATGAAGAGATTTTCTGACTAAAAGCTGCACTACAAATTAGTTTTTAGTTCTTTAAATGTACCCTTTGAAAAGAGATACACAGACCTGCCTGGTCTGAGGCCTCCTGCTGAAAGAGGAGAATGTGACACATCAGAGAGTATGATTCATAACTTTAATAAGCAAGGCTCAAAATGTGTGATCGGCTTCACAAATATGCAAGTGTCATCCTTTGATCCAGTCAGAAGTGATCACTGAGGTAAAATATTATACCTTATAACATCCTTATCCTTTAACATTCATCATAAAATTATCTTTAGCCCTACCTGAGTGTTACCCCCAATTCACACATACTCCATGCGCCGCGCACTACGTTGTACTCTAGTCATCATTGTGTTCACACAGGGCGCGCTGCGGTCCATCTCCCGCACGTGCCACCAACGGCACTACACTCTGCTCCGTTTCAAATACACAGCGAGTCTATTTTCGCCGGAGTACGCTCCAGGACAGAGCCGTCCGACGGAGGCGTCCGACGGAACATTTCTCGCGAACAGAGTATATGTGAATTGGGGGTTAGGGGTCAAACCTCCACTGTGACTACCATTTATAGCAAAACTATATGACTGTATATTTTTGTTCATGTAGCTGTCTCGAGGCAAACAAATGCAAGAGCTAAAGAATAAACAAAACCAGGGCAACTTGGCCAGTTTGAGTGGTTCCTTGTAATTCTTTTGTATATTGGATGTTGTGCTCGTTTGAGTCAGGCATATAGATGAGTTTAACTTTATATTTCTCTCTGTTCTTTTTAGGTCACTACGATATAATGAAAGGCTTAACTGTCCTAAACTACCATCAACAAAGAAAAATGCACGTCACTACGTTAAGTTTTACTTAACATGTGTCATTCTGAGCATTATAGACAAAAGAAATCCGAAGATAAAACAGATAAAATGCACGGCCGGTTAGAAGATCACAGATAACAGATACAGTGAAGGATAAACCCTGGGTAGATATTACTCTGTGCAAATGACCTTACCGGCAGTTTCATTCAAGAACAGCTGCCCTTTAGCATGGGCTATGAATCAGTATTTGGGACATGACCTTTAAAAACAATGAGATATTTACCCAAAGGAAGGTGTTGGCATATCGTCAGCGCGGAAGTGATGGAAATATCACCATACAGTATGAGATTGGCTGGAAGCGTTACGAGTTAAATTCTTTAATTACAATGCAAAGCCACAATCAAATTCCTCATCCGCCCATCCTTTATCCTTCAAAATACAATCAAGATCACTTTCAGATGTATAAATGCTTATCATTTATTCAGGTAAAAAGGACCCATCCCCCACTCAGATAAACATTCATGAGAAATACCCCATTCACTGTGCCCAGAAACGTGTGGAAATTTGACTGCTTATTGTGCATTAGGTCATGAAGGACATTATTGTTTAAGAGGAAATTTGAACGTGATTACTTGCAGCTCTGACTGTGCAACACACATTTGCTTCTATTCATTCCAGCCGTTGTTGAGCAAAGAGAAATGTCGACAATGTCGGCCAATCTTTGTGCTTTTGAAAGAGGCTGAATTTAATAGGAACTGTGTTAATGAAGTCTCTTTCCTGCACAGTGCAACACATCAGTAATACATGGTTATGAGGTATTTGCTTCCTCCATCTACATGTGGCTTTCAGTATGTCGCTTTGTATTTCTTTCTTTAGTCTTTCCCTCCCTCCCACTTCTCTTTCTCTCTCTCTCTCCTCCTCCTCCTCCTCAATCTTCCCCTCCCCCTCCTCTTCTGGTGTCTCTCCCTCTCTGCCAGCATCAAAGAGGTGCATAACCTGAAATGAATGCGTGTGTTAATCACCATCTCCTAAGAATTAAATGATATCCAACCACTCTTGACGATTCATGTGCAAAAGAGAGCTCTCAGTATTCATAAGCACTGTGCCGAGCATTTACATGGATAACGGTGTCAAAACATTAAGTAGGAGGTTCAGAGAAAATAGCTCTTGTAGAAGATCAAAACCCCCTCAGTGTTGTGTGCGAATTGGTTTCCCCCCTTTGTCTTTTCTGCAGTCTAGAAATGCATATTGTAACCCAGATAGGCTCGGAAAAATGTTCATGGCAAATTCTTAGAAACATTTCTACACTTTTCCTTTTAGATTTAATGAGTTCGTAGGAGTCACCACACAGCAAACATCTATTTCAAGCGACTTGGATGACAAGAAGTACTTTCAGTAGTGAAAAATGATATAAAGTTTGGTGTGCTGGCATTCTCTGCACTCAGAAAACAAAGTGGTGGCTTTATGATGCTGAAAAGAAAAATGTGAGCCACTAATTTGATCTGATAGTTGTTAGTGTCATTATTTTAGCCACTTAGGAGCAGTGGAAACGAGCAGTGAACACAGTGCTGTGTTTATGCTGCCATAAAGTTGAGTCTCTGTAAATAATATCACAAAGACTTCTTTAAATGTATACTCTACAAGAGCAAGTGACACTGAAACAAAACAGCTAAGGGCTGTGTCAGGTGACATTTTTTTTGGTTCTCAAACTCTTTTGCACTTGTGTCAGTAGCTGCTCGATCTTGAACTGGACGGTGAGACAAAAGCCATGGGTGAACTAAACAAGCGGGTTTCTGAAAAGAGGCAGAGCTTTCTTTGCGGCAGCCAGCTGTCTTTCTCACCTAAAAGCCAACAACAATCCTGCCATGAATTAATGAGAGAAAGAGAGATTCTGAATGAACTACATGCCAGGTATGCTAAGCACTGATAAAAATACTGCTAATAAGTGCTTACATATGAGGAAAAGTCCCTGATGGAAAAGAGAGATTTCTGTACCAGAACTGAAACAAGTTTGGTTTAGTTTTAAAGTTGGGCATTTTAACATCGGGCTCTATTGGGATTAACTCACTTCTATAGCCGGCCTCAAGTGGCCACTTTAGAAACAGCAGTTTTTGGCTTTTATGGCCTAGCTTTGAGGTTGCTGCTTGCATAGCACAAAGCAAAAATTGTGTGAGATCATAATCATTTATGTTTTCATGTGCTTGTGATGGCTTTATGAAAAACTGTATTTATTGCGTTACCCAAATTGTCCCAATTTGTAGAGTCGGTTCAAATGGCCAATAAGAACTATTCAAACCTTTTTCACGAACAGCAACCGACTTCAAAACTGGGCGGCAAGTGCAAGTCTCCCTGGTGTTTTGATACTTTAGATTTTATGTTTTATGTTAATGGTCTGTATAACAGTGGAAATAGGTATACTATACACTTAAACATGCAAGAACATTTAGAACCCAAGAGAGCCCAAAATGCATGTCTGTTGCTGATGAGAATTCTCATTAAATTAAAAAACATTAGGTCGGCTCATGATCCAAATTAAGATTTCCTCTTCACACGACCCAAGTGGCTCAATACATTTAAGGCGTGGATTTTGTTGTTGGTAATTTTGTTTTTAAAAGAAGCATCAAGAAAGCTTGAGCAAGTGCTGGTAAAGCAATCAACCAACTCCTCAGACCTGAGTGGAAGCTCTGAAGTTTTAAAGAAGTGCTCAAAAAGCATGTGGAAATATGCTGGCAGATGCTAAATCAAAACTTAAGGAGTAATCGGGCACACAGATGCCAGGTGCAGTAAGTCAACCCTACATAAATAAGCCTTTGGTCCTCTCATTATTTTTTTTATTATTAACACAGGTGAGCACAGGTGGTACAGTCAAAGATCTTTATCATAAAATTATGACATCGGCTCAAGAACAGATTTAAGCAAAAAAAGTCATGAAGTCAAGTACAAAATCATTTGAAAAGTCAATGAAAGCAATTACTGAAATGGCAGTTGTAAATTAAGCAAGACAAAGCATTCTACATCAATTTAAAGTATTAAAGCAACTCTTTCAAGAGTAGTAAATGGGATCAGCCCTTTGTCATTCACCTGCAGTTCAATTAGAAATCCATAGTTTTAAAGATGAAAGACCTTCTTTGACACTTGTCAGAGTTGTGTCAAGTCATCCAAACTTGGCAGTGTGAACTTCTAAAAGGGAAAAGAGTGAGCATGAAGTTAAAGGATGATCATAGTTTCCAAAATACACTTAAAAGGATTCATGGAAACCCCCCACACACACACACACTTGAAATTCAGCCCCAGTTTTTGCACTTTGTGTGTGGCTTTGCAGAAAAAGTATAGAAATCTAAAAAGAGAACAAACACCACTCCTGTGGCATAATACACTTCTGGTAGTTTGTTCCAAAGACTCATCATTAGAATTAACTGGGTTAGATTACTTTCCCAATACGTTAAAGCTGGTGAACATAACACAACAGTGATACCTGTGATAATACAGCCTGCTGTAAACCAACACCTGTAGGTTTGCCTGGTGAACCGAGGGACTGCTGTTTAAAAATATTGATTGTAATAGTTATTTATCTTGATGTCTCTGATATGAAAAAAAAAATGAAATTGAGTTTTTTACTTTTGCACGATTGACTTTTTAGCCTCATCTTGAAAGTTTGGTGTTTCTGCAGAAAGTTCCACTACATTAAAATAAATAATCTTCAGTTGAAACTCACACAGTGTCAGGTTCCTGAGGCAGTGTGTCTGCTTATTTCCCAGGGCGCAGTTTGTAACGGAAATTGGTTTATACTTATGAGCCATTGATCCACAGAGAACAGTACAGTTTGTCATTCAGTTGGTCTCATGGACAGAGGATGGAGCGATAGGGGAGAGTCCGGGGAGAGATACAGCCAGATAAGTTACGTCTGCTGCTGCTATCAGAGGAGTCTGGGAGGACATACTGATAGAGAGGATATGAATGACTCACTGCTAAAAAGATTTTCCCGAAATTCTAAATACTTTTGTTATGGTCTGAAGTACTTGGCAGATGCAGTTCGGGCACAAAGACATAACTTCAGTGTTTCCCCTACCATAACGGAACACCAAGATTCCTTCAAGTGTTTGTGTCGTCGTGTCGGCATGTCAGCTTGTCCCCACCCCCCCAACGCTGTAAACCTAGAGGTAAACACTGAACTTTATACATCTTTGGCCTTTTTACTTGTCTACATTTAAAAAACTGGGTTTGCATGGAGAAAACTTGCAGCACAGAATGGATGTTCTAAACACACACCACACTGTTGGGTTGTGAAACACTGTACACTGGCCAATAAAGGCCAAGTTGTGATGAAATCTTGATTGTCTGGAACATGCTGAGCTGAGATGGACATTGGAGAAGACTACAATGCTGCAGGGGAAGTTTGAAATGTTTATTTGACCTTTTGATACTTTTTCAACTCTGAAAAATAGTTGCAACTATTATGACGGCAGCAAATTTAAGCCCTCCACAGTTGTGCTCTTAACAAAGACTTGGGCAAGACACTTAACCCCGCATTGCTCCCGCTGCTTCAGTGGCGGTGTATGAATGGATTAGTGTTGTACTTACTCTCTGATGTACGTCGCTTTGGATAAGAGTGTCTGCTAAGTGAATTGTAACAGTAACATAACGGCAGCAAATTTAAGCCCACCACAGTTGTGCTCTTAACAAAGGCTTAAAACTGTATTAGCTGCCTTTTTAGTTAACTTTTCTTTTGTTTAAAAAAGCCCACATAAATGAAATTATAACAATCTCAAAATATTTCAAGTGCATAATGACACCTCAAATGCCCTTTTTATGATAAAATAAGTTAAAGGGCAAAAAAGGATCTACTTAAGGAAAAATCCCACACAAACTGAGCTTCAGTGACACAGAGACAGTGGACAAAGGTTAAATGCTCATAACAACAAAGTGTTCGAAAATGAAACACCCACTTAGCTATTTAGCCACCTAAGGCCCTCTGTCCACTTAGCGTTTATTTCTAGACTGAGAACTAAAGCGCTGAACGTCTGTCCAGTCTCTATGACAACAGTCTGTTGACAATGGCCGCTGTATAACCGACACTGCTATGTTTTTTTTATTTTAGATAATTTATTTCCTGATCAGACACGGAACAAAGAGGATGTGGGTACAATACACAATCCATAGGTGGCAAAATTACAGGGAATATCATACATTTGGAAAAGAGCGCTGGTCACATCAACAGCGCCTTTCTGAAAAGTTGAAAGATTTTTCAACTTGAGCGTTTGCAGCAGTTTCACCAAAAAGGCACAGCGCTTGGAAAAAAGTTGCTCTTTTTCTTCCTTTGATGCTGCAAACGTTCTCTCTTCATTGAGAACAATTGAAAAAAAAAACCGCTGGCACTCAGAATATAATGCTAAGTGGACACGGGGCCTAAGGTTACATTTAGCCCTAAAAAATGAAGATTAAAGCAGATTTATTCAATTTATTTGCTATGATACTAAAGCATAAACTGGAAAAAGATTGCAGAACTGGTGATGCCCAGGCTCTACTATCTGTATTCACAAAATGTCATTACATACTCGAGCGTCAGAAGAGCAATAAATGCTAATGGAATTAATTACAGAGAAATGATAACCTGTCTGAGTGAAAGACTATAAGAGCAGACATGTGACAGAAATAGGTGCTTCTCCAACAATCAACACATCTATCTGTGTACGACACACTTAACCACGGTGCTCTATGTGTTGGTGGTCTTAACTACAGAGCTGAGAGGAAGGGAAAAGACTGACATTTCCATAATCTTATATGAACACTGAGTTTGACCTTGTGTTGCTTAATACCCAGCACAGCTCAACACTTGAAAGAACTCTTATCTCCATTTTGATGAAGTTCAGGGGGGGGAAGTGGATTCATCCCTTTTCCCTACGGAAATCCTCGAAGGTCTACTTACTTGATATTTAATGTATGGCAGTGAATTTGATGTCAATGATAATCAAGCTATCGTTTTTGTAGAATCACAGAACCAAGTCCATGTTTAAGGTACTAGACGTTTCTCAGTTTTTCCTGCGTCAGTACTTTATTTTAAGGGCTTAAACGATTGCTCACAGATTTCCATTTAAAGTATTCCATTTAAATCACTGGTTTAAACCTTCATTTCATCATAAAAGTGTTCTGACTTTATAAGCTGAAAACATTAGAGTGTGTTAAAGGGTGAAAGAAGAGAGAGAGAGAGGAGTTATATAAAAACCTAAAAAGATTAAAAAAACAAAACCGTCAGATTTTCAAGGTATTTTAAGTTGAAAGCAGCTGTGGCTGAGCGAGATGCTAGGCTGCAGATTGGACACCATTTATAAGTGTTTTTAAGTACCTTAGGTCAGGCCAAGTTTAAAACAGTAACTACCAAATACCAAAACGTTTTTTAAATGCTTTGATAAAATATCTGAGCTAGTGATGACTGTAACTCCACTTCCTTCATCATGACAAAGGTGGAGAAAACCAGGCACACCAAGCAAGAGCAATGTAAAAATGAGGAGGGAAATACTTAAAAGGCATTAATGGCCAAATCAATTCAAACACCAACATGTACACTGTAAAACCTGACAAATTAGGTCAACTTAAACTGTTTGACCACAGTGAGCAACCAGTCAACCACCCATTTTTGATGACAATGCAATGTTTGATCAAATAATGATGAGAAAAAATTAACCATTCTATAGAGCAATCCAATTTAATTTTTTTTTTTTTTTTTTCAAATTTAGTATGTAAATGTAGCTTTATCTAATATTATATTTTTCAATTTACTACTAAAACAATCAACTAATTTAAATATGACTGGGGTATTTAATTTCAGGTAAATGCCACATAAATTCCTATCAGATTACATAATTAATAGAAAAAAGTGAATGATCTCTTGTCAGATAGAGGATTGTTTCAGCACCTCTCTGTGGACAGCAACAATTTATGAATATTTTATTTCCTTTTGTGTGTGTATCCACAAAGGCAACACTTCTTAGGGCATTTACTTGAGTTCTGAAAACATGAAAAAAAAAGAACAATACAATTGTAGAGATGAACTAAAAAAGATACTAAAAGCCTTTACATATAAGATGTTACTGGAATTGTTCTCATTTACTCTTTTTGGTCCATTCTATACAGATAACAATTTTTGTTCATGAGGGGATTTGGTATTTATGAAAAGCATAAAAGCCATATATCCATGTGGGATTTGCCATGCATGGTGCTCATTATAATAGTAATAGAGAAAACTGTCCAAATGCAATGTATGTATCATGACTAATTGGAGCTGAGCATACCTTCACTGTCAGCGGTTTGAACTGCGACCCTGGCATTTTCAGAGAGAACAATCTCTGAACCAAATCCTGGACCTTTTTGATGGGAGTTATACAGCGTTTTAAAAAGCTTCATAATGAGTGGTCGGGTTTAAAAGCTGAGGGACCAGGGTACCAGTGAACCCCCAACCCTGACTGATATAACACAGTTAAATTATTCATTTGAAGTAATAGTCTTGCTGATGAAATATTCATCATTCTGTAATGAGGGATGTATTGATTTAAATAGCAGGACTTTGTTGAAAGCCGAGGCTTAGGCTGGAGTAGAAGAAACGGATATAATGAAAGGTATTCTGCGGATCATCTTTTTGTATTTTATCAGCACTGAGCACTTGTGCTGATTACTAATTAGGCACTTTTGTGTGGAACTATTTGGTTGGAATCACAGTACCTCCATACAGTCGATTGGAGATCAGCACTTACTGATAATGAAAACATTGTTACCCTTTATTGAATCATTTCATTGTGAACCTCATTTGCCTGAAGCTGAAATTTGTGCCGACCACTTTTTAAACTGAGTCTCTATTAAATGTTACAATAGGGATTATGTCTTGTTTCCTTCCTCTGAGTAATTTATTACCTCAGAGATGTACAGTATCATAGGCACACGTTTTGCATTTTGGTTAAAAACAAAACATTGATAAATTATGACAGAACCAATGCAGTTATACAGAGATTTTACATTTTGAGGTATAACCTCCTGAGTTTTTTATCCTTCACTCCTTCTATCATGCACGTCAGTTTCAAGCCAGTCCAACTCAGAAATGTTAGCATTCACTTCATGTTGCTATGGAAGTTCACTGTTGTAACAACAGCAATCAAAAAATGAATGACATAATGGATTCCGTATTGGTAATGAATAAGTATAGAGCAGAGTGATCTTATAAAAGCTGTACAATTTTGCATGACAATAATTGGGGAATTTAATGTACAAAACACGATGACAGCATACTGCAACTATGCATTACTATGTATCTCAACTCATTCTGCTGAATCTATATCTTATGTTCCCTTAATTTTAAAGCAAAATTTGTACTTTTGTATCTTCCTTTGATTAACAAAAACATAACCCCTTGGGGTGAAAATGTCTGTAGAACAGACTTCTTCTAGCATTACCTGTAACAACAATGCAGCTAGAATTCAGTTGTTTTGTATTCATGATTCCTTGATACATTTTCTTATTCTTTCATTTAAAAATAATAAACAGCTCTCAGTGAAACATGAAAAGCTTTCCCCTGCTGTGCTGGAACATAAACAGTGTTACCGTAGCTTCAATCTTCATGCAGTATGACTGTCATTGTGTGCAAGTCCTGTCAAGAAATTGCTGTTTGTGTGAAACATGATACAGGGCAGACACTATATAGAAAGGAACAAATGCCTCAGGATCATTTGTTTACGACAGTGGAAAACATGGAACAGCAGCCTTATGTGCCATACTTTCAGGATGTAAGTAAAGGATGTAAAGAGGCGCCATTTGTCTTAGGTAAGCACCAGCCTACATCTTTTTCACGGCATAAACTGCTGATTAAACATGACATATTGAGGGGGTTGAACAGGGCCTTTGAGAATTATGGCACATTCATAAACAAGTGAGAAAATATGTCCCTGCTGGCTAGAACGAATTAGAAAACAATGCTGCTGCATTTATTCAAGCAGCTTAACCATTCAGAGTGTTCACGTTTGGTATCATTAATAATAATTAACCATTTTAACTCCACATTAAGTACATTGTTCTTCTTATCAATAAAGATAAACGTTAATATCAGCATAAAGATGATGGATGGATACCAATAAGATTCCAGACGTGGTTCAGTTTGAACACCAGCCAAAATAAAAAACTTGTAGTTCAAGCTACCTTCTAGTCTGGTAAATACAAATAGCAACATTTCATCTTCACTAAATGTCTAGTTTGGCGTTATATCGTTTACGTGTGTGTTTGATTTGACCTATAGGTAACTTGCACATGAGCACACACCCACTTGTGTCCCTTCATCTGCCCATGCTGAACACCCTCTTAATTACTGCAGAATGATGAGAATACACTTGGTGAATGCTGTCATGCCTGCCTCAGAAGTTTAAATAATGAAATATGGCAGAATATTTATTTTCACTGTACAGTTTCTGTTGGATGTGAAGCGTCTCTTGCATGGTTGTAGCATCCAGTGGGAAAGGGTGAAGAAGTCAATAAAGCAAACAGCACACAAACAGGAGAGAACAAAAGAGACACCACTGTTCCACTGTTTCTACACTTAAGCAGCTCATCCCACAGTCAGTGTTTACTATGATAACCTTTAGTGCATGGCGGCTGCCGTAACAGGAAAATTACATCTCAGGGGACCAACAATAGGATTCCTCTCGTACTCAAAAAAACAAACCCAGAATAAAAGTTTGGAGAACTACTTTATGATTTTATGGCAAATAGAAAAAAAAGGGATGATTTCTAATTTTAGAAAGGTAACCTTTTGCAGCACAATATACAAACATGTTTTTTACTTGTCAGGAACACTCATGTTATGTTGCAAATGCAGATGTTGAGACACTTTGGTGATGCAACAAAAGTTGTACTTTCTGGGATGCTCCCTGCTTCTTCAACATAGCAAAAAGAGCATAGAAAACAAGAACATAAATAATATGCAGGGGGCACTGCAAACAGCGACATAAGAGACACTCAGGTGTATTAGGCTGGGATGGAGGGGACTCCTGCAATAACTGCAGAGGAGTTGTTTTGACTTAAGGCACTCATTTGACATGAACAACTTGTCAGTAACTTTGTTGATGAGCTGTGATGTGGCTCTGTAGTTGTTTCGACCGGCACACTTGTTAGCTCTGTGCAGCGTATGATGCTAGTGATGCTCGCAGGTAGTCTGTCTGCTAATTTGGTTGACATTTTATCTGATGTCTGAGCGGGGAGCCCTGAATGGTTTAGGAGGCTGGAGAACAATCACTTGATTGCTTGAGCCAAATGAAGGACACAGAGTTGAAGGGTCTAATGATGAAGCATGCTACAGTCTGATTGATTGATATTCTACAGAGGTAATGTGCTTTCAGGACAGGACAGAGAAACAACAACAGAAAGAGAGATGGGGAAGTGAACCAAGTGAGGCTTCTGTTTGGAGATGAAGAGGGCGGAGACAGAAATTGCAAAGCTGAATCTAATTTTAGCCCTTATACCTCTGATAATAAGAATTCTGTTGACATTTTCTCAGGGATCTTTGATAAGAATGTTAATTATGGATCAATAAACAACACATGTCTATTTTGACCGACAAGATATGCGCATGAAAGGTAACTATTAAAAAGAGAAGATAGCATAATAATATGTATGAATGCAGTGAGGTGTGATGGGAAAAACACCCAAAAGAAATATATATAGGTCGGTCTCAGCTGGTGTGTTTTGCCCGTGTGGGGCTTCAGTAGGTATCTCTGAGAGGTGAAACCGATTTGTAAGAGGTAGCAATGAGCGTCTCTTCATCTTCTGGCATCACCAGGTTAGCCTCATGCCAAATGAAACATGAAGAGGTCAGGGGACAAGGAAGCAAAAATTTGCCATCTCGCAGCCTTCTGCCCTATTACGATACAATATAAATGTAGCTTTGAATGCACTCATGTTTAACTGAGCAGTGGGAGAATATTACTGATGAACCCTCTGAATAGCAGGAACATACCGCATCATATAGGCTTTAGACATTAGACCATGTTTTTTTTTTTGACTATGGCACAGTCAATTTGTACTTCCTCAAGATAAGAACGCTAATGATGCCACCTGTGTGCCTGACCACACCTCATTTTAAGACCAACACACCCAGTAGTCCTAAGGTGGGGTTACGTTTATTTGCTATTTATACCACATGGGTGCTGGGCTAGAAAATGATCAACTGCATCGGTTGGGAAATAACAATAACACCTGGATGGCACAGCAAGAGGCTTGGGCCATATGTACATATGGCCCTCCAGATGGTCACTCAATAACTGGAAAGTAGCTGCACATGTACGTGCATCTATGCTTGACACTCTGGAGAGTGACAATGCTTGTTGTAATCCATAAAGCACACACTGGTGACAGCCAGAAAGAGAACTGCTATTGTAACACAATGATACTAAAAAAATTATATTTGACTGGTGAATAAATCTAATAATTTTGGCGCATATCTGCAATAAATTCAGCCGATACAGATAGGTTTAACAAGAGATACATTGACTGATGAATGAAAGATAAACAAACAAACAAAAACTTGATTTGATCTTGCAGTATGAAAAACCAAAGATGTATCTTCACAATATTAATGATTTTCTCCTGTCACAATATGTTTGCTGTAGGATTGCTTGCGTAATGAAAACGTTTTCATTTTTTTAACACTTGGAAATGTACAGTATGTGCGACAGGACAAAACTTTATGTATAACATATTCTCTTTAAAAAAAAAAAATAGTGTTTCATCTTCATCTGTCTTGAAATATGATAATTAATGCAGGGACAGCAGGTGATGCAGAATGTGGCATGTATTCAGTGGTACAACGTGGGCAGCTGTGTCAAATAATTAATACGTGCTGTATTCAGTTGATATACTCGGCTTAATATATCCGTCAAAGATGTGCTTCTTTTCAGAAAGCTTAATGCGGTGCTTGGCATTTCAATTCTCTCCTTAAATTCAAACCAAAAGACACAAGTTTAGTTTAAATCCAACATGTATTTTATTCTCTATTTCTTAATTAATGACTCTGTCTTGGAAGCAGCTCTGTGTGGGCAGAGGACACAGCAGAAGTGCAAAAAAGCATTTCATCTTTGTAACTGCTTGTGAAAAGCGAGGTGTTATCTAATGAAATCTAATGAAAATGAGAAACACTATTCCCCCTGCAGAGTCTCTGTCAGAAGAATGTCAGAACAACTGAGCTCGTGCCCTGACGGTGGCTCCTGCTTCCTTCTTTCATAATGAATTTAACAGGCTTCCATAACGAGGCTATTATAGACTCCAGCCTCCCAACCGCACAGAGAATTAGATAAGAGGGCACCTGGACACTTCAGCAGCCATCAAAATAGATGCCAATCAAATTAGCTGGGGTCTATGCTTCTTCCTGCTTTTGCTCCTGAAAGACAAGACTACAATCTTCTCTACAATGCCGATAAGGTTTCTTCAGCCCTGGTTTTTAAAATCTCACCAATTAACCCAAAATCGTAATCTTTAATAAAACAGACATCATAGATGGACGACAGAGTTAAGAGTCATTTCTGAGTGAGCAAAAGCTCAACAACAGCAAAATCTGACAGCCTCTGAGAAATGTAATAGAGAAAATGCCCTCTGGGTTTGTATCAGCAGTTAGCCTTTTTCATGAACTCTAAAAATAAATTAGGTCTGCAGAGATCAAGACCGAAGACTCAACAGACATACTAGGGACTCATGGCTTTGTTTGGAAGTCAAGCTTCGAATCAAATGCTTGCATTGCACCATGCTAACAATCATTTTGCTAACATTTTCATGTTTGAGTTTTAAAGCTAAGCTGTAATGTTTACCACGTAAGATCCTCTTACCCAGGGCATTTGGACTTTTTCTTCTAATGTCAATATTAATTCACATGTAAAAACGGCCCACATATCTTCAAAGTACCGTAAAATCTGGTGTATAAGACACACTTACACAATACCTCTTTTTTCGTCTTAAAAGTTGGCTGCGTCTTATACACCGGTGCAACCAATATACCAGTATAAAATACTGAAACACGCACCATCATTACCGCGGGTGCAGCAGCCACTAACTGCGACCTGATGCGATTTAAAAACCCATCCCCATTCATTGTGCATTGAAAGCTGGTTGCACGCTGTGCTGGGAAAGACGGCGACACAGACCAGGCTGGCTGCGCGCATTTTTTCACAGCTTTTCACCCCCACGAGGTCATAATCCTGCATTTACAGAAAACAGTGGTATATTGTTCCGTAAATAAACCTTGTGGAGTGTTCTTTTGATTTAAAGAGTCCTATATTAAAGTTAAAGAGTGACCAGCGGAGTCGGGCAGCGTGACTCGAAAGCTAGGAGTCTGTGCCTCACAACTTTCCCTGCAGCTCAACTACCGTACTGTAGCTAGTAGGAGCGCAAACTCCCCAAAGTGAAAACAGACAGAACTTCAAGAGCGACACAGCTGCACAGAAAATGCACATTGTAGACATTGCTGAATACAATATAAATCGTCACGCAGGAAGACGGTTTACTTTTTTTTTCTCTCTTAAGTTTCTTGCTAATGACTGAAGTCAGCTCTCACTCACAGATGCAATGCCAGGGGGAGACATGGTGGTCATCGTCAGGGGTAAAGTATGTCTAGATAACCACCAGCAGAGGAGGAGTTTTTATGCCAATGCCAACCATATTGTGGTCAATCTGTTTGTATGATCTTTTTTTTTCCAAATTATAGTTTTCTTTCTTTCTAAAAAAAAGATTTGCTCTTTTGTTAACATTAGTCTCAAAGGGAGGGGGTTATCTTGTAATCAAGTTTGTCTTATATTGGGACCAATCTGGTTTGTCTGAAAAGAGATAGTGAGTGTACGGACCAAAATTCATAGCAATCCATCAGTTAGTCAGTTAACTGTGCTGCTAGCATGTTTAAAAATAATGCAGGATGTCAAGTTTGCCATGCTAGCGGAATTGTTTTCCTTTACAGGCTTACTCAGTAAAGCATGTTTACCATAATGAAGGGTGTTAAGTGGTGAGAAAAAGGCGTACTAACATTCGGTAATAGCACTAAAGTACTGATTGTCATGGTTATTTAATAGAACTTCAGACATTTCTCTGAACCTCAAATTTTTGCCTCATTGGGGCACTCTCGGAACAGGGCAGGAGAGCATCAATGTTATTTGTGTCAAATGTGAGTTCCATATTTCACGACAAACCCTCAGGTAAGCTAACCTGACCGATTGTCTAACATTGCTGTAACTATAGAGTCATACTGCTAGCATGGCTTAAAAGATTATGATAAGTCCACCATGTTAGCGATTAAACTATTCTTCATTGGCCTCCTCTGTAACAAGTGCAGAAAATGAGTAGCAGGGGGAGTGGAATGAGGCTTAAACGCTTCCTTGGGTTATCATCAGAGAGGGTTGGCTGAAGAAAAAAAGAAGGGTGCCAAACAAAGGAAGAGTTTGCCTGTGGGGCAATAAAGACTTCTGCAGCCTTATCAACACAACTGTCACGTTTTGTGTGTGTTTTTTAAGGAAGTGGAGGAGGAAGAAGGAGAGAAGGAGAAAAAAGGAAAAGAGATTAGAAATAGAAATATACCTCTTGACAGTGCTTGACACCGCATAATATTATACACTGCTGTTAGTCACTCTGTAATTAAGAATGGAAATGGGCTGCACGATAGTATGGTGTTTTAAAATGTCATATCAAACCCTCTGATTCGCGCAACAGTATCGTACAGGGATTTATATCTTAATGATTTAGGTCTTGATATGGTGTTAAATGGGCTTTATCTAAATGTCATAGTGATTGTCAATTATGTAGCCTGTATTGATTCCAAATGGTACCTCCCTCTGCAGAGTCCATCCGTGCTTGTCCTCAGCAGCCCTACAGCTTGCATAGCCGCCGCCCACAGCTTAGTCAGAATCTCTCCAGCTTCTTTTTTTTTTTTTGTGTGTGTCTGTGTTCAGGGGGACTTGATTTCTTCCTTAATGCTTTATAACCCTGCCACTGTCTCCAGGCAACTCAAAGGCTGTTGAGCTCGTTAAGTCTCTATCCCCTGAAGAGGCTGACTTCCTTGAAGATTTTATGCACTTGCAGAACCTCTGAGTGTTTCTGCTGAAGATCAGATCATATTCACACACACCAAGCACGTTGAGAATAATTAGAGCAGTAATAGTGTTAGGCAGGCTGAGCCCTGATTAAATTGCTGTTAATATGGCTATTTGAAGCGGCTGCTTTTGACATGACTGTGAAGTCAAAGAACAAAAAACAAGAGAATGCCTTCACAAGTTTATGACTGGTAAAAACTGCAACCTTATCCTCACTTCCAACAAAACATTTGAAGAAACATTTTAAGCCATTCTATTTTAGATTGTTCTCCTCATGAGGCATCATGTAGAACATCTTCATAGAATACCTGCAGGCTGTTTTTCCACAAGCCTTCTTTAATATTTTATGCACCCATTTATTTCACATGCCGCAAGGTATGGTTAGTCAAAGTCCAGGTCATGGCAACATAATTTGTTAAAGTGAAAAACATTGATACATGAGGTGATATGATTAACACTATTTTAGTTTTTCTACATGATTGTAACTTCTTTATTTGCCCTGAAAATTAATGTATATTATTAAATGATTTTATGCAAATATATCAGATTTGAAAATACATAATAAAAAAGAAACGTTCATATATTTAAGTTGTGGGTACAAATAGTGCAAGAAAAGTGAACAAGTTGACAAACAACATGATAAGGTAAAACATCTAAACAATCACCAAAACAACAACGAAACAGCACTAAAAAAGCTTTTACAATTTAATGTCAACTTGAATTTGGCAGCTATTCAAAAGGGCTCCATTTCTAAATGTACATCATATATTTTAGATTGAATCCATCTAGTACAACAAAGCAGGGTGGCCAAGTGTATAACTGCAGTCCTCTAGTTGTAAATTTACTTTCAAGCTCACTTGACAGCAAACATCCGCCAGTGGAAGTGTCTTTGAGCTGGACCCTGATTTTCTACCCAGAAGGCAGTTGTTGACACTGCTTTCTGACCTCCTAGTGGGCAGAAGAGGCCATAATTTAATTCTTAGGGGACCAGTGCATGGAGAAAAAAAACAAAAAAAACAGCATCGTGACTGCACAACTGTGGTAAATTGATAACAGAAGTGTTTGAAGTAACAGTGGAAGAAGGACTTAGTCCTACAAATACAAATCAACCTTGAGATGAAACTATAATGTGTTAATCAGAATAAACCAACAAAGCCACTGTCAAGAATTTAACAAGAGTCGAATAAGAAAGAAAAGAGGTATAACACCAGAAACTTTTCTAAAAGTTGATTTTCCACCTCACGCACAGAGAGAATCAACCCTCGAGTAAAGGATGATCAATTTTATTCCATTTGGAACAGATAAATATTTACAGCTTAAGAGTATTCAGCTCATATTTTCATGGTATTTTGTGAAAAATGAAACAAATAACATATACACATAAAATATTATCAAAGTATCCAGAGTCAAGATCCAGAAAGATTATTAAAGTTTTGGTAAAAAAAAAAGGAAAACATGAAGAACTTAACAAAGTCACATTAAGTCAAGTAAGTAGTTTAAGGAGAGAAATATTATCCAGATATTATTGAGAATTAGGGAATACAATGAGGAGAGTGCTGCACAGGGTCAGAAAATAGAAAAATTAAGTGAAGAAATCAGGTTCTCTTTAATGATAAAGGACAGAGGTCATATTATACTAATGATGCAGCATAAAAATCCTTAATATAACAGCCCTTATTTTTTATACTGTATCAGAGTGACTTGGATTTTTGGTCTAGACAGCCATTTTTTACCTTGAACTTCATTAAAGAAAAGCTGGAAAGTCTTTTATTTGATTTGTAATAACTTAGAATGGGTGTGTCGGAAGTATGACAGCAACAGAACCACCAAAAACAGAAAAGGACATTCAGAGACAGATGTGATGGAGAATGGACACATATTGAATTAGTGTGCTTGAAACTGGTTATACTTTTAGTCGTTCCTGGCTTGTAATTTTCCTGAAGATAATTTTGATAGGTCTCCTGTGCCATTAGGACAAAGCCAAATAATATTCTTAGCCCTGCTGATATTTGGAAACAAATCACACAGCATGAAAAGGATGTTTCACAAAAAATAGTCATGTGCATGCTCCAATAACATAAATTAGATGTTGAATAAGCCGGGTACCTGGAATCCAAATTCTTGTTTCTTTAGATATAGTGGGTATTCTTTTCAAAAGCGAATGTTCTGCAGCAGCTTTAAGTAAATAATGAAACACACTGCTGATTTTCATGTGGAGCAAATAATACTCTGTGTTGAAAACCATCAACTGTGTGTGCCAATATTCCTTTTGAGCAAGAAATAGGAAGCAAATGTTTCACTTCTGTGGTCATTGACAAATAAAATGTGGCGCAGGATTAGGTCAACACTATGACACTGCCAGGAGAGTGGCACATTAATTAGTGCTTTTGAGCCTAACAGGATCAAATCTGTTTTCCAGAAAATGAAGCCCGTGATTTTGATCAATCTCAAGTAACGTTGGGATTCTTAGAAAAAATGAATGCTTTGACACATAAATAATCATCTTGAATCACCTATATGTGCATTTTGAGGAGAGAATTAAACTTAACAAAACTAGAAACACATTTATAACATCATGTAGGCTACATTTCCAAACTGAATTTCCAGACTAAAAATATTTGAGTTGCAAAAGTAAAGTATTACATAACCAGAATGTCTAGTGTATTTTATATTTTGGGTTGCCTGCAGACAAAATATGTCAGACCCTTTCTCAAGTCTTGTCACATCAGAGGGCAACACTTCTGCTCATCAAGGACGCAATACAGAATGATTCAACAATATTTGCATGTATGTTTGATAAAACAGTTTCTATACACAATTTTGTTCTGCTTCAGTCATACCCAAAGAGCTGTGTGATTGTCCTTTGTACTTGCCCACATAGAAATTTAAACATTCTCTGCCTTAACTATTTATTTTATCTCCTAAAACAGCAACAACAAAGAGACCAGGAGTTTCTGTATATTTTTCGTAGGCGGTATCTTGTAGTTTTTCGGATGTGTGCATTGCTTTGGTTTGTGTATTGCTCCTCCAGCATTACACAGCACATCACATACTTCAGTAAGAGTCTATAGCCAACATTTGTTTACACAACAGAGGTAAAAAAAAAAAGAAAAAAAAAAGAAGAACTCACAGCAACACAAATGCCTCTGGTGGATTTTCGACAGCTCTGAAAAATCAAGGTTCATCCCAGATCACTCGTACCCGGGACAAATGTGTGCATTACTATTAAGAGAATATATAATTTCACATTAAATTATTTCCCATGCTAGACTGTGTGCATCTGTTTCCCCAGGAGCGATTGCATATTGTTCTGCATTTCAATATGGCTATACAAGCCATTAGACAAGGGCAATTGAGTGGGGTTGTCAAATTCAAGAAGATCTATGGTGTTGACGGAGAGAGGGAGGAAATATAGTGCTATTCCCCAAAGATGTAAAGGCAGGGAAATGTGTCCCACTTTGCCCCTTTAGCTTGATAGTATGGGATGCTTTTCCGAAGATATTATTTTAACGGTCTTGTTGATAACAGAAATGTAAACAGCATCTATATCTTCCTCTATAATCGATAACAACAGACAAGAGACAAGAGTTTTGAGTTAAACTTTGTATTAATATTGGATACAAAAGTACTCGTAGGAGTTTTATCATGCAAGTATATGTGGGTTGCGAGATATGCTAGTGCTGCAGAATGCACTTGGGGAAGCCTGGAGATTGCATATGCATTGTTATCATCGCAGAGATAACATGCAATCATTGTGTCTGCATTATCAGGGGAATGCTGGCATGCATCTTTTGTGACAACACTACCAGAGCAATTCAGTGCGCTTGCTTTTCATTCTCATTCTAATTGTATGCATTCAAAGTGCCACTGAATGCATCTTGTATTGTGATAAAAAATGAACATGATGAAGAGTTTAATCTATGAACGTCGGTTGAATGCGGTTTTGATTATCAAACCTAATTGGATCATCAAACTCGCTTGTCGTGCAGAAAAAATTACTTGAGGAGATCTCAAACAGTTTTGAACACTTTCACATTTTATCACCAACACCAGAGTCAGAAATCCACTCCAGGCAACCTGATGTGATTTTTGCAGCAAGCTTCAATGGTGTCAAACATGTTTCTTTATAAAAAGCTGCCTGTCCCACACCTTACCCAGGGCTGTGCAGTCTGTCACCCAAACGGAGCGTGTCCATCTGTCCCTTCCCATTTACGCTCTGTTGTTCTCACCACGGCTGAGCCCGTCATGTAACACAGCGATGGTTGACAGCTGTTTGTTGATTCAATGCCACGGCTTATTTCCTCTGTCTGTTTGTTTTGATGTCAGCGTTCAGCAAGATCATTGGGTGAGTCAGCCCGCCTCTGTTTCAGTGGCCACTCCTGACATCAGGACATACACACATCACAAAGTAGTCACTTTTTTTTTTTCCTGCCATGTTTTGACCAATTTGAGGTGGCCATTATAGTACCTGATCCCTCATATAAGTCTTAAGTTTACATTGGTCAATAAAAATCTAATCCAAGGGCTAAATTGGATTAGCTAAATTTATGCAGAATCAGTAAAGGTTGTGTTTTATTGGCAGAAATGTATCTTGTATGACTATTGAAGAGCCAGTTGACTGATCAGGGAAATGAACAAGACTAGCAGGCTGCTAGCAGCTACATAGTCACAGCAACTCGCTGACATGCACATGGTACCATCTCTTTGTTAGCATTCTTGCTAAAGATGTTAAATATCGTTTTTTCCTTACTGATTCCAACACCAAGGCTTAACTGACTGCCGATACAGTTATACATCCAAATCAAGTTGACATAATAATTTACGTGGAACAGATACATTTTTTTAATGTAACTAATAAATAGTGGTGTTGGATCAACATGCTTAGCATTCAGACTGGTCGTCCATCCACCAACGATCCCGATGAACCTACGAGAACTCAGGAGCTCCCAGGAAAAGTTGTGGTTAGTAACTAAGATTTACAGATAGCGACATGCGGTAATATGATGTGAATGCACAGAGAGATCTACATTGATACCGGACAATGGACATTTTTAGGCTTAAACAAACGTCAGTGGCAATACTGATACTAACGACACCAATAACACATTTCAGGCTTTATTGTATGAAGATACTGATACCAATACCACATTTTCTGCTTCATCTTATGTTGATACTGAAACTGATAACAATACTGACTGAACCATAAAGCAACTTGGATCAACCCTCTATATGCTGACTGTTTTGTTATATAGAAAAACTCTAAATTTAAAGTCATGGTTAAGTATAGTTCTCCCTACTCTTCCATTTTGTTGTGTTGAGCATTTAATTTTATCTGTGAGCCATCTGTGAAATCTTAAGCCATCTGTGATATCTGGGACTTCAACAGCACCAAGATACTATAACATTTAAAAAGGTGAAGGCCCAGGGTAACTTTAAAACTGCATGCAACTTGATTTTTTTATGACTGTTGTTCTCAGCAAAGGATCAACAGAACACTTGCTATCCACTTTATTACGAGCACATTCTCATTTCCACAAACAGCTTTGCTCCTCCAGTCACTGAGTCACACTGTATATAAATATTGCATGAGTGTAAAGCATGCAAACAGGGTTGAGCGATTCAGTAACTCTTTTGACTAAATGGTAGAATGGGCAGGATGTGATCTCAGCAACTTGCAATGTGCTATGATGTTTGATCCCAGATGTGTTAATTCCAAGATAAACACATTCTCTATTGCAGGAAGTTCACCCACTACGGCACTATCGGTTAGGTCAGAACGGTGCCATGAGCCAAGAATATGAGCAAACAAACAAAAAAAGCTTCTAGTCAGTGACAGGTTTGTGGACAAAAAAGCCTTGTTGTCGGAAGAGGTCACAGTAGAGTGGCAAGATTTGTTCAAGCTGACAGAAGGCCAACAAAAATGCAAGTAGCAGTCCAGTACCATAGTGATGTGTAGGGGGGTGTCTTAAATCAGACAACTAGTCAAATCTTAAAATGGATGGACCACAGCAGCAAAACACAATGCGGGTTCCACTCTGTCACTCATAATGAACGAGCAAGAGAAACCATGGTGGGGACGTCATCACTACTGCACAGCTGGACGCGTTGCCAAGTCCAAAGGGATCGAGGTAACAACACTGTCACAGCAGGGGGACTATCAAGCATAAACTGCATGAACTATGGCTCCATCCTGTAGAATGCACTGGCAACTAAAATGGGCGTTTGTGGTTGCACATTAGTGTGTTTATAGTATCATCCTTAACAACTGTGAGAAAATGAGTCTGTTCATCTCCTTGGCCTATCTTTCATTGGATGACTTCGTGTTGCAACACAATCCGCTGTATCATCTTTACACAGGTCCAGAAACATCTCAGTGTTGCCAGCATACTCCCCAGATCTCAACCCAATAAAGCATCCTTGGCCCTGAGTGTTTGCAGGATGAATATTCCACAAAAACTGTGTGTTTATTCAGGCAGAACTAAAAACACATCCAGTTTTTAAAAGGACTGTCAAGCAGAGATATAGATGAGACTGCGCCTTAGAAATGATTAAATTCTGCTGTAGTTTAGTACAAAGCATACACTTACAGCTGCCTCATAAATCCTACAACATACAGCGCACAAACTGCATTTACAAGAGGCTGAACTGTTTGCTTTCATAGAAATTATTGCAATACTAATTCATTCTTTATTTTAAGACCATTCATTGGTTCAATGAACATTTCAACATTTCTATTCGTAAAAAATCTTTTGCTGGCTGGTTTCTTTTTGTGTTTAAGAAACACAAAGGCCTTTGATTAAAGCGCTGTGGTTTGTGTGGTGACTATTGTAAATATTGCCCATTGATAAGTGTCTTGTATTCTCTCCACACATCCTCTCATTTTTTGTTGTTGTTTGGAGTCAAAGAGCATTCGTAAACATACAGCATATTAAAAAGAAAAACCTGCAAAAGTGCAGGGTATAGCTGGTTCTCAAGCTGCTAAACAGGGCTCAATAAAGGCTTTTTATGAATATAATAATGACAGGTTTGACAGGTAGAGGCTTATTGTTACAGGAAATTTAAAATACCACCTAACTGCCATTTCTTCATTACACAGCGCTATCATTAATCTTTGTTATGAAAACACCTTTTCAGTCTAATGTTGACAAACAGATTCTCTGAATAGGCCTGGAATAATTTATTCTCTTACAGGGGAAAAAACAAGAAGCCGAATCTTTTGAACGCACCCTCGCTTCTTGACAAAGGCCTGAGAAAATTCAAGTGAACACGACTTGTCTTCCCCAATAAGCACAGCTAGTCCATCTTCCCCGTTAAGGCCGCTGTGCTTCATGTGAGATGAAAAGTAGAGCCACTCCCTGAATAGCTGCACATCAGATTCATTGTGACTGACGTCCGCTGCATTTAGAGCAACATTCAGTCAATCATGAGCTGGAAATGTAGTGTTTGCACTACATTAATGCTGGGTTGTTAATGCTGTCTGTTATTACACTTATTTCACCACGCAGAGGAAGGAGTCACATGTAATTGTAGCCGAACAACAAACCCTCAGGCTGCAAGAGGCTTCAGCTCCATTGATAATTTGATTTAAAGTTTAGTATCAGAGTAGATCAGATCAGACTTGCTCTGGTTTTCCCTGCATCACGATGAACACAATCGATCTATGTGATTACAAACTGCTGACTTTACCATTCACCTCTGCGAATAAGTACACTGAAATGTTTCTGTACAAGTTTTCCTAGTCAGGAAACACCTATAGACTACTTCCTTTAGACTATGTAATCCCCTTTCTTCCATGATTAACAGAGAAACTAGATGACCTAAAAGGTATTTGTATAGAATAGATTTACGACTGCGTTTCCCTCTTAAGAAGTAAATCTCCTGATCTGGTGTTATGGCCAAAGTAGATCCTAATGTTAGCTATGTTGTATCACCCTGTAGCATATTTTATTTACCATGTATTTTATTTCTAAAAATCAGTTGTTGAAAAATCAGCATCATATTGTTCACTAAAATAACTAGATATTACAAATTACATTGTTGTAAGTTATTTTGGGTATTTATGAAAGGTGCATAGTGTAATCGTACATTTGTTCTGTATAATTCATTCTAGCAAATTACATTCAGGCAAAAAACTTGTCATTGTTTTGCCTATTTATTATCCAGCCCTTGTCTTATGCATGTTTCTTGTTTCGCATTTTTTCACAAGCACAGCACCTCAACCTTCCAGGACACAGCTTAGTCCATTGCAGGCAGGTCTCCACTGCCCTCCTGCAGAGCTCTTATTCCAGATCTGTCAGGGCCTTGAACCATGTTGGCAGTTAAATTTGCATTCTGATGAGTCTGCATCACAACTGATTTTGAATTTTCTAAAAGCATTGTGAAGCCATTTAAGTTCACTTGTTTCCATTATTGGTCTGAACTTTGATATTTTGATAGTGTTCTTGTCTATTTTTTTAACAGACCAAGAAGAAGGTACATGCATATGACTGAGATGTGCAGCCATTTCAAGTTTCCCACTTTTTTCATTTGACAGTCACTCTGTAAATGCATGCCCTAACACCTGTATTGCAGGAGATCGCTTATATAACTGCAAGTAGGATAAAAGTTATTTTTCCTCCAACTTCTTCCTCCTCCTGTGTTTCACATCATCAACTCTGTGAAGAGAAAGGTCAGTTAGAGCAGATGAAGGCCTCTTAAGTGCAGCCAAAAAGATTGCTTTGATATCACTCCTCTCACAAATAGGGAGGGGTTATTTTGGATCCACCAACACTGCTTCGGATAGTGTCTGAAAACACTTTCAGCTCAGGCCCTTTTTCCTCCCAAAGTGGTGCAGAGTATAGGCTATAAACGAGCAGATGGACAGAGATACCAAAGTAATGGAAGGAGATAGTTAAGTAAAGGGGAAAATCATTCAGTTTTTAATGGAATCGTTTTTCTCTACAACTTATGACTGAAAAAATGGATTCTATACATTATACAAATTCCCTCTATACAAGCAGCACATTATATAGTGCAGTGCTTAGTTCTTAATGAAGTCATTACTTGTTCTTATGCTTCAAAGCCATTCCATTTACTGTCTCTTTACATCTTTTCCCGCCGGGTTTGGTTTTCTTGTAATATTAATATTCATGACATAATGTTCTCTCTGTCTCTGTCAGCTCTACTGTACCCTGATACTGCATCCTCGCGTGCACAAAATGTTTCAAAGTTGCACAACTGCCTGCTAAATGACAACTTTGTTCTATGCAAGGGGCAAGACTGTCTCATTCAGAACCACCACAAGTATTTTAATGTTCATTTATGTTTAAACTGAAGACATGGCTTCACAACCCAAATGTCAGCAAGTCTACATCGAGTTGGTTGTGCAAAATTCATGCTAATGATGTTCAAGTCATTGCAGTGCAGGAAAAAATGTGTGCGGACTGCTTATAAGTGAATCATGAGCATGAGAGACATGAGCCAGAAGTGCTCTTCCGACAGAGGGGTGTGTTAAACTTTTATATAACACAGAAATAATACAGACGCAAAGACTGGTTGTATAAAATGTAATCTTTGAGGACTGTAGGAGTTTCTAGATTGTAGTATCCTTAAAGTGACAATGGTATTGTGAGTGTTTATTTTGCTGATTGTCCAGTAATGGTGACAGTGTTGGTCTCTAGAGAGCTGAGAATGCAAGTTGTAACTGCTATGGTGAAGCCATCTGCAGCCTCAAACAGTCCAATGTACAGCATGTCAGGGCTGGGGAGGGAGGGTCTCAGGAGAGAAGAGTGTTGAAGCGTAGGTTGGGGAGAGATGAGGCCACTACTGCTTTCTGAGCTATACATTGCTTTGGGCTGCAATGGTAATGCTGCTGTCAACATGTCTTTAAAGGATGAAGGGGCATTTACAGTAATCAGGTTAAGTTTTTTTTTTTTGGGGGGGGGGGGGGGGGGGGGGGGGTTAACTGTAAAAAAACAAAACAAAAATTGTTTGACACAGACCAGCCGGTTGTCCACTATGTTTTCAGTCGTGTGTCACGAAACAGAACTGTGTGTCTGTAGAGCAGAGGTCTTCAAATCCCAGTTCCAAATGAACAGACAAGTGATGGTAACATGTGACTCCGTGGTGAGAGCTGTCCGTGAGTCTGCAGGTGGAGACACTTTGCTGTTCTGCACAATTCTGCTGCATCTTTTCCGCTCTCGTAGCTGTTAAGACAAACGTGTCATCAGCTGAAACGCCTTTAACAGGAACAGCTATTGTAATGGAGATGCAAATCCATTCCACCCCATAGCCTATGTTATTTGCTGAAACTTGGAGAAGGGAGACTAAAAGTTTACTTGATTGCTGTGCCACAATTCACTTTGATTATAAACACTGAATAAACATTGCCATATTTCATAGGGGATTTTTTTTTTGTGTGTGTGTTTGTTTTTGTATTCCGATTACAGCAAATGTGTTATACCCAAAGATTTCTGTTTTGTAATTGTAATGTTGGTGTTCTTTTCTCTGGGGTTAAAGAACTGGTTTTAAAATGACGCAACTATTACATCACAGATTGTTGTACTGTTGTAAATATGTGTAGCGTCCATATTGTTGTCCTATTACGTCTCAGGACTTGTTTCACATCGAAGCCAGAGGAAAGACCTCACAACCTGCGAAATTTGACAATACAAAGAAGCACTTTGATGCAACATTATGAACAGTGTTGTTGAAGGATTAAAGAGTGATGCTGAAGATCTAGATGGATGTGATATGGAGCAGGACTTGTTAAAAGTTTGGTAACAGGACCGCTGGGTCAGTTAGGACTTGAGGTGAATGGGATGGCATTTGGTCATATAGTCTACATATGACTAAAATAACTTTTTCATGTTCAGGGGGCAAAGGAAGCATGAGATGAGTGGTCCATGGAAGATCTAGAAGGATGTAATAGTTTAACTAGAAACATATAACTCTAAACACAGTTAGCCTTTGTCTATTTAAGATAATGTATGTAGGTTTGAACACTTCTGGTATTGTTTCTGTACATCTCAAAGCTTCATTGATTCCCCTACCAGCCTGGGGAAAACTACAGTTTTATGTGACCGTAATACTGTATAATCCTATAGTTCGACCTGGTCATGGCGGACATAAACAAATTAGTTAAACAGAATACATAATATGCTAAGCACAATTTGTAGCCACTGGCTGTTGTTGAACAAAGGGCACCATGATGCACATATTGATTTTGCTGTAAAGTACACACTCAGAGGGAGTATTCAAACAAAAGGTCAAGGAAAATGAGATGGAACTTTCTTATTATAATACTGACATTCCCCATTACTTTCAGAATCATGAAGTGAATCCTTAGTCACCACTGCTCCCTGGAGAATAATGCAACACTTTCAGTTCATGAGTTCTTGTTGCTCAAGGACACTCTATCCCACTTGCCGTACTTGTGTTTAGAGGTAGATATTGTTGCTACAATTACAATATCACAATGCAATATGTTGGATGGAAATGTCGAACGAGACAGGTTTGAGTACAAGGTGAAAAAATACTTTATTTAAATGTAAATCTTCAAGGCAGAAGAAGACAGCATAAAGGAAAAAGTAGGATAATTTGTTGCTTAGACTGCTTTTTTGGAAAATATGAACAGAAAAGGCTCCCTTGATGAGGATAATTATACTCCTTTTTCTTCAATCAGTGTTCAAGCTCAGCATGAGACCCAGGAGTCTAACTTGGATACATTTTTCATTCCCTTTCAACAGCATTCTGCTCCAGCCAGTAGGAAACTGACATAAGAGGAACAGGATCCGTATTTAACCCAAATAAACAGCATCACTCTGTGCAGCTCAACAGGAGGACGGAGTACTGAATGTGCTGCAGCTCTCAGATATTGTTTTCCTGAAGTGACAGGATCCTCCATTTTAACCATTATGTGCCATGGCAACACGTCTGTTTGCTACAGCGATGTTGCTTTTACGTCTTTTTTTGGTCTGCTGCTGTTTCCCTCAATAAGTTGTCAAATTACTGCAGGAAGTACTGAGTTAAGGCACTAGCTACCACAGCCAAACTGGAGAAGAGTGAAAATACACCTTATAAAACTCCAACTCTCTCTGGCACTGTCATGAGTGGAAGGACAATATCATAGTTTAGACTGGTATATCACCTATTGCAGACCAAGCAGCTAGCTGACGTCTTTAAATATTCATAAGGTAGACCTGAAAACTTCTTTTGGTTATACTGAATGAGTAAAATGTTCAGTTTGTAAAATTACATTGCTGAAACATACCTGAAATACAAGCTAGCAGTGTAGCTAAAGAAACTACTAATCCATTGTAACCTGTTCAAGACAACTATTGCATACATTTTACTTCTACTAACAATAATACTTCAAAAGAAATTAAAATCTTAATTGCATTAGAAATATATCATCGTTGTGCTCTTGAATATCATTAATTCGACAAAACCCATGAAATAGAGACAAAAAAGTAAACTCGTGGAAAATTCAGGTTCATTTAGATTCAGACAACTTTATTTATCCCAGAAGGGTAATTTAGTTTTCATTCTACCAAGTTATATAATAACACTAAACCAAACAAGCAGACAAGCACAGTCAACAAGAGCAAACAAACTGACATTTCAGGGACAGCAGATCTGTTTTAACGAGCCAGGACATAGTAGAATAGAAAACCCAACTCCAAATAAATAAATGAATCAATCAATCAATAATGTAAAAGTCTTAAAAAACACAAGTTCAAGGAGCTGATCCGTCAGTCACTGCTGTCAGCAGGTAGTAGTCTAAAGCCAAAGGAATCAAAGAGTTGGAGCATCTTATCGTTCTCCTCGAAGGGGCCGTCCTGAGAGAAGTCAAGAAATTTCAGGAGACAGGAAGTGGTCCTACTGACTATGTTTGTATACTTTTATTATCTCCACAAGGTTTTCCTGGTTAAAATGTCGTTCTTACTAAACTCAGCTAAAGTTTAAAATAATGAGATAAATATATGTAATGCTTTCCCCTCAGGCTCTAAAAGCTAAAGCTGCGGGCTGCCTTGAATTAGCATACAATCATATATAGAATAGATTAGAATAAATGGTACTTTAAAATGTACATAAACAAATGTGGTCCTCAACCATGTTTTCCTTACGTTTCATTTTCTCATTCGAGCAAATATTTTGACATGTCTCAACTGACAAAACATGCAACGCTGACTGAAGAATTTTCCACATTTTATTGCTGCGTGAAGTTTGGATCTAGGGCTGTCGCAGTGAAGGAACAGATTTGTAAACTGTGTTTGTAAACCCATCTAAATGAGCTGATTCTCCTTTTTCAGTTGTGCGAAATCCGAAATGTTTGCTTCTCAATATTTCGGTATGTCATTTTTGCGGAAAGCCCTATTTGGACCATTTTGTCGTCTCGAATTAGAAAAACTGGTTCATTCGATCAATGGGTATGCTTCCTGTCATCTGTTTGGACATTACTCCTTGTGCTATACATAGAACTGAGTATTGCCATAATGCGTTGCCATGTGGGAAGAGTCATGAAGCCAAGGGCTAGCAGCCAGGCCAGTCAAAGCTAAAGTCAGAGCCATGTGTGCCCTTCACACGCATCCTCAACACACATCAATGAGCCTACAGCACATTTTCCACCCTGACTTTCATTGCAAATGACTATTCCTGAATGTGTCCAGGCTAAGTGCATGTCTCACAGAAAAATGTTTTTTACATCACGTATTTTACAGATTTATAAAAAGTAATAAAAGCTGTGATATATATGCTCATCATTCCCGCCCTATTTTTTTGCCTGAGAAGCAGGTTTTAGCCCATAAATTTAAGTCTATATACAGTAGCCTGTGCCTATGGTGCATGAAGAGGAGGGTTTACTCCTACAGGGACCGGCCCTTGGCAGGCACACTAATGGGATATGGTCCACAGCTCCACCTGTTCCAATGAATTTCTCTCCTTGGATCAGCTCAACAGCATCATGTGAGTGCCTGCAAGTGGGAGGTAATGGGGAGGTAGTGGTTTGAGAGACAGCGGCGATCATCCCTGATTTCACGGATATTATTCCAGCAGCCATTTAAAAATCAAACATCACCACTTCTCCCTCAGGGGGAGGAAGCAAGAAGTTGAAAAATGACAAAAGGCTCAAGGACAAGAGCCAAACAAAAGAGCCCGACAGCCCAACTTGTCGTGGTTTTCCAGAGGATGCAGCAGTGTCAAATATGATTATTTTTTCTGACTGCAACAGAGTGACAGTGTGGAAAATTCCTCTGGCTATTCTATTCCAGAAGGGTATCTCTGCACATTAAGTAACCTATATTATGTACAAACAGTGTTTGACAGGTAATTATTTCTGACAATAAAACGGAACGGAGAAGTTTGCATGCATGCGAGCGCAAAGGCCGAGCCTGCAGTGTGCCTTTCAACCCCGTTTTGACGCTCATTTGAAATATATATCATTTTTATTTCAACACTGAGCCCCCCTATCATTTCAGATACACTGCCTATTCATGGTAGTACACACGTTTTAGTGCTTATCCATCTTGATTATTGTCATATGCCAAGTGGAGTGTGGACACCACATACTGTGTCTCTAGAAGAACAATTTGTTTCATCAGCATTCACACAATCAGAGTACTGTAAATCATGTTCAATGAGCAAAGATATTGCAGACCATAGTGACAAGGAGGATATAATTTACAGAATGAGATCATTAAAATGTGCATTAATATTGAAAGGGACTGTCAATCTAGTCCTGTCTTATCCTTCATCTTATTTATTGTCTTCTTATCTAATCACTCTACATTTATGGCTCCTTTCATTCATTCGCATATTGATTTTGTGTGTGTGTTTGTGAGTGTGTGCATGCCCTTGTGTGTGTATGTGTGTTACCCTGGGGTGCTTGTTCGCTAATAGAGTTTTTTAGTCACAGATCTGTGTGACAGGTGGCCCTACTGGCCTCTATTGTGTGCTCAGTACAAGTGCTCTCTTGGGTGAGATGCTGTCACATCCACTTACACCAGGGAACAAAACCTCACTCCCCCCCTTTGTTTTAACACAGCTACCTTCCACCTTCTTCCAAAAAACAGACCCCTTTCTACAGTTTCACCATTCAACCGCCCACATCTCTCAGCAGCATGTCTGCACATACAGCGGAACCTATTGTGTGCACAAATATCCCCAACAAAATATCAACAACCTGTAAAGTTCATTGGGGAGTCTTCTACCGGAGGTATTGGAATTTGCTGAATAATAGCTGGCACAGACGCATATCTCCCTGCCTGAGTCCAAAGGATATTTTGGCTTAAGCTTTGGACTATACACACCAAGCTGAGAAATATGAGACTGTGTTGGAGTAAACTGTGTGGAGACCTTTTTTTTATGTGGGTTATGGTCTACGCTGCATGAGCCGTCTCAGCAGGCTAAAAAGTTCCTTTCCTTTCCTTGCTTTATGCTCGGCAGTTGAACCATGTGGGGAAGAAATTGTCATTTCTGTTCTGCGTTAACTTTACAGTATGTCACCATAGGGAAATATTCCTTCTATTAATACATGCCAAAACTCTCACTGTAGGCTACCAATTATGCAGTTTGAAGGCAAGCATGAAGGAGAAAGGAGGCGATTTATAGGGAGCTGCTGCCTTGTGCAGCGCCTTTTTAACAGAAGAAGAGGAGTTTGTCGAGATAATGATTTTCCTGGTGAGATACAGTATTTCCTGTTATTATTTGCCATTGATGAGAGCAGTCAAACGTCACTTCTCGCTCACCAAAGTGACCATGCCCCCATTTGGGTAAAAACAAGCACTGAGAATGTGTTGATGGTAGATTAGAAACAATGGCAGTTTAATTTAGATTTAAGATTTTTATTTGTATTTGTCACATGCTCATACAGATGTGCAGTGTAATGTAAAGACTGTTCCACAAGGCCATGCAATAAACACTCAAATTACTAATACACATATATACAGTAATATAGAAATATAATGTCAAATAAAAAGAGAAATATTTGAATATACAAAATATGTAAGTGTCAAAGTGCAATGTGCAGATTGGAATGTGTGATGTGTGTACATCATGTAGTCACAGATGTGTTTTTTATTGATGGGGTGCTATGTTTTTAACTGAGGAGACTGGAATTAACAGTCCGGACCGCCTGAGGAAAGAAGCTCTTCCTGAGTCTTTCTGTAACAATTTAACAATATTGCATCGCGTTTTGTACTTCGAAGGATTTATAAAATACAATATACAAGATATTTTTCATCAACAAAGGACAAAGGACTGTAAAAGAAGAGCTCTGTGGCTTTGGGCTGAAAGGGAAGATTAATGTGGGCCCGGTGTTGTGTTCCTCTACGGCTTTAAGCCAGCGACCGCTCTCTCATATAAACATTTTAATTGTCACATCTCATAAATATTTTTGTGAAAATCTGTTTTAGGAACTATACAACAGATCCTCTAACTAAAAATAAAAGTCAAATAGAAAGTATGCTAGCTCAAAATAGTCATTGTCAATGTCTCGACATAGGGCGATAAATCAATTTTATCCATTTATGGGGTTAGTGGCAAATCAAGATTATAAAAAAATAAAATCAAGAGTTTCTCTTTAACTTTGCTGCTCCCCTTGGGCTCTCGTAGTTTACATCTTCCTGTCTCATTTAGGTCCTACAGAGTGGCCCTGTATGTGTAAACCAGCCCCCAGTGTTCTGCTGAAGTTGCTCTGCCTCATCTGAACTCTTGCCCTGAGAATACATAGAGCACTTTTAAAGACGTTTAAAGAAGTTTACAGCTTGCACTTTAACCCCAGAGGAGAAATATGGGTTACTTTATGAATCCTCAAAGGGAAATTCAGTTAGCTTAAGATATGTTATAGTGATAAAATAAAGAAAAACATTTTTTCTTTGTCATTTATCGTTTTTGTTTATTTTTTAGGCCATATCACCCAGCCCTAGTACACAATTTCACTGTAAATAAAACAGCTGATAAAATGTTGATTAAAAGGCTGTGCCATCCTCTTCAAGCAGTCATCAGTTAATTTATCTGGAAGCCAACGAGTGGACATAACCGCTGGGACATAACCCATTGGTTTGTGAGCTATCCACTCATCCCTCCTGCAGCGTTGACTTTGAATTTTTACTGCCACCTTTTTTTTTTCTTGAACCGTGTGGCCATATGTCGGAGACAGGGTCATATGCATTGTTACACCTCTATCAGTAATTATTTTATACTGTATAGGACTATATATTTTAACTATAAATGTGCCTGACTAGCCGACCCTCATCGACACCAGCTATACTATTCGGGTTAAACTGATTATTAATATTTTATTATTTCAGGCCTGCATTTCCTTGGTGTTTCCAAGCTGCCAGGCAGCCACCTGCTACCAGCCACAGTTATAGCTCTGGTTAATGGCTACTGTAAACCAGCATAGTGGACGTCTGGTGGCTCGTAGCGTGGAGTGGTTGGGCAACATTTTGTTCTTGTAAATTGAGATAAAGTTGGATGTTTGGCTGTGTCATTATAGCCATGTTAAATAACTAGTGCTCAATTTTGACTGTTTTCCTGAGTGTTCTTTACTTTATATCAGTTGACTTGTTTCTATAAATTAGCACTGAGCCTAAGAAAAACCCATAATTGAGCATTGTATAAAAGCATAATTTTAAATAGTGATTGAGACCATAAACTCATAAGGATATTTTATACTGAATTAATCAGTAGGGTCTTTTTTCTTTCTTGAAACCCATGGATTTCCTTCATAATGGTCATTAAAAAGACAGCATGTCACTTCAGCATTGGCTTTACTTTGAAATCAGAGGCTGTCCTTTTCTTATAATCAGTTTAAAGCTGGAAGCTGGATTTTCCCTCTAATTGTTTGGATAAGACTTAAAAGGATATTCAGACATTTTGAAATATCTATATAGACAAATGATAAACGTATGTTTACATGTTGAAAGCAAGAGAAGACGATTAAGACCACTATACAGGTACTGTATATAGGTTAAGGTACCACTAGCTCAGCTTAGCACATGTGTTATAAACAAAACAAACTGAGCAGATAGGATGGCTCTGTCTAGGGGTTACAGAATTGCACGGCTGCACCCTGAAAGCTCAAAAATAAACAGAGAACATTTTGTTTGTTAAATCTGAAGAAAAGAAAAGACATGAAACATAACTTCTGTAATAGGCTTTAATATGCCCACCATGTTCTTTGCTGGGTGGTGTTATATTGGACAAGACCAAGACTGTAGGAAACAAACAGCCAGAACAATCAAATTTCTCTTACCATAACAACTCAGATAAAACTGCAATATATTTTTGTTGTTATTGGCAGATTTGTTACCTGTTGGCTAGGGCCAGGCTAACTGTTTTCCCTTGTGTCAAGTCTTTGTGCTGAGCTTAACAAACAAGATAGCGGCTGCATATTTCCTGACAGAGATGGAATCAAAATCCCATTTTTTCCACGAACACAGAAGAAGCACTTTTTTCTTAGAATTTAGCCTGCATCCCATGTTGACCATGGTGGGATGTTGCAGGTTTACCCATGAGAAAATATTGTTTGGCTTGTAGCAAACAATGGTGGCCTTGAATGGGAGTATTTTGATGGTAAAGGAGTTTCTTTATTACATTTTAATGTGTTCCAGTTAACTTTCTAACAATGCCCCAAACCGACAGCTTGTTACATTAACAATGAAGTAACTTTTGAAAGCTACTGTAGCATTAAGAGTTTATGATTAAAAATCATTTTGAGACTGATAAAATATCAAACTTGTTTACAGAGTTAAATCTATCCATGATACCTTGTAAGCCATTATATGCAGCATTGAATTCACACAGTACAACCAGTGATCACGTGAAACAGCAGTTGCAAATATTTCCACACAAATGCAAATCCTCTGTAATGTAACCATCTCTTGCACTGAGCCATCATCCTGTTAATAGAGGGATGGGCCTTAGACTGATAGAAATGTGAATAGCCTTAGAAAGCTAATAGTGAGCTCATACTGTGACAGAACATCCACCATTAAGTTAATATTATATAATGCCAGAGGAGCTGTCACTCTGCATGCTGTGTGACTGCAATCTGTGGGTGGCAGAGCTCTCTGTGTTCTAAAGCACGCTGGCTCCATCCTGAGGCACCAATCAGCAACTGCACCCAAAAGCTCAGAAAAGGGGTTCTTTGGACAGCTTGGAGTAAGGAAGCAATCAATATTCAATCTGGAATAAAATAAAAACCCTCTTATTGATTAAGTTTATAGCATATTACGCTTTTAAAATAGTCTACATTTGTTGAAATGTAGTGTTAACTTTATTAAGTATAACATTTTGAAAGTATGTTTGATTTTGATTAAGAATATGACTTATGAATTTGTATTGGGATATAAACTGTGAATAATGTGTTAATAATATGTTTTTATGTTTGAAAAATAAGTATTTTCTCCATATTTATGACAATCAATTATTTAATCTTATTGAAACTTTTTAACCCATTCAAACAATACCATGGTTAATTAACTTTAAATAACTAACAATATTATATATGACAAATACATGGAAAAATTAACAGAAAGTCTCTTTAAAAAGGGGTTGTGGACACCGTGTGCCACCAAAACAGCTTCAGTATGGCTTTGCATCATAATAATTAGTCTCTAAATAAAAGTTATGATATTTTAGGATTTTAATAGTTTTGATTTTTATTTAGTTTTGATTTGTTGTTTTCATTTTCAGTTTAGTTTTGTGTAAGTTTTAGTTTTTTGTCTCTGTATAAAAAAAAACATGCTCATCCAAAATATATAAACTGGCTCGCCTGAGACAAATTGTAAAGATAGGTGTCACTCAGTGTACATGTGTCAATGATGAAAACTACTAAGAACATTCTCTATCGTTTCAGTTTAGTTTGTTTTGTAAACACATAACACAGTTTGAGTTAGTCATCATTTATTGGTAAAGTCTTGCTTTTATTCTAGTTTAAGTTAACAAACAAAAATACCTTTTAGTTTTGATTATTTCATTGATTTTCATTAAGAAATTATAAATTTGCTCTTTCAAAAGATTCAGACTTATTGGTTGTTTCGATGGTGGTGAAAAGCTCTGTCTAGATCCAGTTATGAACCTCTCATAGGTTCACTGCAACCCTGTGACTTGTTGACTCTCTCATGATCTAAACACAGATGTTACTTAAGTCTTTGTTCCTCTTCAAAAAAAAAAGCAAAATGAAAAGTGTGTATATCTAAAGCTCCTGCCATCTGTGTCCCTGCTTAAAGAGTTACTTAGATTTTATTCTCTTGCCATCATGACACGGTAAAAAACTGATTTTACTTCCATAGCTCTACATTTTTGCAAAAGTAAATGCCACAGAGCAGGACTATATTAATTGGTGTACTGTTCCATAGCGTTTACATGGGTCGAAGCATCTGCCTTTGCAATGTTTCAGTCTGAATATATATATATATTTTTTCTCCCTGCAAGTACTGCAAGTCTTTCAAGAGGGGCTCTTTTTCCTGGCCTCAGGTTACATCATCACACTTAAGAATGGATGTAAATCCTCCATACATAGCTTTTTACAAAGGATTTAGTATGGTAAAGGCAACATGTGATAGGACTATTCACTTCATCTACACTGTAGGCAATTATCTGGTATGTAAAGTGTCATTGCAAAAAATAGGATGAGATACAATATGAAATACTGCCATATTCTTTAAGATTTTGGAAAATCTTTCCGTCTTGAGGCTATAATAAAAGGTCTTTCATTTGAGAGAAGCAAAGATATTCTTTATTTGAACGTCCTGTTATGGTTAAAGTTATAAAAACTCCTGATCCTACACTTCCCATGATGCATCTTAATGGTCATTTTCATTAAAAGCTATGTCTGCAGGTTTCAAACTTAAAGTCTTCAGTTTGCGGTATGGATCTCTGTCAAATGTAAATCTCAAACTGTCATCGCATGGTTAAAGTTAAGAGACCCCTCCAGAGAAAACAGATTTAGTAGGTAACTTTTCCTGTTCCGTTTAATTTATTCGGTGGTTTCCTTTGTTTCATGATTAGTTTTTCATGTCTGCTGTCTTGGACTTCTGTTGCTTGTGGGTGATCATTACACACAGTAGTCTTTTGCCTCTCAAGCCTTGCTGCTCTTTTAGTCCACCAGGCGGCTCTACTTCCTGTCAACAAGGTGAAAGATGAAATGAACAAGTGATGTGTCTCTTTTTGAATGCCCGACTCCAACGTCAGTCTATTTTTGGAGTATGAAGTGGAAATGTTACCCGTGTGTGAGTGTCCATCTGAGAGTGGGTTGTCGTGCAGAGTGCAATGATAAGGATGTGCTTGGCACTTGGGCTATAAAAGCAGTGTTTAAGGGCCCTCCTCCTGATGTGAATTCATTATCGGCAGTACAGTAACAAATGTTTGAATCAAAACAACGCAAAGTGAATCAAAGCTTAAATAAATGAGGGGCTGCTACCAGTGGAGTGTTTACATTTTTTTTAAATGTGCTCTAATTTTTTTTCTTGTTGAGGAGAATTGGTAGCAGATTGTTATAAAAACTTCAGGAGAACTTTTAATGTAAGGCTGCAAAATGAATCACAACCTCAACAGCATGATATGAGCATTAGCATACATACTGTATATACAAGTTTACATAATAACTTTATTTGATTCAGTTACCTACCGTATGGGACAACAGATGGAAATGAGCTAGTTAGCTAAATCTGGTACATCTCATCTCTTCTGAGACTAATGTTTTTTTTGTACACTGTCCCTGATTCAGATAAACTAATAAACTGAACCAAACTATACCTGCTGCTGACCTCATATAAAGTGGTGCCACAATAGTGCAGAAAAAAATATTTAATAATAAAATATTTCACTTTTTAATACAAAAGGGACTTGTATATTGTAATTGTAATATTGAACAGTGTTACCAGACATTGAATATATTTTTCTGACATCATACAGGCCTACCTTATTGTTAAAGCTACAATATACAAAAAAAAAACCTTTAGGTTCTGTGTTTTCATTTATAAAGTACAGAAATGTGATTACCGTCACACATTTTTCTCCTGATTTTCACCTTTCCAGTCAACTTAAGCAGTCCTTCTTCTGGGTAACGAGTGTTTCCCTGTTTCCTGTTTTAGCATAAGAAGAAACAAAAGAGACATTACTAAATCAGAGATCAGCACTTTTAAGTGGTTCTCTTAAGTGTTTCATTTTTGCGATTCTGCTCTCAAGTAGCGAGTCAGATATTCTCTTATCCATGTTCTCTGTATGCCATTGACTAGCAGACAGGGTGGATGACACTAAGGGTGTTTGGTGTTTCCTCTGTCTGCTGGTCTCGGTCATTTGAGAGCTAGTGTGACATTTCAGACTGGGAGAGGAATAAAGGGAGTGTTTGGAGCTCTGGTGGAGTCAGTGCTACCTCTCAACACCTCTGCTGTAAATAATGATTAATGTCCCTCTTAGCTTTGATGCCTGGAAGATGTATAATAACGAGTGCAGTGTTTGAGTTTAAACTTTACCCTGATAAAGGCAACATGCTTTAGAGTAAAACCTACCTGTGAAATATGGGATGAATATTCTCTGATGATGTATAAATACAGTTCATTTTTAGTCATTGACATTGAGGATGGTAATTTTTGGTGATTAAATTTGATTCATGCTTCTGTATAATCATTAACTTTATTCAACCACACAACTCTGGTTTCGGTATTGTCACATGCGCACATTATTCACTGTGATTTGTATGTAATTAATTGACTGACCTTGGCCTAAACAAGAGCCTCTTGACATCCAGATCAATGTGCCCAGTGAGGCCAGCTCTACAGCTCATAATAATAACATATCGATCTTATTGGTCAATACAGGAGTTGTCAGAGAAGCTCTCGGTTGATTTCTTTCCCTCTCTCACTTTTCTATAATCAGCGTAGCATCAAGGTTGTTTTTTTTTTTCCTCGACAGCATTGAATAGAAGCAATGCTAACTGATGGCTGTGCTATTGAGACATCCAGATATCTTTCTCTTACTTCAGCCACATCTGTGAGAGTTAGATCTCTCCGCTGGCAGCACTGACAGCAGATTGTAAACTCAAATCAACCCGATAGACTAACACCTTGTGGAAGCGTTAGTTTATTATCATGAATTTACTTTGAATTCTTTACTCAATATTTTCTTTTTCCCTCTTAACGCTGATGCTTGAAGACATCCTATTTTCCCCAGCATCGGGAGTTGAGGCTGATGGTTCCAGCATCTGCAGAAGGCTCCTGTGGGTTTCAACCTGACAGCTTGTCTCCATGAAGGCCTGGTAATGAGAGAGACTGTGTTCATTCTGTCTATATATGTCAGAATGACACATACGCAAGTGATTTTGGAGCTTCTGTACTCGTCTGGTTTTCCTTTAGCATTTCCTGACAAGTAAATACCACTAACAAAATTCAGCCATTTATCTACACCACATTGATAACCACATATGTCCAAATTTGAAGTAAAGACCGGCAGCTCTTGAGATGTGTCTTGTGTATGACCATGGCGTGCATGTAACCAGTGTTTAGTTAAAATGTCAGACGATATCTCTTACTGGTGCTGTTTTTCACAGTTCCAGTGTTCTCTATCACAAACTGTATTGTGAAGGTTTTGGAAGATGTGATTGAGAGTATGGACAAGAATCAAGAAATGTAAAGGCCAATTTTGTACATTTTTCACTTCATTTTTTGGCAAGACAACAAGCTGTAAACACAATATTGGCTTACATTCCAAAAAGGTTTGTATGAAAATCCCCTTGGAAAACACTTATCTATTTGGACAGCACATGTCTGTCTATATTGAAATACATTTCCCTTTTTTGTTCTCGACTAACTCCGATAGGGAAAATATCTGTCCCTGTAGCTGCTCATGGCTGTGGTTACCAGCTGTTCTATAGATTTGTTTGATTTGATTATTTGGTGCTGCTGCAGATGGGAACATGATATATCATTTAACTAACACACTTGCGATATGCACATGTGCAATACTAACATAATTGTCTCACAACCCCGAAAATTGATCATGTGATCAGTTGTCCAATGAGGTTCCCTGGCCAAAAGGTTAAGACACCCTTGACCAAATTCTTTAGGCAGTGTGTTTATTTAGATTTAAGGAAGCCAATCTCTCCACTTCTCGCTCTTGGGTGGTTGTTGCTAGGAACAAACCTGGACTTACAGTCACCAGTTTTGACATGGGTGATAAACATCAATCACAGAGAGTGTCAAGCTGAAAAGTTAGACGCCTCAATTCCTTGGTGGGATGTAACAAGAGGCCACATGTTGATGACACTGTGTCTATTAGACTATCTGTGGACACAGTCTGTGGACTACAGAATCAGTATTTACTCACACTGGCCCTCCCAGCACCGAACATTTTGTTCCTCTCTGGTTCACTCACTCTGCTGAAATCAGAAAGGGAAAGATGTCAACAAAATCCCTCAACAGTGCTTAGTTGCGGGGAAAGTGAGATATTTATGATCTTTGCTTGCTGGGCAGGGGATCACAAAGAGTTCTTGTGCAAACAGAAAGCTTGGTGACTGTTTTTTTCCCCTAGAAGAGCAGGGACAGCATGGCACTCCCAGTTCACAAGTGGGCTCAAATGAAGACACAACATACGAATAGAGACAGGTCATCCTTCAGTTTAAAAGAATCACTCTGCAGTGCATTTTTTTTCTGACAGTCTTAAAAATATAGAATGGAACGGCTTGAAAATGAACACAGCGATGAAACTGTACCAAAATGTGTGTGTGTGTGTGTGTGTGTGTGTGTGTTTCAGAGTTTAGTTGCTTATTTGTAATTTTCCAGCTGAGTGATCAGGTTGAAATGTTGCCATGTTCTGAGCGGCTGGAGCTCTGCTGATTACAGGTTTTATCTATCAGTTACCTTCCATTTGTTGTCCTAGTGTTCATATACATTTGTCTATTTGTGACAGTCTGTTACAGTATCTATCAGCAATGGAAAAATCTTATCAAAGCTCCTGAATCTCTTTGAAGTTAGAATGAATGAGTGAGAGAGAAGGAGAGAGAATGAGTGGAAAAAGAGGGTCTTAAATTTAAATCCCTTGCAGGTGATGATAACTAGCTGCTGAAGATGATGCGATTTTCCCGTAAAGGCCCCTCATGACATGAAGGGCTGTCACATGATGTGAGTGTTGAGTGTTGTCCATGGGCAGAGTCAGGTGTGAATCATGTCTGAGATTCTTAATGATCTTTCATTCTTTACTTTATACAGTTCATTTTGAAATGTATATTCATTTGCACAAACATAAAAGTTTAAAAAATGAAAGAAAAAGAGACATGACAGGTTAAATGAGGATGCTGAAGGCCTTTACAAATAACTCCTCCTTGACTTAGAAGGAACAATATGTGATTTCACACATAAATATAGCAGAAATCAAAGTTTACACACCCAAAGTTTCTTAGCCCTACTTTCCACAGTTGTATCTGTGCACATAAAGGTTGCATATACCAGAAATTAGATTTAGCCCCTCTACAGCTATGATGACAGCCACAATGAGAGTACAATGGTCACGCTGTTCTTTATCCACAGAGAAATAATAGACCTCTGAATTGTAGGATGATACAGGACCAGGACTCGCCACTGGGAAGAGGGAAAGAGGAGGGGACTCCATGGCACTAGTGAGGATGAGAAAGGGTAACCTCACTCATGAGCCCACATGCCACAACAAACACACTGCCAGGTCAGACACAGTCATTGTTAGTGGTGGGAATCTCATCTCTTTCTGGTGAGGCTGATTATTGGGAAGATGATTTGCAATAAAAATAATCATGAACTCTATTTCATTTGGTATCACTTTTAGAATTCAGCCAAATGTATTAATTTGGACCTATGATTTGGTATTTTAGCCTATGACTCTTTTCCATTACAAATATTATTACACTAAAGCTTAGAATTTACAGAACATTCATTTAAGGTTACTTTAGATATAAAAACCTGAATCAATCTAAAAACACAAAAGTCACAACACTTGTAACTACATGACCTTTAAGCTACTCCTCTGTATCTTAATGTTCCAACATCAAACTTAAAAACATGGACCTTTTTCACAGTCAAAACAACAGAACAAGAGATACACTGGATTTCAGCTCTGCATTTCTTCCACAGCAATGTTGCATGTTGCTCAAGTTAGCCCAAGTAGAAAAAAATCTTGGTTTACTCTCTGGATGATTGAATAGGAGTAATGAAGCTTGCATGGAATGTGCCCTCTCCTCACAGCAGAAAACATTGGGATCTTGTCAAGTTGTTTTTGTCCAACAGCACCATAATCTCAAGTTCTTTCGGGTGCTTCTGAGAGATGGACAGATTGAGAAAAGAAGTGTGTGTATATGGCACCATCTTATGTTAAGGAGCTACTAGTGCCGTACTACCCTTGGAGAACATTACGGTCCCACAATGTGGGCCTGCTGGTGTCACCTACAGTCTCTAAGTGTACTATGGGGAGGCAAAGCCTTCAGTTATCAGGCTCCTCTCCTCTGGAATCATCTTCCAGCCGGGGGCCGGGAGGCAGACACAGTCTGTATTTTTAAGAATAGACTTAAAACTTTCCTTTTTGATAAATCTTATAGTTAGGGCTAGTGCTGGTGTAGACCAGCTCCAAGTTATGCTGCTATAGGCTTAGACTTCTGGAGGAACTGTCACCTTGAGCTCCTCTCTCTTTCTCTCTCGCTCTCTCTCTCTGTGCATATACAGTACATCATATTACTGCATGTATCTATCTGTAAATCTCAGTCACTAACCACCTACTTTCCTGGTCTCTTAGGCTCCTCGAGATCGTTGGTTGATGGCCTGCCAGAACAAATAGCATATAGCAATAAGTAAGGTCTTTTTCCTGCTTTTTGTAACATAACAATGAGTATGGTCTTTTTACCTGCTCTTTTGTAAAGTGTCTCGAGATAACGCTTGATAGATTGAATTGGTATGTGTGTACATGTGTTTATCCAACCATAGCATTTACTACTGGAACTAATTACATTTTGGTCAAGTGACACTCAGAGAAAAGCTTTATTGATATGTGCAATCTGAGGATATGAGGTTAATATTTGGCATTGGTACTCGGATGTCATTATGCCCTGCAGTGAACACTTCCAGTTGCACAAAGGGAGAGTGGGAATTGGGACAACTGTTACAACATTTTGCCTCACAGGAAAACAAGAGACGGGGCCTAGAGGTGGGGCTGATTAAAAGCTGTCCATGCGGTGGATCAGTGCTTGCAGAGAAAAAGAGTGAGCGGAGCATTGACAACAAACTCTCGAGTGCATCAGATATATATTGCAGTGAGTTCAGTCAATCTCTTTCATGAAATCCACTGGAAATTAAATTTTGGGCTGTAATAACTCACTAAAAATCACTAGAAGATCATTGTAGAACCAGTCTGTCAGAGCTGTGAAGCACTTGTGATGAAGACTCAGTACCTTTAAACAGGCAGATCCCTCTGCCTTGCTGCCAGCGTTGGCATCCAGGTCATTGACATTGATATTGCAGCTTAAATTCAGCCTGCAGACTGGATATGAAAAGGATAGCTGCTTCTTGAAAAGTGAACACGCTTTTGGTTGCAATCAAAAGTCCCAAATCAGAAGTCCAAAACAAACCACTTCCACTGATCAGTGATTGCATCATGTCAGATCAGAGCACAAACAGAATAATAAATATTGAAACTTGTTTTATGATCAAAGTTGAGGGCCTGGAATGGGGCTGTTGAATATGTGATGCAACCATGTACTTGTACACTGCCTCATCCCATTCAGCTAAACGGTTCTTTAAATAAGACCAACACCAACTTTCTGCAGATTTATTAAATTAGGGTCAGGGCTCTCTTTAAAGAGCTCTATTTATGCCAGATTTAAAACATGCAATTGTTGATAACATTGTCATTACAAGTTATGAGTTCTAAACTACAGCCTAACTAAAATTCTATAAATAGCATTATCATTAGCTACAAATGTGTTCATTTTCTATCATATGCGTACTAATGGGTTAGTTAATATAGCAGCCTCTGCCATCAGTGTGTGAATCGTGTGAATAGGTAACAATGATTTAGTGAGACCTGCAGTGCAGTGTTCTAGTCAGAAGACTAGAAAAGTCTTACACAAGTCTCTCTACCATTTAAACAGAGGCGCTTCTAAATCAGATATGTCAGGGTGCTTTAAAACCGCCTACCTTCTCTGGTCAAAACAATACAGACCATGCTGGAGTGGAATTTGAACTTAGTAGGACACACTGGTTGCATTGTTGTGAGAGAAGCCACTATTTCAACATACTGTAGCGTGTTTCCTTAATGTCTGATGATCTAGTAAGGTCATTATTTTATTTAGTTCAGTAAACATCTTACTTATTGGGCCGTTTATTGAACTATTGCTATTGTAAACTGGACATAGCAGTTTAATTGGTTTATGTTTTCTACTCATGACTTGTAGGGAAGAAAAAAAAGGTCCCTGGTTAACTTTTCAGGTTCAGTTCATGTGTGACGCAACCACATGCTAGCTGTGCCATCATCTTGCATGATTGCATGATGACCACTTCTTACAGTTAGCCGCTTGTTTTTCTCTCTGTATCAAAGGTTAAACGAGCTTTCACAGGCAGCTCGTTCCCATTTGCTTCATTTACCTCAATAAGAATCAACCCGTTAATAAGTCCTGTCTTTCAGCAAGAGGACACTGATTTGGCTCCCTGTCAAGTCTATAGATTATATAACAGTGGAGGGATTCTCTTCACTGTGGCATGTAGAAAACTTGGCATGGTGCAGCGCTAACAATGGTGTTAGCTTCTGTCTAACGAAGCATGGAAATATTACCCAGCAAGGAAAACATGTTTGTTACCAGAGATGGCCGGCTTGAATCTGCTGCCTGGAGGGAATCCCTAGGGTTATGGCCAGAAGTGATTAAATGAAAAAATCCTGTTATTTCATTGGGAAATGTTATGTATTTGTATTTGTATTGCTTGAAGGAGAGAAAAGCCAAATAGCACCAATGAATGACTTTGGACAGTGGTGGGGGGGTGTGATGTTCTCCGTTTACTTGAACTGTGTTTGTTATCATTACATAATTGAGTTTTCAGTAATAAAGAGAATCTCTGCTAACCATGATATGATCCTTATTACTCGAAAAGGTGTCATGTTAACAAATGACTTTAAATGCTCATTAGGAGTTCCCTTTTAATAAATGACTTAACTGAAGTAACCTGATCTGAAGACAGCTCTTTATTCAAACAGAACTCACACTATATCAACAAACATTAACTGACTCAACTGTAATTTAAACGCATGCAAATCTGAAGAATAAAGGAATGCTTTAATTAGTGAAGAAGGGCCTCCGCTGATGAGTGTGGTGCCTAGAGGAACTAAAGTCTAAAGTCTCCTCCACATGATACTTTTATAACCATTTACACTGCTCATTAATATTCAAGTTTGTATAGTGTGCAGATTTAAATTCAAATGTAAAATGGGCAAGCCTAGTGGCAATATTTACCATTGTAAATAAAGCTGTATTGCATGCATAATTGTCAAATTATGCATATGTAGCAGGTTTTATTCGATTGTACGGTGAATACAATACACGGACAATACGATGCTGCTGTTTGCTGTCTTGTCCATGTTGACTTCCTTTTGTTTTATTTCTTGCTTTAAAACTACTTCAAAACTTGAAAGAAATTACCATTTTTATATTTAAATCCAAAATAACTGAATTTAGATGCAATTCAAAATGTGAATCATTTTGAAAGACCAAAATCACTATTGATAAAGAGATTAATCACAATGGAAAATTGTAATCGTTTGACAGCCCTATTTATAATATGTGAAAAGTAGATTAAAAGGATTGTAGGTACTTTGTAAGTTTTATAGAAAAGTTGCACTTGTTTTTGATCAGATGTGCAATAAGATACAAGTGACGACAGTATGTCATCCTCCTCTTCCCAGGAAACCGTCTTCTCCAAACTGAGACTGCAAAATTCTCTCTTAAAATGACAAAACTATTTCTCTCCTGCTGTAATGCATAGTGTTACAGGATGGATCGTGTTCCTCTAATACTGGTGAGCAGTTGTTTGCAGTATGCATACACTTTTTACTGACAGCACCTCTACATACTGTAATCCTAGAAGTCATCGTCTATCACCTTCAGGCCCACCCAAAGGAGAGATGGGAAAGAATCCAGAGATTAAGTTTCAGACTACTTTTTTCATATTGCTCCACTTATTTTATGTAAAACAAACAGATTGAATGAAAACAAAGAAGAAAGATAAGAGGAAAAAGAAACAATGAGGAAAAAAAACATCCATCTCAAAGATTATTTTTAAGACAATCATGTATGCTGTAGTTGAAGTATATTTTGTAGTATTTCTTTCAGCGTTTAGGCTTCATTTTAAAGAAGAAAATCTATAAAATGACCTTCACTTTCCACTTGACCTCTTTGTTGCCCTACAATAAGCATTACCATTGTGTTTGCCTCAAGAGGCATGAAGGAGATTTTAGACAAATATTAACACATGAAACACATTAACACAAGAAAACTCCGGGGAATGTCCTTTCAGAGCAAGGTCACTTACACGGTCAGTGAATGCATCGTTGAGTTTTGTTACACCAAATTACAAAACGCTACATGTACGCTCTTCGTGAAGATTGTAAATGTGCAGCCTGGGTCACAAACCTTTACATTTACCTTTATTTATCTGTCCTACAAGCATCTTGTGTAACAGATGTCAAACCTTTGTGCTGTGTTTACAGTTAATGCTTCTAACTCACTGTTACCTGCTGTATTAAAGGTATATAACATTTAAAGGTGTCGGATATAGAGGTTTTCAAGATTTGGAATTACAAAAAAGGGGAGCATGGTTAAGAAGAGAACAGATATAATAAAATGATGAAAATAAAATAATTTAGGTGATAAACTCTGACCAGTTTGGAATCAGGAGCATTTTTTCTTCAATCTTTGCCATTTTTGATTATTTAGGGAATTACAAGATAACGTTTGTCTAGTTTTCTTGCAGTAGATAAGACACATGATGTTAACAAAACAAACATAAAAAACAACCATTCAGGCGTTCATGCTCAATGTTCAGTTCTCGCTGTTATCATGTTTGTTTTATCTTTAAACAAGCCAAAGCTCCTCTTTAGATTGCGATCTTCATTTTCATTTCTGGGTGAACCACCAGGCTTGGTAAAGTGGTTATACTGTTGTCGGATGGAGTTAAAGTTATGATCCAGTTTGAGACACAAAAAAGATGACAGTGTAGAGAAGGAATGGAAGAAAAAAAGGCTTAAACCCAAAATAGTTTCAGTTTGGCAGCTTTCACACTTTTTTTCTGACAGAGCTGCAGACATTTTCTCTCACCCAGAAACAAGAAGGAGGAACAAGTTGTATTATTGTGTGAGAGGCATGGCATCAGTGAGCACTGCTGACCACTAACGCTGGCATCGCCTACAGTAGGAGTCACACAGTTTTTCACATGTTTCAATCCCTATTTCCTGACGATCAATATCAGGAAGGCACCATATAACCACAGCTACAGGCTCCTCTCTGGCACCAAACAGTATTTTATTTTTAGTCGTCTGAAATAGTTTGTTCCTTGAGGGAAAATCTCTGTGATAGTGAATTATTGGATTTAGTTAGTGATTCAATAATTACAGTGTTTAAGTTGTATTGATGTATTCAGAAAAGGATTGATTATGAGGAAAACGAGTAAACCTAGAAAAAAGGAAGAGGGCTCTCCTTTATACTGTACAAGGATATTATTGATCACCATAGAGATGATGTGTTTAACTTTCTGTTAATACTGAATAGGCCGAGTTCCTTCCTGGAGGCTTATCATAGAAGAATGTAGAAATCAGCAATGACTCTTTCTGATGTGCAAACACTTGGAAATATGATCTATCATCTAAATGAATCTTTTCCGTTAGACTTTAAAACATGAGATATTTCTTTAATGTAAGAGTTCTAGTATGTTATCAATGAGGAAAAACTGTAATAAATGATTTACCTCTTACGTCAAAATAACAATAAAATCTGATTTATATTCCTTATCCTTCACTTGGTGATCAAATCTCCAAAAATCTGTTTTGAGATTTTGGGCGTAGAGTGAGAGTAAAATAAGTTTAAAATAAAAGTTTATAATAAAATGGAATTTAGCTTGCTCCAGCAGCATGTTATCATATCTGTAACACGACTAAGATGCTGAGGCTGACTCTGTCACTGTGCCGTTGCACTTTGAGCAACAGTGCCTGTGTTTGCACAGCCAGCAGATCTCCTGACTCCTCCCCCCTGAGCAGGCTGTTTAATTCCCGTGAGGTGATGCCTGGTTAGTAACTTAATAAAGCTGCTGGATGCAATCCCGAGGCACAATGTGTGGATCACGTTCGTCTGACAGACCTGCTCTCTGCTCTGCTCCTGCGCTCACACTGCCTGCTGCTTTGCTGTAAGTACTGCAGGTCACAGACATTTCAACTTTTGCATGTGATGAAGGGGGAGAGATCCCTGCTGGTTTAATAACCCATCAGGACTTATGAATGAAAAAACTTCAAACAGAGCGGGGACAGAGACAGGAAGAACGTGTAACTGCTTTTGGTGAGTTTTAGCCTTTTAAACCGGGAAAAGAAATGCAGACTTTAGTGCAACTTTAATGCGACTTTTTAGTTCTTGGAGGTTCACTCAACCAAATGTTATTCCCTTTTTCAGCTTTCTAAATGTGCAGTTTAATAACCAACAAATGTTTTATTAATAATCACCTTAGATTTAGCATGGTAATTCAAAAGATTTGTGCTTCATGACAAAGTTCAATGAGTGACAACCGTGTTTGCTTTGTCTGTAAGTGTGATAATATGACCTTGTACACAATGTTTAAAGAACGCTCTGTGCGGATTTTTGTTTTGCCCAGAGGCAACCATACTGATAGGGTTCACTACATTTCCAGCCACATGCACATACCAGGAATACATAAGTAGACTAATCATTTTGTTCATTATGCTCATTGCCAGGAGGTTCCTGTCCTGGTGTAACTGTCAGAGCATAATGGTGGCTTTCAAAGGTGTCTGGACCAAGGACTTCTGGAGGGCCGTGTCTGGAGAATACCTGGCCACTCTCATTTTTGTCCTCCTTGGTCTGGGATCCACCATCAACTGGGCTGCAGGGGAGGAGAAGCCTCCACCAGCCGATTTAGTCCTCATCTCCCTGTGCTTCGGCTTGACCATCGCCACAATGGTGCAGTGTTTTGGGCACATCAGCGGTGGACACATTAACCCTGCGGTGACCGCGGCAATGGTGGTAACCAGGAAGCTGAGCCTAGCGAAGGGGTTGTTCTACGTGGTGGCTCAGTGCCTGGGAGCTATCACAGGCGCTGGGATCCTGTACCTGGTCACTCCTGCAGCTTTCAGAGGCTCCCTCGGTGTGACCACGGTAAGAATCTGACCCATTTTCATTTTGCCTTTACAAGTTTTCTTGCAGTTTAGTAAGTTTAATGTTCTTCTTCTGTTTCCTAGGTAAACTCTGACCTCTCATTAGGTCATGGCCTTCTTGTAGAGCTCCTCATTACATTTGAACTGGTCTTCACAGTCTTTGCCACATGTGATCCCAAACGCACAGACCTGGGAGGCTCTGCTAGCCTTTCTATTGGCGTAGCTGTAGCTATTGGTCACTTATTTGCGGTAAGTTTTTTCCAGTTTCGTGATAAGGAACAAAGATCAAAAGAGAAAATACTTTAATCAGCAATTTGGACCTAACTCTGTCCCTTTATCCTGTGTTCACAAATTCTCATTTCTCCAACAACAGGATGTCCAGCTATATTATTAATGAAAAACTAAGCTTTTATCAGAAACTCATATTTAAAAACTTGAGGTAGAATCTAAATAAATCAAACCAGCCTTTTGCAAAGCCAGCTATATATATCTGTTGACAACTTCCTGAACTTCTAACCAACCAGCAAAACAGCCAATTAAAAAGTCTTCAAATACATTCTTAAATCCAACACAAAATAGTAAAAGACTAATTACAAGTGCAAGCTTCATGAGCATGCTCTAAAAGCACAAACTGCCGCCTCTTGAGAAAGAGCAGGTGCATTAAAGCATGTGCAATGTTGTAGACTTCTCGTTGATTCACACCCACGTGCACATCTTTATTGGAGACTGCCATCGCATAGCAACCAATCTCATGGGGGCTCCCAGAACCCTGCAGAGCAAATGAATGCACAGGGAAATAGATGTTATCTCTCACACTGCTCAGAAACTGATTTTCTCCCTGTGTCTGTTTAGCTAACGCATATATTATTACTTGCAGTTGATGTGTTTTGATGCATAAAACTGCGGGTCAAAGCAGGACAACATTATGATTTAAAGCCTGTCTTTATAGGTTTATATGATAATGTAAAGATTTCTTTATCATTTATACTGTCCTCCTCAATATGTGTCTTCCAGATCCCTTATACAGGAGCCAGCATGAACCCTGCTCGATCCTTTGGGCCTGCAATGGTCACCCTCAACTTTGAGGGCCACTGGGTAAGAGATACTTTTCTCAGAGGATTATCTTTCTTTGAGGAGTTCATCAAAAATATGACCCTGTTACTCCTGATAGTGTCTGGGTCAGTGTGAATGGACATCTGCCATGACTATATGATGAGGTATTTGCTCTCTAGTCTAATAAATCAGCCCATTTGGGTGATATCCAATGCGTTGGCAAGTCTTAATGCTCTGATATAATCCGCAGTAGTAGCCAATGATGGTTTTTTTTGAATGTCCTGAAGAGGGCCACAGGCTAGTATGGCATGTTGAAACCTGGTAAGGTCACATTTTCCACACCACGGCAAGAACAGTAAAAACAGCTGTGACTTGAGGACACGATCAAAGATCAGGCTTCAACTTCTATCAAGAAAGAAAACCTGAGCAATATGTTTTAAAAGCTTTTTGATCACCTTGCATAAGTATGATCATAGAAATGTCTTGACTCCACCCAAAAGTGCCATGGAGTCAAGAATTTTCAGCACTTTTCCGCCTACATAGAAAGATATCCAGAAAAAGGTGTAAAATAGCATTAGCTGTGAATTCATGTATCCAGGCAATTAATTCCAACCGAGATGTTTGCAGCCAGCATGGTGCCATAATGTGGGAGGGAGGCAACATTGTCAGTGTCTCCTCTTGGGGCAAAATGCTTGATGCTGCAGACTCTGATCTACCTGCTTGAGATAATGGATCCTCTTCTTTTTTTTTTTTTTTTACCAATTTGTAGCCAAACAAATCAGAACATGTTGTTGACAGTAATCAAACATCTCCTATGAGCCCTGATTAACCAGCTGACTCATTAAGCTCTTTGTCTCACTCTTTATGCTAGGTGTACTGGCTGGGACCCGTTCTGGGGGGCATCCTGGCTGCAGGTCTGTACGAGTACCTGTACTGCCCAGACCCTGAGATGAAAGAGAAGCTGAAGCAGGTCTTTCAGAAGGATCGGTCAGGGAAATACAGGGAGGTGGAGACGGACGACCTCACCATCAAGCCGGGTTCTAGCTCTGATATGGAGAGAGGCGAGAAAAAAGATCCTTTCCAGGACTCGACGGGAGAAGTGCTTTCTTCAGTATGACTATCACGTGCACTGGAAATGGAGACCAATCTGTAGAGCAGAGTGGCAATCAAACTTTGGAGTATCCATCTCGCAGCCTGTCCCCCTGACTCCAAAGACTTTAAATCCTCGGAGCAGAATATGATTTCTGTCCATGAGGCTCCACAGAAAAGGCTGAATTACTCTCATTGTCATAAAGCTAATATGCTGTTATGGCTCAATCCCACAACCTGTTCAATACTCCTCCCAAGGCCCTCTCTGAACGATTTTGTAGCAGTGTTGGCATGCTGCGCACACTGCACCCTGCAGAACGACAGCCTGCAGTACATTGTGTTGAGGAAATATGAGAAGAGGGTCGAGCAATTATGTGGGGTCATCACGCTGAATTGGAGAAGTGAAGAAGAAAATGCAGCCTTGTTATTTTTGGATTAGTGTCACATTTGGTCTACGTATTCTATATGTAATAACAGCAGAGATTTTCCCTGTGATCATTAAGCACATTACATATCCAGAGCAATGTAAGACAGCTCCGAGGAGCTTCATTATCAGAGTTGTGTTACATCGCTCTTCATTTTCAGTGCATTAGTCAGGAAAAACAACCAACTCAACTGTATGGAAACATTGTAACAGATTATCTCAACTTCTCCAGGTTTATCTTCTTTATTAAAACATGCTGATTTTATTTATCATTTTATATAATTATGATTCTTAGAAGTTTTTTTATTTATAGATCTAAATGTAGAGCATTTCTAATTTCTTCATGTGATTTGTCGTATTTTATAGTCAAGTATTTTTAATATAATTGGATGATCTGCCTATGTGAGTTTTTGTTTAAATAATTTTTTTTGTTCTTGTTCAATCAACACTCCTTGAATGCTGCAGCATTTTCAAGACATTAAGGCGAATAATAAAGTTGTTTTTTTTAATTTCTCATGAGAAATGTCATCATCTTGTGAACAGTGAGTTTCACATGTTAAGGCGGTTGCACAAATCTACGTCTCTCACCATCAAAGGAAACCTAACGAGCATACCCATAAGACTTTTCCCTGAACCCAATCGTTCCTGGTGGTAGGATCTGTTCAGTGGGGAGAGGAAAGGTTCTGAGCAATGATGGATCGGCTCATCTACCTTTTGATTATGTCTCCCTGTGTGTCCACGTTGTGTGTTCCTGGTGAGTTTAAGTCTCCTTGAATAGCTTCATGTATTCCCGTTCTATCACTACAGAGAACAGGAAATGATTCCACTTTGTGATACCCAATCGAGGATGTCTGTGTTGTCTACATTTGATTTCCTTTCCTAATAGAACAGGTGCAGTTCAATCTATTTGTGTAATTTGGAGGAAATGATCTGCCCCACTGATGCCGCTGCTTCAACTTGATTCGTCTACATGGTGAGACTATATTGCATTTGAGCGCCGTTGTAATTCAGATACTAAATCACAATAGTTTTACTCCTACAAGGACTTACCTCCCCTTATTTCAGCTTTTTCCCCTGCAGGTTTTATGTGTGCCAACAGCCTCACCTACTGGCCACATTGTGAATCACAGGTTGTGTTGTGTTGTTCCATTAGTATTTCTCCAGGGGAGGGCAGCCACGAGCCTTGGATATCCAGGTTAGACTGCAAACATTGGTAGACACAATTCAGTTTTATTCATAAGACTGAGGCACATTTAATTTTGAAAAAGGTCCAGGGCATTGATGCAGAACTTCACAAGAGAATAGACCTGAAACACAGACCCAGTTACAGAAGAGAGTCCTGAACGTCGGGTTATGAATAAAGTGCTTTATAATTAAATCTTGGTATAGCTTGTAGTTTTTACAATTTGGGTTAGGCAGTAGTTATCGTTACAGAAGCTGCTTGAATTGAACCGGCAATACTCTTCTGGATAGAAGGTGGCATAATTAACTCTTAAAAGGAAAACAGTAGTATGTTATTGTTGATGTTGAACGAAATGCTGTTTTTCAAGGCCTGATGGAGATAAAAATGGAGCGAGAGTTCTCAGCAGCACTCTTCTTTACCTAAAGGTATGCTGCCTAAATCCCCTAAAGGCTTTCATGGCTGGAGGCCAGAACCCTCTCAGCTCCGCTTAATCATCTTTACAGCCTAAATAAACAAGAGCATGAATCTGATGTTTTAATGCATTATCTATTTCCTCTTGGGATGGCTGATAAGGAAAGGTCTCACCGTTTTGATTTATCTTTTGTTCATCAGATGATTTAATATTGGGAGATAGGTGAGGAGAGCAGTCCCTGTTGGTCAGGAAATGTGTTTTTTTTTCTGAATTGTATATTGCTGAGGGAAAGTAAAATGATGAACAAAGTATTCAAACTCTAATCATGGCGGATGGCTGTTCACCAATGTGTTTGTTTCTGCTTGAGGTTTCTGTCTGTTAAAAGGAAGTTTTACCTTTCCACCTTTGCCAAGTGCTGGTTCACTGTGGGTTGATGTCAGGTCTCCGTACAGTATGTAAACTGCCATGAGACAACTCTTATTAGGATGTGGTGTTGATATATAAATTCATTTTGATTGATCCATTGACATGGCTTGTGAGTGCAGACAGAGCAAGATATTGTTCGAGTTTCTTGTGAATTAACACCAAAGAGCAGATGCTCATTTCAATCAGTTCTCCTTGTGTCCTGACAAACTCCTGAAGCTCGCTGTAGCCTCTTCAGTTCGTAAAAGGCAAATAAAAAGTGACAGCGAATAATAGACCGTCGCTGTCTGTCTGTTAACATCAGCGAGATGTTTAAGCAGAAAACTGATAATGCATGGATAGCCTTCACGGCGGCTGCCCCCATAACTTGTTCATTTACATTCCCTTTCATTGCAAATACCAACAATGGCTATATGATGAGAATATTGTTATAACCAGAGCCTCATTTGCACATCATACACATGCCAGCCAAGTATATCTCAAAGTGCATCTCATGCTTATCTAACTGAGAACAGACTGATTTCTTGCCACTTGAATATTCAGATTCTCAATTCCCAGCACACACCATAGAGGGGAAAAAAAAGATAAAACACACACCTTAAAGATCATTAGCAAATAATATTTGGGGATTCGTGAAGAAAAACAGCGTTAAACACTTGTTTAATAATTCATACTATAAACAAGAAAGTCTCCCACTTCCTTAATAATTTAGACGTAAGCTAATGTTGATTTATTCAGGAAGGTCTCCGCCACCAGCAGCGCCTGCAGTGCCCAAATTTGAATTAAAGTAGGACAGTAGCAGGCGAGTCTGTAATAACATTTGTATAATTTTATTATTGCTCTGGGCTCAGTTCATTTCCTCCTCCAGTAGCTGCGTGAAATTGTTTGATTCTGGAAACTGCCTTGAGTCTGCGGCTCTGGGGTTGGAGGGTGGTACAGGAACAGGAAGGCATGCGACACTCTCTCTCTCTCTCTCCCTGTCTGATGCTGTCAACACACACACTCAGATCCACATACACACACACAGATAGAGAGAGAGAGAGAGAGATAAATAACTTTGTTATTCTGGGTTTGGTAATACTGTTACATTGGCTCACTTAATAACTCAAGCTGTCTTGAGAATATGATTGATATTCTCACTCACCTTGTCACTTATGATGAATATTTTACTGCGTTTATGTGAGAGAGCGAGGGAGCAGAATAACTCATTCATTACATTATCAGATCATATAAATGTGCGAGTTTGTGTTTACGTCTTTTTCCTGCAGAGGCGTCGCCATTTCTCATTTGTATTAGTCAAAGAAAGTACATTTCAATGCTCCTCTGACAACTGTTTGATTGTAAAGAAGCAGATTTTTTTTAAATTATATTAAAATATTTCATTTAATGTTACCAATGAGGAAGAATTCCACTTGATGATAATATGAATGTTTGTTTAGCTACAAAGTCTTATCTTCTGATTTCTACTTTGTTCTTTTACTGTACTTTGATTTGTTCCCCAGTGATAGGACAATCATTTCCAAATTATTAATCTACAAAACTCTGATTACTCTAACACAAACAATCAAGTTTGGGGGGTATTAGCTCATGTAACACACACCTGAGACCCTGGTGGCTTTGACACAGGAAGGGGGGGGTGGAGAAGTTCTGATTGGTTTCCTCGGGGCTCTGCTTCCTAACTTCCCACTGCACACATTCCCTCACTCCTCCTCCTCCTCCCCCCCCCCCCCCCCCCCCCCGCCCCCCCCTTCAATTCCTTTATGCAGAGCAGCCCAAACTGCAGTTTGATGAAACACATTTGTTTGACTTAACTCTTGCCGTGCCATCACAGGCTGAATCTCCGAGGCCTGTCGGTGTAATGTGGCCCAAAAGCAATCGGGTTAATGAGAGGATATATGTACAAGTGTGGGACTTGTCCGGAGGAGCTGTTTTCCATTTGGGTTTGGTCTGCTTGTGTTATTAGGGAAACCTTTATTATTGTTGCCCTCTAGTGGGAACCATATAATAGGATTACATTTTATTAGAGCCTCCCAGCATTACCCAAGCAGCCCCCTCCTCTTGTCTCTCTTCCCCTCTTAGTTGTGACACCGATTCCTCCGTCCACAGTGGGTGGGAAACGTGCATTTTTGGGGGGCTGAAAGTGCAGACAAAAAAAAGGGGCATCCTTGTATTTCCTTAGTTACAGAAAAGTGACATGTCACTAACAAACGTTGACATTTACTGACCTGACCGGGACTGAAACTGTGAACCTGCTGACTAGACTTAGTCATGTGTGCCTTTTGTACTTTGTAACCTGTGATAACCCTGATAGAACAGTGAGAAATTCATGTACATGCAAACTACAAATATTGCCTTGTGGAAGTTTCTGGAGTAGTGCATGAACAAAACACAAGTAATCCCAGGGTTGTTCATCTTTACTGGTCACACAATTCGGCAACGATTATCCTGTAAACGATTCCATTCCATTCAATATCACGATGCATTTTCTCAACTTTCCATATTACTGCAAGCTGTCACATCAATATGAACTCCCCTTTTACTATTTAGAAAGTGCATTAGAAGTCAATGTAAACAACATCTACGTCCTTATATTGTAAAGCAAAATAAAGAAATAATATAGGTCCAGCCGCAGCCAGAAAATCTACAAGAAATGTCAGTACAAGGGTTGGAAATAGTTTTTTTTTTTTTACAATTCTACAATTCACTTAGCAGATGCTGATGTACATCAGAGAGTAAGAACAACACAAGCAAGGATCTACAAAAAGAGGAAACATTTTTTACAACCTCCAACTGTGGCTGCTGGATACAAAAATTCACTAGCCACTCTTTTTTTTTTACCAGCCACTTTATTTTTTATCAGCAGCATTATGTACTGACATATAATATTTCAATCAAGGCTTATAGTATTCAAGTAAGAGGCTATTTTATGAAGGGTAATGTTTCAAATATTTTAAAAAATACCAGCATGCCCCTTGTCTCGCTCATCAACAGAAAAATGTTTATTGAAGTTATTTTAGTTATTGCTGCTATGTCTTCTAAGAATGATTTAGCTGCAAGTAAACCTGAGAGGCAAGATACTCAATTCATTGTTTTAAAAGTATACAAACTTTTATGAGGAGAGTCATCACAATCATAAAGGTTTCTGCTGGAAAGTCTGAGTTTCATTTTGGGATCACGCATAATCTCATGTTCACGCTTGAAAACTGCCCCCTCCATTCCTCATGTGGGGTTTGAAGTTTTGTTACTCTGCTGCGTTTTTATTTCAGAAGTCTGAGTTTTGATAAGTTGCTACAGCTGAAAACACCCCATTTCCTGATATAAATGTTTCACAATAAAAGCAATGACATATAGGCCCAGAACTTTTATTGTGAAGAACTTAGAATCAGAATAAGAATGTGTTTATCATTGAATTAACTGAGCTTTTGCGGAGCTACACTTAGCAGTGATTTTTGATAACGCTACGGGGAGTATTTTATGATGCGTTCCATTTAACTGGGAAGTCGAATGTCAGAGCTGGAAACGGCGTCATACCCAAGTTGACCGCATTCCAGTTACAACTTCAAAACAAGTTGGAAAAGCAACATGGACGCTTCCAGGAGTGCTTTTGTTGTATTAGCTAATATCAGGCTTTAAAAACCCACTATGTGACAGTTTACACTCGAACGCAATATAAAAACCATGTCCACAGATAGAACTTGCACAATTCTATCAGTGTGATTGGCTTGATTTACACAAAAACAAGACTAAGTTGCTCATGAACACTATAATGTACAGCTTATGGTGCATTCTATTTGATCTCAGAAGTTGGAAATTATGAGATGTCATCCGATAGCCCCTTGAAGTCAGAACCCCGACCTGGAAACTCAGAGGAACTTCAGTAACCCTAAGCTTGAAATCCAACATGGCTGCTCCATGCATCAACAATAAATTAAAAGTAAACATAACAAAGGTACTCCTGGAAGTATCCATGTTGCTTTTCGGACTTGTAACCAACTTGTTACTGGAATGTCGTTAACTCAGGTGTGACTCAACTCCGACATCTGACTTCAGAGATCAAATGGAACGCACCATTACTGCTGCTCATTTGACTACAGGCCACTGCCAGCTTTTGATCCTCTTGACACTACACAAAAACAGAGGATGCTAATCTCCAACCCTGGTCAGAATGTACAATGAAGTTCTGTCACTGCATCGATGCAACATCGTCCACGTCAGCGTTGCGATTTTTTCAACACCCCTATTAAGTTACCTGTGCTTGATTGTTGTTCTGATGGTCTCAGCCAAAAATAATAATAACAACTCCACTTACCCATTTTCACCTCATGACTCTTCTTCCTACACATTTTCCTTTGCAGTAAACCACACAAAAGCCACCTACACTCTCAGTTAACTGTAAAAAATGTTGCTCTTTCTTTTCCTTGTTTTTAGTTGTAATTGTGGCCCTTTTGTTTCCACCTTTTTTTGTTGTTGTTGTTTTGGACAAACCACAATGTGTCTACTATCATATTTCATCTACAATATTGTTAATGTTTAGTCTTTTTGATTAATTTCTGGTGGTACAACTTGGACTAAATCGTAGCTATGGAGTCATTCTCTAGAGCTGATTTTCATTGTGCCAAAGATAATATTTGATGAACAGTTCTGGCCTAAAACTGTGCAGCCCTGCAGGGCAGATTGAGTCAGGCTCTGGAGCAGCTTCAGCACTTTGCCTTCTGCATCCCACTCCCTTACATAACCACAGGCCATAACAGGGTGTGGTGAGTACAGCAGCAGTTGTAAACACGGTGTGAGGCTAAACTAACATCTCTTTTATACTGCATTATAACTGCTTTGTATAGAGGCCAATGTCCGTCTGTAGGCTATAGGTGAAATGGTTGTTAGCATGGTTTAGCTACTTAAATGTTAACTCCTAAATAGGAATGAGAAACGTTATTCAGCAAGGTAGTATATTTGCTATGATATGTTTAAGTACATTTTCAGATGCCAAAAATCATTTTTAGTCTTTTACTTAGTGTTTGAACTGTGTCACATTCCAGTGTTTAAGTAAGAGAGCATCTTTAGCTTTACAGCCTTTAGTCCAACAAGTGCCAAGTTCAGGTAATGCTAAATGCTATCTAAAAGCGACGAAAGTAGAGTTATAAAGTTGGCAAACAGAAACATGTAGCACACATTTGCTAATATTAGCAGAAATTACACAACATTTGCTCACATTAGACGATATAAACTAAAATTGCCTGACATGAGCCCAACCCAACCCAACACAAGCTACAGCTCATATCAGACCAAGTTAGCCGTAGTTAGTTAGCCTATTGTCTCGCAATTTTATGTGTGTATTTGAAAGGAGAAGAACGTTTCTGTTTAATGAAGTGGTTTTTTTTTAATAATTGTATTTGTAACAGAAAAGGTACATAGGCGTCAAGGCGTTTTGTTTTTAAAATTGCGAGCAAGTAAATCTCGCTTTCCAACATCCTTCCCTCCTTTCTCCCATGTATGCATTTATAACCACATGATGTCATTCAGGCCAAGAGGTTTGTGTTTGAGTCAAACTCACATCTGCAACCAATCTGGATAATTTGTCCAACGAAATCTGGTGCAACCAACTCAAGCTTGCCTGTTGTAGCTGCCATGGCATTCAGGGTCTAGATCCAAGAGAAATACAGCTTTTCAACACAACACATATTTACAACCATAATCTAATGCATTTTTTGAATAATACAGTGAGATGATCTTCATGAACAGGCTCCATTTTTGAGGAAAATGGAGCCTGTTGTTCTTTATTCACTAGTTTCTCAGACTAATGGCATAAAAATGTGCAAGTGTGCGTGCGTGTGTGTGTGTATGATGAGAGCTGAGGGTTTGGGGTATCCTGTGCCAGCCAGTAAGCTCTGGGGCAAATAACTTAATTGTAACACTTTAATCCTGTGTTTGTTTTCCTGTGGGACATGCTGGTCAAAAAGTGGAAAGTTTAATGGTTCCTGGATCGGATCTGACTCTTTTGATGAAGAGAACTGGAAAATGATTTTGTTTGTATACTTTATCCATCAGTCACTGGTCCCCTGACATGACACTCTTATTCCACTGTTGCTTGAAGTTTAAAACAAACTTGGATTCAGTTTTCTCCCTGGATGAACTTTAAAATAAAATCGACTGTTTGTAAATATTTGCTTAAAATGGATGAGTTCTCTGTACTCTTCTAGTGTTCTCCTGCTTTAAACTTGTATACTGTTACAATATCATAGCCAAGTTGGTTTGCTTCCATAGCTGCTGTTCCGCGCTTTCAACAGTAGGAGGGGCAAGAGCAGACATTTCTGATTTATTCCATAGTGTGGATGCTATGGCGTGAGGACAACTACTGAGAGTGTAGAGAAAAACTGTCAATTCTAAGTCCAGATGTGCACAAAACAGCACTATTGACTCAGACAGAATAATTGTATGTTCACATGAAGGAATTTTACAAAAAGGAAACACTTTGAACGTGTTTTCCCTTTGCAGACTGCATCCCCAAAGTGAATCTAAAAGCCTCAGAAGTGCCTCAATCTTCCTGAAATCATGCATGGTTGAACATTTGAAATGAGCTCGCGCATCAGCCTCGGGCATTGATTCAGACTTGATTGGGGCAAGGCAAGCTGCAAGTGCTTATTTATACAACTACGTCATTTGGATGCTGTCCAAAGGGAAGAAAGATGCTGAGAAGATTAGCAAAGGGGAGAAACTACAGAGTGAGAATTTCATTAAGCGCACTGCATTAATTGAATAAGTTGATTCCAGGCTAATCAACAAGTTGCAATGTGCACATGCAGCGTGTTAAAGTCGCAAGAAGAGTAGTTAGGTTAGATGTTTCAGAGGTTAGGAGTAAAAAAAAAAATCAAAAAAAAAAAAATCAAAGGACTCCTCCAACAATCTATATAATTATCATCATCTGCTGCTTTTCCTCCCTGGCAAAGAAACACTCCATCCATTTGTAGCAATCGCCCGGGGGAACGTTACATCAAAACTAATCATAACGATTAAAATCAGCTCCTCTGCGAGAGAGAGGCAAGAGGCAAGTTGGAGGCAGGAGCAGTGAGGGTGTTGTAAATGCAGAAAAAAAAAAAAGAAAGAGATTTCTTTATTTGATTTTATAAAAACATAAACTCTGCAAAGACTCCGGCAGTGCTGCTGCTGTGATCTGTTCCCTTGCTCGGAGTTTTATTCCGCAGATTGGTTTAGACTGGGGCAGAGACATGAGCTAATTGTATCCTGATCTTTGCCTTGAGGGGTTTCGGAGCCCTGGAGCAAGTATTCTCTGTATTTTGTTCTGTCTACCTTAGCCAAGCTATTGCATTTCTCACTGGTGTAGGAAGAGAAGCGGATCGGGCGCCAAATCGGAGGGAAAAGGTGCCTAAAAAGATACTTTATGCCGCTCCATGTATCAGGTAAGCGGAGATTTATTTCGTTTGCTTTTATTTCCGTGGCTGGATGGACTGGGACATTGAGGCGCAGCAGCTTTTACGCATGTGCCAAGCGATTCAAGCGGTACAGTTCTTTAAAAATGTTTAACCACTTCCTGGTTTTTGTTCTGTAGTTACTGTACTAATGTTTGCGCGTGGGTATGATTACACGAAGCTTTTTGGTGCGTCTGATCGAAACAAGAAGCGGATTTGTCTGCGATCTTGTCGAGCAAACGCTTTACTTGTCCACCGTGTGAATTCGCTCCTGGGCGCGTTTCAGCTGCGACCACATCGCCGTCCCCGGGTCTCTGTTGCTGTGTAAACTTGCTCTTAACTTACTCCAACCCACGTTTCTCCTCACTATGTAGGTTTTTTTTTTATACGAGTTTTGTCGTGAAGCAGTCATTTTCCCTGCTGGCTGCCCTAGATCTTCTAATGAAAGACGCCATTGTGGAGTAATTTTGCCGCAGGCGTTTTTCGTATTCCGAAAGACAGGATGTACCTTTTACTCACGTCAGTGCAGAATCTGTGAATCATCCTTTAATACAAGCCTTAGCCGTGTTAAGAGATTCACATTTATGCAAAACGAAGACGAAAATGGGAGCTTATTTCGTCCTCTCTACTCTCCGTTGGCTTTCCGGCAACGCCGTGCGTAAACCACTCCAAGGTCCGGAAGCGAATCGGCAAATATAGTTTTGTAAGTCATAATGTAGCCCTTATTTGTCCATTGGGACATGTACTGCTTAAATAAACACGCATTAATCCTCATAAAGTTTCTACTTGAATCCACCCTGAGCATGAAATGGAGCATTAGATTACTTAAAGATTCTTCACTGCACAGCGGGGAGGACGAGACTTTCAATGATTTATTAAGAGTAACAATAAGATGTCAAAGCCCTCTTTGTTCAGCCAACATCATGTTTCACCAGTTTGAGAGGGTTTGAGAATAACCAGAATGACATTGCGAGATTGAGATGTTGGGTTGTCTGGACTGGTCACTTGATGGCGCTGTATTAACAAAAGCGTACTACTACAGCTTCAGCACAGCATCTGAACATCTGTTCCCCAGTCTAACTGCACTTCTTATCACTCTGGTCTGCTAAAAGACACATGTTTAAAATGCAAGAAAGTGAGTTCATGTTAAACTCGTTAAACATCACCATAAGTTCAAAGTAAGTGGAGCTTTATTTGCCCAGCGGTAGCTTCATGCAGTAGATTACTGTTGTAATAGTTCAGTGGCTCTGACACTCCTGTAACCTGGGACAGTTTGGCCTGTGTCCACAACACTGATCACATTTCCTTCTTTATGATGTCATAATGCTACATTAGATCCACAATGAATGACTCTACTCTGTAGAAAAAAACTCAAGCAGTTCTATGTGTTATGTTCTGCCAGCAACACTTGGATGTAAAATCTCAAACTTTGCATCAGCTCAGATTGTTTTTGAACTCTTTTTTTGGATAGTTTCAGCGTTATAGTGCTGTTTATTCTTGGACACAGATTTGATAACCATGCCCCCCCTCCCCCCCAAAAAAATAATAAACATTTTCTATTACTTAAGAAGAAAAAAAGCCAGGTTTTATTTCCTCTGGAAATTTTGTTCCTGTAAACCTATTCTTGCTTTAAGGAAATAAGCTTTTACTCTGAATATTTTTCAAACTTGCTAACTTAGAAAAGGGTCGATACTGTGGAATCTGAAGAAATACATTCAGCTCAATGTATGAAGTACAATTAATGCAAACCAAAGGTAATGTTGCACTCAATATATATAAATATCTGAACTTCAAAAAAGACGTTATAACCTGACTCAGACTGCATGTCAACTTGTTGTGAGAGATTAAAACAAGAAAATATTGATGACATTTCTTAAGTTTCACCCAAATACTTAATATTCACAAACAACTGTAGATACACCTGTGCAGACCCCCAGCCCTCAATATTAACCCTGGATGTCCAGTAACTCACACAACAGTCTCACAGTGACTGAAGTTAACCTTAACTCTGTGGACATTTGTATCAAATGGCCGTGGGCAAGGAAGCAGAGACAACCCATCCAGATTATGTAAATACCAGTCTGCCAGCCTCCAACTGAATGTTAATGCTCTGATCTGAAATGCTAATCGTGTCTTCTGCGATATTTCGAAACAGTGCATGCAGAGCTGCATTGTGGGATGGAAAAAATGAACGCCATAGTTTGTTGTTGATGTTGAGCCCAGCGGGACCTTTGATTATTACGAAGCAGACAGGTACTTGTTCCCGGAGCTTTAGGAGCATTTTTTGGAGTATTAGATTACTAATCATGTAAACAGAGCTACAGTGTGTGTTCGTTGAGATAAAGAAGATAGTTTTGCACAAAGTGCCTTGAAATACTTAATACCAGGAATGGAAAATAACAAGAGCAACCCAAGTAGTTTGATGCATCGTGCCTGTTTCAGATTTGTATGTGCATACTGTGGTGCAACACAATTATACAAAATGGTAAAACAAGCAAATTCCTGAATCACTTATACATTTCAGCTTGTTTCACAAAAGGCTGGAAACTTTGGGAACATGGCTCTACAAACAACTATACACAGGAGACTTTTTTTATTTCTTTTTTTTTGTTTGTTTTTAGCTTTGTGCCAGATTCAAAGTGCAACAGGTAGAAAAACACTGTTGTGGAAGATGTGATGTGAATATCTGCAGCTGATTGTTGATGAATTATGAGAATGTTGTGAGCTTTGACCTTGTCCTCAAGATAAAGAGTACAAGAAATAACTTTAAAAGGCGCGCATACATGTATCTTAACTTCCAACAACTCGGAGTGATTTTGTGATAAAGGCTAGGAGCTGTTTTACCCCCATCCACCACCCACCCACCAACCCAGCCAGCCACTAGTTCTCTTTCACCCTCTCTTCTCTCTCCCCTGCAATTTTCCATAATGCCTCACAGATTTTACACTCAATCCACCTTTGCGATGACAAGGCTTTGAGGAAATCCAATTCCACCAAGCTGTTTTCAGAACTTACTCTCCACAGGCACACACACAGACACGCACACACACAGCACCATCTCCACAAATTAGTCAGGGAACAAATTACCTGCATTCTGAGTGTGATCCCACGCACTTTGCCGGCTGCCTTACACAGGTCCCCTTTTGAAGAGCAGCCATGTGATTTCTCTCTCTCTCGTGCCCCGCAGGCCCCTTTGCCTTCTGCGAGGGATTCTGGAGTTGAATTTTAAAACTATGTATGGCTGCTGCCTGCGCTTATCAGCGCGTGCACAAGCGGCATGCAAATCAGACCAGGATCACACACCGCATTGGAGGCCTGCACTCAAAGGCAAGCTTAATTGCTAATTGGGTATCTAGGTGTGAAACTCACACTGCCAATGAGAAGCAGGAGTGTGGATGTTTTAAGGCCAGTGGTTGAACTAATTAATTTTAATCGGAATGTTATTAAAATTTGTGGATTCCCTGCATTTTCTGTGCAAAGAAAAAAAAAACAGCCCAGGAGAGTGCTGTTGTAGGAGTTTGAACAGCAATTGGACATGTTGTGGTGCGGTTTTCTACTCTGTGGTGTCATCAGTGTGGTGGCTTTTGAAAAACTCATGTGGTCATTGGTGGTTGTTTCTACACTCTGCAGCAATCACATAGTTACTCTGATATCTGCCGAGAGCAATATCGAGAAAAACTAATCAACAAGATGTTTTATGTCCTCTTTTGTGAGGTGACTCATGCATGGTCCCATTCCCCTTTGATGTTTTTGCACATATATCACACTTTATATCAGTTATTATTATCAGTGTATAATGTGATATGAGAAGTTTAAGTAATGCATGAGGGCAAATGCTGTTAATGATTGCAGCCATTTTGATGAGCAGGTGCTAAAGAGTGAAGTGTGTGTGTGTGTGTGTGTGTGTGTGTGTGTGTGTGTGTGTGTGTGTGTGTGTGTGTGTGTGTGTGTGTGTGTGCGTGCGTGTGCGTGTGTGTGTGGGTGGGTGGAGGATATTAAGGGGCCATTTATGCCCAGGTGGATGAGTGGGTTGGTCACCGTTTGGGTCCTTTCACTGAACTTTGTGGGTTCTGTTATTTAGAAGGAGCGTGTGATCAAATCTGCTGCTGAACAATGAGCATCTGGAGCAGTGTGACTTCGTGTGCAAACATTGCTCCTAAAGGGCAAAGGCCAGATGTGACAGGTCCAGATGTGCGCCTGGACCCCGAGTCGACAACGAGATGATCATTTTTTATGCCAGGCAGGATTAGTATTATTCTGAAAATGCGACACTCATACCTGCCACTGAAACAGCGACAGCCCAGAAGACCCTCGGGCGCTACAATGCTAATGTTGTCGGGGGCTTTGACTTCTCCCAGCCATTGCAAAGACGCTGCTCCGTGTGACAGCCACGGCGCCGCTCTTCCCCCGGTGCTCGCTTTTCACGCCTCTCCACATTTGGCAGGTGTGTGTTGGTGTCAAAATAAAGAAGAGAGACCGACCGCGTCCTATCTGCACACCTTCAAGTCTGCGCCGTAATGGACGAAACGGACATCATGGACTTAACGCATCAGAAAGCGAGGAAGCGACCGCGTCCAATCAGTTCCGTGGATGAGTCGGTGCACGCGTCGCTCAAGCGGCTCCCGATCCGAGCGGCGGAGTGCAGGGAGCCCTCTTCACTCATGTTCTCAGTCCGAGGAGAGCCGATGCCCGCTGCGTCTCTCAAGCAGAATGACCACTCGCTGACATCCTCTCCAAACACAGTGATGCCGGCGCAGGTAAACGCGTAAAGTCCGATTTTATCTGAGAAAGGAGAGAGAACCGACAGTTAGTGTGGGGTCGAGCTGTCACTCCTGCTGGATGAGCGCAGTGACAGACACTTAGGTTTTGTCGAATGTTCAGTGGGTATATGTCCGGAGATGTCACGTTTTTGTTAGCATTACGCACGCACAATCCTCTATTTAATTTGGTTAATCCACACTTTGGATGCACGTATGATGGTTCGATCTGCAGGTATTGTCAGTGATTGTGATGTTGCACACACACAAACACACACTTCCTTTTTCTCCCATCTTTTCTCTGGGTGTGAAACTTTTTGGAGGGTTCAAGTCATTTTCTTCTGAGAGCTCTCACAAATTGTCTGCTAATGGTGTTTGTAGGTTAACAGGAGACAATTTCTCCAAATCCTATTACAGTATTCAAATCAAGAGTCATTATTGCTCATTTTCCAAGACTGTGAGATTGATGCTTCAAATTAATTTGGTTTTGGAGATTATGGCCCACAGGAGTGGATGCTTGTGGATTGTGGCAACATTCAGGTCAAGGTCAGGCTGCTCCAACTTGCAGAGAAGAAAAATCTTTCTTTTCACTCCTGACTGAAGAGTGTGTTAGGTTACAGAAATGTGAAAATTGTTGTTTCTTTCTTCTTTTTTCATCTTTTTATTTATTTATTTATTTTTACACAGAAGTGAATTTTCTAAATCTCATTTTTTAACTCCCTTGTGGTTGCAAAGCTGTATTCACATCTTGATCTGAAGAAGAAAAACAGAAATCAAGATATCTTCCTAACTTACCTTCCTGGGTTGTAATTATTTCTCCCTCTATTTTGCCTTACAGGATCATCGCTCCAGTATGTCCAGGCCCATGATCACACGGTCGCCAGTGTCTCCCTTAAGTAACCAGGGCATCCCCACACCTGCACAGCTCACCAAGTCCAATGCTCCTGTGCACATTGATGTGGGCGGACACATGTACACCAGCAGTCTGGCCACATTAACAAAATTCCCAGAATCCCGGTGAGTCAACTCTAACATTCGTTTGTAGTTTACGTTTTAGCTGCAGATATAGTTGTTTTTTGTTTTTTTTTTCAATAAAAATGTTTTTTTTTTTTTGTATTTTGCGCATAAAAGAAAGGGAGGATTTGTAGAAGATTTGGTTTCTGTACAAGTCAGATGTGTTTATCAGCAACAGAATGTTAAACAAATGTCACATCTCTTCAAATCACAAAAATATCTTGTGGATGTATTTGGCGGAGAAAGTGAGTTTGGTTTTAAAAGTTTACTCTTTTTTTAAAGGATGCACTATCAGATGCTTTTGGTTCATCAAAAAAGCCCAGAGTTATTTTTGAGTGGTAAACAATTTGCAGGAGCTTCGAGTGCAGAATGCAGAGCACAGACAAAGGCAACTTGGTTATTCTGACAGATGTCACAGCAGCAGTAAAGGGCCAAAGGGCATGGGGCCATCTGGATGCCGGAAGGCTGAACTGTCGCCCTGAGCCTGAGGCCCGAGGGTGACTGGCACCCTGCCTCAGGCAACCAACTACCAGCTGGCCCTGACCTTCTCAGACCACCTCTGCTTTTCAATTCTTTCTTTCTTTCTTTCTTTCTTTCAATGTGTGCATATCTGTGCGAAGGTGTAAAAAAACCTTTCAGAGCCTGTGAGTGAGTCACATCCCTCTGCACATGCTCTTGCTTCACTGTATAATTTCTCCCTCTCTCTCTCTCTCTCTCTCATTTTTTCCACCTCACTTGACAAGGTGCCAGAAACAGAAACTCAATAGCTCAAGACAAACTTTAGCATGCACAAATACAAATATATAAGATTGCTAATGTTGTCATGTTGTCACCCTCCCTCCCTCCCTCCCTGCCTCCCTCTCCGCCTCCCTCTCCCCTCTCTGCGGGTAGAATCGGTCGTCTCTTTGATGGCACAGAGCCCATAGTCCTGGACAGCCTGAAGCAGCACTATTTCATTGACAGGGATGGACACATGTTCCGCTACATCCTCAACTTCCTCAGGACGTCCAAGCTCCTCATTCCAGACGACTTCAAAGTGAGTGCATGTCCATCCCAGAAACTGTAAAGTCCTATCAGCCAGTCAGCAACTCAGCACACACAATGAATGCTAAAGCCGGGGTATGCCTTTGGTCACTGGACCTCCAAAAAATAAACGGTTCCCATGCTGGAGACTAAATATGAGAGCAAACAAAGCTCAATCATTATGCATGTACTCATCACGAGGTTAAGCTTGATCCCCTCCAGCTTCTAGCTGCTGCAGATGCTTTGGAGATATGTCAGGAGAGCAATCATTTTGCATCAGGACAAATAAATAAATCTTGTGGCGCCACATTTCTTCAGAGCTCTCTATTCCCATGCCAAGTGTCCATCCAGGGTGAGTCTCACTGTATGTGACACGTTAGAATTCCCCCTTTTTTTACTTTATGTGTCATTAAGTCAGTAATTACTTAACTAGCCCCAGGAGAAAACAAATCCTACATTATCTGATGGACTGTCCACACTGTGACTCAATCAGTGGAAAGTATGTCAGCTAAAAAAGGCAAAGACAAAAGAAAGGCTCAAGTTCAAGCTGAGGCCACATTCACATTTAGTTGATTTTTATTTTTTTTTTCTTAGAGGAGCAAAAAGGAGAAAAACTGGGATGTGTTGCGTTTCAGGCCCTGCAGTCCTGCGGGTAAAGGATCTGCTCCTCTACCCCACACAGCCCTGTGTTACATGTCGCACTACATCTCCTCCACTCAGATTTTTTTTCTAATTATTGCTGAATAGTGTCTTCGCTGTGGTTTATTGCTTGTTCATGCAGAACAGTGGTTTTCAGACTTCTTTGTTGTTGTGTTTCTATTCAGGATCGGCATAAGAAGGAAATCACAACTTGTAACTGATTCTGTTTATAGATATTTTGCGCTCTAGTATTGGAGAAATGTGTTTTCTGCTTCATTAAGCTGCTAACTTTTTACAACTCAGCCCAGCCTACCTAAAAAATACAAGACTTATATTCATACGGTAAATATTAATGGTAAATGTTTTCTGTTGGATTTTTTATGTTTAAAAAAGGAACAGGAGAGATTTTTTAGCCAAGTTGATTTCATTTGCATGTGAGTAGCTGTTAATAAAAACATAATCCATACAAACAAGAGTGTTTATCTTACATATTTTATATATTTTGTATCACATATTCCAAAGTATTTTGGATGTTTTCAGATTATTACAGTGCTGAATTTTAGAACCAGCAGGAGTCACATGATGTTCTCCCCTATATATTGAAATTATACTGCATGCTTCTTTAAAACAATACAGTTTGTATGCTATACCTGTACAAAATATAAATATTATAAATAGATATTACCGCATTGATATGGTCAAATGTTAAAGGGTAACTGGGCTCATTTTAGCTACCCTTGAAGTATTATTTTGACATTGGCTTTACTTATTAGGGGGCATTAGAGATGTTTGACATCACATCATCAGTATCTTAAACCTGTAGGCCTTATTATGAAGCACTTGCTTTGATGATGAGAACTGAGGCTTGAAAAGCTGATCAAGTTGAACTCACATTAACATAACCACCATAACATCAACATCTTTAAAATGTTCGACCAAATTTGCCATGTTTAAAAAAGTAAATAAATGTGATCCTCCTCCTGTAGGATTACAGTCTGTTGTACGAGGAGGCACGGTACTTCCAGCTGCAGCCAATGCTGGCCGAGCTGGAGCGCTGGCGTCAGGACCAGGAGCTGAGCCGGGTGTCCCGCCCCTGCGAGTGTTTGGTAGTACGCGTGGCTCCTGACCTGGGCGAGAGGATCACACTCAGCGGAGACAAGGCCCTGATTGAAGACGTGTTTCCGGAAATCGGCGACGTCATGTGCAACTCTGTCAATGCCGGCTGGAACCACGACTCCACGCACGTTATCCGCTTCCCTCTGAACGGATACTGCCACCTCAACTCTGTTCAGGTATTGAGAACAGCTGTATCTTCATTTTGTCATTTTAGCCCTCAAAACCTTCGAACACTCAATCTTTTCTATTCATTTCCTTTCTATTGAACACACAACAAGTTAACCAAGGTGACCATGTGTTCATTCAGCCTTTTTATCTGCTCTAATACTGTAGATATTTTACTGATGTCAGATGTCAAAATCACTTTTTTAATCCAAACGAATCACGAGAACAGCCTCGCAGAAAAATGAGCCCTTTGATGAGTTCATCAAAGCATCAATTTAGAGAGCCATCATTACACAAGTCTACCACTATCTTTACTTTTCTGTGACCTGACCTGAATAATGATTTCAAGAAAATGCTGCAAAGCTGGAGGACGGACAGTTTTTAAAAAATCATGCATCTTGGAGCACTGAAAAAAAAACTGTACATTAAAGCAGAGTGTGGGCTTCAGGTCCAAGCTCCAGAAAAGCCATAGTCAATGGATTCATGGTGGATCTTAACTCTTTAAGTGGAAGATGGCTGAGTCTCAGGATCTTGATAAAAAAAGTCCTGTATGAGCAAAATATGAAAAACTCACTGACAGCAGGGGAACGTGCTCACTTTTAGGAGGCAATTAAAACAAAACTTAAGTAAACATTACCTGTTTAAGTGTCCTTAGGGGTCGCTGTATCAGTGTTCACTTTAAAGTGAAGAATAAAAAAAAAGAAAAAGTGTAAAACATTTATAAAACATCACGTAAGTAGCAGCAATTCATGTGAGTTCCATGCTCCCATTAAGCCAAGTAAGAAAAGTGATGCCACATGGCGTTATTTTTGTTGATCAAAGACATCCTTTATTATCGTCTGAATCAACCTGTTAGAGAAGTTTGGAGATTTCTGTTTTTTCACATGAAAATCTGTGACTTAGTATTTTCGACTTTCCAAATTGATGTACAAATAAGTTTCATTATACTCTTGATCTTGGCGTCACATTGACATGACTTTAAAGGATGTAATATTATCCTGATTTAGCAAAACAGCTTTGAGGATTGACCATATTTGTTAGACTATGATAAGATATTAAAAAGATAGCCTCTCCATACAGAAAATAAGTTTAAAATGTATTTTTTATCAGTATGTATTTGGCAATAGGGTATGCCTGTGATTATATATTGATATACCACTGATTCATTGATGGTAGAATCCTCAGATACGCGTCAATAAAAGATGGAAGAGAGGCATTTTTGAAAAGATTCACAATGATTTGGACCGTGTCTCCATTGGAGGAAGTCAAATCTCCATCTCCCTCCTAAAAAAACACACAAACAAACCCGCCTATGAAGTATGTGAGTCGTGGAGAGCAAGCAAGAGAGTGAGCATGCTCCCTGGCAGGTTGTCCCCAGGCTGGGCCCATAATCCTGTTTGGTTATTAAAGCACGCCGGCGGTGGATGCTGTATCTGCGGCTAATGGAGGCAGGGCGGGGGTTTTCAGAGAAGGAAGGGGGGGCAGAGAGAGCTGCCAGCAGTAGGGGGACCTTTGTAGTTTTGGCGGAGGCTTGGGCCTGAGGGCTGGGGGAGAAAGCGAGGGGAGAGGAGAGGAGGGGAGGAGGGTGGGTTTGCTGAGCAGTCCACACTGAGCCAAGTGGCAGAGAGAAAGCTTCACTGCTCCCCGGGGCCTCTTCGATGGAATGTGATCCTACAGGCCCCCCGGACACGTCTGTATATGTCTGCGAGGCTGCGTGATGAGGAACAGCTACACACACACACACGCTGACAAACACACGTATACAACCCTGAAACAATGAAAACGAGGCAAAACGAGAGGCTCTTGGTTTTGTGGAAGACTCATCCAAATTCCCGTCACAGGCCGTATGTTGCTGCAGCTCACTCCCAAAGCTGTTTCCAATGTTAGAATAACTTGGCTGCGTATAACTAGAAAAGTTGGGATACTTCTGTGCTTTCGAGTTTTGCAGAAGTACCACAAAGGTCAGAGGTTACGTTAGTTTCTTCAAATTATAGTTTCAAGGAACTAGTAAAACTCGGATTTGTCAGGCATCTCCTACACAAAGTCTGCTAAAGAAATATACGATACTAATGGTGCTTTTACCTCTGTAATTGTATCCTGACTTTCTTCTGACATCTTACAATTTTTCTCCTGTTCCTCCTCTCTCAGGTTTTAGAGCGTCTCCAGCAACGCGGCTTCGAAATCGCTGGCTCCTGTGGTGGAGGCGTGGACTCATCCCAATTCAGCGAGTACGTCCTGAGGAGGGAACTGAGGAGGTCAAATCAGCGAGGACCCAATTCAAACAGGATAAAGCAGGAGCAGCTGGATTAGAAACCTCCCAGGCAGCAGGAGGTGCTAGACTTTTTTCTGTGGCAGCCTAAATGCTTCGATGCTACAGAGCTCTGTGGACTCTGTTTTTTTTTTTCGTTTCCTTGTTAATGTTTTTGCTTTTTTGAACTTGAGAACCATCTAGAGAATTAAATAATGAGGTGCAACAGGAGATTTTTTTGCCATAAGAAGATACAGGACATTTGATAAGTTTGAGATTGCGAGGACATTTGTGATTGTCTAGCCCCCATAAGCCAATTTAAAAAGGATTTATATATGCTGGATCCCCAAACAAAGTTTGTTTTAAAACTTAGAACCTACATTAGGTTAAATATGACTTCTATTACACCCATATAAATTAAAAAGCCTTTCATTGCTGATGTAGTATATTGCAAAGCTCGTCATCAGTGAATGGATTTTGTGTCTCACTGGCAAATTGGAAAAGTCTGTTTTTACCCCTCGCTGTAAAAAAAAAAAGTCACTAATGTGTTGCTTACAGTACAGAATGTCTCAGTTGTCATGAATATGTTTTCAAAGCATCCTTTTTTTCACAATGAACATGATGTTGAATATTGTAATACCAATGAAGTGTTTTTTTTTACATTGATGGAAGTTATTTTATTAAATTAAACCTTAAAATATAGCTGAAAATACTATCAGAATTAAACACCATAGTCCATTCTATACACAGTAATACAATAATTTAGTAAGTCATAAATTCATTCCATTTGTCTCATTAGGGAGTTTGAACTACAAATCCCACAATGATTTAATTGGATCATAATATTCCTCTGAGTCATGACTTGTACTTTTTTTCATTGTATATGTGTGTTTTCTACATTAAATCTTTTTAAAGCACACTTGTTGTCTCAGACATGACTGAACAGATAAAAGCTTATTGTACTGCCCACTTCGAGATCACTTTTACTTGTAGCACATGTTGATATAAAGTTGGATATAAAGTATTTCTAAGATGACTGACCCACCTACGCTCCCTAGATTTGAGAAAAGAGGAATGTAGCAAAAAAAAGTGAAATAAATCTCAACTAAAGCTGTCATGGTGTCCGCTTCCTGTTTTCACATTGATATTGGGATTTTTCTGACATTCAAGCGTGTGAATACTTAAAATTTGAATTCACTGGATCTATCCAAGCTCTTAACATCTTTAAACATCCTTAATTTATTCAAGAAGTAAATTCTTTAACATTATGTAGTGGTTCTGTACCAGAGGTAAAACTACTTTACCAAGGCATTATTATACCTTGGAGGATTTGTGCTGGTGCATCATTGACTACATGGAGCATTCTTTACTTAGTTATATTGAATAGAACCGACTTATCCACGCAAGTCCTGTCAGTTGTGCTTCCACATATCCCTGCAGGGCCAAAATACAAAGTGAAATCCCACACGGAGCCCTGTCGTCTTGTCTTCATCCCTTTTGGCAGAATCTCCACTTTCTTTGGCTATCTACGGTTTATGCTATATGTCTCCCTTTCAGGCCTCTGTGCCCTAGATTCTCGTCGGGCTGACTGTTTTTCTCAGAGGCTAGAGGTGCAACTGAGAGTGGTACAGAGAGATGCTTTGCTTTAATCATAAAATCATACGTTCAGTGCCCATGTAATTAGCAAGGATTCATGGAGCAGGTATCAACATGGCAACACTCAGCTACAACTATTAGACTTTACAGACTCATACAACTGTTTTAGGTGAAATATAATTGATGTTTTATTTTTAAAATCAACATAAAACCAAATCAACAATAGTTAATCTGCATCGCAGCAATTACAATTGTAAAATTCTCCACAAATACTCGGTAAATTTGGGTGCTAGTTTAGCTCAGATGTTAGAGCATGGCACCCTGAAGAGGCTACGGTCCTCCAGGTTTGTCTCCCTGTCCTGATTCTCTCTCTCTCTTCACATTTCCTGTCTCTCTTTAGCTGTCCTATCAAAGACAGGCAATAAACAGTGAGATAACATTACTATTATTGGACAACCACATTGTTAGCTGTAAGCTAAAAGAGGTATTTATAAAGCACTACAACAAAGTGTCACCTTCATCAATTTACAAACAAACAGCTCTGCTTTAAAAAGTAATTTGTGCGCCTGTTTCTTTCGTTCACTACAAAAAATAAACGAACATGCTAGCTAGATTAAGATCTTTACATCCCCAAGTGTATCGCTCTTGATCTCAATAGCCAAAGATACTGTTTTAAAAATGGAAAGGCACTACCTAAAAAATATTTAAAACGTGTTATTTCAATTAGAAGCACACAGTTTAATATAAAGAAACTAAGCTCATTGACTTTCTTGCCATGTTTTCAATAAAGAGATTGATCTTAAACTCATAACTAACTTTGCCTTTAACTCTTTTTCTCCGTAATGAAACACCCACAACTCATCTCACTCCCTCCCACTTGAGCTCCTTCAAAGTATCACTTTCATATTCATATTTAAGACACAAATCTAAAGCTAGTTAGCCTAACTTCATTTAGAAAAAAACAAATTGTGTAGACGGTTTTATATTTTGATCATTGTATGGATTAAACGGAGAGGATATGGAATGGTAAAGGCATATTTCCCTACATCGAGAAAGTACCAAGCTAGCCTTTCTCCTTGTTTTTAGTCTCGTACTAAGCTAAGCAGCTACTTGCTCATGCATTATGTTGTACTGACATGGGGAGTATGAATGTTTGCGTTTAAATCTCAGAATGAAAGTAGTTAACCGTTTATACACGGCCGCCATGTTGTGTCTTTGATGCAAATTTCTTTGGCTAACAGATAAGATTGGCTTACAAGTAGCCATTGTTTTCTGGAATAAAATGCAGTTAATGGTGCCAGAGAGAGAATGAACATGAGTAATATTAAAAACTGGTACTTTTTGTGCACACTATGTGATTTTTAAGTTAGCTACCTGTGGGGCAGCCTAAGTATAATGAGACCATGTCCAGCCCTATCTCTACTCACTTCCTGGATTCAGACTAAGTTGAAAAGGAATTACAGATATCCTGCTCTCCGGACACAGCCTGTTGGAGAAAAGATGAATGGTATTAAGAAACTGACTTGCAGTCCTTTAGAGGACAGGGGCTTTTCAGCAGAGTATAAAGTAATTTGAGATCCTCCTCTCTGCTGTGGTGTGTCTGTGATCATGTCTCTCTCACTCGCCTTCTCTCTAGTGATTATTTCCAGTCATCAAAAGGCAGCGTAGGGCCTGGAGAAAGTGGCTGTGGCCATCTTTTCCTCACTCCCCAGGCTCTGCTTACTCACCACGAGTGAAGGTCAGTGGATGGACTCATTCACCTCATCTTCAAATCATCAGCCCTCACAGTGCTCGCTTAAACAGTACTGTGAGAGCCACTCCTAATGAATGTCCTGACTAAATACACATATATCAGGACATACTTTGTACTTTGGATTGAGTCTTTTTTCTGTTAGCAGTCCTCTCTCTTGTTCTGTGTTGATCTGTAGGTAATACTCTGTGCTTTAGGTGCCGCCTACCTTTATTGAAAAAGCCTCCTGGCCATTTCATGCCAGCAAGATAATTATAAATGTAACCTCTGGCAAAAAAGCAAAACACAACTCCCACATCTTTCCCTTGCCATTCCTCTCCCTCTCTCTCTCTCTCTCTCTCTCTCTTTCTCTCTCTGTCTTTCTCTCTTTCTCTCTCCCTCAGCCTCGGGAGCTGATTTCAAATTTTCAAAGATATCTCATAGTGAGCCTGTGAGATTGAAGGCTCATAAATACCTTTATTATAATATAATGGCCACATATTTCTCGCAATTATTTCTAGTGGAAAAATTAGTTCATCTGTTTGATGAATGCCTGCACAGTCTTCTGGGCTTTAAATGTTCTTAGACGGACAAGCGCTGGTGGGATAATATCACAAATGGACACTCACTAGTGGAATAATAAGTCACAGCGGCTTTGCATCTAGAAGTAGTGTAAAGTGTAAATTGGAGAAGCTAAAAAGAAAAAGAGGGATTGAGCATCTTTACTGATGGATTCTTTGGGGTTGATCTTGTTTAAAAAGTGGCTGCATGCAAGAGATATCCTTGTTACTTTTGTTTGTGCAGCACCATATCAACACATAATCCCTACGTCCCCAAAGTTTTCTATTTTGCAAGAGCCCAAGGCAGCTTGTAATAATCCACTTTTAATGTGTTACAGATTTTAACCCAGTAAGGTTTGATAACCTCCGCAGAGGTTTATTAGCTGGGCCATACAAGATACTTTTGCAGCAGAACAGTTTCTTGAGGAATGAAAAAAAAATTGGTTGGACAGCCCAAGAGGATCACAAGAGCATTTATTTTCTGATAATTTAACAGAGTGTTGGTGACTTCTCGGAAACAGTCCTTCATTACAAGAACTCAGTGATTAGGGTTTGTGCCACAATACAATTTGAGGTTTTGTTTAGATAAATAAAATGATAGCAGTTCAGATCCATGCAGCAGAACCTGAGATGTTCTGTCTTTAGGCTCTTGTAAGTCTATAAGTCGGTCTCCAAAAACAATGCATCCTACACAATCCACCATTGTTTAAATAGACTGGGAGTTTAATGCAATGCCAGCAACTCTGTGTGGCTATAGTGAGGCTAAGTGGTGCTTTGCTATGTGTTAATGTAAGAATTTCAGCATGCCCACAGTTACAATTCAATTGATAACTTATTTGCTTAGTATTTTATAATGTACTTAAATAAGGGACAAAGCATTTTTAACCAAGGGCTTAAGATGACAAGTAATGGCTACCAAAGTTTGACCATTCCATGGAGTACATCAATGCCTGTGCCAGTGTTATTCGCAGAGCTTTATAGTTAAGGAGGCCACCTTAAAAACACGTGCCCTCCGCCTTAACTACGGTTGTAGACAGTGGCGATTCTAGAGTCTGTTGGGGCTGGATCAAATGGGGGGTCCCTCCAACCAGCGCCCATCATGTCTGCCAGTGTCCTGACTCATACTCCTCTTCTTCTATTTTCCTGTTTCCTTTTTCTCTCCTATAGACGGATAATTCCTCTTCATCTTTCTTTGTTGCCCTTCACTGACAAACTTAGGTTTTAACAGCAAGAATGCATGCAACGCTAGTGAGTGCTGTCAGATGGGGCCCCCTTAGGGAGGTTCCCTACTATTAATGTGAAAATTGCACATTGTGGGCCACTGCTGTGGCCCTCAGGGGCCCCCTGCTGGCCTGGGGCCCCAAGCAGTTGCCTGCCTTGCCTGTTGACAAGCAGTGCCTCGGGGTATATAAATAAAAGCCCCAAATTCATTTAAATCCTCCTGAGAGGAGGTGGATGGAGCTCATATCATATCGTAAATAGATATTACGCATCGCCTGCAAGGTGTAATGCTCAGAACAAATCAGCTGTTTAGGTCTGTGAGCTTCAGAAGAGACAACAAATACACCCAAACAAAAGCAGCGAATATGACACGTAGTTTGCTGTGGATACCAGAGGATACTTTTATTGAGTGGACTACACAGAGGAAAAACAGATGGAGACTAAACAGGTCCGAAAGAGAGAGGGGGGTGGATTCTTTGGAAACTGGCAGACAGGAGAGATCCCAAGCTACCTGGTGTTGCAGGTGTGTAAACTGTGAGCTAATATCCACAAACCAAGTGCGACTTGGTAAAAACAGTGCTTCAGGACCTTTATGGATCAGAGAATACCAGTGGCTCACATATGCTTGCAGTTCACTCACGATAATGAGTTCCCTGATATACTGAACGCTGTTTTTTTTATTGCATTATAATACAAGCCATACAATCATGTCGGTCTCTCCTCAAGAAGCCAAGCTGACCAACATCTTCTGTGGATAGGTTACCTACTATGAAGAGTACTTTTTTCAACCACACTTCAAAAATAGTGAACTATCCCTTTAACATGATAACTAAATTGAGAAAGACATTTGAAATCAGCTGACTTAACCATCAATTAAACAGAAATTCAAAAGGAATCAATAACACTAGTAAATAACCCTGGTTGCTTAAAATTAATCTAAATCTTAAGGTTAGGAATGTTAATTTACCCTGATTCTGTATTAAATGTAGCCTACACTATGCTACTGAAAGGCTACACCGGCTTCCTTCTTGTCAAAAACAATAGTGTTTATACACCCATCATCAGACCCTCTACTCTCATCATGTTTATTGGCCTGTATAGTGTATGTGACAGTGCTCCTGGTGGAGGATTTGAGGTAGTGCTACACAACATGCTGCACTCTCCATTGTTTATTTATCAGTCAGGCCTTGAGTTATGGTGCGCTTGCAGTGAGGAATTTTAGACCGGACTATGGTCGCTGCAGGCCCCTTGGCATACAGTGTACACTGAGAGGGAATCATTTATATTCTACTCCAGAGGTAACAGAAGAACATGAGATTGGGAAACAGCTCAAACACCACTCTGCTTGTGAGGCTTTAGGCACAGAAAAGTCAAGCTGTTTTTTTTTCTTCCTTTTTTTTAGGCTGCAGAGCATATTCAAGCAAGTTTTGTGTTTCTTTTTCGATTATTCAAAAATAGTTTCTCCAAAATAAATTCAAATTTATATATATATATATATTAACTGTCCTCAGTTATACCTTCATGGTTAAACATCTTGTGTGATGGAATGCTGGCTTAGGTGTACTTTTCTGCAGCAATGAAAACTGACCATTGAAGCTGCCTGTAAATGCTATAGAGCTCCATTGTAACCTGTATTGGAAAAGCCTGCAGGGCGATTTAAGCCACTGAGATAATTGCAAATGTATCCTTTGGCAATCACATCCACAAACTTGCCTCCTCCCTCACTCTATTTCTCTCACTTGCTCCCTCCTTCTTCTGGATCAGAATTAATAATGGCCACCCATCCTTGATTAAAAGGTCTCAACTGTACTGTATTGCTCACCGGTAGCCGCCTTCTCTCACATGGGCAGACCTGCATGTTAGGAGAGCTCTAATGATTCTGGAGCTTGCCATTCGAGGGCCACCCATCCATCATAGCGGTGAGGCCAGCGGCTTTATTATAATACAGAGGACAGACATGCTCCCAGGCTATGTGGGACACAATAGAGGTCTTTCAACAGACCTATAAATACATGATCTGTCAGAGTTGCTGTCCTGAGGGCGCTCTCAGCTCGGCTCAAGCCCTGCGGTCGGCCATCACTTATGCTAAGATATGCGCCAGCCCCCAGGCTAAGGCTAAGGCTCAGTTCATTTCAGCCCCTCATCAACTACCACATTCTACCCCGAGCCATGAGAATAAATAAGAACAAGATGAAAAAAAGTGATTCATTTTGATGGAGAGCAAAACCTTAACAAAACAAACAAATGGAGGGAGTGAAAACAAACAGTGATAGCTCGCAATTGATTCTTGGCAGCAGCATCTGAAAATCAGTTGCTGCTATAACATGGCGGAGTTCTGATCCGACAATACTTCAGTAGTTGGAAAATGCTGATTCTATGGGTTGCATGCCAATACTGCCAGTGATTGTCAAACTATACATACACACAAATAAAGCCTCGTTTGGGATATGTGTAAGATTAGAGCAAAGTTGAAGATCACAGCCTCCTGTCACTTTTTCCTATAATATCATGCTTTTAGTATATTATAGTATATAGTATATATGCTTTTAAGTATATTTTAAGTGATAAATGCAGCTCTTCCCCCTCCTCTTCTTCCTCCTGCTGCTCCTCTCCACACTTTATCTCAGGTGAGAATCTCCTTTCACTGTTGCCTCCGAGCCAAGATCAGTAATCTGGGAGTCGGGGTGTGTTTCTTTTGGAGATTAGTGTGGATGGAGGCTGTTGCATGTAAGAATAATAAACAGGTGAACACTTCAACGCTGCATAATTCTCTATCTCTGTGCAACTCTTAATGTATGAAAATCATATTCCACCTCGGGGCTGAAAAAAACGGCAGCAGATTATGTCCAGGGCACGGCGAGAGGAAACCCAATGACAAATCTCACCACTCACACAACAATGATCAAGCGGTAGCAGGTTGCTTTTTTTTTTTCTTTTTTTTTTAATAATCTTTTTTCACCCACATCCAGGCGGTGTAGGGTGTGATTCTAGATGTTTGAAATGTAAGTATTGGTAATGTTTACACGGGGACACACTTGACTGTATCTGCAAACAACACCTTACTCCAAACACATGTTCACACACCAAACGCCCGAGTTCTTCCTGTTCCAATCCAGAGCGTAACCCTCTTTGACGACTCCAAGGGTTATTCCGGTCCCCTTGACAGCCAAGCCAGGTAGGGGGGCTAGCATTCACAATGGCTGGTGTTCTCAGCTTTGGATTTTTAGTGCCCCCTCCCTTTTACACACAACAACGCCCCCTGCACCAGTCTCATCATCCCCACAGCGCTCCCTCCCCAACTTCTTCTTCTTCTTCTTCTTCTTCTTCCCCCAGATCTCTCTTTGCCACAGCTGCTGCCTCCAAGCCTCGCCCAAAGCCTTCAGGAGGCTTCCCAGCTCTCTCTCCTTTTCCCTGCAGCCAAGGAGGAAAAAGCAGGCAAAGGAGGGAAAATAAAACTTCAGGCACACCACGCAAGGCCATCTGGGTAATCTTGTTCAAAAGGCTTGAGGTGATAGCTGCAATTTACACAGGCAAAAAAAAAAAAGAAGAAGAAGGAAAAAACAGACCTCATTTCCATACTTAGCAGCCTCAAGGAGATGAAATTGAATAAACTAAGAATTAGAAAAGAATTACAGTAAAACCAATACGGAATATTCAACATTAGTTCATTTTGTCCTTGTAACAACCCCCCCACCCCCTTCACAAGCACACGCACGCACACACATCTTGTGAAGAGAGGGAACAGTTGGGCTGACATGAAGGTGCCATGGACAACTAACAGAAGCACACAAGCCTACACACACACTCATACAGCACCGCTCAGACACACATGCAGACACGCACACACAGCCGTGGGGGGAAACGATATTTGCGATGAAAGCAAATCAAACTGAAATCCAACATGTTAAAGTCAAGTTGATTAGTGTGAAAATGTAAAAGCATCCTCAACTGGCATATCCCACAGTCATAAAGATATGTTAATTTGCAACTTAATGGCTGAGAGCATAATTTTGCTTATATAAACCTTGAAACATGCTGCATTTTTTTTTTTTTAAATGTGCCTTAATTTAATGAAGTAAACACCACTGCTGAAACAATAAATGCCCCAATTAAAGAACAGGCATGAAGAGAAGTGTCTATTTCCCATTTTGCCCCCGCGGACATATGTACCCAAGCGTGTCTGTGCATTTACCCACACACACAAGAAGCATATGCATCGTGTGCAGCTCATAAACATCATGCCTTCCCTTTTGACATTAGCATACGTGCCTTGTTTCTATAAATGTAGGTTATCTGGTGTGAGATCCAGGCTACATGTTTATGGTAACATCACCAAGCAGGCATGCAACTATGTGTGTGTGTGTAGAGGTGGGAGTATGTGAGTGCATGTCTGTGATGGCATGGTGTTTCTGTATAATTGCTCCACAATGTAGCCCGGGCTGCCATTCATAATCTTGTGCATGTTATAGGAGCATATTGTGCATTAAAAGGCAGGATGCACCAGCCTCTATTCTTCCCTCCTTCTTCGCCTGTGTCCCTGCGTCTGTATGTCATCTGGCCTGCTTCGCACCCCTGGAGGGCATTTCCCATCAGGCTCGCTGTGCTCCAATGTGTCTCGACAGACCTGATGTGATCTGAGTGGCTGACGGGTTTGTCCCTGCTGCCCGCTGTCTTTTCTCTTCCCCGGCTACACTAACACATGAGCCTAAGAAACACAACCTGATGGGGGCTGACTGGAGTTTGCACCTCCTGTGGAAAGAAAGCCTCCAATCAGTGCGTGTGTAATTATCCGCTGTACGAAATGTGTCAGTGCATGGTACCTCATGACAAAAATCTTGAACGTAATCTAGAGTTTTACTCATAAATCAAGCACAGAACATGGTAAAAGTACTTTACTTATACTTTTGAAATCCATTTGAACGTGTGCAACGTTCAATTACGAAACCCCGCTGGAGAGAAACAATGCCCTCTTGGTTCAGTAGCCATCACACACACACAGATATATACACACACACACACACACACACACAAGCCTTAGGCGATGCAGAGAGAGTGGGGGTTGGATACCATGAGACTAGGGCATCAAACTGGGGCTTAGAGACAGAGTTATACCAACTGGAACCTTATACCTACAGGGTGTGTGTGTGTGTGTGTGTATCTAGAGAATGTATGTGTCTACTCGCATCCTTGTGCTAACACAGACTCACATATGGAGGAAGCAAGTGTCACAGTGAGTGCTGCATAGGGGGGAATACAGTTTGTGGAGGATCTGCCTGTGTGTGTGTGTGTGTGTGTGTGTGTGTGTGTGTGTGTGTGTGTGTGTGTGTGTGTGTGTGTGTGTGTGTGTGTGTTTGAATATAATCTAATTGCTTACTAGTGGAGGACAAAATTGTTTAGCCTGCAGGTCTTAGTGCTGATGAGAACTGGTCTGATATCTCAATCCACCAATCAGCAACACAGGGCCTCCCCACAGCCTAGCTTTAAATCTTTCACAGAGTAAACTGTGTTAGCATAAGATTTTTGCTGGTTGAATTTAGATATTTGTTATATTTTTTCACCTTAAACCACAATGAAAATATGATGTTTTAAAGTCTGTCTGCTCAAGTATGACAGCAGCAGAGAGCATCACCCTTTTAGCCTTTAATTAAAAAAAGATCAAGGCGATTTTTATTGATATTTCTCTGCTCACTTCAGGCTCAGAAATATAATGCCCTCAAGTCCAGGGTAATGTTTTTTTGATCAATGATTAACAACCTTAGTCGAGGTCTTAGATCACCTTTAGGTGCTACTCACAAGCTAGTTTTGTCTTGTGGCTAAAATGAGCCACAACAGTGAGGAAATGGCTGCAGAAATGGCTCAGGGAGGACGGTGATGAAGCAGTGTTATTATCCTGCTTGTGTCCATTCGAGCAGCACAACTTGACTATTTGCTTGAACTCAACTTGAAGGTACAATAAGACAGGTGCCTGCTCTCTGTTACTTGTATAGCAATGATATTTCTTGCGTAGTTTTTCTTTACTTTCAAACTTTTTCCACATGAATAATATTGCAGTAGTACAGCTTTAAAATGACGCATAAGGGTGGCCATTTCTAACATGATGTTTGGACGCTGTCACCTCCTTCCTTGGGAAGCCCCAGGATATAAACGCCATTTTGGACGGGGAAAACGTGACCCTTATGCGGTCTGTGATCATTCTAACCGACTTGCCGACAGGAGAGGAGGGGTCTCAGGAGGGCCAGGCGGGTCAGGAGTCACTCGAGTCATGTGACGACCCCCAGGGTGTTGTTGGGAGTGACAGGGAGACCAAGAAAGCAGCTCTGCAGTGTGTAGCTGCACGCCCATGGGTGAAAAGGAGGTCAGTGGCCACAGGAAGCAATGCATAAAGGGCCTAGAGCTACCTTCCTTAATGAGAGCTCATCCCCTGAGGTGTGTATCCCAGCAGCCTAACTGCCACATGAAAACTAATCTATAAAGAGTGCTGTAGGCACGAGAGAGCAGCCATTTTCATGGTCCATTCCCTGAGCCAGGAGCCATCTTGTGAGGTAAACAAATCCCAAGTAAAAAAGATGTGCACCTGGGTACAAGGCCACTGTCACACCGAACTCTATGAGAGTTTATCTTAATGTTTCTTTGCCTTGAAAGTATCCTGAAAAGCATTGTAAATAGATTTACATGTTTGTTGTACATTGACATGTTTGTACATGAATGTTTGTGTGCTGCTGAAAATCAGAAGTTAATAAAACAGGAACCCTATAGGGCCAGTGGGAGAAATACATTTGAAAATAAACTTTGAGTAACTCATTAGATTAAGAAAATTATAAGAATAATAACCCTGAGCGCCGCCTGGGGAGAGAAATCTCATTAACAGGTTTTTCGATTCCGCTTTCAATACATTTGTTAAAAGTGCCAGGGAGTGTTCAATTATCACCCGCCCTCTCACCTCCAACACATAGGGTGAAGAGAAACCCCAGAGAAACCTGCAGGGCCTGGGAGGGGCCTTGCAACACAAGAAACACACACAAATATCCACACAAACACCTACATGCACCTGCGGTTTCACTTCACTCCCCCCTGAGTAATGGGCTTTCTGACCATTTGTTTAATACTGTCAACAAACAAGACAAGAGCTGCAGGGCTACTCAGGAAATGCAATCCGGCTCTTGAATGAGTGTGAGAACATGATATATACACACTGTGTACTGTCTATACATGTCCGAGTATTCAAGAAGTTTTAATTTTTACCAAAATGTTTCCTTACACTTTTATCAAGCAGGGTTTCATAAGAGTAAACAAGAGCCCTACCAAAGTTTCCTTCTTTCATGTGTTTCTAATCATCCCTTTAGCCTATGGGCTACCTCCTTGAGGCTGGAGGTTTGGAAGGCTATATTTACTCTGGAACCATTTAACATGCACTCCTCCTTCTCCAGACATGGCACAGCGCCTGGGGGGAGGGGGGGAGTGCAACTTAGCCCACCTGGAGTGCTGTGTCTCCACCCAACCCCCCCTCTGGTGGTAGTCACCAACACTGTACAGCACTGGTACGTGCCTCGCAGGCCTCGGCCTTGGAAAGACTTCACAATTTGGAAATCAAGATTGAAAAAAGACTGCTTTCAAACAACACTTTTTATGGCACAAAGCTGAGAGAATGGATCTTTAGCACATGTTGCCAATTGAAAGCTTGACCACAGTTATGTTATGGTAACACTTATATCCATTTACAAGCCAGATTTTCAAAAACAGAGATTTGATGCTGGGTATGTTTAAAAAGAAAAAGAAGAAGAAAAGTTTAGGTGTATGCTGCACACTGTATCACTCCAATGTTTATTTCTGGTACCAACCAGCTAACAGTTTCATGGCAGCAACACCTGGAGCTAACACCTCTCGCCAGCTAATGTTACCTAAAATAACTCTCAAGATCCATGCAAAGAGGGTGTAAAATGGACTTGTAATTATAATAAGTAAGACAGCTAAGTAGCTTCCTAATTAAAAAGTAAGACTTAAGTTGAGCCATATGTGCTCAGGCTGCCTGGAGATGCCAAATTCTGCACAGGCTAAAAAACTATTTATGTTGCACTAGAAATAAAAACAGTAAAAATCTAAACACTTCTTGCTTCTGTTAAGAGATTTAAAATGGTGGAGTAGACCCCCATCTTGTCCTTAGGTAAGACTTGATTGACATTTGGATGCAGACTAAATCAAAATCTCTGTATATAAATATATATATATATATATATATATATATTTGTTGAAGATTATGACTAAATAACGCATTGTTGCCACAGATATATGAGGACTATTTGCTATTCATTTAGACGTAGTGTGTGTGTGTGTGTGTGTGTGTGTGTGTGTGTGTGTGTGTGTGTGTGTGTGTGTGTGTGTGTGTGTGTGTGTCTGTGTGTGTGTGTGTGTGTTCTTATGTAAAGAGTGAAGATGATTTTCCGATAGGTAAAAGCATAAAAAAGACAATCTCTGAGCCAGAGGCAAGAAAGAAGTCATTTCTTTTCTAGCCCTCCAGCTGCAAACCTGGCGTCATTTATTTCCATCTCTGTTGCCTACGCAACTGTTGAAACTGCAGCATATGCTTGGCTTATTTCATTTTATATCCAATGGATTGGCATTTTGTGTGACAGAGGAAAAGAGAATAAGTGAAAAAATCAATCCTGTGAAAATGGGTTTTCATCAAGTCGACGGTGTCTGATGTTGCGGTAAGTTAAAGTACAAGTGCAAAGAAAGAAGGACCACCGGAAAATATCATCCTGCTACAGAGATGCACTGAAAACAGTTTTACACTGGAAGTTTAGCCTAAGGTATGAGCAAGAAAACTAAGAGCAAACACTGACCCCACTACCACAACATTTAACTGATGATAAGAAAAGCACAGATGTTTCTGATAACATTGATGACGGCTGAATTCTATTTGTCTTTCTTAACTTATGTCAGTGAGAAGCCTGATTTATACTTTGATCTGTACTGTATGTATTATCAAGCTACAGACAATAAAACATAGCAAACTGTAACTCCATGTGACAGGGAGGTGGACCACAACAAGTAAGATTGGTCTGCATGGAAACATTGCATGTGCATGCATGGAGTTGCTGGTCAGTTCGGCCCCTTTATAAAAAAAAATGGTTGGAGTGCCGTTGTAGGTACCAGATGTGCTCGGGTGGTCAGATCTGCTCAGGGTCCTTTGCCTGTGTTTGTATGATGATGTAGCATATTGTGAATGGCTGTACCTCCGAGAGTCAGAGATAGAGGTTGATGATATCTTACATCTTATGATAGCTAGAAACAATTCTCAGTGCTTTACTTTGTAAATCAATTGACAGACATATGATCCTGAAAGATATCAGTACTTAAAGTCATCATCCAACCCAGAATAATAAACGCACTGAAGACATCTTTTTGTACATACGAAGCTAAGCGTATTTACAGCTTTTAGTTTGGTTTTCATATTCATTTTTATAAACCACATACACCTCTGTATACTGTCAGGGATGCAGCTGAAACATTATGTCCTAAACTGTCAGACATGCCACATATGGGACAAAGAATAGCTTAAGGGAAGAAACGGCAGTTATTATATTAAAGTCTTTTGAGCACTGATGATGATGAAGTGATATTTTAAGCATTGTTTTGTGCATTCACACCTGCATATCTATTTTTGCCATTCCTTCCTGTATTCGTTGCTGCAGCTGCATTTTAATCTTGAATGTGTTTTTTTTTTCTCAAATTTTCGTATATGTTGTTTGCTCAGAGTTTATGAAATATGACAATGGGCCGATGGCAGACACAGTTCATGTGTTGGAAACTCTCATGTGAACAGGAATCTCTGGGTTTACTTACCAAGTCGACAACTAACCATGAGCGCAGTATTTCTTGCCTTCTTCTGTCTACTCCCTCTTGTGGAGGAACTGCAGCATGCTTATTGTGGGTTTATGAGTTACATGTTATCTTAATTGTGGGATTTACAAAAAAAACGTACTGTCGATTTTAGCAAACTGTTGACCGGACAAACTGTTGCTTTGTCTATATGGTACAAACTATCATTCCCAAGCTAAAACATGTACGTATTTGTGTATAAAATATAGGGGAAAGAACGACGACTAAACTAAAAAGGGTAATGATGCATTCATGATAGAATGTGGAGCAAAAAACGCAGGGATACACACACACACACACACACACACACACACACACACACACACACACACACACACACACACACACACACACACACACACACACACACACACACACACACACACACACACACACACACACACACACACACACACACACACACACACACAGTCAAAGTTTTAGAGCCTAGTTTTGATTCAGCTCTTCATTAGCCACAGGGCCCAACTCCGGTTAGCTCCAGTATTAGGCTCAATTAGAACAAGATCCAATTAGAGGGCTCCTTTTCCCTGGGGCAAGGAGAGGCAGGAAATGGAGACTGAGAAATGTATAAGTCGACAACATGCGGACACAGCCAACATAAACAAACTTACTTTGTTGATCTCTGCTGTTGCTACGCAGGAGTCCTCTGGGAGTTAAAACCCTGCTAGTCTAAGCTATGAGATAAAACAAAATAAAAAAAAAAGCCCCGCAGCGAAACATGAACTCTGTGAACACAAGGGCTCCGACACCATGAAGGGAACGTCTGGGCCCAGAAAATGAAAAGCCCGCAGGCATTTTCCATTTACAGCTAAAAATCCAGCACTCGCTCCTAGCCAGGGTTAGTATCAGACTCTCAAAATGAACACTTACACTACGGGGGGAACAAATGAGTAGCTTTCTATTGTCGCTCTATTAAATCTGTCGGTTAATAGACATATACCTTACTGCTGACAGAAATCAATAATGTACAATAAGACGAAGGGGAGAAGGGAAAAAGGAAGGTATAATTGGTGAAAGAAGGAGAAAAAAAGAAAGACAAAGATCTAACTGTGTGATTCTGAGCGCAGTATTTCTGTCCTCCTATCAGCATGGTTGGAGGTGGTGATGGCGGCGGTGTAGTGTGAGCTGTTTGGGCTTGCCCTTGCCTCGGGCCTCTAGTGTTCCTCCCCCAGGCGGTGTGCGAGGGAAATGGTGTGTGGTGCGAGGGTAAACCTTGACCTGCCTGCCAGGAGGCTGCACACGGAATGAAATGAGCACAAACAAAGCGGGGGAGAGAAGAAGAGGAGGAGGAAGAAGAGGAGGTGGAGGAGGGGTGTCAGGCAGCAGTGAAGGAGGCATACAGTTTTACTTGTAACACCGCTACACCTCTTTTTGTTGATGTTTTCTGAGTGGCAGCACGCACGCACGCACGCACGCACGCACGCACGCACGCACGCACGCACGCACGCACGCACGCACGCACGCACGCACGCACGCACGCACGCACGCACGCACGCACACACACCTCTGCTGTGATTGGGGGTGCTCAGGTGTTGTGGGTGGCATCCTGGTACGCTGTGAAGATGGAATGTGAAATGTTGCGTTTCCCTTCATGCTTTGCCAAGTTGTGTCTCAGGGAAAGATGGAAATCCCATTATGTCACATGCCTAACTTGGCCTTCCAAACTCTGAAACTCATTTGTGAAATTGGGATCAGGTCTTAATGAGTTGCAAAGTGGTTTTGGTCTCGTAAGTCTGGCAGCAGACATATTTGTGAATGTGCTGATTTTAAGTTAACTTTGTAACTAACTAAAGCCAAAGAAACAATCCCTCCCTTACTTGTTTGATTCTTACAGAAGAAAGGAGATAATGACACTTTTTGCACCTTTCTCACAGGAGGATTACATGAATCTCAAATGTATAATCGCTCTAAACCAGCGTGTTGACAGAAGTGTGTACGCCACATCACCCTGCTTACCTGTGAAAAAGCCCAGTGAAATCCATTACATACTTTAGAGACAACTCATGAATGGAATAATTAGCACAGCATGCTTTCCGCCCGGCTGGAAGTCTCTCTCGATAATGAACAAAGGAAAGGAAATTAGCTTTTGTCTCATAAAGTCACAACTTCAAAAGATCCCTGCCATTGCATTAATACAGCCATAGCCTGCAGCAGCATGGCAGAGAATAAAATAAGCACTCTCACTCAGACCCCATTCCTATCAAGGTCTTTCTCAGGACAAATACTGAGAGCTTGTCTTTTATAGACCACACACACTGGACTCGATCAGTAAAATATGAGAAGAGAAAAATGCAAATCCATCCAAGACAGCTCTTACAAAACACTAAAACAGCCATTTTTTTGGGATTCCATCACAAAACACGTCCATTACTAAAATAAATAATTCTCCAGGTGTAACACTATTTCTGAGTATTCTCCCTCCGTGCAGCTGCATGTATACTTAATCACATCAGGTCAACACTTTGGCCCGGGGCTTCCCAGCTGTGGCCTGGGCGACCTGCGACCGCCATCTCGCCTAACTGCTGCTGCAGTCAGCTGCCCTCAGGAGTGTGAGTGGTACACTGATCTGGTGCTGGGTCATACAGCCCGGCATTACTACATTACCACACATTAAAAAAAAAAAAAAAAAAAAAAGGGCCCACACAGCCCAGTTTTTGCAGAGGAGCTGACACGATTGATGGTGACGGATGCTGTTTGGGTAACAGATTGAATCAATATGAGGGGGTTTTCCAAATAGATGCAGGGTAGAAGATATCTATCACAAAAGCATGATGATAACCAATTAATATTAAAAAAAAATAACAAGAGTAACTACAAAATTAGCTTTAACAAGTCGGTATTTTTGCTATCAGAGCTAAAGGCAGCTGCACACACTGAAGACCAGGGCGAGGCAAGCATTGTCCAAGGCACTCTCTCCTCTCCTATCTGCACCTTTATCTGCCAGGATCAGTTGTTAGTGCTGGCAGTTTTCCTCTCCTGTCCTCTGGAGAGAGGTGGCTCTCAGCTGGAGAGAGGTGCCACAGGCTATGCACTGTCTCCATTGTGTGCAGAGACACATGGAGGACTTGAGAGAGGCTCGGTGCAGGTGCAGAGAGAGGAAGAGTGAGAGGGAACACACCTGAGGGGGCTGATTTCTTTTTTTCTTCTCCTCACAGAAGTCAGGCTTGTTTTTAGACGGGCCTTTTAGGTGGCAGGGACATTTGTTGTTGGGAGGACAGATTTACTGGAGGTACACTATACTGGAGGGAGAGAAGGGGTTTTCTCAGTTAAAATGTTTCCTCTCTAACTGCCAGAGACGTTTGGATACAGATGCAGGTTGCCAGGGTAAATAACATTTCCAGCATTGAGGACAAAATGTAGGGCAGTGCCACTAAGAAAAATCGAATGAATTCAAGGCGTTCTTCATTATGATGATGTGTGAGCCTTGATCATGTGCGAGGTCATACTCCATGATTTAATTCTGGCATAGGTGTGTGGGTGTGTGTGTGTGTGTGTGTGTGTGTGTGTGTGTGTGTGTGTGTGTGTGTGTGTGTGTGTGTGTGTGTGTGTGTGTGTGTGTGTGTGTACGGACAGGACACAACAAGCCAACCTCACCGCAGACTGGGAGGTTTCCTGTGAAAGTGATCCTTTTGCAAACTGTTTGTTTAAAAGCTGACAGGCAACAAGAGTCTCAGTGACAGCATCTATTCATCTCAGGGTGTCAGGCGGAGAGAAAAAGAGGGTACGAAGAAACATAGAGAGAGGAGGCGGATGAAGAGAGATGGTAGGAGTAAATGGGAGAGCAGTAAGCTTTAACAATAGTCTACATTTACCTTTAGCTTTGAAACATCTTCAGATCATCGTGGTTGCAGAAATTCATCTGGCGAGTGACTGAATGAGTGCTGATGTTTTCATCACTTTGGTTTTAATTATATGTCTCACTCAGCACAGTCTTCCTTCTACTTGGCTAATTTAGATTGAGATCCTTCCAGGCTTTCCCCTATCTTTCATTTCCCTCCCCTTCTTCTCTCCTCTCTGCATCCCATCAGCCCCTTTGTAGAAAAAAAAAGAGGAAGGGAAAAAAAAAAACCTTCATGTCTGTGACTTTCTTGCCCTCCAGCGTATGAAGCCCTCTTTTATTTTGATCATCGCAGCACAATGGATTCATGCCATTCTGGCAACTTTATTCAGTATCAGCCCAAATTTACATACTGCTTAACAAGTTTGTGCGTGACTGTTGATGCCTCTGATCAAAGTGCTTTTGGAAATCTTTCTCATCTGATTTTTTTTTTTCTTCCCCTGCCCTTCATTTCAAATGCATGCTGCAGACAGGCATCTTTAACTCAGGGGCAAAGAAAGGTAACCTTAGTGCTGCACAAGCCCAAATGTCATCCAACAAGGAGGGCTCGGGTCCTGGGGATAAAGATAATGTAATCTAAGCAGTATACAGTGTGTGGCTGTGTGTGGCTTTGAGTGTGTGTGAATCTATGCTAGCCTTGGTGTTTGTTAGAGGCTTGGGTTTGGGGGCGGAGGGAGACAGGGGGATGACAAAAGTCAAAGCAGTCATGTGTCATTTTTGGTGCTGAAGGGCTGGGACCTGCCTGCAGGGCTGTCCTCTCTGTCAGACGCACTCACATATCTGCGCTCAACTCTCTCGCTGTCTCTTTTTTCTTTCGCTCTCTCCATCTTTCTCTCTGTCTTTAGTGAACGCACGAACTGATTTGCAGCTGCACCAGAACACGCAATAATTCTTTGCTCTGAGTAGCATAAAGTAACAAGGTGGAACATTCATATCTTTGAAGTATTTTAAACAGCACCTTTTTTTACTATAAACATCTGATTTAGATTTTTTTTTTTAAATGCAGGGAAACTTAAATGATTGAGTCTTGACTTCATTTGCAACAACAAAAAGACTTGAAAGGACAAGATTTGTTCTGTGACAACTGATAAAACATGCAACCAAAACGGTGAGGGTGCAACCGAACAAGCAGGGGGAAACGTTTGACAAAGATCTGCTTGTAAATCAAGATAAATCAAAGGCCACGCTTCAAACCAAAGCCCTATAAAATTCCCATGGGATAGAACGGGAGGCAGCACAGAATATGTACTGTAGCTACGAACCCAGTAGTCTTCGTTTACAATAACTCAGTACATTCGTAAATATACGCGGCGAGCAGAGCAAACAACAGAATTGAGAACATTAAATAAGTGAGAAAGAAAAATGGATTCAAAAATACAATGAGGAGAGGGTGTGGGTGGAAAGAGAGGAATCGTGGGAATGCAAGATTGCACCTCCCTCAGGCAATCGAATTATCCTATGGGCTGATGGTTCCTCCTTATGCGTCGGCTGACATTTTCCTGTAACCCCATCCCAAGTAATGCTATGTGATGTGTGTGACTGGCTTCTGCCACGGCCCTGAGAGGCCACGGAGCCCCGAAGCCATTTGCTTTTGGCCCCGCAGCATCCTGGGAATTGTTTATTTTAGCTCTGTCTGCTCCTTTTTGCCTCTCAGTCTCATTTAGCTTTCTCTTTCCCCGTCTCTCCAGTTCATTCTCTTTCTGGCCCAGTGGTGTCTACTTTCAATTAGAGTAGGATGCACTAGTATTCTTCTGAGAGACAAAAGCCCTGACAGGTGACTCTTGAGGGGTAACTAAAAACCTCGCCTTTAGCGTCTTCACACAAACTGTTAGTATAGCAGCACCTTTCATGACACACAAAGGTACAAAAAAACAACTGAGGCTGTCGGTGGTATCCGATACTCAACTGTACATGTAGCTCTGTGTGATGAAGATAAGAGTGTGTGTGTGTGTGTGTGTGTGGGGGGGGGGGCGGGCGAAAAAAGTTAAAAATCAAGATGTGCTGTGTTTCTTGTATGTGTGTAAGAGAGAGAGTGAAGAGATTTAAGGACAGAGAAGATAAGATGCGCGATATGAGATAATAGAATGATATTCAAAATGTATCCCCGGAGCTAAAAGTTAAAAGGGAACATTATAAGAGAACATATTTTGATCGCTTATGGATATGTAAGGCAGTGCACCAAAATGCCCAAACTTTACTTCATACTGCTGCAGACACCCTGAAGGGCATAAGTGGAGGCGGTCCAATCCGCTATACTCAAACAGTGTATGTGTGGAACTGTCGACATGTGACAAGCAGAAAAGGGACAGTGTTGAGAGCGTAGCCTTTTATGACCCAACACACTTTGACAGCTTGGCCATCGCTCGAGGACATGAGCAATGTTGCTTTTTCATCTGACAATTTTTAAGCAAAACAACTCTCCCTCGATGGAGTCGATTGTTCACAGAGCCTTTGTGGCTGTGTGTTAAAGCACAGAGACAAAAACATGTCAGCAGCCCGTAGATTCTGTTCACCGTTAGCTAGAGGAGGCATACTGTCAATCTGTAGGACAAAAAGTGAGATGAAAAGTGTAAAGGACACGATGGGTGAGCTGCTTTTATGCAACACTGCGCTCTGCTGGTGGAAGGTGAGAACACCTTGAGTAATTCAGCAGCAGCCAGACAGTCTTAACGGAACACTAATGCAACCTTCAATCCTTGGGGATGCAAATGTCTGTGTGCTTTTACCCTTGAAGCAGTTGCCTTATTTGGACCTGAGGACATTATGCACTGACAAATTTTAAACATCCCATGAGGGGGTGCTTTGAAATATGGCCACAGGGTGGCACATTAGAATGACAAAAATGTAGATCCTCAAAGTGAAATCTGCCTGTGACTTGGTAATCAGCCCCACAGAGGACTAATGGATATTGAAGAGGTTCAGACTATATGTTCTTAATACAAGCAAACACAAACAGGGCACAGGCCATCTTTCTCAGTGTTTCTTTTTTATTGGCTACAACAATAGAACACACTTTGTTTATGTGCATGACGGATCAAGAGAAAAGAGATATGGGCGCTTTAAAAAAAAAAAATGTGCTCACAGTACAACCATGTTTGCTGTTTGTATGTGCAATAGGCCTGTAAGCTCTGAGTGTGTGAGTGTGAGTGTGCATACAAACAATGCACTCAGTCGATAGCCCCCAGCAGTGTGCATTCTTGCTTGGAGAGTACATTTCCTCGGGCCTCGTTCCTCCGCCGATGACCTCTGGTGAAGCCATTATTTTCTGCATTAATGATGAGCAGCAGCCAGCGATGAGAGAGATGGACTTTGTCCTGGGGCGCAGTAGCGCTGATTATGGGCAACAACAATGCCAGCTAAAAAAAAAGGGAAAGAAAAAGAAAACTCTTCCCACAAGCAGTTCAAAAGACGAGGAGTCTTAGAGGCAGCACTGAATAAGCTGCTCTGGCTCTATTGACAAGATGGATCAGATAACCTCTGTAGCTAGAGGATTAGCCAGAACAAAACTTTATTAAAGTTCACCTTTAGCTTATTTTGTCATCCAGTGGATCTACAACCTGAACATCAACAAACCAGTGGCCGTTACAACATATCACATTCTGACATTAAGTATGTTATTGTGGGGCAATTGGCCTCTGGTTAGGCGAGCTAAGAGTGTCATACAATTGTAATTACCCTCCATGGATTTAATGACATTATGTATAGGAGCTAATATCAGAAGCTTAATTGATCCTCTGACGCTAGCCCAAACACCCACCTATAACACTCACAAACAAGACAAATTGCAGACAAAGTGCAATTGCTCTAGTCAAGGCAGCCAGGGCACCCACTCAGGAAATCCTGGCTTGGGGAGCTGACTCTAAATGAAGGACTTTACCATTCACCATTATGTCTTTGGTGAGAGTCAGAGGGAACCCCCGGGGCTCTTCAGCACAGCACGGCACAACTTTTCAAAGGGCTCCAGATTAAAGTCACTGAAAGTTCCCACTGGGGTCTGAGGCCAGGATCCCATTAAGCAGCCCTACCACACCGCCGGCCATAATTGTGTCGTTGAGAATTCAGAGCAGTGCTTGCTTGATAAGCGAATTTAGGGTGAAATAAAAAAAGGCAAGGCGGAAAAAAGGGGGTCTCACTGGGCCACCATTAGACACTTCATTCGCTCATCGCTAATTTGTTTTAAATGACTGAGAGAGAGGTGTGCACTTTATAAAGCAATCAGAGATACCTTTTTCTCATTTCCAGGTCTACAGCAGAATGCTGATAAATGAAAACCACTGCACTTTATAGCCACAAACACTATACCGCCGCTAGCGGTGTTTTAAACTGTAGTTATCTTTATGGCAGTACTTGCTTTGCAGTAGGATAATCGATAAAGAGGGGGGACAAGAAAGAACTATCTGTTCCTCGCTCTCATTTCAAGTACCTCTACTCTTGCCTTTAAGAAACCATTCATTTTACCACTAGTAAAAACAATATTACTCTTCATACATTGACCTAACTTACTTAAAACCAGTCTTATAAACAATGTGAAAAGGCATTTTACAAACAAGTCAGCTTTTATTGAGTATTAAGTTTAAGTTTGTTTTAAACATTGTACAGAGATTATTAACCTTCAGAGCTGTTTGATGATGTATATAAAAAAACATCCAGTACATGTAGATAAAGATGTAACCCCTTAAGATCTATGCATGTGTTTCTTTAACAACATTGAACTCAATTGCTGGAAGTTAAGAAGTTGTTATTCTTTGCAAGTGGAACAGTATCACACTGACAACATAACCGGATCCCAAGTCGTGATTTAGCTCTTTACAATGAAATAAATGAGAGAAGTCAACTTTTGAAAACGTAGGAATATTTGAATCCCAAATATGCTATTGTAATCCAAGTGCAATGAAGACAAATCTTCAGTTAATTGCTTTAGGTGGATTTTTTCTGTTTCTTCTTCTCTGCCTCCTCTTCTTTTTCCTTCTCAATCTCAGCCACCAGAGTCTCAATTTCCTTGGATTCCAATATCTGCGAAAGCAAAACAATAATGCTTTAATAAAAAGGGGAAAAAAAGAAAAGAAAAAAGAAGAAGATTAAAAGTCAAAACAAACAATATCATTTGTAGTCATTCACCTTGAGTGGCTGATTCCGTCTGATAACAGCAAGCTCAATATTTTTGCCTCCTGACTGGACAACCTGTGACAAACACAAATGTATGAAGGCTGTGAGACAAGGTTTCAGAAGTTAGAAAAGGTATGACAACAACAAATGGAAAACAGTCCTTGACAAATGTGCATTTTGTTTTTATGCTTGACCAGTTGATCAACCACATACTGGGCATTTTTTAAGATATCACTGAAATGAGCACTGCATGTGCAAAAATGTGCCTCCAGAATTACCCACTATGGACTGATCGGTATCATTTTCTCCACTTTCATGTCTCCCTTGTGGGCCAGTTTTGCAACACAAAACTAGCATTATCTTAGGCGACATTGAAACATTTCTAGCCGATGACTTTATCATTTATGTCTGGTAGCCGTTTGTGATCTTTGATGAAGTCTGGACTGTCCCAATTCAACTCAATTCAAGCTGTGGTAGACTGAAAATTGTCAAGGTAATTATTTTGCACATTCTATTTGGCATTTTCATATGTTATTAATAACAGTACTATGTTAATAAAAATGCATTGACGCAAAACCTTAATTTGACCTTACCTCAAGCAAAGCTTTGATGGCCAACTTGATAGCCTCATTGTCACCTGCGATGGCTTCATCAGTGTAATTTTTCTCCAGGAACTCCCTCACAGTTTTTGCGCTACGACCGATTGCATTTGCCTGATTTTTTTCCAAGGACACAAAATGAAATTATTAATCAATTTTATACTGACATGATTAACAAGAAAACAAAGTCATAAACAAAGAGCAAACATATTTACCTTCCAGGCATGGTAAGTTCCTGACGGGTCTGTCTGATACAGCCTGGGGGTCCCATCGTAGTCAAAGCCGACAATTAACGCAGAGATGCCAAATGGCCTGCGCCCGTTGCTCTGAGTGTAGCGCTACAAATAAAATCAACTGGTGTGACTTATCACTGTTTTCAATTTTGTTACGAAAAAAATATGACATACAGGAAAAGTTTTTCAGAACCTAAATGTTTTATTGAAACTATGCATTAATATTAAGCTGTCATTGAATGTGACATTTTTCAGATAACTTTTGAAAAGATTGGTGCTGTAATGGTAGGCAGCCTGTTGCAGTAGCTCCTGTTATGTGTGTTGTTTTTTCATTCACAAGGTCCCAGCTCTGGAGTCAATTCAGTAAATTTTTTCAATCATTTTAGCACAGAGAGCACCATTAATAAACTATAAGACGATGGAGTACCTGTTTCAGTGTAGCTATGTAGCGTGTGATGTATTCCACTGTGACTGGGTCCTCAACAGTTAGCCTGTGGCTCTGGCACTCAACCCTTGCTCTGTTTATCACGATGCGGGCATCTGCAGTCAAACCTTAAAAAACATTCCAAAGAGTGAAGTTACTATACATAACACTGATTAGTCCCCTTTTCCATGTTACAAAATGAACATTTCACTTTTTTTTTTGTAGTTTTGAGGTACCTGCAAATGCCATGCAGACATGCTCGTCCAGGGCGCATATCTTACGGACAGTCCTTTCCTCCTGCAACTTTGCAACAGACTTCTTCTCAACACCAAGGACAACGATGTCTTTACCTCTGATCCCCACCTGCAAAGAATACAAAACAGCAACATTAGTTTCTGCACATCGGCAACACAGAACTTCTCATTCCCGGAAGTTGGCTATTGTTGGTATCCTAAAATAAGTACTATGAGCACACTTATCAAATGTCTTAATGTTCGGCAATGCAATTCTGGAGAGAAAATCTGTTTAGACACAAATCACCTCCCATCAGTGTTTCACACTTCTATGGTTAGCATTCCGTCTATTAAGGACTAACAAATAACAAGTGGTAATAATAAGGTATGCCTACTGGATGGTTAAATAGCTAGATAGAGGAAGCTATTTCAATGGTGCAGTAGTGCAACTCCGATCCTTGTGAGCAAGGACATGGAAGAGGGAAAGTTACTGTTGAAGAAAGTCTGGAGAACGGTGCACGAAAGCTACACTGTTGTTCCTATTTGAATGCATTATTCTGTATCATAGTGCCAAGAACTACAATTTTTTCAGCCCACAGACAGCGAGGAAAGGAAATTTGATAAGATAAGATATACTTTATTCATCCCAGCAGGGAAATTTAGGGTTTCCAGCAGCCAGCATACATACAAACACACAACACAACACATATATACATAATATCCCACCCATACAAAGAAACATGAGCCCACAATACAGTTTGATACATGATATATGCAACTCAGGCTAAAGTTTAAAAGTATAAATGTCTTCTGTCCTTACTTAAAAGGGAGTCGTTATAAAGTGCAATTGCAGTAGGTAAAAAAAAGTATTTTTAAATCTGTCCTTTTTGCAGCTTAGCCGTCCGTAGCCTCCCACTAACAACACTCTTTTGTTCACACACGAGATTGTGTAAGGGGTGCATGTTATTGTCCATAATGTTCAACAGTGTTGAACATTGTGTGGGATTACAAGAAAGTGTTGAGGGTTTTACATAACCCTTCTTTATCAGGCTGAGGTCCTTTTCATCAAAGTGGTCTCTGAATAAATGTGGAAGAACACTATCCACTCAATCAATAGCTCAATTTTAAATCAGACTTACAAGTGTGCCAAACAAAAGTAAAATAATATGCAAGGTTGAGGTGTTTATAAAAAAGACACTTATTACGGTCAGGTCAGAGACTCATCCCTAAGTCTGTTTAACAAACATCTATTTCCATTCATTATTTTACTAGTCATTTGTTCCAGAATGAATACAGGCTACACATAAAGTATGTAAAAGATAGATAGATAAATATACTTTATTGACATCTAGTGATATTATCAATTATTATTATTATTATTATTATTATGTTTACATAATATTGAATTGATTATGCAACATTACCCTATGTCTTTACGACCATTTAATTCAAAAGTAGCTTTGAAACATACTTTTCAATAACAAAGTGTGAACAGAAGTGAACAGGAGTGAACAGAAGTGAAGTTTAATCACAGACTGAAATTGAAACCACGCTCAGAGTGACACAGCGACAAAACGCTTGCTTAGCTTTTATTTGAAGAAAGTTATTGTTTTCGTGAAGTTATCGACTGTAAGTCCCAAAAGGACGTAAATAGTCTAACACTTGAGTGTAAAACAGTATGTAAAACAACAAAATCTGAATAAAAACCCATCAGATTGACGAGTGTCTGCTAGGCGCTAGCTTAGCTGGCTCGCTAATTGACGTTCGCTAACGTTAGCTTGAGCATTAGTTTCTCTTTCAGACTCACCGCTGTTGAACCTTTCTTTACGGCTTCTTGTGCATACTCCACTTGAAAGAGATGGCCATCGGGGGAAAACACGGTGATAGCCCTGTCATATCTTGCCGCCATTGCACTGTAATTCGCGTTCACTCACAAGAAGGAAAAACACTTCCAGCAAAATGATTCAGCTTGTTAGCTACGAGATGCTCAGTGCGGATACCGAGTGTTGAAAACTGCGCATGCGCTTAACCTCTGAACTGAGGCGATACCAAATCACGGGTTGCGCAGAGAAAAGATGTCATGGAATTTAATAGGATAGTCAATATTTTATATTATAAAAATATTTTTAAGTTAGAAATAACAGATAACAGAATAAACATCAACCGACTTTCTTTCTTAATAACTAAATGTGATTGACTAATTCAATTAGATTGACGATGGATACAATATGCGGGAAACGGTTGCAATGTATGTAAACAATAAAACGTAAAACTTGGTTTAAAACGCATTTTATTGTCTACTTTTGCCTAACACTGCTTGAATAGTTACCGTAGTTTATTCTTTAGAAAAAACTGCCACCCCCCCCCCTCTTTTTTGTTGAGCTTTCCATTTCCCGTGGTTTAGGACTAAATCTGGACTGTTCCATAATGTGAAATAGGTGAACTTGTAATCCAATCAAGCGAAAACACGGACGCATTAAACTGTGTTATAAAGTGTGCTAAATTAATTTTATTCATCTCGGGTGTATTTTTACACCACGTTTTTTACTTGTCGTTGAAATAAACCGTAAACCCACACGGCGTTTTGTAATTTGTTTTGTCCACCCCCAAAACGGACCACTGCATTACAACATCGCCGTCCTATTCTGTACTGTCTGATCGGAGTTGTACCGATGTGTTAAGTGTGTTAGCAGTCTTTCGACTTTTATGCCCTTGTTCACTTAAATTTCAAAGGGTATCACCATGTCGGTGGCGTTTGCACCTCACAGGCAGCGTGGGAAGGGTGATATTACACCCGCAGGAATACAAAAGGTAATTCATCTTTTCTTTTTTTTTTTTTTTAGCTGCGACTCAGAATGGAGGCACCAGCCGCTGCTAGCCGTGTAGCTAATCAGTGTAGCGGTGCCCACTCAGGACCAGGTGTGAAGAGATCGTGAACAATGTGCAGCGGGGGGGAGGCAAAGCGCGGTGAATACGAACCCGTCTAGAGTGGGGGGAGGCCCATGTGTGTAGACTATGAAGCATTGGTCGATTATTCGGACCAAAGTAACATTATATCACACATGAATGGAGGCCTGTCGTTTTGTTAGCTCAGGACAGCTAGCTAGCGCGACCCGTCTTTTGTTAGCTAGAAATGCACACTCGCATATCCTCTAAAACGACCCCCCCCACTCCTCAACCCTCTTTGCATTCAATTTAAAGGCTGAGAACAATGTGCAAGCCAAGTAGTAAACATGCATAATCACAATATCGCAGAATAGTCTAAACACGTGATTAAATCTCTATATTCACTCCTGCAGTTACTTGATGAAAACAATCAGCTCATCCAGTGTATAATGGACTTCCAGAGTAAAGGCAAGACAGCAGAGTGTTCACAGTAAGTTACACAACTGTATGTTTCCTGTTAACAGTCTTATTCATGTTGTTGTTCCTGTCCTAACTTGTATTGATGTCTCTCCTCCACCTGCTCAGTTATCAACAGATGCTGCACAGAAATCTAGTGTACCTGGCGACGATAGCAGACTCCAATCAGAACATGCAGTCCCTCCTCCCTGCTGTGAGTATTGGACCCTTTTTGATAGTTCCTTTTTGAGCCCACCACGAATGTAAGCCTAAAGTTTGTGGAGTTAGTTTGTTGTTTATTTACACTACCCCATTATATCATGTAAATGGATGTAATTGAAGTGCCCATTGGCTCTTAATGCATTTCATTGAACAACTTTTTCAGTTGTTGATGGCCCAAGATAGTGACTGTGTGTTTTCCCTTTCGTATAAACCATATATTTTAAACGTTTTTATCCATGCTTGTTTAAGGGAAATCACATTTTGACTTGATAATGATATTTTTTTCTTGGACATCTTGTTTTTTTTAATTTTTTATCTTGTTTATTTCTTTTCAGTGGCTGAAGCTCTCATGTGTTTGTGGGCCAGCTGATGTGTGTTTTTTGTCTCTTTTGTTGTGCGCCTGCAGCCTCCCACTCAAAACATGCCCATGGGCCCTGGTGGGATGAACCAAAGCGGACCTCCTCCTCAGCCTCCTCACGGTCACAACATGCCCTCTGAGGGTATGGTCAGCGGCGGCCCTCCAGCCCCACACATGCAGAACCAGATGAATGGACAGATGCCTGGTAAGTGACCCCCCCCCCCCCCCCCCCCCCTCCCCAATTCTCTTCACCTTCCCTCCCTTGCCTTCCTTTCCCCTTCTTTTTCCCTCAGTCCCTGTCTCACTTTGGTTGCCTAGCAACAGCACAGAACTGTGAGGGAGGTCGCTCTGCTGGAGGATGATGTCACCAATTTGCTCTGGTGGTCTCAGACTTGTACACCTTTAATTGTGGTTATCCTCTTTTCTTCATGCGTTTCTTCATGTTTTTTTCAGTGTGTCCTTGGTTGCTATTTGATCCCTTCACTTCAGCTGCATCAAGCTGTTTTTTTTTTGGGGGGGGGGGTTGCAACAATAAATATACATTTAGACTGTTAGTGTTATGTTAACACTTGTTAGCTCAGCCTTAGCATGATGTTTTCTTCCCAGTGCTGAAAGAATCAATATCTGGTCACTTGGGTCATTGGTTCCCAACCTGTGTTCCTGGCCCCCGAAGAGTTCAGAGGCTTTGTCTGATGTGAGGCTGTCAAATTTAAATGAGCACATACCAACTAAAATCATACAAGGACACTTCTGGATAGTTTATACAAAGATGGGATTGGGAGTTGTTGGGATTTGATTATTGACAACTTTTTAGATTTTATTCATTTCTGTTGGCCCTGTATCTTTTCTTACCCTGATTGGGTCCTTGGGGGTCCCAGATTTTCTTAAGTATTTAGGTAAGTAGGGGCTCCAAGGAAAAAAAAAAAGTTGTTACGTTATAGCTCCTGTTCAATGGAGTTGCACTTTAGTGGAATTCATTTCCCTTTTAACCCTTAAAAACTTGCCTTGCCTTATTCTTCATTTATTTAATGAAACCCCCAGAATCCCAGAGCTGCTGATTGTTTTGCTATTTTAATGGAACTCTTATAAATTCTGTATCACTGTGGTTTTAATGAATAATGCACAGTGTTAACCCTGTAACTCAGTGGTAAAAGACAAAACAGTGAATTCCACAACTGATAGATATCTACATAGTATAGATTAAAATTGAAAAGATAAATTGTGTTTCTCTTTCATGGAAATAAATCACTACATATCAGATAGGCGCACAGAACACATATTACAAAATAAAGGGTATTGCAAGTTTCATGTTTAATAAAACTTCCAATTGACATTTTTAATGATGGTTGTGAATCATCTCTGTTGCTGTTTTCCAGGTCCTAATCACATGCCCATGCAAGGTCCTGGTCCCGGCCCCAACCAGCCTCCCAACATGCCCAGTGGCTCTATGAATATACCCCCCAGCAGCCATGGCTCAATGGGTGGCTACAACCACACTGTCCCTTCTTCCCAGGGCATACCAGCTCAGAGTCAAATGAACATGACCCAGGGCCAGCCGATGGGAAACTATGGGCCTCGGCCAAACATGAACATGCAGCCCACTCAAGGTAAATCAACTCATTTGGGGATTTTACATCATTCAGTAGTATTTGAATAACCATGTAATGCTTGTTAAGGTTTTGGGCCTTCTACAGTTTGAGAGATAACTCTTAGCCTCTTGGTCTAGGTCCAATGATGCACCAGCAGCCTCCCTCTCAGCAGTATAACATGCCTCCTGGTGGTGGTGGACAGCACTACCAGGGACAACAGAACCCAATGGGCATGATGGGTCAGGTCAACCAAGGCAACCATGTCATGGGGCAGAGGCCAATGCCACCCTACAGACCCCCGCAGCAAGGTATACCGTCAGAGTGTCAGAAAAGTGTGCAAGTTGTGTGTGACCCTCCTGCTTTTCTTACTCGTGCTCATCTTAATTTCCTCCATTTCCACTCCTGTAGTCCTGCAACCCACGGACTCCAATCATAAAATTAGTCAAGTGACCCAAAGAAAGCTTTCTAATAAAAACTAGTGGCAAGGACTCCATCCCCTCTACTCTCCCCGTCACACAGCCGATCCAACAACACCTTGAATCTACTTGTGTGTATGTTGTGTGTATGTGTATATAGGACCCCCACAGCAGTACCCAGGGCAGGAAGACTACTATGGGGACCAGTACAGTCACGCAGGACAGGGAGCCTCAGAAGGTAGGAGAACCCTCCAGTCACTTGGAGAAAATCAACCAAAAATAAATCAATTTAAACCCAGGACTTGTGTTAAAACACAAATAATGCAAAGAGACTGTGACAAAAGCATTGTATCAGTCTCTTCATTATTTTCTGGGAAATCAGAGTGACTTAGGGAAAAATATCCGATTTGGAAAAAACTCCACAATGCATCCAATTTTTCTATGTGCTACACCACAGATAAGTAAACATGCACCCAGTCTTTCATAGCCAACCCCCAATTGCTCCACCTCTCTGTTGGTGTGAAAGAAAAGTTAGGCTAAGTTTTATCTGTGAGAAGGCCAAAGCTGTACCCAAGTTGTATAAAATCATGTCAATTAGTCAGATTTTAAAAGGACGATGCTGCATATGCAGAATGAATATTCATATTCATGAAGTGCTTCTCAAACGACGTGCAAACTATTTGATTTTTTTTCAAATGAATTGTATGTAGAGACGGTAAACAATCATCAGGAATTAAAAGAAGAACTAGGAATGTATAAACCATCCCCTATTGTAAAGAATCATTCTACTAGTGAAGAGGTGCTTTCATTACTTTATTAAAGAGTCTTAAGAAACAACTCCTTCTCTTTCTTTGTCCTATTAACATTTACTTATTTGTTGTTTGTTGTTTGTTTTTTGTTTTTGTTTCTTCTACTGACAACTCTGTTTTCCTCAGACCTTTCGAACATGTTTTCCAATGTTTTGAACTAAAGGAAAGGTATTTGAGAGAAAGTTTACAAATGCACCCACAAACAAAAGCACAAAATAGGCCTGCGTCCAGACACACTTTGTGCATCCCCAAACTTCTTAAAAACATAATTAGTTTTTCTTTATACCACTAAGATTATCATAACTTCCTTAAATGCCAAGCATTACCTGAATATACTAAAGCTATACGCTTCAATTAAGTTGATTTAGGTTGTGAGGATTACAGTCTGCCAAATTAAAGCTTTGGAATTCCCCCCAAAACTTCTGAAAGGGATCTTATCTTATGTGTGATGTTTGTTTGTTTAGGGTTTTTATTGTCAGTTAGCATGCATTGTTTTCACCACTTGCTGTTAAACTGTATAGCCATTAGCTTTTTTTAAAAACTGATATTTTAGAGCTCATTAACTTATCCATCTTAGACTTCAACACTTTATAAGTGATCCTTTCTTTACTTTAACTTCAAAGCCTTTGCTGCTACACTGTTTGTCATCTATTAGAAAGTATCCAATCGTATCTCATATCTGGCTCTACCTGCCAGCGAATGCTTTGTTGCAATCATGATCTGGAATGGAAAGAGTTTCTTTCCACCTTATAGCTTAAAAAAAGGGTTTATTTCTCCTTTACTGTTGTGCTGTGATCATCCAACTATCACATTGTGTGCTTTTGCCCCCTGAAGGTAATGCCCAGTATGGCCAACAGCAGGAAGCATACCAGCAAGGCCCACCCCAGCAGCAGGGCTACCCTCCTCAGCAGCAGTACCCAGGTCAGCAAGGCTACCCTCCACAACAGCAGGCATATGGTGAGTTATCTTCCCTTGCATATGAGGCACATATTTGTCCAGTAGGAGGCACTATTAGCTTCCTTTAGCTGCATTTTTATAACCACTGAATATACTCCTGGTGGTTAGTGCCCCTTGAAATTGTTTCTTTGCCAAATGCAAGTCAAGATATGAACAAGAACAAGGAATTAAAGGACCAATTTAATGAATGGTTAGGGGATTGGAGCTTGTTGGAAGAGAAATCAGCAGTAGTGACTGCAGCCACTTTCTCCTGATTATACAGTTTAATACATCAAACTGTTCTGAGGGAGCTGGGGGGGGATCTTTGTACGATGGGTACGTACTATCGTCAGGCAGTGTGAGCAGACATTTTGAACTCTCAAGTTTTTGCATTTTGGATAAAAAGTTGAGTAATGCCCTACTGTAAACCAGGAGTTCTACCCTAGATCCTTTAATTAAATGAAATTTGTATTTAGTAATAGAAGATGGAAACTTGATGCTGTAAGTAGCCACACCACATCATTATTAAAACATCTAAAAACGCATGACACTTCTAAATCTTTCAAATAAAATAAAAAGATTAAAGCAGGGAGAACACTACACTAAACTTTAGTAACTTAATGGTTTTCTTATTGAATGTGTGGCAATGGAATTTAACATAAAACATGTTAAATAAAAAAAGTTCCATGTGAATGAAGGTTTTTAGGCTGTTGCAACTCTTTGGTCTTTCTTCTTATTATTTTTCAGTCTTGCTTTCCATCACTAAGCCTCTGTCAGAGCCAGAGCTCATGTCAGTAATGAGCTAGCAGAGGGGCAGAGGCTGTGAGGTGAGATCCATCTGGCACACGCACACATGCTTTCTCTCACAGGCCTCCACAAGGTTGTGCTCAACAGCATCGGGCATTATGAGCGCCTAACGATGCTGCGTGGGCCTCATTTGACTTCGGCCCCAGTCAGGCTGTGCTCGGTTGTTCACTGCACCTGCATAGACAGCCACAGTGTACGGGGGCTGATGAACAGATTTCTTTTTTTTTTTTAATGAAGCCTGCCCCTCCTAATGAAAACCAACAGAGTCTCCTTGATGTCTCCTTTCATTAGGGAATCTCAGCCCTGCTCCAACCTGACTCACTTATTCTCATTCATTACTGAGTCAGGCGTTGTGGAGGCCGCCTAAACAAATGGGTCAGACATATCCACCATCATCTCTTTGTCATCCATCAGCCTTTTTTTTATTTTTTATCCCACCTTATTAGTGATAGTAAACTCACAGGGATTCTCTAGAGTCCTCAGAGTAAGAAGGAGGAAATGGAAACGGTTAATGAGCAAAAGTTGAGCTGCTCGGACTGGGTTCCTTGTTTGAGTCCAAACCTGAATTGTTTTTTTATTTTTTACAAGTTACATATCTTTTTGAGCAGTTGATAATAAAAAAAAAATCTACCTTTTATTCAAAGAAAAATGTGTTTGGTTTGAATGTTATTCAGGACATTAGTGTTTATTACAAATGGTCTTGTAGTGCTTTTGAAGATTGCGTTTTTGTTAGGGTGCTTTTTGTTTGCCGTACAAAACTGCTCCTGGATTAAAACAAGCAGCACGCAGGTGTTGCAAAAAAAAAAAGAAAACAGGATGATGGTTATAAAAGGCGAGAAGTAAAATGATCGAATAGTCTGATTTGACTGCCAAACAGCAAATTCACCTTACTTTATCTTACTCTGTCGAGCATATATGATTTTTAAACTGCTTTCTCTACATTTGCTGTAGGTCCCTCTCAAACTGCCCCAGGACAGTATCCTAACTACCCTCAAGGGCAGGGACAGCAGTATGGAGCCTATCGCCCTCCCCAACCTGGACCCCCACAAGGCCAGCAGCAGCGCCCCTATGGCTACGACCAGGTGAGTATAACTAAAACACAAGAGAGTCACAGAGACGTATTTATGACTCCCTCTTAGTCCGTCCCTCTTGTTATGTTTATTGCCAGTGTTAGTTGTGTATTTTGTGTACCAGAGACCAGTGTGAGTGAACATGAACATTTAAAGTTAGTATGATATGCATGTTGCCATCATATTGGGGGTTAATTCTGTTCTTCCAAACTTGTGTGCGTGTGTGTGTATGTTATTGTCTTTCATTGTTAATTTGAATATTAATAAAATACTTCCTGGCTAATGTGGAATGCCGATTCAGTGAAATATGAGGGCTTTAAGACGAATCTTCCTTGAACATGATACAGACTGCTCTCGTGTTTAAAGGGCGATCTATTTGTTGCCCTGTATTTCCTGTGGTCTTATGTGGGGACCACAGCTACACTTTGATATCTTTATCTTTGAATATTCAGGGGCACATGAGGAAATAAAGACCCGGGGATTTGAACCCCTGACTAGCTCTGTAAGAAGCAAAGGTAATGGTTGCTGTGAAGACCTCAACGTCCAATCTAGACGTTTGACCACCTAGTCTTAATTTGCATCTCTTATGTTTCTTCTGTCTTTTTCTTTTTCTTGATCTTCCTTCCATCTTTCTCCTGTCTTATTTTTTGTTCTTTTCTTTGTTTTTATGTTTTCTTTTTTTTTCTTTTTTTATTAACCAGGGGTCGAAATGTAAGTCACGAGGTCCTGAAACACAGCATGCTTAGTCTGCAGACACAGCCAAAAGTTTAGCACTTTGACTGTGTTCTTAATCTCTGCTTTTTACAACACTGGTTTCTATTGTCCCTTCCTGTAGCACAATTTGCAATTTAATGTTATGTACGACAGACCCAAATCCTATTGTTCCTTCCAAATTAGTTCCCATTAATGTCAAACACATACTTCGACCCCTGCTTAGAATTCCATCAACTACAGTTGTTCTTGCATTGAATTCAATTGAATCTAGTTTCCACTGTTTAATAAGGAATTTGCCATTCTGCGGCTGAGGTATCCAGTTAGAATTTAGAGTTCCTGAGTTATAAGGCCATGCTGCCACCTGCTGGTCAATACCAGCAAATGCAGGCATAAATCATGTTGTGGAGTATTATATGGTTTAAACCACAGACGTTTGTTTGCAACATATTGAGATTTGTGAATTGAAGTTCTTACTTTCCCTTTTTTAGAAGGTCACTAACAAAGACATTTCTCTCCACAGGGCCAGTATGGAAATTACCAGCAATGAGAGATGGTCACAGCAACCCACACAGCTCTGCTCTGATCTCTGTTGAGCTTTGACATCTGGTCAACTGCTAAGCAGACTTAAGTGATGGCCGTAGCTCCCTGAGTTTCTCTCAGACACGAACACACAACTGAAAATACAAGATACATTTTCCCCTGTCTTTGGGCTTGCATTCTGGCCTATAACATGCATTCAGTTTATCTTGAACATGGACTTGATAAAGTGAAAGTTTATGACTCACCCTCTGCTCCAGTATGTCTCAAAGCAGCAATGCCTTAAAAATGGAACTGCCTTATCCTTTAGCATTGCAGATTGTGACACCGGCTTACAAAATTTTGGATATTGGAGAAGATTTAAACGTACAGTTTCAGTCTACTGTGGTGCATTGTTCTTTATCCTTCAGCTCCTTGGTCATAAGAAGCAATAATGCCAGCAGTAGGTCAATGTGTAGGAGTGTAGAGATGAAGTAATGCACCAGAAGAACTTCCCATTAGGCCATGGTACATGTCTTGATGTATGTGATGATGTAAAAATATATTTTATGCTTTTTCGATCAAGCTAACTTTGTATAAGACATTGGAATCTAGTACTGAAGCTGTGTTATTTCATGAAGTGTATGTGTCAATGTTTTCTTTTTTATGAAGATCACATCCAGCACATTTTCTTTTTGTATTTCTTTGTTTTGTTTATTTGTAAAGCTATTCAATTGGACCTGATACATTAGTGACACTGTATGGATTCTTTCTGTAAAAATGGAAAATGAACTGAAATAAACAGAAACTTCTCAATGGACATCAGCATGCAGAGAAAGTGCTCCATCTCTAATCCAAAAAAAAGAAATGCCTCTGTGCATAAAAATGTGTTTTATGTCAGTAAGAAAATTTCAGACTTAGATCTTTTTTTTCCCCCCTTTTTTTCACAATTCCTGACCAAATTTGTGGCCATATGCCCAGACATATATTTGGGAAGAGACCATATGTAGTAGATACAGCCACAAATTTTAAATGTCTGCTCCCTGAAGTCCTTTTTTTTTTTTCTGTACAAGCACCTCAATCTTGTCCATTGACTGCAAACCTGGTATGAGACATTTTTCTGAAATATTTTGTTTTGTTAGTCTTGACAATGCTGGAATCCCCGTCTCCCTCTTTGAATAAACGTCTAAGTTGATGTCATTCGAATAGTGTTGTGTGTGAATAATAAAGATTGTTACTGTCAAATATGTAACATAAGATGTGAAAATAATGTTCTGAAATGGATTTTCTTAATTTCAGTTTCAGTGCAGTTTTATATCACTGGCTTGATATCTGTTTTATGGTGCAAACTTTATTGATCCCACATGTACAGTGGCATAAAGAAGAGGACTTCATCATCCTCGTATTGTTTATATGGCTGTTTTAACATTTTGCATTCAACACCCCATCCCAGTGGTCACATTTGTGTCATGGCAATGTATAACTGTACAATAAATTGGAAGAATCTTTAATATATTTTGACTTGTGTTATTTATAGCCTTTCATTGACAACTTTAATTAATAAAATACTGCAAATCCATTCATCCCCCCGACAACATAAACAAGATGTGCGAGTTTGGTGCCGTCAGAATGTGACAGTTTGATGTAATTGTTTTGTCTTCATCTGCTATCTGGTAATCAGTTTCCTACTGATAATGACCCAGCACCGCTCAGCAGCATGTCTGCTTTGTCCAGATGCATCCAGAGAGGTCCAGAGCACATTTACACCCAAAATTACCTTCCGTGTCCCTCTCTCCCCCTTTTGCCTTCCTCCAGAGAGGGAGAGGGACTACCTGTCACATTGGGGGGAGTGATACAGATGGTACACCAGATGTGTGGCCGAAGCACGTGATGGGAGGCTGGTGTTGGTGTTAAGAGGGCCACAGAGTGCTCAGGTTGCCTCGGTGCCGGCTGATGAGTGTTTGTGTGTCAATGTGTGTGAGTGCAGCATGTGAGAGGTGTTCTCCAAGAAAGAAAACATGGTTGAACTTTTTTTTTTTTTGAGTGGGCCTATGCAGACTGTTTTTATGTCGATTTGAGTACCCCTGCTCAGGTTTAGTGGCATCCTAGTCACCTCACCATCCTGCTGCTCCACAGCTGGCCGCCCCACCCCTTCCCAGCTGCCACTGGGGCTCCCCCCTGGCCCCTCAGCTTGGCAGAGCTGGTGTTTTGGGCGCTCCCCCACCAGTCCTCCCTGGCAGCTGCTGCCCTCAGCTGCGCTCTCGCAGACGGTATTGGGGTCGGACAAAGTCACTCCTCCTGTGACTGTGTCTGGGGCCATTGGGGGAGGATGAAGAGGAGGCAAGGAGACGCCTGCATCCTATGAAATATCTCCTTTAAGTGGTCAGGATTTGAAATTGATAGGCACATGACAAAAAGTAAGGAATTTGAAGACTTCTTGTTTACCCTGAAGTCTTAAATTACCACATTAAGTTACTAAATGTTACAAAAATCTAGTTAAACACAATCTACCTCTTGTCTGTGTAGACCTAAAAGACTTATTAAGACAGCTAATGGGACAACATTACTCCTTGCATGTTCCATGGTTGTATGGCAAATAGTAACGTGGCGGTATCATTTAGGAGGATGATTATCTTGTTCGATATTTTGATAATTATAATTCAGGGCACTTTTAGAAGAGGCTCCTGAGCACTGAGGGGAAAATGACATTGTGCATTGTGATCATAGCTGGCAGGCAAGATGTGAGCTCTCTCTCTCTCTCTCTCTCTCTTTCTTTCTCTCTCTAACTCTCCCTTTCACTCTCTCATAGCCACACTCTCAGTGTGACAGAAAGTCTATGGGGAGGTATAAGAGGTAGTTATGGGGGGAATGCAGCAGCCTCCACAGTTTAATTGGAGATGTGTCACACTAAATAAATGGTGCAAAAACAAGCGCTGACTGGAGGCTTGAGGGAGGGGCCCTGGGGATGCAGCCTGTTTTATTGGGCAGGAGCTTTGCACCGCTCCAGGGTGAAACTGGGCTATGCACTGCTGAGATACCCTCCAACCATCAAACCACCAGGCCTCCCTCCCAAAGATGACTGTGGAGGCATTAATTTCACTCTGCAGAAAGGCATCTTGTTGGTGCTGTGGAGAAGGTGTGGGTGAACTTGGTAACCCGGCTGTTTCCTCCTCCAATGAAGGGCACATCATCTTCCTCATCTGCAATTTCAATTTCTGCACGCTGCTGAACAAATCCATAATTGTAAAAAATGTTCAGCCAATGCTGTCTGCCTCACTTGCTCCTAGATCTTACGTATGTCAATTTATGTTTTGAGAAGACGGCAGCCAACAGCCTGCAGCCAATCTTATTTCCCCATGTAATCCATACATGACCTCCAAGATACCAGGAGAATGTGTTTTCCAATATTCTATCAATGTTGATATAACTGTTGTCTTGCCTCGCTCATGCCCTGTCTGTGCGTGTGTGTGTGTGTGTGTACGTGCGTGTGTGTGTTTGTGTGTGTGTGTGTGTGTGTGTGTGTGTGTGTGTGTGTGTGCACCTTAGATTCTAGAGTCCATGGCACGAGGTTTGATTTACCTCTACAGTGTGCCGCAGTAATTGGATGTGACACCATTCTCTCTGCTCTCCCTGGGGGATATAACAGGAATCTGACTATTATGGCCGCAGTCATGAATATGTCACGACAGCTGCAAACAAAGGCCTGTGATTTGGATAAGGCTCCTCTGTATGTTGTGTCTGCGCTGATATATGAGATAAATGCTGCAAGGGTAAATTAGTTTTCTGTAAAGTAATTTGCAGTGTTTACAATGAATGATTAATTGCCATTGTTTGGGGGAAAAACTATGTTAGAGACGTTGTTCGATATTACATGTTCATCATGACTGCCAGATACATATTTGCCTCACAGATATTTGTGGAGGCTATTACATCTTGTTTCAAAACAACTGGAAAGAATTTTTGGACCTGACATTCACAAACAGGTTGATCCCCTAGAAAGACATTGTTTTACATGCATCTGATGTGCAGTGCTTTGTTTAAACCCCATCGTTTGTTGAGGGTTTAGCCATCAAATCAAATTGAGTGTGCTGTTTTGTATGTGTTCTAGCCTCATAAAAGTAGTCTCTGGGTGGAATAGCAGGTATGCTGATATCAGTATTCCCACAGCCTGCATAATTGCTGTAATTTGCTTTCCCTTTGGGTAATCTGTAAACATGGCTGTTTTGATGTTTTTGGCATCCTCCATTGGCTGGGCTCTCTACTCCTCCAGTGGAGCCCCCATCCCAGCCCAGGGTGACACAAATAGATCCTTCCCCAGAAGGCGCACGTAGTTCCACATGGGCACAATCAATACGGCCCAGTTGCACCAGGTCTGTGGCGGTATTAAAAGAACCCTGTGAGCTGCTTCTCACCATGTTGGCGTTTTAGGGAAATAAAGCTATTGATCCTCCAGGGCCTCTGGCGGAGCATTAACCTGGGCCTACAAATTAGAACGTGCTCATCTGGACACATCTGCCTGCAATGTTCCCAAAAAGCCAGTCAAAGGGAGAGAAAAGGAGGGCTGTGAGGCCTGCTGCTTCGAATGATGAGTAGAGCGCTACTTGACGTCCTTGTCGGAGCGGGGGAGGCGTCTGGATGCCCAGGACTTCCATTAGAGGCCCAGGATGGTGGCATGGGTCGATGTGGTAAGGTTTGGTTGGGGGTACTCCATCTCAGATCAGTGTGGTTCCTTCCCCCACAATGCAGAGAGAGAGGGGGGTGACCCACAGTAAACCTGATCTCCTGACTGGAAGGACAATGAGGGAGAGGGTTGCTGGGTCCAGTTCATGTTCCAAGTGTCAAAGACTTTTCTCCTTTTGAACAATTTTATATGAAAGAAAGAATCTACCGGTACATCATTTTCTATGAAATAGCCAGACTGTTCAAGCATGACATTTTTAGGCAGATTCCCTCACAAAGCACGCAACAAACAGTAAATATCATTGTCACCTTATATGAAATATAGCATAACTTTTTGGATTTAGTACAAAACTGAGTTTCATTTTCACATAACATCTCTATTTTTCTGCAAAACCTAGAATTACAACCTCCCTCCATGGCACTATGAGGGTATTAGAGCCATTGATTCAATGTTATCACTTGGTGGGGTGTCCTACAAGTCAGTAATTATATTTGACAAAGGATCAGAGTCTGGGTACACTGAAAGAATCACAAACAGTTATGTTGATCTATAAGCATAAACATAGCTTGCCTAAAGACCATTTGGATTGATGTTCCCCTTTTTACACCATTCCTTCCTCACTTCCTGAATGACTTGTGACCCCAGTTTGACCCCTATCATTAAACACACAATGTAAATCAAGTTTAATTTTTTAAGTTAAGTGTGCCACTTACAAATGTTGAATACTAACTTTCGATATTGGTGAGCTGTTCTTTGCTTTAATTTTTTTTTACAGGGTTAGATATGTGCATACTTGTGTAAATAAAGCTTTATGAAAACACCTGCTTGATTAGTTTTCCTTCTTTTTTTAACCATGTCTCCCTGACTATATCCCTGTTTAAAGTATGACCACAGTTTGATCCCATCCCTTTTTCCTATCAAAAAAAATAATTCAGATCCTTCCCCAGATTGAGACACAAAATGTCCCTATTTATTTTGAGGGTGTCATACAAATTAATACTTTTGTTAATCCTGGGCCCAGTTGTTCAAATGTAATTTGATCAGATTGTAGCTATTAGATTTGATCAAATCTTCAAAACAGGTCGTTATAAAAGGATTACAAATATCAGATGTGATCAGGTAAGCCAGTCTTGTTTATAACCAGGATAAGAATTTTTGTTTGCATTGTTCAAAAGATTGGAATAACTTTGACACAAACAATCAAGCTTATACCAAACTAAACAACATTCATTTTTACAGAGAAGTTTTTTTTTCCACATATTTTGCTCTTGAATTGCTGTATTATACAGGGATATATAGATGTAGTAGATGTTAGGGTTTTGAAAACAATTAAGGATTTCGTGCCCATAAAATATTTCACCAAATAGCTCTTCATATTATTAATAAAAATATGTGTGATTTAAAGCAGTTTTGAAGTTTTATGGATTTTGGCGCCCCCTTTGGAAGTGTACAGTATGAAGTCTAATTCAGAGCTCTGGTAATCAGGATTTGGTGATCCTTAAAAGTCTGTATCTGGATCCTATCCGGTATTTTTACTGGGGGTAAAAGTAAGATTTATTACTGTACAGGAAAAAAAAAGGCAGATTTCACAATTTGGATCATTCCCATTCCTGATTGACCCTTTGAACTTCCAGGTCCAGGAGGTCAGATTCTAAAAGATAGAAACACAAATACATTTACATGCACCATCAAGTTAAATGTATCTTTCTTCAAACTTATATTTCGAACTAAAACCTCAGATGACCCCAAGTTTTTTCTTTACACATAAAATGTGATTTTCCAGATTTATTTCACCCTGAAAACGCACTAAAATTGTCAGGCACTTACAGTATACTGGAAAGCATTTTTCTCCTTCCTTTTAGAAACATTTACATGATTAGTGTTTACTAATGAAAGGACTCCATGCATCTCTTCAAACAGCACATTTCACCAGCTATGCTCACACAGATGGAGACACTTTGGAAACTTTCCCTTTTTTTTTCTCAGCCTGCCCTACCAGTGGGAAGCCTGGAAGTTCTCTGCCCCAGTTCTCCATGTCCTTGAGAGTTGTGCCTTCGGGCCGGGGCTGGTGGGGTCCCGCGGTGCACAATGTGTGCTTCTCACTCCGCCTCCCGCTGTACTCCGCTGCCCCTGCATGGCTCTGGAGAGTTGCCAAACTCGGAGGGGTTGTCCGTGCAAGTGGGGGAGCGTGCATGTTACCACAGAACAGCTCTGAACATCAACTGGGTACAGCCGGGTATAAATCACTTTCCTGGATTGGCTGACTACAATGGGGTGCTTGGGAAGATGTTGTTATGAACAATCAGACTAATTGTTGTAAACAGTGAGAAGTGGGATCTTGCTTGCTCCTGCTTTTACAAAGGTTAAACCAAAGAGTAGAGCATGAAGTCAGACAAAAGCATTATGCCAGTTTGACTTGAAAAGGGAAGCAAATTAAATTCCTTATGAAGGAACTCGTGGTAATGTATTCTTTAAATCAACATTATATTACTTTTGTTTAATGATTAAATTAAATCACAAGAAGAGGTAATTATAATGGGTGGTCATAAATTGTAGCAGTATGTGTTTGACAAATCTCTTTATATTTTATTCAGTACATATGCAATGTTTTTTTTTTGTAATTAATATGGATATTGGCCGAGAGCAAAGATAAAGATCCATTTTCTAATATTTTGTCCTTGGATTGTGCACTCAGGGAATTTACTCCCCCTTCTCTCTTTCGTTTCCCTGGCTAAGGCATGGGGAATTGGTGGGATAAGAGGCTATTCCCTAAATAGCCCATGGCAAGAGGTATCCTGATTAGCATGCTGCCTGCTCTCTGGCAGCAGTCCTCCAGGCCACCAGCGCTATCACTTACGTGCTGTTTGTATTTGTAGTTGATAGTGTGTGCTGTTATAATTGGAATGAGCTCAGGAACCTCGTTTGCTTTTGATCCGCTGCCAGCCACTCAGAGTGCTACTGGGCCACAGCTCTCACCTCCACACTCCCAGTGGATTATGGGAAACTGCAACGCTTATGTTCTAAAAAGCGCCTGACAGCATCTCACTCAAGGTCGAACAATACAATGGTAAGTGAGGGGAGTAGAACAAAAAAAAAAAAAAAAAGATGTAGGGAAAAGTTGAACAGATATTTGAAGGAACGCTGGGTATTGGGTCCGGAAACTGGGTAAAAGGTATTTAAGATTTCTGAAACTGAAGGGTAAAAATCAAAAGACCTTTGTGAATGTTTGGGGTTTCAATAGCACACACAGATGAGTGACATCATAACCCCCCAGAAGACTCTGCAGAGACTTAATCTGCCTATTTATGACCAACATGCAGAATTATAGTTTTATACGGAATAAATCTGTGCAGTTAAATTTATTAACAAAACACAAGAGACATTTTGACTTGTTGTGTCTTAGGTCTACTGCTGGTTACTTACTTCTTTTCTTATTCCGAAATCCAACCGAAGAATAACTTGATGCAACCTTTTAATGAGCAACAAGAGAAAAGTTCAAAGTTCAACAATTGAATGCTATTATTGTGATCAGCACTAAGAACTGTTTTTATGATGACTGGAAAACTTAACACAACTGATACAGGTTGATGTTGAGGTTGATATCAGTAAATAAAATAACAAATTGGAACTTTTTACATGGTGCATAGTTTCATCTGTGTTGTAATTCTAATCCATTGCAGGATTAACATGACTGAAAACCACCATTATAGTATATTATAATACATACCATAACTAGTGTTTGATTTAATGCAAAATGTTATTATAATTACAACATTCACAATGGCTTGGTTCAGTGAAATTGTTATTTACACTTTCTGTTTTCCTACTCCAGTATTTCAATATGTTTACCTGGAGAAGTTCACATAAAAGATATCATTTGGTACTTTTCTGTACTACTAAACACTTCATTTTTTTGTGATTTGTCAGTTTGTCACACAAGTCAACTTTCAAGAGCATTCCTCATCTGGACCTCATCAAGAACTTTAATGTCACTTGGAAGCAGACTCTAAATTGATGCATGCTTGTGGTTCATTTCCTTTCCCTCTCCGTGACATTTCTACAGTTTGATATGCTGTGCTCAGCACTTTTCCAGAGTGGACCAACTCCAAGGACTTATGGGAGTTTGATGCTCCCTTGCTGCCAAATGCCAGCAGGCCGATGAAAAAAGATATGCGAAACTTCTAAGCTCAATATTTAATCAGGCGCTGGGTTACACTTGCTGTTTGATTAGGTGAGAGAATTCTACCTCCCAGAGTCTTTGATTGCTTTGAAAATATTTGGCCAAAAAAATTAATACTCCTTTTTGAACAGTGTGTTCTCAGCACTAATATCCCAGCACCCGTTACAGAATATAACCGTCATCATTACATTTGTATTCTGTTATAGATGGCTCTTAAGTACTTCTGTCCCCCTATTCTTCTACTTCATTTTCCTCTTTGCTTTAGATTGTTCTTTTATCACCATTACTTCCATTATAACTCATATTGCAATCATTATTAGTGATGTGGCAGAGAGTTTTCATGTTGTTGTCATTGTTTTCCCATTCGGCAGCCTCATTATTTTCCATGTTTTCTGACCAGAAGTCCATCTTGTCGCATCCTAATCATCCAGGACTGCAGGGATTCACCTGAGAATAACCCTGATGAGCTTGTTCCAGGAGGGCATTACCACTGGTTAAGTACAAACACCTGCTAAAATATTGGCAATTAGGACATAATTAGCTGCTAATGTATTTCTAATCCGAAGCGGGCCATAGATTTGTCTTTTTTGCGTAGACTCCCTTTTTTTTAATGTTCTCAGTTGTTATTGTTTTCCTCAGGTATTTGTATCCCGAGAACATTGACTAAGTGCCCTAGTTCATCATATGCAAATGGCTTATTAATTACACATGCATTATGCCCGTATTCAGAAGACATCAAAGGGCCTGCGAGTCTTCAGATGGTCCCCCTCTGTACCACACTCAGGTTACAAATGCCTGCGTGTGCACTTTCCTGCTTGCCTATTCGGGGAGAATAACTACATCCTCAATTAAAATTTTTCACTGGAACCTCTGTTTTTTTCTTGCCTCCTAATATTTGAGAATAACCTCCGGTGGTCTGCAGTTGTTTGGTAACCACAAATTGCAAATAATCCCTTGAGACTAGATTACATAGCATTATTAGAAAGCAAGCAAGTGTATCTTTCTTTCTAGCAAAGCCAAACTAATAGTTCCATGACTAAGCGAGACATAGTTGTCAGTGTATGACCTCACTAAACTTTCCATTGATCAGCTTGTTGATCACCATGTCAGGGTTTTGGTGTCCTCAGCCATGAGCTTCAGATGTTTCTGCTCTGTGTCTGCATGTTTTGTTCCGTCTATTCCTCCCCTGTGACTTCTCTGTTAACGACCCGAACAGCAGGTGTCAGAGTGTGATTTATACAACCTATAATGCCTTACATTGATTAGCAATACAGCTCTAATGGGATACCAGCTCTCAAACTACTGCTAGGAGAAAAAAAAAACAAAAAAAAAAACATTGCACGCCACACCTTCTTCGTGCTGTACTTATTTCTGTATGAATATCAGCAACCCAACCTGTCCGATAAGAAGGCGTGGAGAGAGTTTGTGGTGTGCAATCACTGTAACCCAGGGCAGTCCTCTAATATCAGTCTCCGGTGGGCTGCTCTGACTGGGTGCTGCTAGCATAATTAGCACAGCACTCACTTTGATGATAAAATGGCTAATAGAGCATTCCTTCCCTCCCCTGCCTACCTGATTTTACCGCCATTTATTGATCTAATTAAAATAATTCTGCTGTTAGTGGCGTGTTTTTTTTTCTTATGTAAAGGAACTTTTGATTACAGATACTTAAAAAAAGATTGTGTGTATGTGCTAATAAAGCAGCACTCAGAAGATGTTTGATTTAAAGGTAGCTCTGTTAAGAGTCTGGGTCTATTGTAACAATGCAATCAGTGCGTACACATTTAGACTTGATGCTGAAAATAAATGTCTTCTGAAGCCACTCCCAAGGTGATAACAGATTTTCAAATCACCCAAGACAGCTGAGAAAAAATGTGTCATTAAAGATGTTGTAAAAAAAAAAAACCCAAAGAAGTGCTGCAGATTACTGACACTAATGCGGAACAATGTTTCCACCACACATGTATAGGAGCGGGTGTACATCAAAGCCACCAGGTGGGGCTGATTCTTTCACAAATGCATCCCACTATTGGCATTTTTGTTGAGAGTCTCAGCAGAAAATGCTTAAATGAGGTTCTATTCTATGGCAGATTTGTATGGCACCTCAAAAACTATCCTTTCTCATTAGCAGACCAAACTGTTTGTGGTTGTCCTCATTACTAAAAAGATAGAGCTCTACCCCCAAAGGTAACTTCATCAACACCAGAGACAAATCTATCTTAGGTGCTCTATTTATATTTCTGACTCACTGCCACAAAGATTTATTCTGCACTCCTGTCAATCCATCTCTCTAATGGGCAATGGCATCCTTTTTAGTTTGGATCGCTGGTGTGTCCGTGTGTGTCTGCGTGCACGTCTGAGTGTGTACACGCACATTTTTTAGCACCAGGATTTTCTTTTTTTTTTTGTCAGATGTGCACACACAAAAAACAAGAACCTCGAAGTCACGGAGCCTGTCTCATCTCTAAAGAGAACCATCTTTAGATAGAGACCTCAGATGTCGTGTAATTAAGATGATAAAAAAAAAAAAGCTATTTGCACTTCCATGGGTTATTAATGTGGTTTAATGATGCCGAGATCAACTATAAGATGTCTGCTTGTTATGGGGTTAATCTCCTCATTCTTGCAAAAGCTATAAAGATAAACATCTTTACACAGAAATGGGCTCATGAAACTCCCCAGAGAAACACATCCCAACTTCAGAAGAAAGTTTGAAGGACCAAAAATAAAACTGCGTTGCAGATTAGCATGGTCATTCTGGCAAAATCTTCTAACAAAGCTACCCAACCTATGAAATGCTTGTAAAAATGAAGAACTCGATTAGCATTTTAAGCTCTTTGGAAAATAGCATCAATTCATAAAATTGTAATACAGTCATGACACATCAATGCAAATGTTTCATACTAGATTTTTGAAGTTTGCAATCATTATTATTCCATAAAGGCTGATGTTGGTGAGACTGAGGATGGCATTTTGTAATAAATCAGGGATATGAATGTAAACAAATAGAGCAGTTTTAGAGGTTTACAAAGTATAATAGGTCTTTCATAGAGCTATGAAGAGCATACGTACTATTTTTAAAGAGCTTAATGCAATCCTGCATAGCTTTTTTGGTATGTTTTTCAAACGGTCCTAGCAGCAGGGTTAAAGTATTATATATTACATAGAGGGAAGATAGCAATCCTAATCTAACACTCACTTTAATTGAAGAAAAAAAGTTTTTGTGAAAGAGGCAAAGATATTGGAAGTTCTTTGTGTTCACACAAGGTCACTGTTGTCAACTCTAAATCCCATTTTTAATCACTTCTCAGTTCCTCAAATGGATCTGTTTATGATGACTAACCTGGGGTTCACTTGAGTGTATGGGTGGTAGATCTCCTCCTAATACATCCAATGTGTAAATGTCATGCCTGCTGATGACTTTATCATGAACGCTCTGATCATTACACTGTCATTAGTTAGCAGACATGGCTGCACCTCGTTAATGTACACAAGCAATCTGAGGAGCGGCAGATAATGTTGTGTGGTGGTGGTGTTTAATGAGGGTCCATATTTGCATACTGGCCTCCACCCCCACTTGCATTCCCAGCCCAGTCTCATTTATAAAAATAAATCACATTAGAACATCACCGGCTAATAAAGTCGACTCCGGCCCACATCCCACGTCCCCGTGATAGCCAAGTCTCAGTGCAGGAAATACACAAAGCAGTCTCTCAGGATTAGAGAAAACCTATTATAGAAAATCCTCCTATGGCTCCGGAACATTCTTCATATTAACACTGTGCTGCTGAAGTAAATTACGGCAGTTGTTGTGCACGCTGCAATCAAACACTTTATCAAGGAATCTCCTCTGAAAGTACGAGCAAATATTGAAAGTCGGCCCATCAAGTAATGCAACCACTTAGAGGAGTCAGATTGAATTACACATCCTGTCACTGAAAATGGAAGTAAAATAAGAGTCTCTTTGATTTTGAAGTAGTTTGTAATCTTGATTGCACATAATTGTACAGGATACCACCTGAGGCGAGCTACTTTCACCGCTATTTCTGCATTATTGAAAGGCTTTGATTCTGCGAAGAAAAGATTAGGCTTTGATTATGAAGCGAACGCAATTAATAGCAACACTTGCATTTTGAAGTGAAACAGCTAAGCTTGTTTCATTTGATTGTGAACATCTCAGTGAATACAGGGTGGGGTGTGGGGTGGGGACAGGGGGGTCAAGAGCTACACCCTTGTAACAGTGTTTTGTCCTGTGTCTGTGTGTGTGCCCAAGTGTGCACACGTTTGTGCCCCCAAGTCAAACCCCACTAAATAAACAGTGTGTTTCCTGATGCCTAACGGTGTGCACAGCCCATGCACCACTGATGTCAATCCACCCAGGACTACCAGTGGCTCCTGCTCCACTCACTTACTTACTCTTTGGCTCACTCCATCCTTCCTTCATGCTCAAATTGACACTTGGTGCAGAGGCAGGCAGACAGGGGGCCTCTCCGCCTCCAGAGATGTGGCCCAGCTGTCAGCCGTCTAATCCAGTCCAACCTCCCCCCGAGCCAGGCAGGAACTCCAGGCTGCTCCCCCCTCATCCTCACGCCCAGAGGCACGGCAAACAGCTCGGCCCTCGTCAACATTACAAGCGGTACGCCGGGAGGGGGGCACTTTGCTAGTCAAATCAGTCTTGACCATTCATCATAAATCAAGTGCCACAGTGGGATGGCACACCAGTTAAGCCTGGTGATTGTAAATGAAAGCCAACAGGTTATTGCCATTCATGACTTTGTGCTTAAGTTTTTTTAAATCTTATGTTACAACTCACAAGAAAGTATAGTTTGAATTGTTTTTTTTAACTTTTAATGATATTGTCTATGTATTTAGGTTATAAAGGTTTTTCAGACGATTTGATAATTTTGTTTCCAAGAACTTTCACAATCTGATCAAGGACTACCCAAACTATACCATCTACTTTTCCATCATGAAGAGGTGTTGACTGTTGGCATTGTTACTATGGAAACGACTGTACAGAGAAAATGGCATATTGGCAACTTTAGATATAGTGCAGGCTTAAATGAGACACTATAACACACTGCATTCTTTTTCAGAGACACGGTAATTTGACCTGACTCTAAAAAACATGTATCCATGTAAATATATGTATTACATTCATAGGCAATTTGATAACAGCATTTTAAAAGCACACATTCATTTTTGTTGTGGTTTGCAAGCGCTCCTGGCGAAGTCGTGGGCATGTGTGTGTGTTTTCAGGAGTGTGTGTCTGTACCTCTTCGTGTGGCTCCCCATGGCATTCCCAATATCAGTATTCCTGTAGATGTGTTTGATGTGTTTGAAGCCACGTAGCATACCTTGGAACATGACAGTAAACATGGCAGAGGCTCTCCCTCAGAGGAGCAGTGATGCACGTCACCCCTCAGAAGTCTGTGACGGGTGTACAAACCAAACCCACCGGGCCACACGGTCTCCTGGGATTCTCCCCTTACGATGCTGTGCAGACTGGCTGCATGTTGCTCAGTGTTCAGAATCATTCCACCCTCAGCTTGGAAAAACAAAAGAGCAAACTCTAACGGGAGACAAACGAAGAGGAGAAATGCAAAACGTGGACTTATGTGACAAGTTATAGGGCCCACTTAACTGGCAATCTGACCCTGCAGCATTGGATGTCATGATATATCCTGATCTAATGTTTTCCCTGTACCTTATCCCTAGAAAATCACCAGTGTACGTTTCCTGCATGCATCCCTGGGGAAATTAAGAGGCACAGTATGTATCCCGAGAGGATTCCCCCCCCCCCCCTCCAAGAATGAGAATGAAGCAGGCAGCATGAAAGAGTAGTGTTGGTGTGAGGGAGCTATTGGTCTGGCAAAGGGATTGCCAACACATCAAAATAGCATGGGTGTTGAACAAGACAGAAACTTGCACCATTTACACCTGCCAAAGAGACATAGAGAGAGAGAGAGAGAGAGAGAGAGAGAGAGAGAGAGAGCACATCCTGACATGGAACATTTCCATAGCCACACACGCACCACATGATGTGTGGTGCACAAGTTGACGCTTCATGTCAGGCAGAATTTCATGAAGTGACATGTACAACATGTTCACATGACAAAAGGTGCTTTGAGTGTTGTTTTTGGGTTGGTAAGATAAGTCATTTGTATACAGTAGCAGTTTTGTAATGTCACAATGGCAAAGCTTTGAAAAGAAAATTCTGTGATCTCGGACAGAAAAATCTGAGTGCATCAACTGTTTGGTTATACAGTCAAAAGTGCAGTTTTTCTCAGTGTATGACAAGAAAATACTATAACTGTTCAACATACAATTTTACAGTGTAATGAATCTGATTCTTTATTACTGCCTATAGTGGAAAATTGTCCCTGGTCTGACCTGGGAAATATTATAAGAGCAGACATACAGGGTGATGAGTAAATATTCATCCACAGAAAAAACTATATTACGTTTTAAAGCGATAATTAACATCTTAAAAGATTTTTTTTTTTTTTTTTACGTAACTCATGTTCACAAGAAGGCTTTCTAACATTACAGTCTTAATCTGTGAGGCGCATGATCTATAACCATGAGCCGTCTTTTAATCTTAGAAGACATACCAGTAGAGACTGTATGACTTTTTTTTTTGGGGTGCTTTGTGGTGACGCCCCTCCACTTGTATATTGTCAGTTCTAATTTTTAAATTTCAGTACATGCTATCAAATGTCTTATTTTTAAATGTGTCTGTATTTTACAATATGGCCCCCCTTTGGAAAGTATTCTGAGACAGACAAAAAGACAATGACCTGCTTAACCACAACAGCAGCATAGACTTTGAACCACAACCCAAATAAGCTCTCCTGTAAAAGTCCACATAATATTTAACACAGTAAGATGCATGATCAATCATTTTATAAAGCCCATAGGCTTTTTGACTGGACAATTAAAAAAATAAATAACCAGGTATAGTGCTAGTTTGCAGGCTAGATAGAAAATTATCAGGTGATAATGAACACATCAATCAGCATGTTGACTTTTATCTTCAAATTGATCTCTAGTCCTCAATGTCAAATAAAGTCCGCACAAAGCATAAAAGGTGCAAGAAAAATCTGTTTACTTTGACTCTGCATGCAGGAGCTCAGCCTGTCAGTCAAATACAGACTCACACACGGCCCTCCTGCCAACTGAGAGGAAAATGATTCATTCTGCTTAGACCTTCCTTTTTCCCTGGAAGAATTTAGTATTAGAAATATATTTTCAAGGGACTTCTCCCTCTTCAAGTTGAACTTTAATGCTCACCAAATGTAAGTTAATGAAAACATATCTAAATAATGGCCCCAAGAACAAGTAGGCCTACATATTGAACATCCAAAAGCTTGATTATTTTAATAGTAAGTAATAGGAACCTTGCATAACACATCTGTATTTCATGAGCTTTCATGAGCTATCACAATCAGTTTAATTGTTCTCATAGCTGTGTCTAGCTTTGTAATTTACTTTGTGTGCGTAGTTAAAGATTATTGGTCATCAACAACACAATGAAAAATTAGTTTATTTCTGTGAAAAGTGACTGTTTCGATTATATTCTTTCCAGTGAGGAAACAAACAACAGAGAGATAGCGTGTAGCATTGATTTGGACACATGTATATTTGTGTTGTTAACAAAGAGAAACAATGAACCAATTCTTAAAATGTAATTTCTACAGAGTAACCCAAAAGACGTCAAAACAATGAAGAAAGCAAGACAGGACAAAAGCGAAGGGATGGAGAAGTGGTGTTGAAGGAGGACAGTTCATTGAGGTCAGGATGACAGAAAGAAACAGATGAGATGGGGTGGCTGAGGAATGTTTTGTAGGTGGTATGTTGTAGGAGCTGTGTCGGGAGGGGTTGTTGGCGGGCTGTGGAAGGGTGAGGAGGGAAAAACTAGGCCAGTGTCCAGACTCAGAGCACCAAAGGCCTCACGTCCCAGGATGCTCCGTGTCAGCCCTCTGACAGGAGAGATGGGACTTTAACACAGAGTTTTTCACCACCAGACGCTTCTCTGAAGAATACCCCTCACCCCCTCTCCTCTCCTCGGCGCACACTCACCAGTCAGAGTTTGAGGAGAGAAATGCACTCGTTACAATAAGGAGGGCACATGGCATGGGACCTGAGGCTTTGAGTGCCGCCTCCTCCACACTCTCGGTAGAATTGGGATCTTTCCTGCAAGAACTGTGCATTTCCAAACCTGACATGCAGTAAATAGAATTTTTGAGCTGCCTTCACACTGCTGAGATGCATGACCACACAATATGTGTCTCTGCTTGTTATATTTTAAAAGAAATACCTTATTGAGCATGAATACTCACTGATAGCTGAATTTGAATACTCCTCCTCATCCCTGCAGTCTATTCTGCTCATTCCTACCCCACAGATAAAGCAGACTTATTGTCAGGCTTAATCAGGTGGTCTGTTACCTTGGCAATTAAAGCCTTGTTAGGGATATAAAACCTTGAGATTCAAATGGAGGGTCCCTGGCGAGTCAAACCACTGAGCAAATCCTTAAACCAAACAACCTTCCAGAGGGAACACTTCTTCTCCGAGGAAAGATGTTTAATTATCTCTGCTTGTTTGGGTGGGGGGGGGGGGGAGGAAGAAAAAACTGTTTCACTCCCTCTTGTTTGTCTTAAAAGCTCATGAGTATTTAATGGAATTAATCTAAGTAGCAATCAGTGTGCTATGTTTGATTGTTGCAATGCATTGACCCACAATGGAGAATGTAAGGATCATTTGTGAGAGCGGGGTCAGTGTTCATTCTTGTATTCCAGTGAAAACAAAGAACCATGGTACAAAGATACTATCTTAGTTTTAAAAGCATTCGGTCTTATTATTTCTGGAATATCAAATGGATTTAGTGCTCTTAGTTTACTTTTATGAATTAATCTTTTAATATTGCGGCTAAGTATGATCATTTATCATTTATTCCCAATTGATGCAAAACACCTATTCCAATGTTAGCTCTCCTAAACTAGGCCAACTATTTTCCCAGAAGAATATTCTTTTTTGGAAAATAGTGCTACATATTTGAGCAACATGGAGCGATAATTTATCATTATTTAATGATATCCACAAGACAGTACATCACACATGGTGCAGTCAGCAACAACAGCTGTGCAGGATCTTGATGGGCTTATTCTCAGTCTCAATTTCTCCGCGTGATCAGTCCCAGGTAGGCCCTTGACCCCTTATTTTGTGTCCAGTATGACTTTTTCTCTCTGAAAGGCTGTTCCAGTATATCTCATGGTCTCCTTCCATCCCACTCTTTGTCTGTTTCTCCTTACCTCTGTGACATGCTCCTCTAAATGGGCCTGGCATGCATCCCACTGTCTAACGAAGGTATGTGTGTGTGGGCGGTGTTTAGGGAGGTAAGACCTTCTCTGGGACACACTAATCAGCTCCAAACCAAGGCCCAGGAAGAAGCACTGGACAGGTGAGTGGAACCACTTGCTACACCCGCTGGCTGCTCCTCAGTGCGAGGGTCAAATCAGCTCCATCCTTTATGTCCTAGTCACTCCTTCATTCTGGTGTCCCCAGTCACCTGGCTTTCATCCCTGGTCGCTGGTCCCCTTCCTAGGGGCCTCTGAGGGAGGAAACAGTCAGCAGCTGCTCCACCAAGGGAGCGTCTGAATGCGACGTCTGCCAGCCCTGTGTGTGTTAACCTTTTCTTTTAATTAACTCCATCCCAACTCCCAACTCCCGTCACCGTAGTCCGGAGAGAGGTTTTCAGGGCTTATGCAACTGTCAGGGAAGTGGGGGAGTCATAGGGGAGCATAAAGGTGGTGGGCGGGTGGGAGTGTTGAAGGTGAGAGGGGTGAGGAGGAGGAGGAGGTAGGATGAATAATGTGTGCATGGCCTGGGATTGAGGGTTCTTTTAATCCTTGAGAGCTTTTTTTTAATCCACATGCCTTCACACAACTACAACACACCAGTCAATCTACACATCTGCCTGTATCCCAGGGACAACCCAGAAATAAATTGGAAATGCTGATGAGAATGGCCACTCTCGATTATCACTTGAGCTCATTATTCTGAAAATGACTTCATCACGCAGGCTACTACACAAATTTCACATTCGTAAAACTCATTAAGGCCTAATGGACTGGGTTAAGACTTTTGTGTTTATTCTAGAGGCAAACAGATCTATATAAAATCTATTAGGCTTTTACATTTTTTTTTAACAAATCACTGCAAGAGTGAGGGGCTTAGTCCTCCAAAATATGGCGGACACAACCTTTGATTCCCTGGTAAATTTTTGTGATGAAAAATCTAAATCAACAGTTTAATTCACAGTGTACACAGAGACGTAACCAAGTGAACATATTGCCATAAAAAGAAATACAAAAGTTTTCATAATTTATGTAATTAGTTGAAGTAGGCCTTCCATAGCGACAGTGACTTTTGGCCGCTGACCATTGTGCGATGTGATTGGTTGATTCTTAGCAATGCAAGACTGACTGCGGGATACTCTCTCCTTTCCAGATTTGTTTAGAAGTTTCTAGACAATCAATTGCTCCAAGGGTCGAACTGAAAACGCTGAAAGGTGCACTCAGTTACTACCAGTGTGTTGAATCTTCTTAGCTCTTTATGGGCCGTGTTACATCTGGAGATTGGGTTATGTCGGTTGTAACAATTCAGAGACTGCTTATTCAAGGAATGGGGATGCTAACGTTAAGGAGCAAAACTTTGGTGACAAACCTTTACAGTCTATGTTACAAACATAAAGGATGAGGATGACGCAAAGGATGAAGGTGACGGTCTGTGTCACGGGCTAATGTTAGCTAAAACTCACGCAGCTGTTAGCTAGCAGGTAAGGTTGGTGCTGTGTTCCATAGTAGGCTAATGTAAGATGAACCTGCTGCTGTGTCGTTTCAAACTTTGGCCAGCGCTACAGATATTCTCATCGGCTGAATTATTTTGTGACCTTTGTGGGAACTATTTTTTTTGGGTTGTGAAACTTACTGGTCATTATATGTTTGTATATATAAAAAAAAAATTCTGCCGAAATCGAGTCTGCATTCGTTTTATATTTAATAAGGCGGATATGATTTTTTTTTTCTAACAGGATAATTCTATCTTTTATCTTTAGTACTATATTTTTTTTTTTTATTGTGTCAGAAGTCATTAGCACACTCCCTCCACCCCTCTCTTTTTCTCACACAGCCTCCCCAATCTCACTACTTTCTACTCCTGCATGTAATCCAAAGCATTACTACCTGGCTTTAGCCGTGTTCTCTAACCATGCAAAACATTAGACTGAAAAATATGCTTCATTAAATCGTTAAATTCCTGTGAAATTCGCTGAAACTGGTAATCAGACATTGATATCATGATTTTTGTCTGATAGAATGAAATGTTTTGTATTATAAGGGGCTCTGTAGCACACTTAGATGTTGCAGCTTAGTTAACTAAGAATATAGAGAGGTGAGTGGGTTTGATCTCATCTCACAGTGAAGATCTTCTAATGAGAGAGTAGTAATGAGCAAGGAAAAAAAATCACTCTTATTTCAGTAAAAAAAAAAAACAAGGTTTGCTATCTTTTGCTTTCATCTTGTGTGTCAGTGCCAAGTGGAAAATGTCCATCTTTCACCGGGAGATTTTAATGTTCATCTTGGCTCATGGTAATGCCCCCAGGGGATCTTCTTTCTTGGCATGTTCATAGTGGTCACCATTTGCTGGAGACGGGCTGTGGAGGTCAAAGCCATTTTAGAAGGACATAAAACCCCTAGAATGCTTTTTGATCACACTATGAAACTGCTCCGTTGTGGTTAAATGGTTCTCTTCATGCCAATAGCATCTTTGTAGAGGCAATTGTCATAACAATCACATTTAAGTTTGAATAAGAAAATATTGGAATTGAAGTCATGAAGACAGCTCGAGAGTGAGCGTAATTGTTGTAGTCTAGGAGTTTGAATATGCTGCAAATCAGCTAGCCAATGATGAGGAGTGCATGGCTTTCTACGCTGGAAAAAGTCTAACAGGTGATTATAGTGTCATTAAAACAATGATAACAATGGGAAGCTTGGGTCGTGATGTTGCAAGGAGGGGCTACATGACTCTAACATCTTGTGAGTCATGTAGCCCTTACAACTCCATTTTTTGATGGAGTAAGTAAGGGAGAAACTGCCAGGACCTTCTCCTCATGAAGACCCAGAGCAAGGGCACTGTCTCCCCAGCCCCATAGATCAGCCAGCCCTGAATGTCAAATCGCACAGCAGCCGCTGCAGTGCCAGGAGTCCCCCACTTGCTCCCTCTCTGGCCCGTGATCTGCTGTCTGGTGACACCACTGCGCTAATGACCCGGTTTGGGAGTTGCTCTGCAGGGCTCCTTGGCTTGGGAAGATGGAAGTTGTGGATATCCAGCTGGAAGGTCACTTTTGACGAGGACCACTCACTCTACATTCCCCCTACTTTGTTGACACCCTTCAGTTTGCAAGGATGTTGAGACACGGAATCTGTCACTGACCCTGTGTTTTAACAGGCGTGGTTATTAACTGAGTGACAACTTAGGACTATTCTCATGAAATATCCCCATTGTTTTGTAATTATATGCAATAGTTCTTGGGAGAGAAAGACATAAATGTAAGCCACATACAGATGACAAGTTTTTGCTCTAGTGTTTAATTGGCCAACAATTTGGATAACAGAGAAGTTGGAAAGCAGCACTCATGCTTGCTTGCCAGCTCTAAAGCCCTCTGATTGTTAGTTCTCTGTGCTGTTTTTGTTCTTTTTTTTAATCAGTTTACTGCGGAAATATGTCTCAGAGAGGGCAATGTTTTCGGTCACTTTTTTTTCCCTCAGCCTCGGGAGCTTGGCTTGTTGGAGCAGAGTTAAAGTCCCAGGGGAGCGCTCCTCTGGTGATGGGGGCACTGCCTCGACCTCACTCATGCCCGGTGTGGGTGGCATCCAACCAGGGAGACACACAATGGAGAGCGAGACTGAAGATGGTGATGCTTCTAGTGGACTCTCCTAGGACTCAGCCTTATTCTCAGGGTCATGCATTCCAGCAATCTCTGTAATTATAAGCAAGTAAGAAAAAAAGTTGAATCTTCTGCCTTTCTCAAAATGAACGTGCCCCACTCCTCAAGGGAAACATTCACATCTCTGAGTTCTAGTAGTTGGATGGGTTTTAATGAGGCAAGTCAAGAGTGTGTGTGTGTGTGTGTGTGTGGTTGGTGTACATGCATGTCTGTGTATCTGCCCTCGTCTAACGAGCGTAATTGACCGACTCTGCTTTTAAGCCTCCGTTTTTCACCATTTGCGAGAGTATTCTGCTAAATAGCCTTCAGTGATTATTATTTCTTCTGGAGACACTTCATTGGGATTAAAACTTTGTCTGAGTTTTAAAGTTCAGATACTGCTTGTATTTTTGGACAATGTGCAATTGGTGCCAAATGGACAGAGGTTGAGTGGGGCCAAGGGTCAGCCAGAACTGCTGAAGGGTCCCACCACCTGAGGGTGAAGGATTCCACTGGGGAACATTTTGCCCCACTGAGAAGCGGAGTGAAATCTCTGATGCTGTGGCACACACACTTGCTGTGGCGTCTCGATGTCTAACTAAAAGCTATGGGTGGTAAAAAAAATCTCCACATAACTGCTCAGTTTTACTCCAAATACTGTGGTGAGCTGAGGTGATCTGAAACAGACTGTGCCTTTAAGCGTTTGATAGAATTTCAAAGGCTTGTATTGTGCACGGAACATTTTTGAGGGACGACACAATCAGACAGTCTATTAAATCTGTGCGAATGTGAATGACTAGATATGAAGATGCATCATGTTGGCTTACACAAAAGACAAATCAATAGCTTTATTTTGCAGTATCATGTTGGTACAAAATAAATATAAATTTCCTTTCTGGTATTATTTTTTTAAAGACGAAATTGTCACATATTTTTTTTTTTGTTTGATTCCTTATTCCCCTCACACTCGGAGGTGAAACTTGAAACAAAAACACTTTAGTTGGTTTTCATTGTGCCTATTTGCTACCCCAAATTTATATTTGATTCTCTTTTCCATATTTATAAAGTTATCCCTGAGGGATGAGCCATGTCAGACAGTTTTCGGAGCAACATTCCTCACATGAGGTTTCCTCCCCTTGAAGAAAAAAACAACAACTTCTGAGCCCGAGTGTACTGTAACACAGAGACTGAACTGTGTAAGCACAGAGCCAAGTCAAGCCTTTTCCCAGTTACTTTGTCACTAATGAAAGTAGCAAAGAGCCCTGGAGGACTGAAGAGCACTGTTTGTTTGTGTTTGAGAGAGCATCCAAGAGGTACAAGGGGGGAAGGCAAGGTGGTAAAACTTTGGGAGAGCCGCCTGACAGAGCGCCGAGACAGAGAGGGAGAACTTTGGAGCATTGTTAAGATTGAAGTTTTAAGGCAGCTGAGACCTCCTGACAGATTCCAAGCACCTACAAATAGACGTTTCATATGAGCGTGTTTACCAACTTTACTGTAGTTTGTGAGGGCTTTGAATTTACCAAAGCACATCACGTCAATCTGTGTCAGGCTGTTTTATTGATCTTTTGCACATGTTTTATGGCAGCGTGTGGGTGGGGAAATTATTTGAAAAGCAAAGGGTGCAGATGGAAATTACAAGATACAAAATGAAAGCTTTGGCATTATATTTAGGTCATGAGTCCCAACTTATTATGTTAATGTTTCACGTTTAAAGCGGATGAGGGACAAAAGATTCAAAATTACAAGGCCTTTTGCAAATGAGAGGCTAATAATGATGGCAAATACCTTTTTCCTCTGTAGCTCTGAATTTTCCATAACTTACATTAACGTATGAGAGGTGATTACTTTAGATGTCTGTACCACTATATGGCCTCATTATGAACTCCAAAGTAAAAGCTGGAAATACCCCATAGAATAAGAGCAGCCTTATTATGTACTCACATCATTAACTTTTATAGTAATAGTTAACTTTTATAGCAAATTTCCTTTAACAAAGTAAGATTCTGCCACAGTAGAGGCTATCAAAGGTTGTTGTTAATTTTCTTCCTCTACACCAGCACGTATTTGGGAGTTGCCCTATGGACTGTTTCTCTCCTTCTCTCCTGTGCAGAGAAAAAAAGACCTTGGTTTCCTCTTCCATTTGTGTCTCTGAATCAGTCAGAATAGAAATGCATTGAAAGTGGGGAAACAGCAGTTTGCGTGACTGTGATTTTTAGATGGGGCCCCTGACAGAGGCTACCTCCAGGCTGCCGAGGGGCAGAGAGCCGAGTGAGAAGCCCACTGCAGGACTCCTCTCTGGATCTCATTTTCACATAGCAGGGGGAGTGGGGGGGGGGGGGGGGGGTCCTGGACGTACACATGCAGGTGAGAGTGTAGTCCAGTGCACTATAAAAGAAAGAAAGAGGTTGTGCATTTATACAATCACAGCACTTCAAATTCTGCAGGCTAAAAGGAGTTAAGGTGAATTTTAAGGTTTTTACCTGACATGATTATAAAAAAAACATTTTTAATGAGAAAATTAAAGACAAAAAAAAAAGAACCATCCTGTGTGAAAATTAAAAACGAATGTGATACATTGTTTTAGTCAACCCGAGACAATCATTACCTTTATTGGTTTTAATCTAAGATTTTTATTTTTATTTTATTTTTATAGTATTTAAGCTACTTAAAAATATAAACAGAACCTAAAAAAAAATACTCAAATCCATTTTGAAACAATATAACGACAAAAGAACTAACTCCATATGTTAATGAACTGATCATCCCATAGCCTATTTCTATGCGTGCCTTTACATGTCATATATGTCAATAGCTGAAAAGAAAATGTCTCTCTGCTTAACCGTTTCTACCAGAAGGGGGACCAGTCCGTCTGCCGTAGACGGAGAGTGGCCGACGGCGAGCTGAGGCAGAGGAGACGCCAGGGTGAGCAAGCCGACTATGGGTTTAGAGTTCGACTCCGGATCCGGGGACCAGCCGATCCAGCATTCCGCATCTTGCCATGATCCCTAGGATTTTAATCATGCCTCTCTGTCTGTGTGTGAGTGCAGGCAGGCTGACAATGATTTCCTCAGTGATTACGTACAGAGCGAGTCCCTGCGGGGTAGGGGCCCCCTCTGGAGCCATCCTGATGGCTTTGGGGGCCTTGCTTCCATTTTCCATTATTATGTGGACTACCGGAGCGACAGCGCAGTCCAAGACCTTGCAGGTTTGTGATGAGGAGGGAGCTTCCATCTTCTCTCTGCTTCTTCATCCTCTTTTAAGGGCAATTTAGACGTAGACTTAGATCAGATTCCGAACCTAATTCATGATTAGCTGACTGCAGTGAGAAAAGGAAGAGTCTGGAATAGTTTTGATGCAGTTAGGTGGATATGAAGTGAAAAGTGTATTTATCATTTTTCCTCCTTTTTTTGGTTTTGTTGCATTTTTTGCACTCTCACAGGAGGCGTTTTGCTGATGTCTTTCTCACGCGGATGCATTTGAGATGAGAGGCGAAAAGCAAATATTGCTCTTTTATTTCTAAACGAACACCATGCCTGCACGCGTGTGTGTTTTCCCGGAGAATGGAAGCGTATGACGGGATTACTATATTCTCACACTTTTCCCGATACCCAGCTCAACTAAATAGAGTCGCCAATACCGATCGGGCTAATTGGATTTTATAACATCCACCTACTCATCATAAAATAACAGCGAACTCGTGTTTTTAGCGCGCGGCAGAGGGGATAAGTTGCATATTTCTGTAATGCTCGAAAGGCAGCCGCGATTTTGGGCAGTGCAATTTACAGAGACTATACCTTTAGACTATCTCGTCTTACACAAATTATCCGACAGAAACTGAGCAACTTCAGCGTGTTTTTTCTGTAGGATGTCGCGCCGCAAGCAAGCTAAACCAAGATCACTGAAAGGTAAGTGATAAGCCTGTGTTTGCTTGCTCTCAGAACATTTGAATTTTAACGTCATGACAAGTCTAGACGAGCTTTAAGAGAACTTATCGCTCGCAGAAATGTAACTGTCTTCCCTTTTACGCATTTCCTATAGTGTTCTTCCTGTTGTGCTGCGCATGAAATCGACTGCATTTAGCTACATGTATATATACGTACTGTGGCAAGCAGCGGGGAAAAGCTGGTCGGCTTCGGGTAAGACTGTATTGTATGATAGTTAAAGTGCAGGGGCAATGTATTGACAGTTTAGAGAGAGCAACAGTGCAGCGCGTCGCTGGCTAAACATCTGGATGTGTTAAAAGACGCTCCTGGTCGGAACTTGAGCCGTCTGATGGAATGGGGCGCATAGTCACGTGACTCTCCCCGTCTGTGAAACTAAGGAGGAAACATTTTATATGAAGGGGGGGGGGGGGGAGCTGCTGCTGCTGCTGCTGCGATGTGTACGTCTGCATGCGTGTGCATAATAGTTAAGAGGAATTGGAGGTGAAGTATGTATTGGGTGCTAATTGCATACTTTAAGTAAAAAGTTGTAGCATCTGGATTCATCACTCAGGTTGCTATATGAAGCTTGAAAACAACTGAACTTTTTGCTGTTTTTATTACAAATATAATGCATGGGCAGCATAAATAGTAGTTTATGTGTGTAGGCTACAATGTATTGTTTTTCTGTTTTTTTGAGACTTTTTTTACTCTATTTTGTTTGGTGGTTATTTGAGCTTGCATTTGTTTCCGAATGTGTTTGAGAGGGTGAGCAAGGGTGAGAGAGTGAGAAATAGAGACAGAGCAACATGCTTGAACACACAAGCGCACACACACGTACACACACATATTCACACTCTACTTTTCTCTGTAGCATTTTGGTGGGGGAGCTGCTGGGTTTTCGGGGGGTTGAGCTCCAGTTCATCTGGCAGGCATTGTATTTTGCTCAGCAAATAATTGTCCACAATTTCACATTCTCAGCTTGTGGTCTGTGGACCCCTTTCTCTCTCTCTCCCCTTTCCTTCTCGGAAGTCTTCATCTCAAAGGAAGATTACATGGTCTGCGGTAGTACATTCATGCAGCCACCATTTTAAATCAATACCCAGGAGAGGGGGAAATGTGAGTGCATGCACATCTAAAAATTCTTACATTTTGTTTCCAGACTGCTTCTGCTCTATTCTCAGTAAACAGCTCTATACATAGATTTTCTATTTTCTCAGATTGGCATTGACTGGTTTTTTGGTCAGGCCATGTGACATTTGCAACTCACAAAAGACGAATCACTTACCGTATATATAATTGTCATCTGCCTGCATGCCTACATGCTACAAGTGTGTGCGTGTGTGTGTGAGAGAGAGTGTGTTTGCGTGCGTTCAGGGGAACATCTGTCAGGATTTGTGTACATCTATGTGTGCAACAGAGCAGACTAGAGAGTGAGCAAATCAGTATGCAAATGAAGCTAGAGTGATGACATTGTTTTGTTTTTTATTGTCACCAAAATTTTAAATTAGAAAAATGTGGCGCACATTACATTTCGACTGGCACGTCTTCATCGCGGCTGCTCGAGCAAAGCAGACAAGCAGATACGTCACCGATATAGCCATGTTTAGGATCTGACCCAAAGAAGGCCAGGCAGATGTTATTAATTATTCTTTGTCTATCTCTTTCCTCTGAGACACTTAAGCAGATGTCCACAAAAAACTTTCCATGTAAATTTTTAAAACAGTTGTCGAACACTGTTTTAGTCACTGCTGTCTTTATGGAATTGTAAAATTATTTGCAGACACTTTAAAGGTTGGGAACAAAAAAGTGCTGCTTGGTGTCTCCATGTTTTTGCATGTGTCCGCATGTGCATTTGTGTGAGCCTTTCTCTGCATGTGTTGTATTTGGCTGCAGAGTTCAGGTTTCACTTTTTATAGGTTGTCTTCTGCTGACTTGAGGCAGTGGTCAATGTGGAAGGGTCTTTTTTTTTGCGCAGAAAGAACACTTTGTTCTGCGGTAGGAAAAATAAACAGAGGTGCCGATGGAACATGGAGGGAAGGCAGAGCGGCATTTTTAGTGACTGGTTTAGATAGTATGGACATGGAGTGAATGTAGAGGAGAGGAGAAAATAATGCTGTGACAGTTGGTACTCTTTTTTTCCCTTGTGTACCCCCAACACACACACCCACTTCTTTGGTATTGGCTGCTTGTGCGAGTCAGAGGTTATGTTTTTGGTCCCATCGAGGAAAAGGGCAACATTACAAGTCCCGTTTCAATTAAGTCTGAGAGACAGATCCGGCTACGTTATTGCTTGGGGGAATAAATGGCACAGGACGAGACCATACATCATTCGCTTATATGCAAACACTTCACCCTAGCCACTGACATTTACTCAATCCAAAGCCTTCTACATTTCTCAACTGTAGGCACATTGTAATTTTGTTTTGATGTGCAGAGGCTTTGGGTCAGCACATTGCCTCAGTCAGTCGTGAGCAGTGAGGAAGGAGGATCTCATTCCAAATCCTGCATGTTAGCGTGTGATGACTGCCACGTTGCCTGTCCTACAGCACTTCCTGAATAATGTGAGGCAGGCTTGATATTTTCATTCGGAGAATAAATGACACTCTCAAGCCTCAGTCCTGATGTGTTCATTGGCTGAGGAGGAACTTTCCACGCCCGTCGTCCGCATATATAAATGTGTTTTCTGCGCCATATACTTTAAGTACAGCAGTTGTCATGAAATCAGCGCTGTGTCATGTACACCTTTAAATATTTGATGCTCATGAGGAGCTGGAATTTGCGGCTACAAGAGTGGACTCTGAGTTTTTCATGGCTTTAAAGAAAAGGACATTCATATTTTTTTTTCAGGCCAAATGTACCATGTTGATTTTTCGAAGCACTTCTTATAAATCAAGTAAATATGAACGTTTTTGAGAATTCTTTAAATCAATTTAATTTTAATATCATGTCAGGAAACAGAAATAAACTGGTTTTACATTTTTTTTATTTTTTTTACAATCTAAAGGATAAAATATATTTGGGTTTAGTTTTAACCCAAATTCTACATGACAGTATCTGTAACACGTTGTCTGTTATGACCAGAGATTCATAACCACTCCCCCTGTCACTCTTTACTGGCACAAGCCTGAATCTCTAAAAAAGTGTGATGGCACTTTAAGCTCGTTGTTTTGTCAGATACGATCGACTCCGAAACTCTTTTTTTTGGTCAGACATGATCTTCACCAGAACTCTTTCTTTAATTACACACTGTATTCATTAAGCACAATGTTAAATGTAATAAAGGCCTCTTCTTAATTTGACCAATTAAAATGCAGAAACATACTCTACCCTGCTCTATTTCTTTCTCCCCTGTTAGATTGTCTATTAACAGTTACATCATTCTTAGTTTATAGGAAGCTGCAGTATTCCAGTCTGTTCACAATTAATGATCTGTGGCATAACACCCATTAACACTTTTCTAATGTGACACAAAAATATGGTTAGTATTATCATTAAGGAAATTATGATGGAGCCGTGGAAAAATCCCATTAGCACGGCTGTCAGTGCTCTTGACATGCGGCTCAGTGTGTTGGACGGGGTGTCGCGGGAGCTGGCCGATATCTCTTCTTATTCCTTGGCATGTGCCTCTCTTGTTGTCATGGATTGTCTGCCACATGGAAAAAGAGTTCTGAATCAGAGACAATGATTGATTTCTACCACTGGCGCAAATGAAATGATAAACACTCACCGTGTTTTTATCAGCAGGAATAGAATTATTATTTTTTAAAGCTTAATTTGCCATAATTCCATAATATTATTATTGAGTCATGACATTTTTTGATTTCTACAAGTGGAGTCCTTTTTCTTAATACATGCTCTTGTGGTTTTACATTGCATGGTGCCATATGAAGGATTACAAATATTATGCAACTTGATTAACATGCTCCTCTATTGCAAATTATTTATGACACTAATCACCAGTTCAAATAATGCTCATTAAGAAAGTTATTCATGTGCAGTGTGTGTCCTCCTCCTTCCCTCCCCAGCCCTAATTGAGGAGGGTTGACCTCTTGACCCGAGCTAAATTGAGTTGTAGTCCCTGTGGCGAGCGTCTCCTTCCCGGTCAGTCAGGGCGGATTACACAGCCATTGTGTTCGGCACTGTATCGTCCAAACTGGCTGTAAGCAGATGAGTCACGCATATCTAGGAACACACTCAAGGCTTTTTTTTTAATGCTCGAGAAGTGCTGTGTGATACCCACACACACAAGCATACACACAAATGCGTGGAAACCCCCAAATAAAAGTGCAAAAATGTAGTCGTTTTACACACTCAATATCTAGTGCAGATACACACTCCTCACTGTATTCTCTTACACAACAGGAATCCATTTGATTGATGAGGAAAGGTCCAAGCTGCTAAGAGTTTGTCATGTTTTGCTTATTCATGTCTATTGAATCAGTAGTTTAACAGGGGTGTGATGTATCATAGGCTGTACATGTGGTGATCAATCTGTTCTGTTATCGGACTTTTTTTTCTTTATTTTTTTTTTTAAATCCTTCATTTTGTTTTTGCTCCTTGTTTTTTCTCCTTGTTTTTTCTCCTCTCTGTTAAGAAAATTAATTTCCGCCTAAAAAGAAAATGTGCTGTCTCGGGGATTGTCACTCTCAATATACTGACAGTAACTCTACGTTCATTTTTCTCTGTGTGGCCACTGTGTTAATTAGTGGCCTTTAATGCTGTGCCACTTGTTGGGGGATTATGTTTTTTTCCTGCTCCGCATTTTGAAAATCAAAGGAGCAGCTCTGAAACGGTCCCATGTGTGTTTGGTATTGTATCAACAGAACCAGCATGATTACAGTTTGTCACTGACTGAGTGATACACTGTACCTTGTCAAACATTAATTAACTGATAGCAGTGTTTTATTCACTTGATGTTATAGTCATTATGAGGTGATCAAGCACTTGAGCGTGTATTAATTAAAAGTGTCCAGTATTTGTATTTGCACTGTGCTCTGACTGTTGATCAAATGTCCAGCTAGCGTAAAACATCACAGGAGTTTGCCCTTACTTGACAGCTCACCCTCTATCATCACTCCTAGCTAGCTATTAATTATCTTGCAGACAGGTGCAAATGAGAAAAGAATTTGCACTGTGATGGAAGTTGTTTACTTTAAATGACAAAACTTTTAATAAGTTCACAGTGGTGACAAATCACTGCAAACGGCAGTAATGTTTAAGTTCTTATGGCATTGTGAATTTTCTGCCTGAACTGCCTCATCTCACCAACAGGGACGGTAATCAAAACAAAAACTCGGGCTCCCACCACCAATCTCTGATAGAACCATGGGGGATTTATTAAGACCCCCTATCCCTGGCCCATTTAAATGGCTCTAGATGCAAGGCACACAACAGTGCTGGAGAAACTCATTAAACTCTCGGGGCGTCAGTCACTAAGGCCTCCTTTAAAGGGACAAGGTTTCTGTGTTGGCTGATGCAGCCGTCTTTGGCAGCTCAGAGGGATAAACCTACATGGTGTTCAACTATATTTATTCCACCACTTTTAATTGATTTTGTTAATTAATTGCCTGGCACATGACAATTTGTTTATCATATTTTTTGTGAGCTTGAATTGTCCCCAAGAGAAATATTTCTGATCAGAGACATTCTCATATGCATAAGAGTGAAACGTGGCATTTATTTACTTTTTCAAATAAAAGCTTCACTTCCTTGGGAATTTAGTTTTGGCTGGACAAGGCCCGACTGCGAAACATACTTGCTCCGTCGTTTGCCATCTTCACAAAAAAAAAACAGCTCGACACTTTCCTCTTCATTTCTCACTGAGGTTTGACACCCTGGTTGACACTGACTCGTGCTCCCCCGAGGGAAAGGCTTCTGCCACCATAGGATCCTGCCTTAATTATGCAAAGTACAGGATATTTTGTGCGATTTTAAAAGTGCGCCAGTTTCTGCTTTGGCAGTCGCTGCCACACTCCCCTACTGGGAGGTCCTGTCAGACTCCCCCCTTCCTCTTTGCCCAGGAAAATGAAAGGCTAGAAAGAAAAGACATAATGGAGAATGCATTTCAACTGCAGGGGTGGAACGCAGAGGCGTAAGAAGTCCTCAGTGAGACCCTCATTTTACATGGAACAGGTGGGAGACTCTTTTGTTCTCTTCCCGCTGTTAAAATCCATTTCATTTCTTGTACTTGACATGCCACAAGGAACTCTCACCAGTTCTTAAAAGGCTCCAATGTATAAGGTTCCTGCCTTTTTACTAAACAGAAGTCGTGTTTTTCAAGGCTGTTGCTGTTGTCAAAAAGTCAAAAGTGGTTTAGTTGCCATGCACCTAATGAGTGCCGATCAAGCCGTCACTATTTTGTCAGCCATCCTGTTAAGAGCAATGCACTTAGTCGCTGCTTTGGCTGTTATGATATGTACTGTGAATATTTATTTTTTAAATAAACATTCCCCTTTCATTCACTATGAATTACGGTCAGCTTTAGTGAGCGCTACATTTATCTAGAATCTTCTCTTTGATATCCATCTCATTTAGCCATCCCAGGCACCACACAACCTTTTTACTAATGCAGTCATCAAGGTGTTTTTTACTTGGTCACTGTTGATGTTGGGAGGACGTTTCATGGGAGACCTTCATAATTCATCAAGTCATTACCCAGTCCAATATGTTATTTACGTGGGTGGCTGTTTGCCTTGTTGCCAAACCTCATACATATGAAAGGCTTGTGCGGAGTCCCAAACTACAGGTTGAGCTGTCGAAAGCTGGTGAAATCTCATGGAGTTTCCATACAGAAAATCTCAAAAGTAAATAATAAAAAAGAAGCCAATCTCAACTTGTTTTTCCACTGTTAACTGTTTCTTTCCCTCTTTTTCTCCCCCTTCTCTTCTCTGGCAGTAGAAGACAATGTGACAGAGGACCAGCACAGTCCTGGGCAGACTGCCATTCCAAGCGGTAATGCTTCATTTCATATTTCATCATTTTCGGCTGGAAAGTGGATCATGTGTCTGTGTGCGTGTCTGTAAAATCTTTGTTCCCTTCAGAACTATATAAAGTATGTATTTCCTGTTTTTTGAGGTTTCCGCGTGTATACTGCATGGTTGCATTTGTTTTTGTACAAGTCGGGCAGAGCCGTGATGGTCTTTTTTCTTTGTTTGTGTGTTTGTGTGTGTGCATGCTTACACGCAGGTGCGCTTCCAGCCGTCCTTGTGTTTCTGTGTGTTCCTGCCGTTTTTTTTTAAAACTCTTTGTTTCCCAACCCTCTGTATGATGTAGAATAGAGCTACCCAGATGAATGTGTCCTGTCTCAGCGCGTGCCATTCACAGTGGCCCTCCAGGAACAGAGCGGTAATTCAGGTCAGGCTAGCAGAAAGCCCCCTATGAATGAAGCCTGCTCCTGATGCACCACACTGTATATTTTCATTTCATTTGTCTCTGGTAAAGGTTAAGTCTCAGGCGTAGTTATTTTAAACCCGATATGGATGGCTTTGCCCAGCAGGCTGGGGACCATGGGTACTCCTAGGCTGCCATATTAGTCCAGCATTTACCCATGCCTTTCTGTGTGACCCGCATGCATGATTCTGACTTTTTTTAGCAGCTTGACCACTTCATGATTATTTCTGTTTGTGATCTTTACTTAAACCAAGGCTTTAGCGTCTACCATGTAATTAGATGCCGGTGAAAGTATGCAGATTTGAGATTCTTGAAGGTTGCGGTCACATTGGTCCGGCTTTGTTTGATAGATCAAATATGCCAGTAAATATTTTTGTATCAATTTAGTCCTCCCTGGAAAATGTGTATCAGTGGCTTTGTTAATGTGTATTGATAGGTATTTCTGGGTGGTTCTGGGGAAAGAAACTGCCTTCTTAGCCCTTCTAACCCCAGCTCAAGGGGATGAAGGACTGGGCATAAAAAGCAGACTTGCCTCAGAGACCTCCTGTCATCCAGAGCCAAAGTAGAGCTAATGAGTGTGCCTGATTACAACGACCCCCTCAGACACACGAATCTCTCCTCTCCTCCCCTTCCCTCCACCACCTCCATCTCCAGAGTGAGGGGAGACAGCCGCCACATGATCGATGTCTGCCTGTGGAGAAATCAGGAGGGCGCACAAATTAATTTCTCACTTTCCTCATTTGACTTCGTCTGACTGATTTATTTTTTAACCCCCTCTCAGGATGCAACTCGACGAATGGTCAATGAGGAAAGCGATGTTTATGGCAGTGAACTTTCTAAGACGCTGGAAGATTCCTAATGCTATTTGCCAATTTGACAGTTCCAACTTTTAAAAAACGTTTCCCTCTGTAGCAGTACTTCATCCTCACGGTTAAACTACTGCCCAAGCAATCTCCTTTTTTCTTTGGGCGACAAATTGAAAAGCAGCGGAAAAAGCTCACCTGCTTCTCATGCATCAGCCACTTTGACAGACATGGCCACAATAGCCATTAGACTCCTGACAAGCTAAGGGCTTAATCAGACATGGTGTCAAGATCAGCCTCATAAGTAGACCCCCAGTTGTGCTCTTCTGTGACTCTGCAAGCATTCTGAGCGCCCTGCATCCTGTTTCACATTCTTGTTTGATATGTGGCAAAGCCAAAGGAGAAACGCTAACAAAAGGGGCCCTCTAAAAGACAGACAGTATTATGCATAGTACAGAGGGGCTGGAACAGTGTGATATCTGAGATTTAATGAGGCAGTGTGCTTTTTTACACAGAGAGTGTTGAGCAGGCTTAAGATCTGCAGCTTGGCTTTACCACTGCGCTGCCTGTGTGTAATTATAACCACATGCTCCCTGCTTTTTCTTCTCTTATATATACATCCCTTTATTTCCCCTTCTCTTTCTATTTTTTTTGTTGCTCTTGGCTATGTCAGATTGAGGCAGTTTTTTTTTTGGAGAATAGTGTCATCTCTGTCACTGTGGAGTGGACTGGGAAAAATAGAAATGTTCCAGAGATCTGAAAGTGCGTCTGGGTGGAAAGGTGCTGTGGCGTAGTGTAGAGTAGCGCAGTGTAGTGGTGCGGCATCTAAGACTTGGGCTCTGGCTGAGGTTGAGGCTGCCCGCAGATCAATGTACTGCAGGGCTCAGTAGAGCAGGAAGAGGAAAAGGACTCTTTCACTCCACCACTTCAGAAAATCATACTCTCTATTATTCATTTCCTTTGATGTTTTACTGCACTAATGGCATAGCAAGGCGCTCCGTTCAATATTATCACTCCCTGTGAGATAGCGAGTGAGACAGGGTGAGAAAGGGAAAAGGAACATTTTGTATGTTCAAATGTTTCTCATTTTGATCCCCATTTTTTTTCTTCTTTTTTTAATGTGTTTTTTTTTTTTTTTGTGATGCAGACAGTTTAGTGATGGATGAGAGCGTCTGTGTACCTGTGATTGTTTGTGCAACTTCACGTAGTACTCTCCTTCTGTAGTTCGATGGCACCCATTTGTTTTTCTAATTTTATCTTTTTTGCATCGTATAATTTTCATGAATTTACTGCATGTTTTTCTGTTACGAATAACAAGGTGAGAAATATTTTCTTGTCAGCCCGTCCCTTTGAGCTTTTCAAGCATTTAGCATTTTGTGAGAAACCGCTTTTGACAAATGTGATTTCTAATCTACTTTCAAATTTCAATGAATCATGCATCAAAATATTAAACAGCAATTAGTTCTTATTATGAATATCTGGGACTTGAAGCAGATAAAACAAATGACATGCACCAACCATATGAACACAGACCCCCCCCCCCCCACCTCCCCCACACATTTCTTGACGATCGTTAACAATCTGGCAAGTGTCAAACTCACAGGCTCGTCGTTGGATCATGACACTCTTTAATGGTGGGGGATCAGTCGATGTGACGGTCTAAGTGGAGAGCCCAAAATCCCAGCCACACAGAGGAGGATACACTCGGAGGCACATGTGGCATTAGAATGTAGTGTGACCTATATATGGCGGGTGCTCTGCAAAAAGTTTTTAGATTTTTAAATAATGAGGTGCCAGCAACCATGTGAAGGTTATTCAATCTTAATGTCCTCCTATTTCTGACAGCCTCCCTCACTCTGATAAAGGAGCGCACTCACCTTTGATCAGGCCCGCCGACATGTGTCGACAGAAGCTGCTCGCTGGTTAAAATAAATTCTTAATTCGAACTTGGGGGTGGGCGGTTGCAGGGTGGGTTTGCCGAGGAGGGGGCATCATTGAATCAGGATCTCTGGGAAATGATGGGGAAATGAGGAGATGGGTGAGCGGGTAATGATGTTTTTCGCCACCAAGGCCTTTCACTGCACAAAGGCAGACTCTGATTGAGGTAGACATAATGTATCTACAGGCAATGAAGAACATAGCCCTCAGTGATTTCACAGTTCTCCTGATAGTTTTGGAGCTATATTTGCGTGAATTTTCAGTTTAAAACACTGACATCCCTCACATGTTGCATTTCAAAATTAGCTTTGTAGCCACGGCAACTTACTGGTGTCTCTTTTCCCAGTTGTAGGTGTTACAGTCTTTATATCTTCTTTTACTTTAGGGTTGGACATGGTTTCTCCTCTGAGGTTAAATGTTCAGGGTTAAGAATAGGATGCAATTTTTAGAACAAAAAATATTTTAATTTCAGGCTTTGCAGTTTGGCCAGAGTCTTGTTTTTATGCTCCCCCCCATTAAATATTCCTGTACATTCATGCCCTTCCTCCTCTCCCTACGGTCAGTGTCTCCACCTGTCTCAGTGTGTGGGCCAGACAGTAGTTGAACAAGTGGAGGCTCCCCTGCTAGGGACCCCAGGTCCCTGGTGGGGCTAATGGAGCAGAGAAGAGAATATCAATTAAAAGGTTATAAATATTTAAGAGCAGAAATATTCAATAATATAAGGGTGGGGGGTCCAGGGGACTCTTTAAGTCCCAAGATGAAAGTTGTGGCATGATAAATGTCACCAGGCACCATTAGAGACAAGAGTGTGTCTGATGGATTGAGTGGGATTGAGACCGATATTAATTGCCTCTAAATATGTCAATCACCATTGTGATATCCATATTTTATTCGTACAGTTTTAATGTTCTTCCGATACTGTAAAGACCAGAAAATCACCCCTAATCTTCATTTTATTCCTCATATGAATCGTTTCTCAGTGTGCTCTATGGTTATCTTGCATAGAGATGACCTTATTCAAATATGGACCAGCAGTCAATGTACTTTCCCACCTGTCATTACCTTTAAAATCAACATTATTAAGCTGATTAACACTGTTAATAAGGTGTTGAAAATTTTCGATATGCCACACATCTCCACCCCGTATTCCACATATGATTGTCAGCCATTCCAAGCATGCTGCTATTGATCTGCTGTCCAGCCTGTAGAGACTGGTAGAAGAGGATGTCCTGATCTGATGGATTACTGTATGAGGCCCAGAGGCACAGGAACCTCAGTATTGACGTGGCTCTTTAATCCCAGGGTTGGACGTGACCTTGCCGTGTCAACTCCCCCAACAAACCAACCCCCCCCCCAAACATGTAGCAGTTTACACTTCCAGCGCCGCATCACAGTGGTGCACCGGAGGTCACTCAGCTCGACCGAGAGCACTGACCCAGCTTGGTTTCACTGGCAGTGGAAGCAGAAACTTGTCACTTTGAAACAAGAGAAAACAAGAGGGGGAAAAACACACATACATAAAACTCATCAGTATCCCAGTTTCCCAAATTTTTTCTTTCTTAACTTGTTATCAAAGATCTGTGACCACTAAAAAATATATAAAGATAAACAACTTAACATTCATCAAAGAAAAGTGAATTGAGTTCTTATGAAACATTCAGTGCTTAAATGTATCTGTTGTATTTCAGAAATTAATGATTCATAAAGGCTGTTTGAAAAAAATCAAAGTCTTAACCTCCTCCACAGGCCCCCTGTAAAAGAAGACATTTGTGTTCACATTTCATATTGTGAATTCTGCTCCTGTGTGTGTAGATGAATCATAAGTCCATATTGTGTGGCTTTTGGCCTCAGTCAGAAGTGTTTCCCCCAGAGCAAGAAAGGCCTGCATCTGTGAGGATTGGGTTGGGATTTTCATTTTCTTGAAACACCTTCTGTTCTGTTCTGTATGGTCCCACTGGGGACCACAGTGCTGATATTTTTAGAGGGCATGTTCCGAGAGCCTCAGTCGCCAAGAGGGAAGGACAATGGAGGGTGTGATGTTACATCAATACTTGGCGCAAGTGGGGGAAAAGAAAAATCCTGGGTGGCCTTGATGAGTTCTGGAACACCTTTTTCCTGAAGGAATTTAAAAGAGCACCCCAAAGAAGAAGAACTTAAAATGGCTGCTCATGTGTGTGAACACCCACAGTATAAACACCCACGCCTGCAAAAATCGGTGCCACACAGTTCTTCGTCTGCAGGCACTGTTAAGTGGGAGCTAGGTGAAAAAGAGGGCTTTCTCCAAAGTTTCCCTCTGGAGTTTCAGGACAAGCTGAGGAACATTCAAAATGGCTGCCACTGAAGTGCTACGGTTGCTTAACTCTAAAACCGTAACCAGGCTGACATGATTGTTTGATAGTAGGTATGGCTTTATAATCCATCTTATTGTGCAGTGTTATGGTCAAAGCAGGGGAGAAAGGACGCTGCTGGCCATGCTGCTTATTCATAGGATGGGGTTGCAGGCTAGATTTGCGTCCTTGAGGAGATGTTTATGGTGTTTCCTTAAATTAATGACACAAGCATTGATTTTTTTTTTTTTTACCAAATATTTTAGTAACACAAGACAAACTCCAAATTTGACTGGAATTTTTTGAAAGATGATTCCTAGTCCAAGTTCAGGAAAGTCAGTCGCCCACCCCTGGCACTGCTGCAGCACAAAGCCAACAAGAGACAAAACTGCAGATGGATTGAAGAATATTGATGTGCGCGACCCGCGGCTGCCTGCGAGCAAGGCTGAATAATTTAGGGAAGTGTGTCGTGACGACAGAACTAACACACACCAATCTCAGTTTTCACTGTCTTACTGTGCTACACTCCATACATCCACAGTTCTGGCCTAGATGTCTGGGTATTATGGCAAGGTCTTTCTCCTTTGATAGACTCTGACTGATGCAATTCGGCACTCACTGAAGGAATTTCATATTTCTTTGGTCGAGCCAAAACTACGATCCAGGATTTATTAACTACTCATATTCCCAGCTGTCTAGTTTCATATACTGAAGTTTTGCTTGGGTGAAGCAGGGCAAACACAACGTAAAACCATTTCTAATAACAAAGTGTGTGTGTGTGTGTGTTAGATTTGTGTGTGTGAGCCTTGTGCCACCTTGTCTGTGTGTGCCTGTATTTCTCTCTCAGCCTCACCTGACCAACAGTTCTGTTATGGCATGAGTGGTTGAGTTACAGAGGCCCAAATTGAACCTGCATTTTTATTACAGCTTTTATTATTGTTTTTATTAAATTCAGAGTCTAGAAATCCATTTTATTGTCACCCAGAGGAAGCTGTAGTACCTTACTGTGTGGGTCACCCCTCTGACTATGTGGTGCTGTCATTTCCTGTGGCTCGACAGATCCAGAGTGCGCCCTCGAGAGGGCGGCGGAGGATGGTGAGACTGGGCGTCTGAGGAAGAGGCTGCTCTCTCCAGAGGAAGGAGAAGAGGGAGAGGAGGAGGACGAGGAGCCCGCGCTGCACAGCTGCGACAGCTGCCGGCAGGTGTTCGAGTCGCTGAGCGATCTCACCGAACACAAGATTAATCAATGCCAGCTGACAGGTAAACAACGTTCAGCCCACCGAGCCTCCCCTCCACTCTGCCACTCAGCTCTTCTCCCACTCCCACTCTTGCTCTATGCCTTCATGAGAGAGTATGCCACACTATGTTTGTTAGTTCACTGCACCAAGGGAAGCACCACATCAGACTACCAGTTTCCTTGGTAGATATCCAACAACATAGTCACACATAGGCCTCACGCACAGAGCTCTTTATTTATACACATCAATACAGACAGGACATAAATAAGCCTCCATGTGTCTTATCAAAAGATCAGTTCAGGCTACAGAACTGTATTCATAGAATGTGCATTGTATCCTGGGCTATTCAAGTGGAACCAGTTATTATTAGTATACAAATATAAGTGGTGCTTTGAGTGTAGAAATCAAGTACGAGGCCTCGTAACCAAACCTACAACTGGAAACGGATCCTAGCTCTAGGAGAGTCCATTCACTGGTCTAGCTAGTTGCAGTAGTATAACATAGTGGGACTGAAAGAGAAGGATGTCATTGGCAGACTGTGTTGTTGACCTGTTGATGGATGAATAGGACTATAAATATCCTGACAAGGTGGCAGACAGAACTAATGATGTGTACTGAAGGTTTCCATGTGCTTCTCCTGGACTTGCTGTCCCCCTTTACGTGCACTGATGGGATTGAATTAAAAAACACCATCCGACACATTTTCAAATATTTGGATCTTCCTATCTTGTTGTAAGATTGATATAGTTTAGAAACAGAAAAAGAACGTGCTCAAGTGTAATGATTCACTTTTTGATGCAGAACAGAAGCCTCTGTTTATCGTTTCTGAAGCACTGTTTAGGAAAAAGCTAGTGTAGTTCCTACTCTGTTTACGTGCAGGCACAGTTTGATTTCATATTTACAACCCACAACCAGCAAACCACTAATTATAGTGCAGATTTCCCACAAGTTTTACAATGATTTTCCGTTAACTGTTAAGACGGTTTCCCGAACCAAGTCATGCGCTTGTTTGTGGGTGTTTAGGCCTGCGCATGTGCATTCTGCCATGGCCCCATCGGTGTGACTGAGAGCACAAATGCATACATGTTAACTGTGTCATTGACTGTGCATGTGCTTGTTTACATTTATGTGTGCCTCGGGTGTGCTCATGCGTGTGCAAATTCAAAGTGACGCTCAGTCGACTAAAGGTGTGAAAATCAATGCACCATTCACTTTCACATTACGGTCATCCAACAAAGGCATTCATTGGTTTGAGAGAAACATAGTGACCAACCTCCTGTTACCCTTTCTTTTCTCAATATTACATTATTTCCATTAAGCCCACACAGATAAGTGGACAGAATATTTGGGCACAAAGGCATTATTCAAGACATAAGTGTGACTGTTTGGATTAACATTTTCATTAAGTATAAGTACTTTGTAATGCTTTCTTCTTGAAATAGTTATCAAGAGTTGTGATTCAGGGGCAGATGTTTTTTATGCTCTGCTCTGTAGTAATGTGGTCATGACTGAGTCAGCCATATTTTCTCTATAATTAAGCCCAGCTTTTATAAATGTCAATCTTACGGACAAATAACTCTTAATTGCTCAATGATGAAAAAACGCAGTTTGGATAAGAGCCCCTGTGGAAACCAAACAAAAGAATCTAATTGCCATTAGGGTATTGTGATTGTGCAGAAACACTCTATTAGTATTCAAACACAGTGGGAGAAAAGAAACTTCTAGATGGCATACTAAGTACTTTGTGTGTGTGCTTGTGTGTGTTTGTGTATTCTGTGGAATATGGGAGGAGATTTCCTATGTGGCATTATGTAGACATCCATGACCAATTAATCTGCCTTACATCAAGTCTCTACTCACAGATGGATCCTTTATTAGAAGCATTTTCTAATCAAGCACCAGCACCTGCTAAACTCCCCATTTTTTACAATTTCAAATGTTTTATTTTTGGTAAACAAATTGCAGAGCTTGACTGGAACCAATCCACATATGGAGATTTTCTTTCTGCTCCCTGACAGAACTCAGCTATTTTCCACCAGCTGATATCCCAACAGCTTTTACATTGTATTACCAGAACCAGGCCAGCCTGTGTATACCCACTACCACATGTGTTCTGGGCCTCATTATACTTTGCATCTATGTTCTACATTGAAACCTCAGTTTCACAACAGGAAAGAGACAAAACAGACTAAATAAAATCTAAACAGCATCTATCTGCGAGACGACCACACCCGAAAGACAGAAAGAAAGAGAAAGATGTAACATGTCACTGCGATCAATGGCAGCCATTGTCTCCCCACCGTCTGGCAGAGGTATAACACCTTTCCATGCACTTAAGCCGTGACCACTGCAGTGCGCTAAGGGAGCACATGGGTATGGATTGCCTCGTGTCCCTGATGCGATCGGTGCTATTGATCGCGCTAATGCTGGACTGCGGCGCAAGGCGAGAGTCTGAGAAAGGGAGCGAAGGAGAAGGAGGGAGATGGGGAGAGAGAAAGAGAGAGAGAGAGAGAGAGTGCTGAAGGAATGTGTCCCCAGGGAGCCCGTCTTGGGCTGGGGCAGGGCTTCAGGAATGCTCCCCTGGAGATCCTAGTGAAGGCTAGGGCAGGGCTGGAAGAATGCTCCTCTAGAGAGTTGAGAGAGGAGGCTGGCTGGGGAAGGGCTAGAAGAATGTTCCCCCAGAGCACCCCTTTAACTTCGGAGCAGAAATGGAGGGGCTCCAGGGGGGAGAGAGCGCTCTCCCCCGTCCCCCCTCTGGCTCCAGGATGGCTGCGGATCAGGTTTCCGTGTGGGGATCAGCATCCTGCCGACAGGGCTTTAGGCTGCCCTGGGGAGGAGACAGGAGGCTAGAGGCACTGCTATTCCATAGGCCTTTCCGAAAACACTTCACAAATGCTTTGTCTCACTGTCTCACAGCATTGTCTGCACAGCCTTGTGTTTTTACTGATCCTTCATGGAGAAAAAGAAACACTGTCTGTAGTTTGACTTTTGTTCTCGGTTGGCACAAGACATGTTCATATACTAGATATGAGATTGCGATGGAAGGCAAGGAAACATGCCTTCACACCTATTCACCAAAGAAATACTCCACTCCTCAACTCATTTTAGCCCGTGTTTACTAGCTAGCCCACACTGTAAATAAAAATAACACCTCTAGCTCAGAGTTTAATTCAGAAGATTGCATTTTCACAAAGCCTTTCTTTCACAGTCAGTTTTCCAATTCCGTGTCTCTGAAGGTATTTGAATAGCCCAGTGCACACATGGGCTGTCAGCCTGGTGGCCATTCTTTCATTACGGGTCCAGCTCCCTTGAGCAACACCTTTTCTTGTGTCCTTCACTAGAGGAGGGGCATGGCTGCTCCCCTTAGAGAGTTCCGTGCCCTGCTATTTTAACCCTCTGTGAGATGACCTTTTTAATAAGTGTCTTTCTCTGTTTTCCTGCCGGCCACTGTGCGAGCAAACAGAGCATGTCTTCTGCTTCCCTCAGATAAAGGAATCAATCAGAGAGGGTGAAACAGAGAAAGAGAGAGAGATAACTGGGCCATATATGGATTTATATTATGTAGATTTCCCCCTTTCCTCTTCCCTGTAGACATTGCAAAATGCACTCAGCTTCAATAAAATACATTTCAGATTTATGAGAAAAATACAAATGAAATATTAATACTCAGTGAAAAACAATAAGCTTCCCCAACAATACAGAGGATGGCAATATGATAGAAATAGTTTAGACAAATTTCTAATATGAAATCTCTATTTGCAACGTGGAACCAGACACATTTTTCAAACCCACTGATATATGTTCCCCCCCTTCAGATCCTAGCCCCGACATGTTTATTTGAAGTGTTTGAATTCATTTACATTCAGTCTTTGGGTCAGCAGCATGGAAACATTCTGTAATACCCTCAACTATGAGCAGGCTCCTGGCAGCCAGTGTTTTTCTACTAACTCTTTCCAACAGGCTCCTATTGGTTGAGCTATATTTTTTTGTATAACATTGTGTATTGATCCAACAGCTGCTTTTTGGCTGCCAAGTAGAATGTGGCAAACGGCAAAGACTTTATTTGCTTCAAAAGGGCCTCACATAAGAGGAAAGCGACAGGAGTGAGACCTGATTAGCCAAACTCTGAGCCTCTGCCGTTCATCAGAAATTCTGCTGTGTTTTTGCCGGGGCGTCTTGCAACATCCTGGTACAAAGAGCAGCGCACTGATTACAAGGCTTTGAAAGGAGGAGAGGCGGTCAGGGGAGAATAGCTACTTCTGGCACAACGCAGCCACTGAAAAGAGACCTCATGCTAGAGCGAGCTCTCAGAATTGGGCTCTAGTCTTTCCTGTGTGTAAGTGTTCGTGTTGGGGGGCATGTTCTCTGTTAGTGTCGATGGGTGAAAGAGGTAGGAACAGAAAAAGAGTCACAGAAAGAATGGGAGTATTAAAGTAGATGTTTGACTCCGTTGTGTAGCATCCCTCTGCGTTCCTTTTTCTGTGCGACAGTGCCAGCAATGTTAACAGGAGTGTCATTAGGAATTCAAAGCATATGCCCTCATGAGGACGCCCTCTTTCTCTCTCCCCTGTGCTTCACACCGTACACATTATGCACTGTATAAAGTATTTATTGGTCTTTGTCAGACAAGGACTGCATTTTCTACAGAAAAAACAATCAAACAAAGAATAGAGAATCCTCTGTTTTATGCTTGTGTTTGTGTGTTTAAGGCAGAAATCGCAAATGTTAGAATTGCAACATCTATCCTCCTTCATACTCAATCCCCCCCTATCTAATGCCCTTTTCTCTCATGTGTTTGCCTGCTCAATCAGTAATTTGCTAAAGCATTCAAACACATGCACGCACATGCACACACACACACACACACGCGCTTACGCATATTAAGACACACATGCACACACTCGCAGCACCTGCGTGCTTGCACTTTGCATTTTAGACGACACATAATTCATTGCCCGAGAGGCTAAAACACATGCTGTGAATTCATCCAGTTGACCTCTTTCTCAAGTAGGTAGCCACAAAAGCAAGGATGACATGTGGAAAAAACAGAGATAATCTCATGTTCAACGCGGAGTGAAAACACTACATCAACGACACTGTTATTATTTCCCCCTTCACAATGTAGCATCCCTTTGAAACATCAGACTTCAGTGGTGTGACAAAACCTCGGCCATGGAGCGGTTGTCTCGGTTTCTCTTGCTCTCTTCATCTCTCCCTGGCCCTGGCTCTGCCTGCTCTTTGTTCACTCTTCCTCAGCCTGCAAGTCTTTTTCAGCGGCACAAGCAGAAGAATGGCACATTAAATCTTAATAGGACTGCGTCTGGCCGTGTTGAATTGCAGAGCGTGTTAAGCCGGCGCTTTCCTCCCCCTTGGCACACGCTCGTGGAAGTGGAAAACAATTGAATAAAAGAAACCGCTCCCTCCCTCTGTAACACAAGTGACTTCGGCTGCCCTGCTGAAGCTATGAGACTGAACCAACTCAAGCTCGCAAATAGCATAAGCCCTTGCTGTGAAAATGTAACATAAATGACATTAGTTCTTTTCAAAATGCAAAGACATTCACTGGAAGGTAGAGACAGGATTTACCTGACCACCCACTATGAAGCTCTTGCATATTCGTTTCTCAGTGACAGGTGGAAAATACTGCCATAAAACCTCACCTGCTGGATTTTCTTCAAAGTATAAGAGTTAAGGACATAACTAGCCAGACGAGACAATTGAAATGTTCTTAGTTTTGGGGAAGGGCAGAGAAAAAATGATCTGAGGGGGAAGTGGGGGATGGATTGAAAAGACAAAGAAGTGAAGAGAGACACAGTGAAGAGCCAGATTTAGCAGCAGCAGTGATGTGATTCCAGGCCTGCTTTGTAAGGCAGTCAGAGGTGGTAATTAGCCAATGATGAGTTGACTGGTTGTGTGTCCAGTGCACATCACTGCTGGGTGGGGCTGTGGGAGGTAGATAAGGCCAGCAGTGGGCTTATCTCTGAGAAGGACAGGCACCAGGCCTGCCAGGCAAACCCACCCACAGACCAGCCGCATTTTATTAACAACATCATTAATGCAAGACAGGTTATGTGCGGTGGCTCGAAAAAGAGACAGGAAAAAAACTTTAAAAAAAAACAAAAAAAACAAATGAAGTCTCAATTCCTGCTTGGCCTGGCCAGTCTAAAGTACATAGGCAACGGTTGACGTGTTTTGAAAGCAAGGAGCTTGTGGAGATGTTTACCAGGTGGGCAGCCAACGGAAGGGCACGGAGAGCGAGCTTGGATCTTACCTCTGGGTTTTGCTCACTCTCCTCTGGGTCCCCAGAATTCAAATGATTTTCTTTTTTTCCCTTTCAAACGTGGGACTGCTCACCAGAATAATGATGAAGCAGATACAGAGAAACATAACTGGGCACAAAGAAAAGGCAAAAAAAAAACGTGTTTTAAAACTTTCCGGACATTCAGAGCTCAGTTGTTAATGCTTTGTGAAAGGTTGATGGTTTTTTTCACCCTTCTCTAAATCCACATTATACAACCAGGTTAAGGTTGATCTATATCTTTTTAATTTACAGATTACAATTTGCTGATAAATTACAGTGTTATTAAAAAACACTAAATCTTGAGACAGTTTTTATCTTGGTTTTCAAAAAACAGATTTCCTTTGATTAGATTGCACCTTTGCAGGTGTGTGGTATGTTATGTAGCAAATGAGCCCTCACTCAGTTTGATTTGATTTTGTAAACAACAGTGTGAAGTGCATAACATGAACAAACACTTGGTTTGTTATTAACACTCTGTATTAGCATATCAAATGCCAGAGAGCTTTTCAGTGACATGTTTGCCTTCGTTAATTTACACCAGGAGTCAACAGGATGTAACATGGCTTCGAGACAAAGAAAAGTTCACCAATCAACGTGTACCTCATTCAAAGACAGCTAAAAAAAACGTTGTCAGGCTTTTGAATCATGTTGTTACTCCCTAATGAAAAGGTCATATGATTTTGCTTATGTCTGCCTGGAAATGTACTGCACATTGATCCCCATAGGGTTTTTTTTTCCCTTAGATGGCTTTTGCCAAATTCGCCAGTAATGGGAGGAAAGGAAGGAGGGAGACGGAGGGTGGTGGAAAGAGTGACCAGTCCGACAGGTTTATGTCTCCCAGCAGGCAGAGCTCCATGGAGCTGGCCCACAGGAAGGAGCAGAGCCAGCTGTGACGGCATCCTGCTAGCCTCTGTGGTTTAGGAACTTTGGGGCTACGCTATCACCGACTCACCATTTCCCCCTTCCTCGACCCCTCCCAGGGGCTGTTTTTGTTGGCCAGGGGGTAGTGTTTGGGTGGGGGCTGCTATAGAGCTCCGTGAAACAGCCACTCCTATACTTCAAGAAATGGGGAGTTCAGCCACCCACAAGGACAGGGATTCTCAAATATCATGTGAAGTAATACATTTGTTCTTTAGTGCTAATTGCCATTTTTTAGACTGGAAGGTGGGTTCATAAATTTAGTTTTATGGGCAGGATGGGTGTCGTTTAAGGCCTCCAAGGCCACCAGCTGGACTTTGCTTTGGCAGAGGGAACATTGTGTCAGAACAGAGTGTAATAGTTTGACAGTAAAGTCATTCTGTCAGGTAATACAGAGATGTCCTCTTAATGTTAAAAGTAGTGGACAGTGGGGGAGTCCAACACCACTGAGAATATAAAGGTCATCTAATCTATTCCAGCTCCAACCTGCCTGGTTGATCGATCATCCTGGAGGAGTCAATCGATTTGATCAGAGAGCCTCTCCTAAGAGATTGCCTCCCAATGACTTGCAGAGCATGCCAGCTTGGTACATGTCCCTGTGATAAACCAAGCCATTAAAATCTCTGATTAAATAATACCTAAACCACCTGTGGTCACCATTCTCTGAATAAGCCGCAGATTTAAGACAGCAGAGTGCATGTGTAACTCTTACTATCACTTCATCGTGTTGTCAGGCTCATTCTATATGCAATGCATGTACTCTAAAATCAGATCAGCAAAATCCTGCAGGACGGCCTGACAGTCAAGAGAGATTGGGCCATGGTAAACAGAGTGGTAATCTGTATATTAGGACATTATGTGCCCCCAGTCAAAGCATGATGCATCTTTCTCATCATGAACTTGGTTTGTAGAACATACCCCACAAACAAAGTCAACAGACAAAACCATTGTGTGATTGGATTTTAATCCAATTGCATTATTATTCAGGCCTCCCATTGGCCATTCATTACTCTCACATGGAGCCTGTGTGGGTTGTTATCACCCAATCAGGCTCAAGACTGTATTCTGGAGAGCATGCTTTCGTTTGCATCCTTTAAACCCTGTGAGCCTTCCCTCTCTCCGGGCCCGCCAACGGAATACCTAATTCCAAAGTAAACTGATTGCTCTCTCCAACAAGATTACACTGCGATGATGTTAGCCAAATGAGATCGCTATTCAGGATGCAACCAGGGCAGGCAAAGGATGCTTACTGCAAGATGACTGATCAGCATGTTAAGAGAAACAAGGTTGGGTGAAAAAAAAAAAAAAAAGGAGGGGGGGGGGGGGGGGGGGTAGAAATCGAAAGAGTGTGTGAGAGTTGTGCGTGTGGGGGTAAGCAGAAATGTAATTTGCTTCTCACCTCAGGCGACTGGGCTCTGAGGCCAGTAAATATGCAAACAAGCTGAGCCTGGCCATCAATATGAAGACCCTAGATGATTACTAATCTCCACCACAGAAGTAGATTGAGGTCTGCTCAGCAGTGTCATGCAACATGAGGAAAAAAATGAGTCCAAACTACATCTCAACATTAGCCTACGAGATGATTCCCTACTCAGAGTTATGGGTATATTTGACCTTCAGTTTGAGATAATAAATATTACTTATGATGCATACAAATGAGCAATACAGCAATATTTAAAATACAAGTGTCTTGAGCATATACTGGAATTATATTACAAGTCTGTCCTAGACGTTGTCCATTACCATTTTTTAACCTTTCCGACACTAATTCTGATACATGTAGTTGATTCAGCCAATACTAAGTACACCTCCGCTTTCATGGAGTGAAAAACATGTGCAAACTTGTGTACATTTTATTTGAAAACAAAAACTAATTTCTGATGCATTGGTTGCTTCAACTAACATTACACTCTGTCCGTTAGCATTGCACTGATTTTTTTTATCGTCACATGATACTTGCTTGATAAAATTGGTGCATTGATTTGCATACCAACAGATACCAAACACTGCTCTTGAGGCAGTATCAGAGGCGAATCAGAACAACTTAAACATAATTAGTCTTACGTCATACTGTACAGACAATTGAGAAGCTAGTGTTATAACTTCTCAGTAACTTTGAACCTGGCTCTTAACTTAGCCCTAGTCTTTTCATCATGGAGAACTCCTCGTCTGATATGACTTCTTAGACGTGAGGCGCAGGAGTTTACCAGCCTATTGTCATTCCCCATCCGTAATCCGGGATAAAAAAAACCTTTGGGACATGGACCAGGCTGGAGTCATTAGGTGTGTGCGTGGCTTACCCAGACAGCCAGATAAACCAGATGCCTCGGGATGGCCAGGGGTCATCTCTCTGAGAGAACACGTTGTTGATGTCCTTGTTTCTCTCTACCTCTCTTTTGCCCGCACTCCTTCTCTCACGCCTCCTCATCATTCCGTCTCTTGCTTTCTTTTTTCTCTCCCTTGATTGTTCTGCACAGTCATCTCCAACACAGAGGTCCGTGTTGGAGCTTAGCAGTCGAAGAACCTGTCAGCTAAAGGGAAAGGGGGGAAAGACAGACATGGGAGTTGTCTGTGGCCCTAGGTTGAATGCCTGAGGGTGTAATACGTGTGGAGGATAGTTAGTGCAAAAGGATGCATTGCAGTCTGCAGGTGAATCTTCTCATTTTGAGAGACTTAATGCTTAGGAATCATCACCTCTAGGGAGGAGTGTTATGACTTTCTGTTTTAGGAGGGACCTTGATTTGGAATGCAGCAATGGTTTTTTTTTTTTTCTTTTTTACATTTTGTAAATACAGCAGGAAGGACAAGTAAGAGGAATATATATTCTTGGAATGTCTTCGCAGTCCTAAACATAATTGACTATTCCTTGTATTTTAGAGTATGTTTCCATTGAGCCTTACCCTCTGCAGTGAGTGCACAAGGCTTGAGGATGTTTACCTGGCATGGTGCCTGTTGTAGTTGCCCTCCTGTTGAGGAAAAACAGGTCAGGCTACAGCTTTGTGTTTGTTTGCACGTGCGTGTGAGCATTTTTGTGGATGCGCATGAGTTTGCAAACGTGCATGTACAAAATGTGTGTGAAGGGGAGCTCATTAGGATGGAAAGGGTCAGAGAGCACACTACATTCTGCCAGAAAAAGAAGATGCATCTTCAATGTAAGCATTTATTTTTATTTTTCAGGAGCAAACAGACGAGATGAATAGGTTGTTTTGTAACTGAACTCCCAATCCAACTAAACCATCCATCCGTTAAGCCATCAATCTTCTCACTTTTTCTTCCTCTGTTCATTTACTCATAGAGCCATTTATCTACCCTTGCACTGTGGCCAAAGGGCCATGTCTCTTTGTGGCCCTGATAATCTGGACCAATTTCCTCAGCAATTTATTTCCCAGCCAACCACCCATCTGGTCAAGCAGCATCAGGCTTCTCAAGGTAGAGCCACTCATCCCAGCAAGCCCCTTTCCACCAATCACAAACTTGTTTTTTCCCTCTACAAGCCTTAGATCTTTTGTCTTTTGTCTGTTGAAGGTTCAACTGGAGAAACCAAACCATTTCTTCTTTTACTGTAAACTGCAACACCATTTAGAAACTAATGCTTACCCCTAATGTCTTTCAGCCTTTCTCAGTTTTTGTTCTGTATCATCATCCTGTGTCCCTATCTCTTTGTGCTGCCTCCCTTTTTTTCTCTCTTTCTTTTTCTCTCCCTCTCCCTCCATCCTGTCATGGCTCCTCAGTATTCTGCTGCTGTCTTGTGTGGAGTGATTTTGCCCAGACACGTCTGGCTCTGGGTAAAGTGCGGTCCCCAGAGAGCACGCTCCGCAGCCCCCAGGTCGCCGGCACCATGAATACATTATGATCCCCATTTCCATCCTGTTGCCACGGCAGCACTTTTCGAGCCGCAGGGCGATTAAGACGTGTGCTGTCGATATCGTGATAGGAGCAAAAGTTGGATCTGGAAGCTGGCCTTTGATCAGATTCCATCCTCCTGCCTGCTAATAGTAGCATCAGTACAGGAAGACAAAGAGATCTTTTGGAGGTTTTATTTGTTTGACAAGCTCACCTGCTGTACATAAGCATACCATGCATCCTCAAGCTCCTTTTCCCACCTCTCTGCTTTATCTCTGTCTTTCCTGCCTGAAACCATTTCCCTCCCTTATTCTCACTTCCGTTGCTCCTCCCCATCACCGCAGTTCAGCTAAGGCAGCATTATACGCAGTCTCTCTCTGTGCTCTCTGATATTCTACTTTCCTCACAAAGGAAGCAACTCCCTTACCTTTTATTGTTTCCTTTTTTTCTTTGGGGGATGATGTATAAAACATGGTGCCTCAGGTAGAGGATGTTGGGTAGGAAGCCATGTCCCCCTAAATGGCCAGCCGTGTGCATGCGCCTAACACTTCACTGAGCAATCTGTCAACATGTCAGCAACACATGTTTTGTAAAAAGCCTCTGGTGGGAGCCAGGGGAAAAAAGGCACTCCTGCCAGACCAGAGAGGAAATGCTTTTTTCTTCTCTATGCAGTGGATTTTCTATTGCTGGTGCTCAGTCCCACGGGCCCCCAAACACCACCCTCCCCTCCCCCCACACATACACCCGTTGTCTGCACTTCAGAAATTTGAACTGGGGACCCTCCAGGGGGTTTACCAGGAGGGTGGGGGTAGGCTTGGCGGGAGGGGCTTCCTCTTTCTCAGAGCATATGAAATTGTGAAGGTATATTGTGGCAGGTCCCCAAGCGGTCTTTTCTAATACCTGAGTTTCTGGCGAAGCTGGAAATTACCAGCGGCTCCCCCGAGGGACGGCTTTATCCACACCAGGAAGGGGAGCAGAACTCAGTGGGGAGGTTACTTAATGCATGGCTGAAATAAAAGAATTTCTAAGAGACAGAGGCTGAAAAGCTAGCTTTTTTTCTTTTCCACCCCCCACCACCCTCCCTTTCCCTCTCCCTCTTTCTTTTCCTCCCCAGTAGTATAGTTTACTACTCTCTGCCTTCTCTTGAAGGGTTCTAGTTTAATAAACTTTCAGAGGATCCTGCTGGTGCAGACAGCTAGACAAATACCCTTGTGTGTTCTCTTTTGTCGAAGATACAGCTTTTTGTTATGTTCTTGCAAATTTGATTTCTCCCTCTGTCTTTCGTTTTCTCTGCCGCCCTCTGTCTCTCTCCCTTTCTGCATTTGTCTTCATCTCCCTCGTCCTCCTCCTCTTGCTTTCTGTCTCTCTCCTCGACACACACAAACACACATACACACTACACACACAAAGTCAAACTGTGTCTCTTGTGGTTGAGTTTATTGTTTGGTCTGTCTCTTCGTTCTCCCCCTCTGTGCTCCCTTTTGTTTTCTGTATGTTTTGTTGTATTGTGCACAGAGGCTGAGATGCAGATAGAATGCAGACAGTTTGCCCTGGGTGAAGAGAGCGCACAAGCACCCTTGGTATCTATTTAACAAAACACATTCATCTATTTACACAAATGTACAAAAGTCTACCTACTTTTTAATCGCAGAATATAAGGTGTTTTTCATCAAAAAGATTTAATGAGTAATGTTTTGGGGGCAATTTATCCAGCCCTCTACACGGCCTTATTTTTCTATTTACTATATGCCAGCATGCCCTTTACCGTAGTAATCAGCACCTGCGTCTAATGTGCATGGATCATTAATCTTGCCTCGTTCATAACCTCAAAAAATAAAAACAAAAAATTCTCAACCCATGTATAAAATGCCCCCCTCTCTCTTTCTTCCTATCGCTCTCACTCGAACTCCCCCTCTACTGTTGGTAAATAATTCAACCTTTTCCCTGTAACAAGTGCTGGCCTTAATAGGGAGCAGTACCTGTAGTTGGGATAAACAAGGCATCAGGCCTCAGCAGTGAAACAGAGGGATTTGGGCTTCATGAGGGCAGAGGAATACGTCTTTTCCTTCTGAAAGGCAGAGCAGACTGGCTGACATTAATTAAACCCTATAGGATAAAGGTTATCTGAGGCCCAGCAAAGCCGAGACCGTGCATGCGGGACGTTATGTCTGTCGAATCCTAATCAAGACTTCTTATTAAAGGGACATGTGTGGGCTCAGGCATGTAGAATATGTCTGCTGTGTTTATGCTGTTACGTTCCTAAACCTGACTCTCTCACGGATTTATTGATGCAAAGACTTGTTATTTTAACTAATAGGACAAAAGTGCTGGCAAGTTCTGTTCATCCATCTTCACATCAGATAATCTTAACAACCAATTAATCAATCAATTTTTATTTATTTGTTGCCAAAAGACAAAAAAAGTTATCTCATGGCACTACATATAGTGCAGTTATATCATACTCGTATTATGACCATACTCTACACTTAATTGTCATTATGGGTAAATGTGTTTTGGAATCAAGAGCTGCACACATTGAGCTGCTTTCACAGTAGCGTCAATACATAGCCATCTGATGTGACTTACTGTTCTTAAAAATTATGAACAAAATGTAGTTACCATGTGTAGTTACGTGTGCTACATTTTCAGTGTTCTTCACAGTCCTAAAAATACAAATTGAACTTTCTAGAGACCTCCCTGTTTGGAAAACATTGTGATGCCCGGTGGGTTCTGTTGTGGGAGGTTTACCTCCTCTCCAGATATTCTCCCATGATGCACCTGTGACTCTGTCACCTGACCTGAGCTTTTGCACGGTGCTCGGGTGCCATGGCTCATGTTTTACAAATTACCCAGGGGGTTGTCGAGCACAAACTCTGCGCCACCTATTTTCTCCCTGTTGTATGCATAGTGCGTGGGATTATATTCCCAAACTCCAACTACTCCCTCAGACAATGAACAGCTTTACAGATGACACTCACCTTACTAACCCAAGACAGCTCAGGAAAATCTAAATAGAGGAAGGAGGAAAGTGCTGCAGAATCTTGTATCTCCATGTATTTGTGCTGTGTGTTTACTAGGTTACGATAGTCAGTATGGATCCTACAAGTAGTGGTAACCTAAGAACCTCTCTTTTCCTCGCTCTCCCACCGGCTTATTAGCATAAGTCAAATGTAATTTAAGGTCACCTTATTGGTAATATTCTCTTGATATTTGAAGTAGCCAGGTGAGTGCAGCGACACAGGTTTTATTACCATCTCATTGTGTGCTGTTTCTATATAAGTGAAATGGTAACACTGGCTCTTTCACTCTGTAATTGCGTAACAGTAATGTCTTCTCCTTCATATACAGATAAGGCTGATGTCCTCTCGTCTACAACAGCCCAGTGAAAAGTAATTAGCTGATATGGATGGTGCTGTCAGAGATAACTGATATTGGGGGAATATTACACTTACTCTCCCCAATGATGATCCCTGAAATGGGTTCATCACAGTAAGCTGCACATTCAGATAGATGTATGATTAGCGCATATAAGGAGGAAGAATTCCTTATTGCTGCTAGAGAGTTGCATATTCTCATATATGAAGAACTTTTAAGAATCAGTCATTATACAAGATACACTGAGATTTTGAATCCTCAAATTTAATTTGATCAGAGGAAGATAATTCACTCTCGGTAGTTGGTAGGAAACATACTGTAAATATACTAGGTGTTGTTGTGTAAGTTAATTGATACTTCTATATAGGCAAAGGAGTGCTTGGCTTTAGTAAAAATGAAGAGGAGAAATATCATCAAAGCTGTGTTGTGAGAGAGGGATATTGACAGGTAAGATGATCCTCAATAATCGAATAAATATACATTTTAAGGATTTTTCTACTCTGACCCTGAAAGTTTTTTGCAAAGTACGTCAGCATGCAAACTTTTAGCAAAACAATCGGAGGGATTTTTTTCAGCTGATAAATAGATAAACAGGAATAAATCAATGTGAAGTGATGAATGAATAAGTAAAATGCCCTGTAGTCATTTGTCTGGTTGTATTCAGGCCCCACTTTCCAGCCTTGTTCTGCAAATGAAGATGAGGGTGAGGGCAGTGAAGGAGTTGCTCCATTCTGTGAGGCATGTGTCACTGTGCATGTGTGTGCATGTGTGTGCGTGTGTGTGTTTTCCCAATACTTAGTAGCATTAAGATATGATGATGAGCTGCCTGGATACCAGCAGAAAACAATGGAAGAGGAAACAAAGCAAACCCCTAAATCTGTCTGCCATTTGTGCTCACATACTGTACACACATGTCATGAGTATTCTGGCACAGTTATTGGGCCAGGGAAGTGCTGGTCTGGGGCCTGGCCCATTCTCCAGAGACACCCCCCCCTCCACACACACACACACACACACACACACACACACACACACACACACACACACACACACACACACACTTCCCTCCCTTGCCTCCTCCCTCTCCGCCCCCCTCCCCCTTCCTGTGCAGTCTGTGGACACAGTCTGAGGCGACAAGGTTGCACAACAGCTCGCAAAACCTCCACTTTACAAACATGATCATAAAAAACACAGCCTGCCATTAAGAATTGGTTTAAGAGGAAAAAATAATTAGGAGGACTGTGATAATTGTGTCAAGAGGGAGATAGATCAGACGAATTATGGGAAGAACCAGAAAATCTTGCCGTGGCTTTGTTACTTTGCTGTTGGTTCATTTCGACATTGATCCACCCTTCCATCTGTCATCCTTTTTTTCTGCTCCTTCGTCAACTCTCCATTTCTTTCTCTCTCTCTTTCTTTCCCACTTTTTCTTGGATTGAAGAGTGGAGGAGCTTTCTGGCTTTAACAGAGAGGGGATGAAGATGTTTATTCATCTGGAGGGTATTAGAGCCATGATTAAGGAGAGGAGGGAGCAGAGAGGCTGATGCGACGTCTGCATCGCTCGTTCATGGGCCTGCCTGCGGGACTCTGGCCAACACACCAGGAAAACAAGAAATGAAGAAGAATGAAAAAAAAACTTCTAGTGAAATTCGATTCTCTCGGGAAAGGACAGAAGTTTGAATGTTAGCCGTTGCACTCGACCCTCTCATTCTCGGTCTCACTCCCTGTCCTCACAGCTAAGCTAATTATTAATGAATGCGGTTTCTGTTGAACCTTGGAGAGGTGTCAGTGCTGCAGTCACTGAGGGTTAAGAAATCTTGACATTTAAGACAGGGATGCATGAAAATACATCGTCTTGCTTGAGTTGATGCTTGTTTTTCTTCCCCCTCCCGCTCTCTCTCTCCCTCCAAGATGCATGTTTTCTTCTCCCTCCTGGGCTGTCTTCTGTTGTTTTACCACTGACAAGCCGGGATGGTGTTGAGGAGATATCAAATAGAGCCAGAGTGTATTAATCAGGGGTACTGAAGGGCATGGGTCAAGAGGCAGGGTCAGGCTTTTTTTTTATAGTGCTAATGCTAAAGCTAGCTAATGCATTAAGTCAGCCAGTGATTTCTGTCTTCCTCAGTAGAAAAACAAAAAGGTGTTGAAAGGCTTTTTATGGGCATTTGGCAGACCAACTGTCTTCTAATCCCAGTACACCGAAATGTAAATCCAAATGTCTGAAGTTATCCTTCAAAAGTGAAATCACATGTATTTGATGTCTAGCCCAAGTTTTATGGGTCACAATGAGTTATCTTGATTAAAAAAAAGTTAGACCCTATTTTTCCAAATTCAGTGTGTGCTGTGCTTGGTTTTAAGTAATGGATAGCGTCTCTAGAAACTTGCAGAGCAAACCCTATTTTAATGAAGCAACCGTATAGTAACTCAGCATATTTCTGTACGCACAACCATTTTTTTCTTCTCCACAATGATCACATAAATCACATTTCTGTTAGTAGCTAAGAGTGGGGAAATATAAAAGAGCATCCAAACAAACTCCTGTGCAGTGAGGAAATATAAATAGAGAAGTGATAGTGTGCAGCACAGCCATGCAGCATCTCTCACATCAGCTGACCGACTGACTGACTGACTGACTGGCTTGATCAATGTCCACTATGTCCTGCGCATGGTCTGCCGCAGGAACACACACACACACACACACACACACACACACACACACACACACACACACACATATTGAAGCCCAGCCCAGCCCACTCCTGACTGGCCCGGTACTCCCTCAGAGCCAGTGCAGTGAGGCAGGCGGTGAAGGGCCATGCTGGGGGACAGATTGTCGTCCTCCTCTCTCCCCCTGGGAGGCTCACTGTGGCTGCTGATCCAGCCAAGACCTGGGGAACTGCCTCCTTCCTGTTTGTGCTGTAGTCCACCTGAAGTGGTCAACCATCCTTCCTCTCCACACCAGCAGCCGCTCTGTCCTGCAGGAGATGACACCATCACCACCAACACTCTCCCACACACAAACTGCTCCACCTACATGTTAAACACAGCTCTCATCAGCTTGCGTTGCAGGAGATTTAGATCTCATCACTGCCTGTGTAAATACATATTGTATGACATTCGGACCATTTCCAAGTATTTATCCTCATTGTAATTACAATTTTCATACAATTTATTTATGAAGGAGAATAATTCTGCCCTGTGTCACACAGGTAATGCCATGCACAATGTGAAGTGTACTTTGCTTCCAGTGTCATTTCCTTTTAATAATTCCAACACTTAAAATCGAGACAAAAATCAACTGGAACAATAAAACATCAACATTAGCCCTTGAGCCCCCCCACTGCACCCTGAATAGGAACCTGTAATTAATTCACCTTTCTTGAATAATGGTGTAATTAAATTTCTCCCCTTCATGTTCACCCTTTAGTTTTTTTTTTGTGTCTTTTGTCTTTTGAACAGAAGACTTAATTTCAAAAGCAGCTAAATGAATCACTCCTCACAAAAACATTTCTTGTTAACCCTTTGCTTCTCTCACATTGAATACATAACAGACAGCCATGGCCAAACACCTTTTACAAATGCCAACATTTATTTGAAGCATTGTTTTAATTGAATGATATTTCATTCAATTAAAAACAGTAGAATGTGTGATTAACAGGCATTCACCTCAGTATTGGCAGATAGGTGGATAGAAAGATAGATGTACTTCATTGATCCCAAACTAGGAAATTGTAGAAATATCACAGTAATATCACTGTAATAGTATGCAGTTGTTATGCAGGATAAGGAATGTGTTACCAGGCAGAAAGTCATATCTGGCATGCTTTCAAAGTTCAAACACTGCAGTTAGGGCCTGTTACATGATGTTTATTTTCACAAAAACATTCTGCACAGACATCCTCCTTCATTTTAGAGGCATTATTTTCAGAAACATCTCTATTGATCATCATCGTCAGCAGTATAGATTTTAGTTGGCCCATGCTGGTGTAAAGACACTAATGTAGCAGAGACACACATCTGCGATAAGTAATGGAACACCACTTTTCATTGTGTCTAACTATTATGGAAAGAAAGAGCCTAGTAAAGGATGACTGGCCGCCCTACTTTCTCTTCTCTGGCCTTCCATTTGTCTAACTTTCCTGGGACGCCACTGGGGCACTGTGATTTCTGGGACAGTGACCAAGTACTCCTGTCTGAGCTGGGGGACGTGGGTAATGTGGACAAAGTAGTTGACAGTTTGCCGCTTCCCCATGGTTGAGAGACAGAGCCATGAGGGCCAGAATAATGGACACGCAGACCACAGAGACGGGACAGCGCTTGATGTTCCAGCTCTTGGTGTCAGGCCCCTGTGTGAAAAAATCCCCATGACTGCAGTTTCCACACCCACACACATACACGTACACATAGACACACAATCCAAGTGTGTGCATGATCTCGCTGCTAGAGCACTGATGATACCCCGGGAAGTGAATCCGTACTTCATCTACCATTTTTCTACCTCGGTTCAGTAAAAGATAGCATCCTTGTTCACCGCTGCTGCTCCAGTCGTCTCACACAACCCCTCCCTCTCATCCTCTAGCATAGTGGATTTGATTGATCTATAGCGAGGGGGGGCAGGGACCTGACATTTCTCAGTGATGTGTAAAAAACATATTGTGTTTGCTTAGGAAAAAAAAAAAGGGAAGAAGGGAGGCAGCATGAGTATAAACACTACAAACACACCCACACAAAGAAAATACTATGTCTTAGGTTGTGTATGACTGCTCTGTTTAATACTTGAGCTTATTTGTGTTTTAATCAGCTGCATTCGGAAAAAAAAAGTCTAGCCACCTGGCACTTTTTTAAAAGCTACTGGGAATTATCAGTGTTTCATTTTGACTGGATTTAATGTCTTAAAACAGGGATGTAGCAGGACTACTGTGAGCAAAGCACAGCACTGGGCCTAGTCCAATATGTCCTCTGAGTTCTCTGGCCTGAATCAACTGAGTGATTTGTTCATCTAACTGGAGTTAGTCCCAAAAAAAAAATCGACCACTGCTTCCTCCTTCTCTGTCAGGGAGATTGGATTCTTTGCTAATGTAAAAAGTTGTTTCACCACCTCCTCTATTAGATCTTAAGTGGTTGTGTCACAAACAGGGCCGTACATGATAGCGTGTTGTTCAGACACACATCGCTATTTGGGCATCAGAACAGAAAAAGCGTTGAGATGACACATGCATTGTCTCATGGGACGGGCTCACTACTTTTCCGAGTAACTGTAAAAAGATCCCCTCTCTGAATATGAAGTGGGGTCATGGTGTTACATCAGACAAGTTGTCAGCTTTTTGTTTATTCATTGAATCCCCAATCCCCAATGTGCCACAAATACACTCACACAAACACATCTCTTATGACAACCACTACGAACAGATCTCTGCTACAACACACAGGAAGATAAGGTTTGGCGGCTGAAAGTGTGGCCATGCTTTGCTTCACTGGAATGGCTTTTGAACAAAGTCTAGCTTGCTATAGAAGCGGCAGATGATAGCAAAAACACTTTTCTGATAAGATAAGGTCCTGGACCTGGATAAGAGTTTGGCTTCCCAAATAGAAGATATGTACTCAGTTGCTGTCAGACTGCGATAAGCCATCTTGAAATGCTTCCAGGACCTCAGACATGGAGGTCTGAGTGCCAACAGTGAGCTATTCCCAAACCAAGGTCCATGAAAGGTTTCAGGGGGATGTATTACAGCCTAAAACAATAGAGTAACAAATGCATGGTCAAGTAGCACAATTTTAAGATTTAGCTTTTGGTAAAACTTGCCCCCCAAAAAAAGGCTTTTTTTTTTTCTTTCTTTTTTAAAGTAAGAAAGTAAATTATTGATAAGTATGTTAATGTATTTATCCTCCTTTCAATATTAGGGTAACAAATTACTTTACAATACTAAAGTAAAAGGTCAGCTTAGTGAATTGTTATTATTTATTATCTTCCTGACAAAATATTTATTTTCTTAGGCTGCTCATGCGTATTGTAAAAAAAAAAAATCACATCACAATCACATTTGGTTTGATTTTCATTTGTAGACGTCTAAGTGGTGCTCATGTTTGTAAAAAGATTTTACATTGTGATGTCAAGACACAGATGATTCTGAGTGAGTGAGTAACAGAATGCCTTTGTTAAGATCTGTGCGTATGGACTTTTATAGCAATTTACCTAAAAGCTATTTCTGTTAATAAGGGGAACCTGCCAAATGTAAACATCAAAACATTCTAGCAATGAGCCAAATACATTTGTTGTGTTACTGTGGAGTTAGTTGAACTTTTACTACTTGTCTTATTCAAAATCCTTATTAAGGTTTTCTCAAATTCTATTATGAAGGAAATTCTCCCAAACAAACTCAGTTTGGTTGGTAGAATGGTGTGCAATAAAATAAAATTCACTAGATTTCAATAAATCTAATTTTGTTAGAATATTTTATTGATTGTGCCAATGATGAGCTCACCAGCCATTTATTATGGAATCATGCTCAGAATTAGTAAGCCAATAACCCTGCTAAGTTTCAGACTATGACCGAGGGGTATCTGTCTTAATAGAGTACAAATGTGATAATTATTTTTAAATGATGTGTATCTTTTGGCATTTAAGGAAACGAGACGATATTCACCACCTTATGGATTAAGGTCCAAAGGGAAAACATTGTCATCTGGTAAATTAATGAGCTCTCTAAAAAATATATGTTTATGTCTTGCTTATTCTTTAATACATTAATTGCATTAATCAGCACGCTCTTTGGGGGGTTTGAAGCTCCGGCGCTGTGTCGAAAAATGGAAAACTTACCTGTTCCCAGCATTAAGGATATTATTTGAACAGCAGTATTTACCCTGGGAAAGGGTTCTATAAATGAACATAGAGGAAGTGGTGCACAAAGAGTAGTTCAGACTTGCTAAAGGAAACTGAGAGCTGCGTGTGAAGGAGGAATTTGCAGTGGTTACTATTGCAGTTCAAGAAAAGAGAAACACACATTTATATGGAGCTCTTTTTCAGTTGTTTATTAACTTTATATATTGATTCTTTTGACTTGACAGGCAAGATTTTGTGTTTTTTATAAGTTTTCATCTGCTGTAGCTTAGAGCTGAATTTATATCTCAGTAATAAATATGGCTGTGGAACATTTTATGCCAGTACCTACAGAAATACTCCAAATGAGGTTGTTTTGTTCCATATAGGAGACATTTAAAAAGAAAAAATAGGGAGGGGGTAGGGACAGAACTCCCAGAGAGGGACAGGCCTTAAGATGGAGGTCTTCCTCCCAGGACGTGACAGGCTGTTGGCTGGAGGATGCTCAGGAAGGCCTTGGCAGACCAACAAAGACAGCCCTTCAGCTGCAGGGTGTAGTTTTTCAGGCCCCAGCATCCCCTTTGGCAGCAGCACAGAGAATGCTGGCGTGCACAGGCCCCCGGCCCGAGAGACTGGGAAGTAAGGCCCGTTCTTTTATTTACTCAGGCTGCTGCTGAGGCCTGGGCATTTCTTGTCTGGGTGAAGAAGGAAAAAAACAAGTCTCTCTCTCTCTTTCCTCTTGAGGTCTCCTGAGGAAGATTGCTCTTTCATCTATAGTTGTTCACACACTTGTTTCGGCCATTGCGCTTCTGTATCTTTGTATTCCATGTGTACATTTATGCTTTCACATATACAGTATGTTTGTTACTGTGAGTTAGTGCACAGTGTGTGTACTCATTCTCTTTAGTGTGTATTTCTGTGTGCTTGTGAGTAAGTTTTACTATGTTGGACAGTTGTATCCGGACTTTACAGTTTTCACCTCTGAATGCCCTGAAAGATCTTTCTCATTTAACAAAAAAAATGATCAGTACTTTTGGACTACACAGTAAGACGACAGTTTTTTTTTTTGTTTTTTTTTTTTAACAATTCAATTCAAAACCTTTATTTTAACTCGAAAGACACTGATGTTTCACTCATTAGTGATGTCGAGCTCACAGCAAAGAAGAGGGGACACAGAATTTTGAGGTTTATAGCCTATTTATCTATCACATTTAAGTCAGACTAGTATAATATCAACAGAGGCAAATGACAAAAAAATGTATCGCATAATATAATATGTTTTATAACACAGTAGCTTCTCTCATGTATCATGAAAAGTACATTAACAGAGCTGTTTTCCATTCTCTATAATCAATCTGCTAGACCTAAAGCAATGTTTTCAACTCCCACTACTTGTCCCCCAAAGATACAGAGTTATACATGTGTGTTATTGGAGTAAAGGCACTAAATAAATAATATACATCAAATAAACAAATCAAAACCAGGTTGTCCTGGCAGCTCAGTATTGTCTCAAGGCGAAGGCATCCTCATTTAAGACTGTAGAATTTAATTTAGCCTTGTATACTTGTCCATTTATTTGTTTGTTTTATACTTTTGTCTCGAAGCCAATATGTTTGACTGTAAGGCATCGGCAGGGGTCATTCTTCTTGCACTGTCTTCTTCTCCTGTACCCTGGGAGGCAGTATGAGAGAGGGCAGATCCGCCCCCTCTGTGGAGGAGGGCATAGCACTGAGTCACCCAGCCTCCCTCAAACCAGAGAGAAATGGAGAAAAAACATTGAGACATGGATGAGAGATATAGCAAGTAAATCAACAAGGTTTGCTCCTTGAGTGAGATGTGTGTGCAGAGTGGGCGCCTTGCCAGGGGTGGGAGGTTTCCGGGAGGGCCACGGTGTGGAGGTGGGCTCTCAATGTGCAGCTTTCAGCAGTTTGGGGGGGCAAGGGAATGGCCTCCGACCCCATCTGTTTCCTGAAGATAGGCCTGATGGGGGTAAGTGCTCAGAGAGGGCATGATATCCTGACAAAGGGCAGATCTCCCAGCAAAAACAACAGAAAGTTGGGGGGAGAGAGAGACTTAGATTTGTCAGCTGAAAGGGAGTACAGAGGTTGGATCCTGGAAAGAGCTCATGCTTTTCCTAAGTCCCTCTCATAAATCTTTGCAGTTTCCTTTTGTTTTTCCCATTCCAAGTTTTGGCCTTTTGACACAGTTTTTTTCTCTAAAGGGGTTGGGATTACGTTGTTTTATTTAGGTAAGGAAGTTCACAGCACTTAGAATTCGGCAGCGGGAAGAAGTGGTCTGTCACCTTTTGAACTGGAGGAAAGCTGTGTTCTGTGTTTTCCATTCATATCACTGTACGGTGAACCATTGGAATGGAATGTCAGCAAAGAAGATTTGAAAAGGGACACTTTAAAGTTTTTGTAGAACAAATGGGATCTCCATTGTCTGTTGACTGGTGTTCCTTGATCATTCTCTGCACCTGCTTGTCCTTGAGTGAGATCGTTAGCTACTCAGTTGTTTTCCCCTATTTGTTTTCCTGTCTCCTCTTTTCCCTCCTTACCACCTCCCCAGCATCCGCATGTGGCACATTCGTACATCTAGTATCACTTGCCTCACAATTAATTACAGACCTTATAGAAAAATGTGATAATAATGCTTATTCTTTTATTTGATATCGACTGACTGCTGTCTGAAAGGCCTATGTTATATTAAAATCATCTGTTTTACTGTGCAGGATTCCTAAAGTCTTTGCAGAACTCTAGTCTAAATGTAAAATTTTATCTTATTCAGTCTTGAGAACTTCTTTCCTTTTTTGTTGTCGTTGCTTGTTTTAAGGTCATTTCAAGGGTTCTTGTTTTTCAAATATATGCTAGCAATTGTTCAGGAATAATAGAAATGTTCTAATTTACCTCATGCTGTGCTTACATCCTAAAGTACACAAATTGTCTCGTGTTGGCTTTAAATGTCAGGGAGATTGTGTTTTGAGTCACAGTGGGCTAAGCCATTACACGGCCACATACAAGGTTAATTGTATCAGAAGTATTCCCACTTATACTGTTCCCTAATTATACTTTAAATTGCATATTCAAATGTAACTTTCAAGATAACACCTAACAAGAGGCATTGTTTCTGCTGAAGAAAGAAATATCTAGGTTGCAAAGACTTTTGATTTGATACACTTGAACCTTATAATTACTATGACAAACAACACTACAGTGGCCCACCTTTTCTATTCAGAAAAGGGAGACAACTTTAGTTGCTAATATTGTATTTTAAAACAGCCCTCTAACTCCCTCGTTTCTCTCTTTTCCCTCTTTCTGTCTCCTTGTCCAGACAGTGCTGATCTTGAGGATGACCCATCATATTCATGGCCAGCATCATCTCCCTCCAGTAAGGATCAGACTTCTCCAGGACACTGTGAGGACTATGATTTTGGCGAGGATGAAGGAGGCCCTGGCCTGCCATATCCATGTCAGTTCTGTGACAAGTCCTTCAGCCGCTTAAGCTTTCTCAAGCGTCACGAACAGAGCCACGGTGACAAACTCCCATTCAGCTGTACCTTTTGCAGCCGACTGTTCAAGCACAAGCGAAGCCGAGATCGACACGTAAAGCTACACACCGGGGATAAAAAGTACCACTGTGGGGAATGTGACTCTGCCTTCTCCCGCAGCGATCACCTCAAAATCCACATGAAAACTCACGCCTCTAACAAACCCCACAAGTGCCCTGTGTGCCGCCGAGGCTTCCTTTCCTCTAGCTCTCTCCACGGCCACATGCAAGTTCATGAAAGGGGCAAAGATGGCAGCAGTTCAGGCCTTTCTAGAACTAATGAATGGAATCTGAAAGAAACCCGCAAGTGCAGCCGTTGTGAGGAGGGCTTTGATGTCCCAGAAGACCTCCAAAGGCACATTGCTGAGTGCCATCCTGAGTGCTCTCCATCAGAGGATGGAGGCCTGGGTGCCACCCTGCAGTGCATCTACTGCCATGAGCCCTTCAGTGATGAGGGCACCCTGTTAACCCACATTGACCAGGCCCACAGCCGAGACAGAAAGGGCCACAACTGTACTATCTGCTCTGAGCACTTTCTGTCTGTTGAGGATCTCTACGCTCACATGGACATTCACCAGCTACCAGAATCTAGTAACCACAGCAACAGCCCTTCCTTGCTGACTGTTGGCTACACCTCTGTATCTAGCACCACCCCTGACTCAAACCTCTCTGTTGACAGCTCCACAATGGTGGAATCTGCTCCACCTGTCCCCAAGGCAAGGGGAAGGAGAAAAAGGGCTGCTCAGAACACATCAGACATGGGAGGGCGTTCCTCCAAACAGCCTAAAGTCTCCTACAGTTGCATCTATTGCAACAAGCAAGTGTTCTCCAGCTTGGCTGTGCTTCAAATTCACTTGCGTACCATGCATCTGGACAAGCCAGAGCAGGCTCATACCTGCCAGTTTTGTTTGGAGGTTCTGCCTTCTTTACTAAATCTTAATGAACATCTCAAGCAGGTCCACAATGCAGAAGACCATGCTGCACTGTTGGCCAGCTTGCCGGATGCCCTCCTTCAGTGTAACTTCTGCCCCGAGGTTTTAAGCGACCTCAATGCCCTCCAAGAACACATCCGCTGCTCCCATGGCTTTCCCAGTCCTGTGGCTAAAGAGAGCAATGCCTTCTTCTGTCCCCAGTGCTTCATGGGGTTCTTGACAGAGACAACCTTAGAGGAGCATGTTCGTCAGACCCACTGTGATGGGGGAAGCCTGCGTTTTGACTCCCCTATGGCTGTAACTCCGAAGGAGTCTATAGTAGAGGTGTACTCCTGTTCTTACTGCACCAATTCCCCTATATTTAACAGTGTTCTGAAGCTCAACAAGCACATCAAGGAAAATCACAAAAACATCCCATTGGCATTGAACTATATCAACAATGGAAAGAAATCTCTGCGCACCCTCAGCCCCTCTTCTCCAATATCTATTGATCAAACTGCTATGCTGAAACAAGGCAGCTCAGCCACACGCAATTGCAATGAGTTCATATGTAACCAGTGTGGAGCCAAGTATACCAGTTTAGACCTTTTCCAGACTCACCTAAAAACTCATCTGGATGGCCTGCAACCTCAACTCACATGCCCACAATGCAACAAAGAGTTCCCAAACCAGGAGTCCCTGCTGAAGCATGTGACCATTCACTTCACTATAACCTCCACTTATTACATCTGCGAAAGCTGTGACAAGCAGTTCACTTCAGTGGATGATCTGCAGAAACATCTGCTGGACATGCATACCTTCGTGTTCTTTCGCTGCACTTTGTGTCAAGAGGTCTTTGACTCAAAGGTATCTACCCAGCTTCACCTGGCTGTAAAGCACAGCAATGAAAAGAAGGTGTATCGCTGCACCTCATGCAACTGGGACTTCAGACATGAGACTGACTTACAGCTCCATGTTAAGCACAGCCACCTGGAAAACCAGGGCCGTGCTCATCGATGCATATTCTGTGGGGAGTCCTTTGGCACAGAGGTGGAGCTGCAGTGCCACATCACCACTCACAGCAAGAAGTATAACTGTCGCTTCTGCAGTAAGGCCTTCCACGCCATTGTACTTTTAGAGAAGCATTTGAGAGAGAAACACTGTGTGTTTGATGGAAAGACACAGAACTGTGGTGCTAATGGCTCAACCATCAGTGATGGCCAGCCTAAAGAGGATGTTGAGCTTCAAAGTCTCCTAACTAACAGCCATGGTCCAGTGGCAGCAGGAGGATCTGTGGTGGAGTCCCACAACAGCCATGATGGAAGTGAGGAAGAGATTGACACTGCAGACCCTATGTATAGTTGCGACATCTGTGGAGCGTCTTATACCATGGATTCACTCCTTACTAACCATCAGTTGAGGGACCACAATATCCGTCCTGGTGAGAGCGCCATGGTAAAGAGGAAAGCTGAAATGATCAAAGGGAATCACAAGTGCAATGTTTGCTCCCGCACCTTCTTTTCTGAGGCTGGGTTGAGGGAACATATGCAGACCCACCTTGGGCCTGTCAAACACTACATGTGTCCAATCTGTGGGGAGCGCTTCCCTTCCCTGCTCACTCTGACTGAACACAAGGTCACGCATAGTAAGAGTCTGGACACAGGCAGCTGCCGCATCTGTAAGATGCCACTGCAGTGTGAAGAGGACTTCCTTGAGCACTGCCAAATGCACCCTGACCTGAGGAACTCCCTCACAGGTTTCCGCTGTGTGGTATGCATGCAGACAGTCACCTCAACATTGGAACTCAAGATCCATGGTACCTTCCACATGCAAAAGACAGGCACTATGTCCTCCAACCAACCCATTGGTCGCAGCAATGTTATTTCTCATAACCAGCAGCAACACCATATCCAAAAACCTTTCAAGTGCGCCTCTTGCCTGAAAGATTTCAGGTCTAAGCAAGACCTGGTGAAGCTGGATATCAACGGACTGCCTTATGGACTCTGTGCATCCTGTGTGACAGCAGCTGGCTCCAAGAGCTCAAGTCCAACAGTAAATGGAGGAAGGCAACAGCAGCAGCATGGGGGAGCCACCACTCCGGCAACAACTACAGCCGCATGGATTCAGGGGGAGAGTCTCAGTCCTGGAGATGGAAAAGGCAAAACTGTCTCCTCATCCTCTTCATCCTCTTCTACATCTTCATTATCAGCTGCCAAGACACGGTGCTCAAGCTGTAATGTGAAGTTTGAGTCTGAAGCAGAGTTGCAAAACCATATCCAGACAGTACACCGGGAACAGGCTGGGGACAGCAACAGTGGGCACCTCAAGACCCCTCAGGTTTCTCCCATGCCCAGAGCCAGTCCTTCACAAACTGAAGAGGTATTGTTGAGTGTTGTATTGAGAATGTTCTGCATTCCTTTTTTTAAGTGACTTAAAGAGATTTCAAGTTTGTAAAATTATTTTTTATTTAGAATTGACCATAGTTATTATCCCTTGGTCTTGGTCTAACTTACAGAAGAAGACATACCAGTGCATCAAATGTCAGATGGTGTTCTACAGTGAATGGGACATCCAGGTTCACGTGGCCAACCACATGCTGGGTAGGACATAACTCTTTTTGTTACACTCATTATGGTCTCTGCTGCACTCCTAAAACAATGTCATTAAAACAGTGCATGTCTACTATTATTTTAAATATTTATTTCTACATTTCCCAAAGTATTAGTAGAATGTAGCATACATTTGATTTAGGTGTGTGATTAATATGTTGGAGGGAATGACTTTCCAAGACCGTCATCAATATGAAATACAACTCATTAGGCAAATTGAACAGGATTTTCATCAAAAAAGTATTTAATGGTTCTCAATAAAAAAAAAAAAAATCATACCTAGTTTTTTAATACTTTCAAGATGAATCATATACTCAGGACGAATGTGATATATGTAATGAAATATTTGACCCTGTCTCATTCAGGCTCACAAGTGTCTGGATCACATCACCAAATAGGTGGAATTATTTTAATATTTTGACCATCTACTGCATCCCCAGTGTTGTGCGTTTATAATCCCATCATTTCCCCATGCATGTGAATGATATATAAAGTGTGCATGCTTGTGGAGCAGAATCTCTCCACTTCAAACCACTGTGAATGATGGTAGTTTGAAGTAGTGGGAACATACAGACTATTGAATTATCTAAATACCAAAACACAATTCATTTCATTTTAAATTTGAACATTTTAAATATTCAAAGATATTAAAAATCTCCACATTTTACAATATTTATTTTTGTATATTGTGCTTTTTCACTGAAGAAGTCTGTTCAGATAACTGAGATCTTAATATTTAATATTCGATACAATACTTTCATGGTCTCTGCATTTAAGGACGTCAAATCAACTGAAAAAAATATTGGTTTTATTTGGTTTTATTACATTTTGTATCACAAAATGATTTCAAATTTGTCATCTTCTGTCACAAGAGTCCTAAACAGTGAGTGCTGTTTTGAAACTAACCTCTGCGAATGTCTTTACTTTTGTTTGTCATTTGTATGCAGTCAGAATAATTTGTTGAAAACAGACAATTGGAAAACAGGGGGTTTTTTTGCCTGCAGTAAGTAGGCGTCTGAATTCCGGTCTCATGTTCCTTTATTCATTCATTTATTCAGCTCGTTTGGCGGCTCTTTCATTACACTGCATTATCTGTTGTCTTCAGTGGGAGAGAGACTCATTGATCTGGAACCAAACCGCCTCTCTGTTTGGGACACGCTTCTAGGCGCAGGTGAATTTAAACACGGTGGGCAATTCTATCAGGACCGGTAGGCAATTCTATCAGGGACCCACTGTTTGTGCATAAACAATCAGAAGCATGTGATTTGTGATTTTGATGCTTCGGTGTATTTGCAAAGGAGAGAGACGAGCTGAGAGTGTGTAGGTGTGTATTTTGTATTCATCTTTGCGATCTGCTCACCTACTATTCTACTGGGGGTGCCTAATACAGTACCATGCCAGCATTAGTCCTTTCTCTCGCAAAGGCAGGCACGGAACACACTGGGAGGGTAGAAAACAAACCCCCCTACTGGTTATTTTATGTCTGTCAGCCACACAAGCACACAGTTTCCCCATAATAGTGGAATTCAGACAGCTTAAGATAACAGGAGGATAGGTGATTGGGTTATTGTCTGATGTCTTACTTCTCTGATATGCTGTTGCTTTGTATTCAACATGATCAGGGGTTTCATCAGACTCCTCAAAAGGGTTTCTGTTAGATGCATTTGTTTTTTGATCTCTAAAATATGGACAAAACACAACTCATCATAATGGAAATTTGGTAGAAAGATAAAGTTATCCAGAAGTGACTGCATTGTGTAGAACAAAGAAACCAAAGGAAAACTGAATCAAATAACTGAATCAACTACTGAAAAGCTCTATATGCATCAGATTATTTGTGCTACACGGTAATGGTGATCTTGTGGTTTAATATAGCTTGTCTCTTTGAAGATCGAATTTGTTTTAATTCAACCCAGCCTGTTATCACTGGAAAGTCATTTTGGGCCAAAAACACAGAAAAAAAACCCTCATTTGGAAAAGCTCTAAATACATTCTCTACTGAAAAAGGGACACTTTCTCCTTTTAATGGCCATCTGCACAGGAGAGGGGAAACAGGGGGCTGGGGTCATCTCCGCTCAGCTGTCAGCGTTATTAGCGTAGGTAATGGAGCAGACGCTGGATTCATAGGGGTGTTGTTTTCATCCATGCCCCGCTCCATGGTGTCAGTTCACACTGATAACTCTATATATAGTGATGTGCCGTGACATAACCATAGTGCTAAGTGTATGGAACAAAAAAACCTGAGCCTGTCTCACCCAGACAAGTCCATATTAGCTGTCTTTGTAATACAATAGTCTCCCTTAACCAAGTGAACTCAGCCTCCACCCATCGGTGCTCGTGGCTGTCTCCTCTGTACAACTGCCAGCACATTTTGATGCATAGATATTACATTCAGATGTAGACGGGGTTCTAGGGTAAAGTAAAGCTCCGGTGCACATCTACTCAACATTTACTATGATAATAGAGGTAAATGAAAGGGAAAGAGATGGCCATGGGTGGAGAAGGGTGTGTTTCAGACCAGCCCCAGCCAAGCCTATGAACAGCCCCACGTGTTTTAAGATGGCGGCTGCAGCCTGCTAGGGCCCAGATGGATCAGTACACATTTGCTGTACAGCTGGTCGCTCTGTTTGGGGACCTGGTGTGATACTCCTATGGAGAAAAAAATGATATCGCCACCATCCAAGGAGCAATTTAATAGCAGGCCAGAAGACAGCTGGCCACTCTTTAGTTTAGAGTTTTTTTGGCATGGCTCACTTACAGAATCGAGGGTGTCCGATTTTTCTCCAGAGACACACAGATTTATACAGCTTTCAGCTGCCGCCGTCACTATCAAACCTCTTATTTGTATTTTTCTTTGAGATTAGAAAACAAATCTGTCCTTCAGTTTGGTTTGCCATCTTGAGCAGTAGTAATTGCATTGGAAAATATTTTTAAAACCACAGTGCTTTAATAAAGTCGTCCGTCTTTTTAAGAGGACCGTTGAAGGTCTTTCATTGACACAAAGCCTGTTTGGTTTTATCAGCATGACATCATGCCGCCCCATTGCTTCACTTTGACCCCACTGTAAACTATGACATTTGGAGCCTCATGGGGGGCACGTTTGGCCCATTTATCGCTCTGTTTCAAATGTCCCTATGAGGATTTTCAGAGCCCTGACATGTTTTGAAGCGTGGGCTCTGTCTTAAAGGATTTTAAAGGTGAAAGGGTTTTTTTGCTTCTCTGTTATATCTGCTTTCAATCCAATTTTCTTCTCACTTCTGTCCGTTCCAAACAACTACTGCCAAGGTGGCAGTGCTCAGAAGGACAATTGTAAACAAACAAACCAAACCACATACCAGAAAAGTGTTTTTTGGGGTCACCTCTACAGACTTTTTGGGTTGGTGACAGCACTGAGCTTGAAGCCAAGTCAGGGAGGAGCCTCCTCTCACAGAGAGGAGCCGGTGGCCTGGTCGGCCCAGGTGGAGGGGGGCACTAGAGGGGTGGAAAGGTTTGGGGGCGGAGAGGGAAAGGCACATTTGCTGTACAGCTGGCCGCTCTGTGTGAAGCAGGCACTGTGGGCCGTTACAGAGCTGGAGAGGAGAGCAAGTGAGAGGCCTTTAGCTCTCCTCTAGTTTCTCCTCCCCCTCTCTGTTCTCTCATTCTCCTTTCCCCCCTCTCTGTTCGCTGTCTCTCCATTTTCCTCTGTATCTCTCTGTAGCTTTCACATTTTCATATAAACCATGTTCCAACCTGGCAAAAAATACAGCATTGGCTGTTAGTGAGGGAACGGGCAGGAAGCACAATGTAAAAGTATTTGAAGCTGAAATCTGTGTTTGTTTCATCACTAAGAGCCCTGGACACATTTTTTCTGGTCTTGGGATGCTAGAGCAACAAGGCCAGTGTGTACAGATTACATGGTTTCCATTACTGTCTCTGTCTTGGTGGCAGCTCATTTATTGCGACAATTAGTACTGTTTTCATAAACAGAATATGGTACTTCCATTCTTTGTTACTTTTCCTATAATCATCTTTGATTATGTGTGTCTGATGGTGTTCCCTCCATTTCATAGAGCACATACACATGTAATCTGCTAACAAACACGGCCAAACACTCCTCATTTGACTCCTAGGGGGCTAGATCAGAGTCAGAACTCGATAGACAACACGGCACAGGAACAGGATCAATCTTATGAAATAAATAAGAGAACAGGATTGGACCAGCCAGTGGAAACAAAGGAAACCATGCATGCCTTATACCGAGTGTGATATCTGCCTGCTTTTATTAATTGGTGATTAATAACGCCTTTCTGTTCGTTAGCGCAGTCACCTCCCGTGCAGCCAAGTGTGTTGCTGCTAATATGCAATTATGCGCACCTTACTGCTCGTTACATTATACCTCTCCCTGACTAATGTGGCGTCCATGAGGAGAATAGAAATCAGAGTGAGCTGCAAGAAAGAAAAAGAAAATTATAAATAAGCTTCTCACCTTCACTGTGTTACCTACCTGTCTGTGTTGAAACCGGAAAAAAAGAACTTTCTTACAAATTCCTCAATGTAACCAGGAGACAGCATTAAAAGTTTTACAGCATTGCAGAGACGGTTTTGCTCTTCCCGGTGTTTTTGTTGTAAAGCAGAGGTAATTGACATCACCATGGGGATGCTCTGTTGCTAGGCCAGACAAGCTAAGTCTGATGTGGTCCTTATCTATTGATTTTCCTGACATTTCCCCACACTTCACAGACTAGGCCAACATGTGAGAAAATATCTGATGCTCTCAGTTCATACAGCCTGTTTGTACAAACTCGGTGCGAACACTTGCTGCCCCTTACTGCATCGCAATTGGTAGGTTGGTGTCACCATGGCGATTTGGGGCAAACTCCTCTCATAGATTGGTCAAACTGTTTTCATATGTTAAGTCAATCATTCTAATGTATGGAATTCCAATTAAATTCAGATTTTTTGTAAGTGTAACATTTTTATACTTCAATTTGAAATCATCATCCAAGTAGTATTGAATGGTTTAATTTTAAACTCCTTCTATGTATATCCACTTTGGTGACCTGAATAAAGGTAGGCTCTTCCTGTGCCTCTGCCGATGTTTTATTGATATACAGGAGGGATGTCTCCTTTAGAGTGTTAATGCCAACCCTTGTTCTGAAGCAAAGCCCATAAATACTGGATGATCAGAATTAACCTCTGCATTACTTCACCTCCCCACGGTCTCTGAGATGTCACAAAGGCCGTAGGTGCATGCGCCCCCCTGGTCTGATGGGGTTGCTTAGTAGTCTGACTGGAGGGGGGCTCATGGGCGAAGTGCAAACAGACAGTCCTGCCGTTGTAAAGGTCAGAGCTGCAACCTACACCTCTCAAATCCCAGCTCGGCCCTGATGGCACCCGGGTTCCAAGCGTGCCTAGAGATGCTTGTGGTAAGGGAGAATTACAGTGGGAGCAAAGTAGTGCGCTGCATTGCTTTTAGAGGTTGTCAGCACCAATAGAAGTGTGACAGATTTGATCTAACTTTGTGTAGAGGCTGTTACTTGGTGTGTTTTAGGAATGACATGCAATGCTGGAACACAAGTAGCTTTCATATACCACTGAATAGAAAAAGAGTTCCAACGTTTTTCTGATGATTTACATTAAGTATGCTGAATAGGTTTTAAGCGGTTTGTTTGAGAATACAAACTAATTGTAAAGATCGTCCTAAAAAAGTTAAAACTCTCTTTATGGAGCACAGTTGTGGTTTTCCAAAGTACCAAGTAACGAATGACTATCCTCATCGAAGTTTGGCGGTGTGAATGGCAGACGAGGGAGGAGAGGGGAGGGGATAGGGTTCTGAAAGGCCCCCCAGCGTCAAAGCCTTAATAATCATGTGAGCAGCGCTGGACTTCATTACCCTCCTGTTCGACAGGCCGAGTGCCAGCCTGGATTGCTGGCTGGCTGTGGCAAGGTCAACGGCGGAGGAAAAACCAGTTACTGTGTTACTCTGGAGCGGAATGGAGAGGGGCGGCCATCTGTCAGCTTAGGCCTGCCATACCCGCAGAGCAAATGGACACGGGCGGCCAGAGGAGAGGCCACAGACACCCATAGAGTTAAACCCAGTGAGCATAACACTGAGGCATGGACACAGATCCAGCCAAAGAGATGGGCCTTGGTACCACTAAAACACATATATACACACATTGCGGGGTAGATAAGGCTATCTCCAAGAAATTTGGCAGCAGCTTGTGTGTGTTTATGCATGTTTGTTTTTAGTGTCAGCGCACTATTGGGCCCCTACTGTTTTAAGTCCAGATGGCAAACCATTTGATAAAAAGTTGATAAAACTTTTGCTTGGCTTGCCAGGGGTAAATGTTTTAATCATAGTGTTTCTTTATGAAGACAAAAGCCTTGTAAATCGAGGTGCAGAAAATGTTTTTATTGCCTCTTGGACCACATTTTATATTTCAGCAGGGACGCGGGGTTAGCGACCTGGTAGAAGCAACATGTTTTCTTAATAACAACACAAACATCACCACCATCATATATATATATATATATATATATATATATATATATATATATATATATATATATACTTGACTTTGATGTCAGGCTCTACCATGTCTGACTCTAGTTTTACTGTTTCACCTTGCTGGGTGTTTTTGTCAGCGTCTGAGTTGCTCCGACCCTCTCTGCGAGGACCTTTACGATGCCCTCTGGCCAAAGTGGAAGAACCCTGTGGAATGTTCCAAAGCTCTCTAATAGGTTTCAGGTGCTGCGGGCCACCGGCCAGCCCCCCACCATCACCTCACTCTGTGTGTCTTGTGTGATATGACTCCCTGCTCAACAGTCAAAGTGCCGCCATTTCTCCTCTAAAAGAGAAAGGGCAGAGCTCAGAGCTAAGAAATGGATCCCTGTTATTGTTTATTCTAATATCTTTACTTTTCTTTAAATAAATCAGGTATTAGTTTCTCTGTGCTTTGTTAACTTTGAGCCTGAATTTTTAGTCAAAGACAAGTGTGGTAAATCTCTTACAAACATGTTTGAAGTTCAGGCAGCTATGGTAATTTGTATCCCTATCGTTCCACAACTCAGAACAGCTTAAGTTCCTCCTCGTCTTCCTCCTTCCTCCTGCACCCACTGCACCAACACCCCCCCCCCCCCCCCCCCGGTTTGAGCATCAACATGCTCCGGAAAACAGGGAGATGGTCCTAGGCGATCCCCCCCCCCCAACTCCCTCCACATTAATGGAAACCACACAGGAACTCCCTGGATGAAAGCTTTATAAGTTATTAAGCGTTAATGTTGATATCAGTGCTTATATGTTTACTGGAGTGCACAGGGCTGCTGATGTGGAATTGTCAGAGAGGTGCAGATTTAGTATGGAATTAGTGTACACCCAGGATTTAATTAAGGGGATCTATTTCCATCTTGTTAGAAAGAGATAATGTGAGTACTGCATGCATCATAGGTTACCATATTAAATGCTGCTTCCTGTAACAGCATTATATCCACTCTAGTAGTGTTTGTAGATTATAGAAAGGAAACAACATTATTTATGTGCGTGTAAGACTTGTTACTTTAATCACATAACCACAATGCATTATCAGACATTTTCTGTTTTCACAAAATACTTCGTCGTATTTGCGTCTTTTCCCAGTGATAAAACACACGTGACATTCATTAGAGGTAAAATGCTCACACTTGAACTTTTCTCACATGTCTCGTTCCATTTCCAGCGTGACATTGGAGTATGAACACTGAAGCGACATGGCCTCTTTGTCTCTCCATTTGTCCCGGCGACCGCCTAGAGACGCAAACCTTAAGCCACTCACTCTCTGATTAATCTTTAACATTTATAATTACTAATTAAGTTAATAAGAGACTTTTAATGTAGTCCTCCTTCAATGGGGAGCAGAGAGGACAACAGATCATTAGCTTCAATAATGAACGCGGATGAGACAGATAATGGCCTATGATAGGTGAACACTGACAGTTATATTAAATGAGGCAAGTATATGGGAAACGCACCAACGTACTGATTCAAAGGCATGGGTAGACACGCTGTTAAAGTACTGCATTAACCCAGGAAGGGCTAGAAGAAAGGTACTCTTAAAGAATTTGTACAACTTAAATCATTTATTTATAAAGTAGTCGAGGCTGTAGAAGCTGGCAGTATGTATCTATACATATGATTTGCTACTGCAGTGGAAGTTGTGTCAACTCCAGTTCAAGCACAGATTTTATTTATTCATTCAAACTGGTTTCATTGAGTTTTTGGTCTCCCTAATGACTTCGGAGTATCTCATTATCACATTATTACATTAGTGTCTGCATTATCCTGGTGGCTGTAAGATGCTGCCCATTAAAAGAGTCATTTCATCTCAGCTTTTTTTTTTTTTTTTTTTTTTTTTTTTTTTACCTTAACGACGATTCTACTCTGGCACATTCGGCGAGCCTTCCCACTTTGGGGAGGGTGCTTATGCCATAATGATTATTATCATTAAGAAGATATTAATGTGCTTAGTGTTTGCGACCCAGCTGCTCATCATGGCCTGAGCTCCCTGCCGGGGAGGGGAAGAGAGTTGCTGCCAAAACGGACAGTGCACGTAGGCCACCGCCCACCTGTCCAGAGGTTTTCAGGGTCAGTGGAGGTCACACCTACCTGCCTCCTCACCCTCTGCTGGACAGGGGGAGTGATGGCTCAGGACATAAAAATTGGAGGAGATGAATTGTGTTATGTGGAATGAAGTTAACAAGCAGTACGGACTGAATTTAGTTATTCTAAAACTATACTTGGATTGTAAGCACGTTACTCAGATACAAAATAAGCATTCAATTTAGTATAGTTGAATTAACATACGGTAGTTTTTTGCCTGAAGAGAATCATGACACATATTTTTTCTATTATTTGTTAGTCTTTCAGTCCAAGATATTTATTTAAATCAATTCAGACTTTTTGTAGAAAATCATGAAGACTTTAAAAGCTTAATTTATTGTTTAAGAAAGGTGTCCGGGTGTTTTATTCAACCTGGTTTGAAGCCTGGTTTGGGTGCATATACACACATATAGACAGTGTTGAGCTGTACACAGCCTGGCTCAGCACCCTCTCAGTTTCAAATTGCTGCTTCATTAGGGCTTGGAAAAGAAACCCATGGTTACATTTAATCAAACCAATCGGTATGGCAGACCCACATAATCAATCACAATCCTCATCCAATATGTTACATTCTGTAACTACCAAGCTGGCTTGGAGAAAAGTCAATTATGGCTGCTCTCTCTGCTCCTCTGCCTGGGTTGCTGTGATATTATACAGTTTCTGCAGTTGTTTTCATTATGCAAACATGGACTGTGCATCTCGCATTCAGCCTTTCCTATTCATACAGCCATTTTCTATTTCCTCCTCTTTATGCTGCTACATCTTGTATGATAGATGGACAGACTGTTTGTTGCAGAGTATATGTGTCGTTTCTGGAATAATCAAATAAGCTATTAATGATTTTAGCTCTTAAACTTAAGCTGATGCTACACTGTGGGCTGCAGTCAGTGATCATTTTCATATGTTTCGTGTCTGTATGGATCCCTTCTCACTCTCTCTTAGTATGAAATCATTCGGGGGGATTTTCCATATTTTTACTCTCACCCTCGTATCCTTGAATGCAAGCACGCACACTCACACACAAACACTGTAAACATACTTGCATACTGGACACACACTCATCACTCATCCATCAATTGTTTTCCTTCCTCGTTCCTCTACTTGTGTGTTCTTTCTCCCTAGCTTTTCACTTCAATGCTCATCCTTGTGCACAATCAACGTGCTTCATGTAATACACACAAGAAAGGAAACGCACAAAAGCACACACACACAAGGTAGCTAGGTTGGTGGGGGCCACGGCTGCAGCTCTTCTGCGCAGTCCCAGAGTGGCTCCCGGGGCTCGGCTGCCAGTTGTTTGCCAGCGTCTCCGGGTGGAATTCATTCAAATTAAAGCGGTGGAATGAGGCCCGAGTCCCAGAATGCCTCGTCCCTCTCCTTCATCAGCATTCCGCCGATGAGAGTAATTAAAGCAGAAATTAATTCTGCTGTAAGCAGAGGAGCCACAGAATAACTGATATTAGAGGCTGGATGATGAATGCTTGGCATCAAGGGAGGTCTCAGGGGAGGAAGGGGAAATTCACAGATCTCTTTTTCTTTCTTTCTTTCTTTATTCCTTTCTTTCTCTATCGTTCTCTTTCCCCTCTCTTTTGCTCTATTTGTCCGTTCCTGTGTTTTTATTTCTTTGTTTTAAGTTGTCTACATTTTCCCTGTGTCTGCTCAACTCTTGCACCCTTCTCATCTCTATATTTCTCTCATCCTGTGTAGAAACATTTGTCCTTCCGCATCAGCTGAAGATTGCCACAGACAGCCAAAGCCATTGGTTTTAAGCATGACTGAAAACATCTCCACTAAGCCCCGTTTGCTCAGTAACAGTATTTCACATTCTGTCAGCGCCAGTGCTCTCATTTTCAGTCAACAGGCATATTAGAGTGTACTGATGCTGCAAATGCTAGCGTTTTGTTGTTTGTCAACAGAAGCCAAAATGGAGAATGCTTCCAGGTGAATTTTGTGATACCAGGGGCAGACTATGAGATGTTTTAGAAGAATTATAAATCAATGTTATTGTTATTCAGAACGTGAAAAGCCATAGAAATGCATAATTTTTCAATTAGACTGTGCATATAGAGTGGGCTTGGAGCTGAACACTACACTATGTTTTATTTCCAAGACAAACTTTATTTTTTCTCAGTTTAAGACCGAAGCTCTCCAGCTGATGTGATAGTCTAACCAGGATGATTCAATGATCCCCCATGTCCCCCGACGCTTTATTTTTGGATCAGCACATCTTTAGCAAGAGCAGTCACAAGACTAAAAGACAAACAACTGAACTCATGAAACACTGAGGGTGGATGAGGCTGTCAGAGAGCCTGTTTTCCTCTCTTAGAATCAAGTGGAATTGAACAAAGGTTAGCTCTATGGGGCTTTATGGTAATGTGATATACGATGCTGCCATGGAATTTGCCAATGCATGTCTTAGCACTGTCTTACTCCAAGGAGGGAGTGAATGGTAATTACGCTGACCTCTGCCCCTCCCTCTCTTATTCTGCCCTCAGGGTAAAAAGCCTGAGGAACTAATAAACAATAGATAGATTTGTCTTGTTTGTATTTCAGATGCCGTACCCTTAATGACACACGAGACTGGTCTCTTTTTTGAAAAAATAATGCATATCAAGATGTGCTGGTTGTTGTATTACATTTTTAATTGGTTTGTGCAAGAATGTCTCAATCAGATGTAAATGATTTGGGGCTCAATCTGAGAGTTTCTGGCTGTTATTAAGAATTGAGCAGGTTGGCGTTGAGTGGAAACATTGCATGAATGATTAGAAACCGTAAAGGACCCAAATACAAAGTAGATGCAAATTATTGAAAGAGGCTGAACCACCTTCATACCTGTTGCTAATGCCAGGCTGTGATACTGAAAAGCTGAGGTTCAACTTGTACCACCCAATTGTTATCAGTCTTTAGGGGAACAGACATGCAGTGTTTTTGATTGTTGATACACAGTACAAGGCACATTGTATGAAACAACAGATGGACTCCATACCACAACAAAAACATGGTCAAATATGTATAATGTCATACAGTCTGCAAGAGAGACGTAATCCCTTAAAAAACGTGTTATACTTTTATATAATCATTTTTTAATCAGTGAAACTGCTACATAAATACATGCTCTGATGAGCTTTAATACTTGTTTAAAATGTGGGAAAAAAACAGGTTGCATAATTTATAAAAGGATGTCTAATATTGCATTGAAACTCTTGAAATCTACAGAATAAAAGCACAATATCACCCCCCTCTTCCATGTCATTAGCCTTTACTGCTCTCGTATTTCCTCTCTTTGGGAAACAGGATTTGAAGCAGGAAGCAAAAATAGTGTTCATACAGTAAAGGCATTTCCTCTAAATTATTTAGTGATGGTATCTTTTTATAGACCCAAGGCTTACCTATGGCCCTTACTAAAAGCTTGGTACTTAGCAGCAGTTTTTTAGAGTGTATCTCGACAGTGGATCATGTTGCTGTAGAGCATGATATTTCTCTCCATCATTTAGGATGGCATTGTGTTATGAAAAGAGAGGGCACAGCTTGATGTCTGTCATGCTGGAAACGATGACAGCATTGTTTGTTTGTCTACTTTGTTCCATACACCAATAAAAAACACTCAAAATGAAACCTTGGTGTAACGATGACCTTAAACGCAATGACAGTCTTTCCCATAACATTGTCCTGTCCAATAGTCCAGAACTCCCCAAGAGGCTTTACAGCAAGTCTAGGAGGAACCAAATGAGAGAGAAATCGATTACTTTCCTCTCTCCACTGTCTCTGCCCTGGCTGAATTACTGAAACAAGATGCTGCACTTAGAGGAGTCTTTGGAGAGGCAGAGGGAGACAGAACAAGAGAGGTGGGAGAGAGAGAGAGAGAAACACTTTTAGGGACATGGGTGCCATTTAGACCAGGACCCATCTTCTCTGAGAAAGCCACTAAAAGCAGTGAATGATCGTCTTCCTGTCCCTGTCCGGGAGGTGGTTAGCCTCCTGTGGTAAGGTGAATATACAACAAACACTCAGGTTTGAGGTCGAAGCAAGATCATTAAAAAGAATATTAATTCCTGAAGTTCAGACCTGACAGTCGTACAGATATGACTGAATTAGTTTGTCCTTAACTTGGGCTATGTGTGATAGTTGTGGTGCTTAAGACAAGGCCACACAGAGTCAATGTGCTGTTGTTTTCTGATTTCCTAATGTCAAATGGGTGTTGTTTAACATCCACACCAGATTTTATTGTCTGAACTATGAAGATGAAAATGAATCCCGCTCGTTTGGTAGACAGAACGTGGTGCTTAAGGGACCCAATCCCTGTAAGTGCCATTAAGTGGAAATTGCCGTTCACATATTCCAGTGGTTTGATTAATTACACTCTCTCATGTGCTTTCATAAAGGCCCAATGAAATATGGTGAGCAAATTGCATTGTGTTCCGGTATCCTGTTATGTAAAAGCAGTTTAATTATTGACACATGTTTTGCCACCTGGCAGGGGGAAAGGATGGTGGACATGAATAGATATCATACAATAGATAGTACGGACAGGCAGAGCTAGCACCAGAGATGCCATGTGTTTCCATATCTGTGGATCAGTTTATGGCCCGTTTTTACCTCAGCTCAGGTTCATCTGCTGAATCAGAGCAGAGAGAAGAAGTGATCAGCCTGATGTGTCACAGTTGTAAGGGAAGCATTTTGTGGAAGTGACTGCACTTTAAAACCTGTTTTAACTTTATGCGGCAGGACTGCTTTTTGAAAGGTCTTTTCTAATAAAAATGTTGTTAAGGAGATATGTCATGAAGGATACGCCGTCTCTCCAGGGGATTAAAGATCATATCTGGTTTTGTGTGATATCTTAAGATAGCTTGATTTGATCTGAGCACAGGCTTAGTAACTGACACACTTTGAATTTCAAGGAAGCAGTGTAAGAAGACAACAAGCAAATTTGCAGTTTTAAAATGGTTTTCTTAATCTTAAAGTCCAGTGCCCTCTACTGCCAAGGAGACCAAATAACACCAGTGTCAGGGTCCTGCTTCCCTTCTGTTGCAGCTAGTACTTAGGCTCCACTCTATTCTGTATTCTACAGTGTATGTGGAGGTATTAGCTCATAAAACCCTCCTACTGTCATATGAACCCGCAGCCGTCCCAGAGCTCTATATGAACAGCAGGGCTCTGATACTTAGTCCCAAGCTGTTCCTGTTTGCCCAAAACGATCAGGCCTGGCCTCATGCTCTCTACCTGATCTAGTTGACTGGGCTGTGTAAGTTAGGTAGGCAGTCCCTGTCTCCATCCCCCCCTCCTCCCTCCCAATATGCACTTGGACCCGGGCTCAGGCTGCACCTTTTGTGTTCCACAGGGATAGGGGGGCCAGATGGAGGAATTTGATTAACCAGCAGTGGAGGACCAAATGTTCAATTGGATACAGAACCAGTTGGAAAGGCGGGAGGGAGCGAGGGATGAGGCAGGGTAGAGGGAGAAATCTAAAATGGTTGGTCATGTGCGCCGGCCAACACTTTCCAAAGGGGAGCCCAAACAGACACTGAGGTGTAGTAATGCAGAAGCCCTTTTCCAAGTACCAGCTGGGCCTTTTAGGAGTCTCTATCCCCACAGCAGACACTCGGCAGCCTCCGAGCAGCTTGACTTTACCATATGTGGAACTTTTTTATGCTCCACCTGGTTTCCCCAGGGGGCCCGTGCCACTGGGACGCTGGAGGCAGGTGAATTGCTCTTAATGCAAGGCACTGAATCACTGGGCCAACAACATGAGGGAAGTGCCTAGGGAGAGGAAATGGATCTGCAGAAAGACTGGCACGGACTGGCGTGACCTTGGTGCTTGTGCCCACTGCGGAGCAGTAAGCGGCCCAGTTACATGTTTTTGTGCCTCCTTTTACCCTCTTCTGTGATAGTAACATTTGTATTTCTTCTGTAAGATTATGTTTAATTTTGGGAAGTCCTTTTAAACTGAACGTAATCCATTGTTAACTGTAGGCCTCTGTTAGTTTTCATTTAGAGCCTCTTTCCCAGTCGGGTTTCCCTTAGTCCCTTGTATTTCCCTTTTAGCTTTTTGGTGTTTCAGATAATGGTAAATTGATTTTGCAAAATTGGTTTAGTATGTTTGTATTATGCTAGACAGCATTTTTGTCAAAAACGTGCATTGGAAAACAAATACCAATTCACCCATTTACATCAACCTCTGCTGAAAGATTCCCTTTTGTAGTTTAAGAGCCAAGACCATCAGGACAAGTAGGTCGGATGAGAGAGATATTGCCTGGACCATGGGGGTGTGGTCACTCTCCTGCCTGCACCTGTCTCACCGAGTCTGTGGCACAAAGCCAGAGGTCAGGGGTCACCACAGGAGGCTGTCAAGGTCAAAGGTTTATCACTCTCTGAGGGGTCTTGGAGCCATCACTCAGACCCTACAGTACTCACGATTTGCCCAGATGAGTTTTTTTTCTTCCCCCACTTTTTCTAATCCTTCCAAATGGCTCGGGCAAAACTCCTGACAGCAGCAAGAGAAACAAACTGTGGGGTGTGGAGCCCTAAGCCATCAGCTGGAGATTTCACTTTGAAAAGATTCCCTTTTTACTCACTGCCCTTTTCCACCAATCAGAGGGCCCTGCCAGAGTCCAGGCACCCGGAGCAGCTGCCCTCTGACCCTACCAGCGGTTGTTGGTTTATTTTGTTTGGGCATTTTCTAGAGGATGGGGCTGTTTTTGACAGGTCAGGCAGCAGGATTTGGATGAGGTCTTTAGCAAAGACAGCCAGAGAAGGAGAATTTCACAGCTCGAGAAAAAGGCTCAAGCTACCCGTGGCTGGTGCTGCGGTTCCAGTATTACCCTCATATTGCTGGAGAGGTTGTCATATTCATTGAGACATGTGGAAAATGGCCCATTTTGGGGGGAAAAGAGGGGCCATCATGCAAAGTCAATTCCACCAAGCAGACAGAAATTCCGCGATACCCCTGTTTATGCAGCTGTGCCCTCTGATCAAATTACATTAACCCTCTTGCAGCTCCCACACCCCCTTTTTTACCCCTTTAACTGTCCCTCCAAACTCCCTCTGAATGTGCCAGGAGCCTCAGATGGGTCTCCCACTCATGGGGGAGAATAGGAAAAGGTAAGAAGACATGAGGGGGCACATAACCCAGAGTTGCACCTACCCGCGGAAGTAATTGGGGCAAAGCCACGATGCTTCCATGGGTCAGAGGAGTGGCCTGTCATCTGAGGGGCACATAGTGGCAAGCAAAGGAGGCACATCCCCAGAGAAGTACTAACCGTCATGCTGTAGCACCAACTCTGACAGACCGGGGGGAATGGACCCGCTGCATTGAGCCTGTCAGCTGTTCCAGCAGCACAGTGCGATTGCGGAGCCCTCCATTGGGACAGTATTACTGAAGGCTTTTCTTCTCTGCCTCTGTTTTATTTTTTGGGTGGGAAGGGCAGGGTTGCAAGGCTGTGTGCGAGAGGGGGTGTTGAGGGGTATAATTGAGAGCACAGAGGGAGCTTCGTCTCTCCATCTTATGATTTGGAGGTGAAGACAAGCGCCCTCGGGGGCCCCCTGTCAGAGCTTTTGGGCGCGCTCACTGCAGACTTCAATAAAAACACACAAAAAGAATTCCCCCACAAGGGCGCCCGGCTGAATTGCTGACGCCAATGTAAAAGATTCCGTTTTCTGTGAATCATTTAGTACGCGACCCTGAGCTCTCTACACAACGTGACAATAACAGGAACCCCCAACCACACACACACACACACACACCACCCCCCTAACTGTGAAAAAATGAAAATTGCAGCAAACCCAGAGAATGCCAAATTTATGTTTTTTTCACACATACAATTACACACATCGATCACCCTCTGCCACTCCTCCATTTCCTCTTCCCCTTCCACCTCTCACTCCTCTTTTCTTCTTTCCTCTCACTGTATTCCTGTCATGACAAATGTCAAACACAGTCCGTTAGGAGAGTGTTTTTTTCTTTCTGGTAACCAAGCGCTTGCCAAGTTGAATGTGCGCTGGGACAAGACTGCTGCGGAAGCATCACATTGGAGCATCAGCATCAGATATTTCTGTGAAAGTAACAGAAATGTTTGAAGGTGTTGTCACAAGCTCACAGGTTCCTGCTGTTTGTGTGCACCAGAGGGAAATGGCGCCTTCTCACCCCTTTTGTCTCCTCCCTCCCTATTGTTGTTTTTAAACTTATTTCTCTGTTTGGTTGTTATCACTTTTATTGTGGTTAAGAATCTCAGCATGGCTTTTTTTGAGGGTTTTGACAGAGGGGGTCGGTGTTGTAGTCAGAGTTAAAATTAGAGGAGTTGCTTTTCTGTGTGACTTGGAGACATGTCATCTTCTAGAAGCGGTGGGGAGTCTGTCAGTCACAGCCATGGTGTGTTTTAATCATCTCTGTCCCACTTGGAGACGCGCTGACGGTTAGAGTGAGGGTTCCCTCCCCTGGACAATACCAGTATGTTAGAATCTCATACACTCTGATGTCAGACGTAGGAACCAGTTAAGAAATGTGAGACGTTTCTTCCTCAAGTTAATCCTACAAATTCAATGGGGGAATAAAGCAACGTCTGGTGAATTTGAAGACGTATCACAAGTGCGTTTGAAGGTTTTTGTGATCTTTCAAGCAGTATGACAGCTTGAAGGAGATTGGCAACAAAATAGCAGGAGTTTGTCACTATAAAAAGAGATTGAGGCTGATAGAATAATCAAAACCCACGACATCTTAGAAGCTTAATGAGCGAGGGCTCCCCCCAAGTGAGCAATAATAATAGTGTTTTGTAATTCTATAGCACTTTTAATAATACTCCAAGGGATTTTAAATAGGCATTTCTTTGTAAAGAAAAGTAGGTTAGACTGCACATGATAATTTCCATAATGTGATGAAGGAATTGAGCCTTTACAGTGATTGTACATCCAAAAGTGAGAAAATGTGCCACAGAGTCAGGCTTTCAATTTTTGTTAATCCTTCCCTGATCAGCCGCCACTCTACACCCATCCAGCAAACCCTCCTTTAACCCCGACCCCCGTCTGTGCATGCTCCCCACAGACCTTTAAAGAGATATGGCCTCTCATTTCTGAGAGCATCCTCTGACAGTCTTAATGGACAAGTAGTCTCTCTACAAGACCAGGAGAGCTCTCGCTGAAAACACCACTCTGGGTATGTCTGGGATAAGTACTGTTTTCTCTTCTACCGTCTAAAACACATCCAAGGCTGTTTATGGGCAGAAATTAAACCGAGCCATCAAACAGCAGTGAAGAAGGGAGATGGAAAAAAGGAGGGGAGATTCTTTGCTTTACAGGACAAACTTAAACAAAAACTTGCAAATGATAAGTGTGTATTCATAGAAAAAAAATGAAGATATTAGGAGATAAATTACTTTTTTAATTAAGTAAAATAGATGTAAAAGTTGTTAAATCTAACTCTTAATATATTTTGTAATTGCAGCTAGAGCCAGAGGAGATTTACATTTTAAGCATTTAATGTTCACTCGAGTGATGTACACCACTAAATTAAGCTTTAAACAGAAGTACTTAGAGAAATATTCCTATAAGCCCCTAAGCAATTAGTCCAGCTGCCCGCCTTTGTCCACCTACCCATTGTGTTCTTTGTAGAAACCATTCTCTTATACCTCCATTTACTTCATCCTTGGAGACGCCATTGGAAATCCAGGGCTCCGAGTTGAACCCACAGTTGGTTTAAGTGTAATGAAATGTATGTCATGTCTCCGGCTCTCTCCCTCTGGCTTCCCCTCACCCCTGGCCCCCTGAAAGCATTGCCTTTGACAGGAAGGCCTCTGTGGCTTCTTCTGCAGTGATCTTTAGCCCCTTCAGGTCCCATTGACTATTTCAGGACATCACTGCGATTTGAGGGTGGACTCAACCGTTCACGCATGCTTCAGAGCATTGACTGAGAAGAAAAATAGACAGAAAGATGGATTTGAAGTCTCGTACGACTAAACCAGGCCTCTGGGAAATCCTACCCTGATGCTTGGCCATATAAAAAAAAAATGTTATCCTCTAAATAATCTTTTATTGTATGCTCAATGAAAAACGCCATGTCGGCAGTGCTTATTATACATGCTGTGCATATGTGCTCTTTCACGCTTTATTTTGTAGATTTTCTGTTTTGTGTGATCTGCCCCATATTGCACACATAAAAGAAACTATGGCAACAGAAGTCAGGTGCGGGTTTTCCAAAAGGACTCAAGCTGAGCCATTCCAGATGATGCACATTTAAATTTGAACATACATGACTTTGTTGCTAGTAGCTGTTTATTCATCATATATTCAATCTTTATGCAGATGATGGCGCACAATTCATGCATGGATCACTTAGCCTGCATTCGTAGTGTGTGTGTGTTTATGAGGCCATTTTCAATCACCTGAACCTTTTTTAAATGTGTGAGTGTGTGTGTGTTCCCATATGTACATCCGTGCGTGAACCTGTGTCTGTGCATGGACATTGCAGCTTGGAGAGAGTGTGCATGTCCACTATATTAGACAGAACGTGTGAGGGGTGCCTCAGCATGTGCGTACTGCTGTCTGTTCAGAGCTCTCAGCACCAGCAGGGTGCGCCATTCCAATTTACCCGTCAGCCAGGGAGGTGGGGGGTAAAGCGCGGGGCATCGCTGTCGGAGATTTCACATTCGAGGGACGAGATTACCAGTCAGGGGACCCCTGTGTGGAGGTGATGAGGGAGGGAGACTGCAGGGGCACAGTGAGGGGGAGTTGGGACTGTCGGGGGACGGGGGAGTAGTGGGGGGGGGGGGCTCAACTCAACACCACCCTGGAATCCGTGGGCTCTCTGTTTTCTGGGGAGAGTAGCTGCCAAGCTGCACATCTGTTTGACACCAAGCGCTGTGGTATAGCAGAGAGGGGCTGCCTGTCCAAATTCACATCTCTTCGCTCTCTGGTTTTGTCTAAGCATCTGGACAACGGCTGTAGCTCTGCCTCTTTAGAGATCCTTGACAATTATGTGTCATGTAGAATTTCAGAAAAAGAAATCCAAAAGGAAAATGCCAAATTTAAAATTTATTAAAGCATTTCTTACTTATTCTGCTTTTTTTTCTTTCTTTCTACCTGCAGTAATGACATACACAGAAAATACATGTCTTGAAACACTTTAATATAATCATGGAAATGTAAAATCATTGTGAGTAGTTACTCAGCCTGTGTTTGAGTGTTGGCCAAGTCAACTCCGGCTGCTCCAGAGGCTCTGAAGCCTGTTGGGGAGTCGGGACATTCCAAACAGCATAACTCATTCTTTACACCCTTTCTGCTGCCATTGGTTAATTATATGCAGGTGTTTTCCTTTCTTAGTTTTTTTTGTAGCTCTAATAAAAATGTAACTATACGTACATAACGCTAGGTAGATGAAGAAAAGAAAGGGGAAACGGTGCTGTGAAGTGGCTGAATGTGCTGTGTGAAGCAAATTATTGCCCCCATGTAGATTCATCAGTTCTCCCTGCTGGATTAAGGAAGGGCCTTTCTAATGAAGTTCGCCCCGTCAAAATGAAGGGACTAATTCTGATTTAGCTGAGGTAATGAACTTCCCCTCTCCTAGTGAGAGCAGCACCATGGGGCGAGGAAAGAGGGGTGGTTGTGTAGTGAAGCGGGGGGGGGGGGGGGGGGGGGCAAAGGAGAGTGGCAGCAATAGGGAGGGGGAGAGAGGTAAGACGAAGACGAGACAGGAGAGAAAGATAGAGCGAGGACAGAGAGAGAGAGGAGGCTATGTGGAGAGTGAGAAAAAAAATTATGCAAAACGCCTGTCTCGTATTTGCTGAGATGTATTAAATTTCCTGTGCGGGTGCCTGTGTTATATAAAATTATGCTAATGTCTCGCGGCCCGCTGCGAATGGCGGCTTGCTGGTCCTGAGCATGCGTGGCTGGCCGCTACACGGAGCGCGCTCAGTGGGACTCAGCTTTTCTATTAAGGAAAACCTCTAGACACCTGATGATGAATTCTCTCTCACCAAATGTTCCCCCTTTTTTTTGGTCGAAAATATGAGCGCTTTTCTAAATGACTTTGGAGAGCCTGGCGTGGCACTCGGCGGCCTGCGTCAAGCAGGGGGAAGGGGGTATGAGGGGGGGGGGGTCCCTCTGCAGCAGGCTAAGGGAGTCAATTAAGGCAAGCACTGATAATTATAAGCCGGCAGAACGCAGGGGCTGGCTAATTGTACAGTGTTCCATGCCGTGAGCTCAGCCGAGGGGCCTCTCGGCAACGCACTCTTTTCCCGTTCCTTTGTGTGGACCATGGATCCCATAGAGCCACATACCTCAGTCTGACAATACCACAGCGAGGCCAGCGAGCATGTGCCCGTAATTAACTTTTTACATTCAGGCCACTCACTCTTTTGAGACGTGAAAGAGATTCCAGTTTGATTCACACATCATTTCTTCTCTCCTCTTTGCTTGAAGGAAGTTCTTTTTATTCCCATTTCACTGTTTTTTTTGCTTGTTAGTATTTTTGTTCTCACTTTGCATGGCAACTTTCATTGAGTACTGGAGTCTTGGAAAGTCAGGGCATAGTCACTTGACCTTTATTTTCTCCTAAAAAAGAAAAGAAAACTGCAGTTTAGAATAGGCATGTAAAGAGTAAATTAGAGCATTTCAGAATTGTGTTTGTGTGGCTGCAGGGGGTCCGGCACTTCCATGCAATCCATCTCGGCAGCCTGCACTGTTTGTCCCCACTGGACCTCCATACCTGCCTGCAGCTGCAGTGCCTACACATCATTCGTTAACTAGTATTCGGCTCTTGCCTTTGTTGTTGTGGATTTCTCCCTTCCCGTTTTTTTTCTTTTTCTGCCTCTGTGACCTACACGCTGTTCATTTGACCGAGTTTTAGACATTGTGTTTTTCCAGCTGTAAGAATAACAGGTAATGTTGAGGCCAAATGCAAAATTTTGCCTCTCCTTAAAAAAAAACTCCTCCACTAAATACCAGCTTCATCTGGTTTAAAGGACCAGTATGTAAGATATCTACTGAATTAAATCATAAAATTACCTGACTATATCATCAGACATTAAGGAAACATGCTATGTTGGAGTGCTGGTTTCTCTGATAACGCTGCAGCAGCCAGTATGTGCTCCTTCTAAATTTCGGTCAGAAATGTATTTGTGTGTCTGTATTTATTTTGACCAGAGAAGGTAGGCGGTTTTGAGGCACTCCTACATGGCTGTTTCGGATGTCCATTGGTTTGCCCGGCAAAAAGCAGATCAACAGGTGTTTCAGCGATGGAAGTGAGCAAGCAAACTGGTTCAGAATTTAACTGATTCTACCAGACCTAAAAGCCTCTGCATTTTTATAATATGTTCCATGACTAGACAAGTGGTAAAACTAGGATAAATATTGGAGATGCGTTTAAAAAATGGAGAGAGGTTAGAAGACAGAAAGGACGCTGAAGCTTCATTGTCCCCGACATGGCAACCTGCATGCACATCGACAGGAGGAGGGGGGTGGGGGGGAGACAGAGCTCTCTAATGTTTTGAATTTAGACTGCAGTACCTGTTTTAAACGTTACATGTCAGAGTTACATATTGCTCCTTTAACCAGCAAGTATTCCTTTGGGAGAATTGTACTATAATACTATAAATCTTAAAAGCAATTTATCCACACAAAAATTATTATACAATACCAGGCAACTTGATATCTCTTCTTTTATGAATCTTTTTCTTACTCTTTGATACAGGTGAGTCACTGTGGATGTAAAATTTAATAGAAATATATGGAAAATATATGATGTCGTATATAATAGAAATGAGCTCTACGTGTTATAGAATCAGATGTAACATGTTGCAACCTCAAAATGAAAGAGACAATATTCAATAACAACATCCATCCACATTTCTCCTTGATATCATGCTGCTGTTTGCTATGATGCCTAATGAAAGATATGCACAGAAAAATATAAAGCACAGCAGGTTCTTAAAGAGGTTTCTGATATAAAACAATTTAACTTAATAATTATGCAGCGACAAGCAGTGTTTTTCTCTCATATGTCTCTAATATTAATCAAACAGCAATTACTGTAAGTAATTTATTTACAGGTTAAAAAAAATCACAGTATTGTTAAACACATGCACAAGGGTTCTTGGCAAATAACTCAAGTGGAAATGTCTGCTGTTTGTGTTTATTTTAGAGGGAGGGAGAAATGTCCTTATGCTTTTGTCCCCCATGTTTAGGGAGCTCCAAAAGGTGTTCAAGTCGACTAAATCTTTTGTAAGATTCATTCAAGCGTTACTCATGTTTATCTTGACGCAGAAACCATGTCAGTTGGTGTTTTCTACCTCTGGCCTAGTAGCCAAGGGAGCTGTGAGGCGGTTAATGTAGGCGCTCAGTGGCTGATACTAGCACGAGCCTAGCCCTGCTCTGATTAGCACCTCCAACGAGCTGCCATGCATCAGAGCTGACATTCTCCCAGAGACTTGTTCCCCCAGAATCCTTTGCACTTGCTGTACGAGGGCGTTGCTACTACTGACATGTCACAGCCAACAATCTTGCCTCAGCCCTCCTTATCTCTCTGGAGGATGGAAAACAGCATCAGGCATGCACAAAAAACCCAGGACCCTGACATGGGGGCTTTGGTACCTCGCTAAGCTTTTCTTTTACTTTTCACATTTCCCTTTTTCTGACACAGAATATTTCTCTATCATGCCCACTTCCCTACAGCAAACTGCAGTACAGCTTCTTTTTTCATGCTGTGGTAGTTTTCCAATCTCTTTGTTTTTATTAGCGAGCACTAGCGAGCACCACATTTCCATCACTGTCGGTGTAATACATTAACTCTTTGATAGAATGGGGTGAGTTTCAAAGGTGCCGTGATTAAATCATACTTTAATTTTTTTACATTTTTCACTTTGTTCTCTCTGTCCTTCTCAAACTGTGGAGGCAGGAAATAGATATTAGCAGTGTTCCCCCCAGGCGCCAGTTCTCCAATCAGCTTTGGTCCAGGGGGAGTCCTTCCCTTTGCGCTCCCACCTACCACCTTCCCACCCACCCATATACAGCATTCTCCAGCCCTTAATGGTTGTAGTTCTTCTGAAATGAGTTTGTTCCTTATGAGCATTGCTTCTACCTCAAGAGAGCACACCACACGGAGGTGGAGTCAATTTGTATTCACCCATAATTCCCTGGGCCTTAATCACTCTGATTTTCCCCCCATTATCTGTTAATGGATAGTTCCCGTGGAGAGAAGAGAGAAGTAAACCCACCTACTGTTTACAGGCCTGAAGCTGTCTACTCTGCTACCATCCACAATCCCACAGTGGGTTGTATATACAGCAGCGAGTCCACTGAAAAACCAAATCTTCTCAGTTTATTAGCATACAACTCCAACATCAGGCTGAATATAAGGAAACAGATGGTAGAACGGAAAAGCTAACTCTTGCAGAAGGTGAAATTCCTCATAAACAAGATTGCCGGTATTTTTGATGTTATTGCAATGTTTGGCATTTTACAAACACTGACCCGCTAGTTTGACTGGACGAGCTTTCATTACAGTGTTCTATGAAGCTTTCCCAAAACAACCCATCCCTGCCTACTAAATATTCTCAATTTGTTCTCCCACTTGTTTACGTGTTACTTTCAGCAGAAGAAGTGCTTTGATTGATGTCCTTAATAACATTTGTTTCGAGTGTGCTGCTTTGGCGACATGAGCAGCATGGGTCCCTGTAAGAGTGAGCTTCAGAGAACCATTCACTTTGCCCCCAGAGATGAGTGTAAATCTAAGTATCAGATTTTTCTCTTTCAAAGCCAAATGCTTAAAGTGATCCTGATCTCCACTTCAATTCAAACAGCTCCTCTGTCGAATTGTTTAAATGTAGTAAGGGGCAGTGGTGGGGGAATGTGGGGGGTGTTGCTGGAGTAAGGAGAGGGCGAGTTTTTAATTAAGAAATGCCCTGTGTTATACTTTACACTCTCTTATAAGAAACTTAGACTGCCTTTAGTTACTTTAGTTCCAGTCTTTCACTCACTGTCAGTGCATTTGAGCAAACTTAAGACATCTCTTTAAAATTCGTAGACACCTTTACTGTAGCACTGCCCTAAATACAGTATACCCAATTCAATACGCTGCAGCCTTTTAAAAGTAACATAAAGAGTTCACAAAGCTAAGCAAGCCAGACCTGCAAGCCCCAGTGTCCCAAACAACCTTCAACAACACATGAACTTCAGCCCAGAAAAAAAAAAAAAAAAAAACAGCACAAAGAAATAAAGACCACTCTTTTTGAGAGTAGTTTTTCCTCTCTCCCTCCACCTCTCCTGTCCTCCACATGGGAGAGATATTAGGCGTTTGTGTTTTAAGGAGCTGTGAAATACATAAACCATGAGCCACAGGAACGCAAGGCCCTGTGGATATGCAGATGGGCTTACTTTGCTGGTGTCAGGGATGCTTAGAGGGGAGCAGGCACAGGAGCAGTTCTCATCTAAAGGATTTTCTTAGGAGTGCAGAGGGACAGGGTGGTGGCAGCGGCGAACACTCGGGAGACTCAGAAACTCAGAGTCGTAGGAGGGAGAGAGAGAGAGAACTAGAGAGAACCGACAGTCCCCTGTGGCCCTGTAACTATATCCAGAGTCTGCTCAGTGCATAGAGAGGTGGGTGGGGGCTCACACAGGGCCGTGCTGATTGGGCAGCCCTGGAGAAGGGCTCGGGGAATGACAGGAAGTGACCTCAGCCCAATGAGGGAGCTATAGGGGCGAGCGAGCTGACTTCCTCCCTTGGCTCTCACTAAGAAACAGGCTGCCAGCCTGATTCAACCCCTGTTACATTGAGTACAAACCCAGCTCTAGACAGACTGCATTACAGACACTAACATAGCATGTTAACCCATGACGCACTCTCAGCCAAACATCATAGCTCTGACAATCAGTTTAATATATCTATATCTTTGTCATTTAAAAAAAAAAACTATAAGTAATCAATTTATCAAAAGGAATACGTTAGCCTCAGGCCACATCAGGATTGGAGAATGTATTTTCAAACAGACATACAAATATTCAACTGTATTTCCTGATGTTTTTGTCATTTTAAACAGAATAATAACTTACTTATTCTCCATATTTGAAGCATAATGTATTGAAATGGCTCTGCTATTTTTTCTCTTGATGCACCTGCTCACAGACACAAACACACACATGCACGCACACAAGGTCAGGCAGGCAGGTGCAGAGTTATCTGCATAATGAAGCATGCCAGGTCTCCAAAGGGACAGCGTTGTGCTCTGGGGTCAAATGAGGGCTGCACATATGGCAGAAGAAGAGATCTGTGAACCCTGCAGCAAGCTTGACCTCAGTGTACACCGTCACACACACAAGCAAACTGATCGCTGATCAAAGAGGGCAGTGATCCTCCTGCCGGCTGCATGGATGCGCTTGTGCCAACACACACCCCCTCCCCCCCACTCCTCCTTTCCTAATGCCTGCTGCTACACCGAGACGCACATGTAGGCTGCAGAATGTCTCATTTGTCAAATGCATTAATGCAGGAGCCACCAATAGCTCATTCCCATTTTAGCTTCCATGAACTGCTTTACCTTTTAACTAGACAGAACAGTGTGCTGATGTTTTTGTTTTGGGCTGCAGACACCTCTTTATGTTATATGCTACTGTGCCATATGTTTATGTTATTGAGGAAAGACTGTTAAAGAACATGTGGTTATATGTTCCAGTTTAAGTTTTATATGTATACACTCCCACTGTGTCTTTTGGCAGTTCAGGAGATGTTTCCATCCCTGACTCCTCCTGAAAATTTCATGGGTCATTGGGTTGCTGTTGTCAGTATTAGTCAGATCAGTCTAGTGCAGAAACATATACTACTACACCTCCACTTAAGATCCATCAGGCTAACACCATGCAGTTTAAAAATACAAGTGTATCGTAGTTTTTGAACGGCAAACCTTTTTTAACATTATTTTTGTTACACACTAGTTTTTCTTTTTTTTTTGGGGGGGGGCTTCATAAGATTAGCTTTCAGTTCAATTGTACACAAATAAGAAAATGAGTGGCAGACATAAATGGTTACAATACATTAAAATGGATATGTTATTTTAGTATAATATTTGATAAAGAAACGATTAAAGCAGATACAAAGCAGTTACTTATGTGATAACCTAACCCACCACTAATCGAACAGTTCAAAGCTGATTCAGGTGAGCTTTTAGTGGTCAAAACAACTCAAACATTTAGAACAAGTCAACTTCATGGTAAACAAATGTCATTCATAAAACCAGACATGTCTTGTCCATTACTGGTTAACATTTTATATACTGTAGAAGTACTTGCAGCGGACATGTTTTACTAGATCCGCCCAAAGTATCCTCTATTAACCCTCTGCCCACATCCTGGAGAGCTGGAGCCAGTCATGGCCAGCTAGCTTTAGCTGCATTGTGTATTCCTGCTTCTCTTACCCGGGGTCTAAGCGGTGGGCACTGGGCTGTAGAGACCCAGGGATAAACCTCTAGATGAGTCCCCAGCGTATCCATCCACCCCACCCCACTTTTAGAAGCTGGCCTAGTGTCAGTGTTGGCAGGAGCTTGATAGAGCACTTGTCCAGCCCCGTGCATGGCAGAGTGAACAGGCCTTTTATTGACCAAAGGAGATGGGCAGCTCTCTGGAAGTCTGACTCAGCAGATTGTCGAGCTGCAAATGAGTGTGCAGGTTCACAGTCTAAACAACATTTATTTGAACTATCAGTGGCCTTGACTGAGGTAGCCTAACATTAGACCTTTAGGGAATTCTAATGCTGCACGGACAGGCGGGGAATCTGTAGTGCGCTGTATAAAAATTGGTGACATTCTGTAACAGAGAGTTGTTTTGTAATCCTTGAAATGTAGTAATAAGCACTCCAAAGAAGTGATCAAGATGATTTGGTGCCATTAAATGAAAGACCCAAAGCTATTTTCTGATTTTTTTGTTTTTGTTTTTGTTTTTGCAGTAATAATAATGATCCTCTGCATTATCTGAATGTGACTCTTTGATTTTCTTGATATATTTTGATTCACCCTCTGCATAAAAATGGCTGTTTCCTTAGTTAAGACATCATTCAAATACATTTGAATTTGCATATGCCAATTTTTTTTTTATTTTTGCATCTAAGCTAATCAAAAAGGTGACGCTCACCATGTTCAAAGGGCAAAACCTCGTCTGAGCGATTAGGTACCTGGCTGGTCATCTAATTTATGCCTGATGTGAGCAGATCACACCTTACATTAGTTCTTGTTCGAGTCATGACAATCACATTCAGGAAAAAAAATAATAAGAAACAGTCCTGTGACATTCTTGCTCTGCTTGTTTTTCTTCTCATGATCTTTTTTGTGTTTTTTTGTTTTTTCTTCGCTGCAGAGGAAGGACTGAACCATGAATGCAAGCTCTGTAGTCAGTCATTCGACTCGCCAGCGAAGCTTCAATGCCACCTGATCGAGCACAGCTTTGAGGGCATGGGAGGAACCTTCAAGTGCCCTGTCTGCTTTACAGGTGTGTACTGTGTGCATATGTTTGTGTATCATGGATTTTCTGACCCAACACTCTCTTTAAAGGCTGCAAAGGGTTGATTTTTTTATCCTTACATTTCAGTGACATTTCTCAATATGCAAAGCTTTGCATTTCCTCATTCTCTTTTTTTTCTAATTTGAAAAGCCGAATGGGTTCTAAATGAGTTGGGAAAGGTCAAGCAAGCAGGTCGGCTAAAGCTGAGAGCAGTTTGCTGCATGTGGCTTTTTTATTTAGTCAAATTGCCTCTAAATCAAGGCCAGAGAAGTGTCACGAGGTGAGAGTGGGGGGAACAGAAAGAGAGCAGGGGGGAAGACGGTGTGAGCTGAGGGGAGAAGGGGGGATGGAGGAGTGGGGGAAAGAAAAGGAGATGTGCTAATTGTGGATGGCAGTGGTGCTGATAGCTGTAATGATCTCATCTGTCTCTGTGCGTGGAGGTGGAAGGACCAGACTCCTCCTGAGAGGATAGCGCCCTCCTTCAGTGTCAACAGGGTTAACTATCTCTATAATGAAATCTGCAAAGTCGTTAACTTCAGCTCTTCACTCTTTCTCCCTTCTCAGCTCTTTACTCTTCCTCACACTTTTTGGGTCCTCAGCTCATTTCCCTCTTTTTCGCTTCCTGAAACCCTGCTTACTCAACCATCACCCAAAACAAACAGAATCTTTTCTCCTCCAGTCATGGCATTAACTAGTATCATTAGCTCAGGTTTCATATTTTGCTTAAATGTCCTAAACAGTTTTTACCTTTACATCCACTGCAGCTCCTTATTCATTTCCTTCTCTCTACTTCTCCTCTCCCTCCTCCCTACTCTACCTCTCATTGCTGTTTTGGCCTTATCTCTCTTTTAGCAGAAGCCTATTGATATATCCCCACTCCGAATCCCCCCTCCGCACCTCACAGGGGTCTGGGCATTTAATATACAGAGCATGCCTCCTTCATCTGAGCCTTCATTTTCCACCGCCAGCTTTGACAGACAGGTCCCTCCTCTCCCTCCGCGTCCATATCGATCACAGTGCATGAGAGAGAGAGATGCTGGGAGGGGAGAGGGAGGAGGCAGAGTGCACCCTCAGGACAGTGGTCGCAGAGCAGACAGACAGATGGGCGAAGGCCTATGGTGGTGGTGGTGGTGGGGAAGGCAGGCTGTGGAGAGTTTCGATAGACTGAAAGGCCTCCCTCTGTTGGGGATGCAGGGGACAGGCAGACTGAAGGAAAAGGAGGAACTGAGCGTTTGGCCGACAGCTGCCCTTGAATATATTTCTTCAAGTTGAGGCTGGCATAAAATAGAGAAAAGGCCTTGTACTTTTACAGCCTCCCATAAACTTATTTATTATATATTCTTATACAGATGTTTATTTTATTTAAGAAAAATTGCATGGAAGATTTTTTCATTTATTTTCCTGAAGTTCAGGTAGAAATAGAAGAAGGACAAAATGTTTGAAAAAGAAGTTCTTCATAATATAATGGAAATAACTTAGTAGTTTATTTACTACAATTTAGCAAAAGCAAATAGAGTTTAAAGAAAATGTTAGACCACTGGAAAGATAACACACTGACCGCATTAGGAAAAATGTTCAATGGCAGTATTTTATTTACAATATCTTCATTTTTACATGATTCACTTTTTATGGCTAAATCGAGAAACTACAAAAACATGCTCATTTGAATAGTTAAGGCGTCAATAGTGACTTGAAGTATTTAAACGAAAAAGTTTTTTTTAATTGAAATAGGGAAATAAATAAATATTTTTCTCAACCTTTACCATTATGCTTAAGTCGAAAAGGACTTAACAATTCATGTAAGCATGCATTTAGGTTCTCGTAAGGTTCTGTTTGAAGGCCTATTTACTAGAGTTTGGTACGAGGTTCTCAGTTACCATTTGGTAATTTCACCGATTTACTGTATTTAAATGGGCAGCTGTTGATGAATCACAGCTTGCATGTTTCAAAAAACTCCCTTATACAGATATAATAGTATGAATGTTAATGTAAAACTCAGACTGAACTAGTCAGATTCAGTAATATCAGCTTGTTCAATGAGTTCACTCAATAAACAAGGTTAAAAATCATCCCCACTCAATGCCCATGTTTCAGTTTGATCCAACCCCCAGTCACCCAAAACTCCTTGGGAGGCAGAGAGTCATTCTTTGACGTACCTGATTATCCTCAATCCACTCCGAAGGGAACAGGAAGAGGACAAATCGTACCACGAAAAAAAAAAAAAAAAACAGACCGCAGGAAAGTATGGGGAAAAGTAAGTTGTGTAGACGGCAGATGAGGGGAGACAAAATAGAGGAGAAAAGGAGACAAAACTTGGAGGAAGCTGAGAAGGTTGCAACTGGCAAGTTTGGATGTGAGATGAAAGCGGAGAAGAGAATGAGGAAAAGAGAAGTGTGTTGGAGAGGGAGGGTAAATGGAGAGAGGTCCATAAGCCCCTGGATGATGAGAGAGAGGCTGACTCTCCCAGGACAGATTTGACAGGTTTCAGAAGTGGGGGAGCCTGCAGCTAGAAGTGTCTGCCTGCACCCTTAGGAGCTGTAGTGAGGGCTGGTGTGGAAATTGTGATTGGGAATATGTGCTTAAGACAAACAAAACAGAAGAAAGTGTGCCTGATGAAAGTTGTGCATGTGTGTGTATGTGTGTATACACCTTTTTTTCCTTTTCTTACTTATGTCACAGCATGAAGTGCAAACTTGAAAAACTGCAGGATGCTCTGCTTTCAAATTCACCCGAGTCTGACTAAACCTGTAGTTTAATTGGCTTTTTGTTTAGTTGCTGCCCACGTTCTGCTTGTGCGTGATGTTACAATTATGACATCCTACTTGGGAGAAAAACGACAACGGCTTAGCTTTAACTCAAAATTAATAGTTATCAACTTTACACAGCTGACTTGTTTGTGTAGCCTCAGAACTCTTGGATCAGCCTCTGCATTGTGGACTCTTGGATTAAGCAGAATCAAACACATGTTAGGCTAGACGAATAAATAAATGAAAAGGAGAAAGTGGGGGGGGATAAACTTTTTTTTCTTTCCCTGCACAAACAGCTTAGTATTGGTGCAGTGCAGCCTGCAGAGAGCACCACCCTGCCAAAATAAAGATGAGCTGGGGCCTGTAGTAAAGGAGACGTCTGCCATGGGCGGCCCCTGAGATCTAATCAGAGGGCTTAATATCCCCCACAGCGAGGAGACCTTGGCCCCTCAGCCCCCTCAGCCCTGACACCCCTGACGCCCAACCCGGCTCAGCGCTCTGTTCAGCTCTGCTCTGCGCCGGCTCCACAGCCAACAAACTCCACTAAGTTCTCTCTCTCTCTCTTTCTCCCCCTCCCTGATTCTCTTTCCCTCTCAGCAGGGAGAGACACAATGGCCAGCCACTGATCCTGTTTGGATGTGGTTTTGGATTATTTCTTCCCTGATTCTCCCTGTCCTCATTTTAACCCTCCAGAAAGACATGCCTCTGAATGGGCATTGCAATTGCATATTTCATATATGACTCAAGCTGCCAAATACCAATACAACCCTCCTCATTGCCAGCTTCAGCTTGTCCCTTTATGACATGATGCATGCTAATTTGAATTATGATGATTTAGACAAAGAAAGTCTTAAATAAGTACACATTTCTCAAATTGTAAGACTTTATTGAAAGCAGACACGGTCCAGCCATCTAGTCTTTGTCATCGTAGATACAACCCAAGTGCTTTAAAATGTTGAAGAAATGCTTTGATAAATTAGCTTAAAGAAGGTGGACATCTTTTATTTATGTCTTTGCCTCTTCTATATTTTAACAGTTTCTTGTTGTTACAGGAGATAATGGTGTGCATTTAAGACTGGCACTTTGAATCAACAGTCATTGGCCTTTTCCTATGAATGAAAGTAGAGCCATAAATGATAAACGCATAACTGATTTTATGCTTCTCTTACTGGAAATGGTCCAGATATCCATGTACACAGTGAGAAACAACTAACTTGACATCTCAGTTGTGGTTGGCCCTATTGTACAGTATTTGAAGCCCCCCCAAGTCTCAAATCCATTTTTATTTTTGCTGTATTGACTTTTTCCTCCTCTAGCCAAAGACATAATGAAGGCTTCCTGCAGCTGCTGTGACCTGCTTCTGTACAGTATATGCAGACAAAACACAGCTAAAGGAAAAGGCTATTGTTTATCAGCACATATTTTTCTACCCGAGCTTGTGTTCCCCACAAAGAAAATTGTCATCTTTTGGAGCAAAACAGGAGCTCAATTGTGCATGATTGCCCAGGCCCTGACCTTGAGCGTAAATGTTTTGTAACAGACTGTAAAATGCAGCCATCTATCTGCAGTCATGTTTGTCTTCATATTGTCGTGGTCATTAGTCTCAGAAATGGACCATGGAGTTGTTGTTTGTTCATTAGCCGAGGTTTGTTCATTTCTGGTTAACACGCTGCCATGTTCCAGAGACAGCTGTCACCTAGGCATTAGCAGTCTGGAAGCATCGCCGCACTGTGTCTGCTTTGAATCCAAACTTTTATTTCCCAGGTCAGGAGTGTGACATTCAATGAAGCTGAGTGTGTCTCAAGTGAACACAGCTCAATAATTAATAACCGCTCTCCCAGGTGAGCCCAAATTGGGACGCGGTAATGTTGCAGAGCCCCGCCACGGGGCAGCAGCGACCCCAAAGCCATCTCCGAAAGACACCTCACCTTTTGTGGCTGTGTTTTTGTCCCCCCTCTCTCTCTCCTTGTGGCCCCGCGGTGCATGCATTAGAAGAAAAGTTATTTTGAGCTGTAAGAAATTCAAATGAAGCCCCCACATGCTAACTTTTCCAGAGCATCCAGACCTTTGAGATTAGACAGCCATCCTTTAAAGCACAAGGGTCTGGGATAACAAACGGCATGTTTGAAGTGCTCCTTGGAGAATGCACACACACACGTATTGAAGACACATACACCCAAGACTCGCACGATTGCATCCCCCTTAGCATTCCAGCGTGGACTATGGCTTAATTAAAGCACAAACATACGGTATATGGAGTAAATGGCAGCAAGTTGAGTGTGTTTATATGATGGTGAATGCAGTTTGAGTCTGCATGAGTAAGTAGTGCAACACCATGAATATTTATATTGTCAATATAATTAGCTATGTAGACTAATGGAGGCCATGTTTTGCACTTGAAGCCATGCCAATTTTTTTGTGGTTGTTTATTTTCCGACTTGTTGTCCCCACAGAAGTGCTAAATAAAGAGCATCATTATCCCCAAAACATTATGCATTCACTAGCTCTGGTGCCATGAATATGACCACTCTAGTTTCACGGCTAACATCTAGATTGTTCTTCTTTTCTTTTTTTTTTCAATTGTATTTCTCATCACAATGTTTTCTGCTACTGTTGATAGTGCATTAATTTGTTTGTAATTAAGTAATTTTCCTTGCCATTTGACATAGTCTGTCTTTATTTTTTTATTCTGGCAGATGCAATTACAGCGCTGCCTTTGTTCCTTTATTGTAGGCAACAAGGCCCTACTCTAATTTACTACAGTCAACAATGTGAGGCAAAAAATACAGGGCATCTTACTGTGGAATTTCTTCCAACTGAATATGCACCTCACTTGAAAAGCCTTTTAAACTCTGCACTACTTTTATTAATGTCATCTCTTTCTGTCCTTGTGTCCCCTCTCCCCTTGTGTGAGCAGTGTTTGTCCAAGCCAATAAGCTCCAGCAGCACATCTTCTCTGCCCACGGCCAGGAGGACAAGATCTACGACTGCTCGCAGTGCCCGCAGAAGTTCTTCTTCCAGACAGAGTTACAGGTGAGCCTCGGGCTGGTGGAAGCAAAAGTGTCCACCAGCGGAAAGTGTGACCGCTAATCACACATGACAGCTTAACAAACACTAAACAGCGTTTGCCGCTCTCCGGCTGTCCCCTCGATCCCGACTGGGACCAGAGACTCAGAAGGAATTATTTCAGTCCGTTTCCAAAACTCATTTGTGATGTGCAGATATGATTTGATTTGCTCATTAGACCAGCGGAGCACTAAAATATCTGGAATTAGAGGATTAGTGGAATGCTCGTTTTTGAAGAGGTAATTACATACAGTGCAGAGGCAAAAACACAGTTGAGTCAATATGCCTGCATCTCCCCTCCTAATCACAGAGGAGGCCTCATGGCTAAATATGAGCTTTGTCCTCTGGGAGACCATATCTGCCCTTCAACAAAGTTAGTAGTTGGACTTATGAACTTGCAATGTTAGAGAGATAATCTATTTTTCAGCAATCTTTTCCCCTGCTCCTTGGAGAACTTGAAAAAATGAAACAGCCCTTATTATATTATTTCAGTGTGGTGGTGTTTTCAAGCAGCTCTGTTTTGTTTGGGGGATTCTCTACCATTCACATGGCACACTTCTCATATCCAGATCTCTTTCTCTTTGCTTTTGAAACAAAATCATTAAAATATGAGTTGCCTTTATCCACCGTGTTCAATCCAATCACTGAAATTGTTGTTAACCTGCCTTACAGTGCAGGGGAAAACCAAACGCTTCAGACCACATCTTTCAAGTACGTGTTACTGAAAGTTGGATTAGCAGCGCTATGTATTAGCAGGTAGCCAGAGGAAGTATCCAGGGCTGTGCCGCCCATTGATCGGCTACGATTTTCATATTGAGATTCAGGTTGTAAACACAGAGGTGTGGGTCTGCCAGGAGGAAGGTGAATGTGATCATTATCTGCTGGTCATTTGAGCAGCACAGCCATGAATAAAAGAACTCCTGATCTACTAGCATGCAATTCCACCACAGAGAAGGTAATTTAACTAGCCTTGTGCTCCACCAAACTGAGTCTTTTCATTCATGTCAAGGCTCTCTGTTTATCACATCTCTCATTGGTACCAGTGTTTGCTGTATAGGTACTGTTGTTGCAGGTGTCTGTAAACAATCTCAAACAACCGGGGGATGTTTCCCTACTTTTGTGTTTGACATTTTGGGGAATGAAGTGATCCCGACCCCCGGAGGTTGTGTTTCATGCGTGATTATATTGTTTTACGCTCTGTGTGAAGAGACAAAAGTAGAACATGAAAGACCTGTGGTACTTTGTGGTGAAACGGGGGGTTGTGAAAGAGGAGCAGAGATAAGCATGGGAGATAAGGCAATCGTTATGCTCATCCTCTGCCATGCTCTAAAGGTGGTCCCCAGTGAGTGCATGCTGACATACATATGGAGTACATAGATAGATGCATGCAAGCGCACTTTTTGGCAGACGACTCCATAATGTCAAGGTTTAATTTTGACTTTGATAAAACTTAAGAAATCCTTGAGTTTAAGTTAATTTTAAGCTACAAATCTGCAATGTGATAGTGCTTTTTATAAGCTTAGCATTTCTCACTCTTTTCTTAAAGCCCTCAACAAAGAGTACAGGTCTGAGTCTCACTTGTTTTTTGTTTGCGGTTGCCATTTCCGATGCATCACACTTCAAAATGTCTCACTGACACAGGGCAGTCGTTTGTCAGTCTGTCTGAAGTGAATCTGTCTTCCAGCAGTGAGAGAAGTGGAATCTTTCTCTCCCTCTTCCTCTCGCTGCCTGGTCTTGAGTTTGGAGTTTCTCCCTCTTTCTCCCTGACACTCTGGCCCACTCGCAGGCTGCCTGGGCTCCTCATCTCTCACAGTAGTCGGAGGGGTCAAAGGGCCAGTGCAAGCTGGGAGAAGGAGCTGCAGAGAGGGAGAGCTGCCACGGCAGGTAAAGGGAAGCAGGAACGATATTTTATTAATTTGCTGCTGAGATCCTGAAACAGACCAAAGGCTGTGACAGGTATCCAGTGCACCGCTTCACATCCTCCCCCACCGCCTCCCCCCGTGAACTCTACCCTGCGAGGGGCTAGCCAATTTTCGCCAGCCTGTCGAGATGGATGATGGGAGAGCATCCGTCTAATCAGCCCTCTCAGGACCCCCCGCCCAGCTGCCCCCCTCAGACCGACCAGATTGACTGACTCCTGGGCCTGTGTGCCCCAGAATCCAGATTCCAAAGGAGAATCATCTTTCTCTCTTTCTTTCTCTTTATTTCTCACACACACAAAAATAAGAATAAATAAGCGCTGAGATGCATAGACCACCATTCTCCTCAAACTCTCCAGGGGACTCCCCCTCCACCATCGCACACGCTCACACAGCCTCCATCCTGCGCATCCCTCTCCCTCACCCCATTAAAATATGGAGCAAAGTCTAGATATTTCATGAGGTGCTGATGGGGAGGGCAAGTGGGCTGGCTGTGCAGTGTTCTCAATGACCCTCAACTGCTGCCCACCCCTTGAGCAATGAGGAGACTTGGTTTTACTACATCCTCTTTCCCAAATAAGAGTCACTGTCTTGGTCACTTTAAAACCTGTCACCGCCCCCCCCCCCCCCATGAGAAATGTCTGGGTTCTAGCAGAGGCCACAAACTTGATAGCTAACGCTCCTTTCCCCTTTGCGTTGGCTTCAGATACAGTAGCTTTTTCCATGAGAGAAGGAACTGAGCCACTGACAATGCTGCTAGGCTGGATTAATTAGCAAGATTCATTAACTGATGGATGCACAGTATTAGCCAAAGCTTAAATATGACATTTCTCTGAGTGCGGTTTCATTTGTGAAGAAACACAAGTTCTGCTCCTCCAGCGATGTACGATGTCTACTGGAGGGCTGCAATCAGAGACTCCCCTCCCAGTGATCCCGAATCCTCCCATGACAAGACGATGAGACTAGAGTTAAACAACAGTCCCTCTTCAGATTCCCTTGTTCCTTTAAACTCGGCTGTCTTTTCCCCCCCGCTCCATCATCCAATTTCATTATCATTCCTTGGAAGTGACACGAGATTGTAAGTCATGTGTTAAGTCAGGGAGGAGAGGAAGGACCTGGGTGCTGTACGACTTCTCCCTCTCCTCAGACACCCGCAGGACACGTACCTTAATTGGAGTGTCTTTTAAAAGGATTCCTTCAAAGACAATTCGAAGCTCCCTGGCCTTAATGAGTGCTGAAACTGACATGAGAGCACATCTGCATCATGTTCTACTTCCACACACAAATGGGATTCTCCTCTCCCTGTGTGAGAGCCATTATTGCCAAGCTGTGACCAATTCCACTGTTTTAATTAAGCATATTTATAGGCTTCATGGTCACCAGGTGTAAACAGCTATTTATGTCATATGGTCTGTCCAAGACAGGAAATAGGGGGCGGGAGTGAGATGGACAGTGGGAGAAGAAAAAAAGAAGGGAAAGATAGAATCAGATGAAATGAGTGCATTAAATAGGTTAAAAAAATATCCCCAACAAATATTGTTATTTGAATGCATGACATCTAAAAAGTTGACTCTTATAAATCTTAACTCTTGACTCTTAAAAACATATTGAAGGCCTTTCTTCTTCCACTTTCTTTTCATATAGTCTCAGGAATGACGCTCTTCAGTATGAAGCACAGAGACTTTATTCCCCAGAAGTTTCACTTTTCTTTCATGAATTTTAAAATATGCCCCCAAACCGCCCTAACTGCCCTGCGTCCCTAAAGTGTCGCACAAAAAGCAAAGCTTCGTGTGTTTATCCCTAAGCGGCTCTCAAACACTCCGTTTTCCCTGAATATCTTGATCTGCCAAGTATGACAGCTCGTCACGCTTTTGAAAGTTGTATATGTATTTTTTTTCCCTTTTATTTGACAACTTGTTTTCTTCTTCATCACCCCAGGTGCTCCGATTTCTGTCACCATTTCAAAAAAGTTTCACTACAAAATAAAAGAACAAGGAATTAGAAAAAAGAGCAGCTGCTTGTGCGGCGCCATCATTAATATTTAAGCTTATTTATAATTATGTACAAAACTGTACACACTGTAAACGGGAACATAAACAGCCTTAGATGAGTAGAGATGTATCACAATAGTGGTGTTCTAGTTTTGTAGGTGGATCAGAATTAGACAGCATGACAGACCTAATGATCCTGGGAGGATTTTTCTCTTTCTCAGAGCTCGTGTGTGTGTGTATACATCTGTGTGTGTGCTGTATGTATTTGTCTTTGTGTCTGTCTCTCCCTGGGACTGATATGTGCATGCAAACACATTGTCTGGAGGGAGACATGACAAAAACTCCCAGAAGCCTTTGAGCTGTTCTTTTTTTTCTCTCTCTCTTTTTCCTGTGTTGCACCACTGGGGAAAGTTAAATCCAAACAAAGAGGAGACGCTCGGTGTGCTGTGCTAGAATCCATCACCGGATCTCTCCCTCAAACGCGCCGCCTTTACTTTTCTTAGTTTACTCTTTCGACGACTTCGATAAACACCATTTAAAGCGCTTCTCAGGAAATTCACTACAGCTTTAATTTACTGCCTTTAGTGATTTGATTTTCAAGTACGCTATCATGTTGTTGATGTTAAGTAAATGCAGCAGAGGCCAAAATAAACAGCATTAGAACAATTATTCCCTCTTGAATTTCATATGCACACATCTCAACACCAAAGTAATTTAACTCTTCGGTTTTTAAAAGGGATTTTGAATGACACTGGTCAATTAAAAGCTCATTGTCTGACTCTCTAATTTCGTTGGGAAAAACATGATGGCACACATCGACTCTTGCTTTCTCATACAAAAAAGGAGGAAAATTTAGTCCTCACAAATCTCCGCATTTGTGAAGTGGCATATCAAGCTACACAGGAGAGGGAGGGCAGGCTGGGGGGGTGGTGGGGGGGGGTAATACACTGTGTAGCATCCCTAGTCAAAGTCTGTTCCCGACTGAAGTGGTTAAATGTGAGAGTAATTGTGTTTTGTTTCTGGGACTGACATGTGGAACCCCATGGACCCCATCTCCCTCCCAGTGACAGGCAGAGATCCTCCCCCCTCGCTCTGTCTAATTAGAGGATGTAGCCCAGGGCTCATGTCCCAGGAAGACCCATCCCCCTCCCAAGATGGCTCCCCTAAGAAAGCCCTTAATTGGGTTCTTTAGTCATAGTCTTCATTTTGGCTGGAAAGGCATCTGTGTGTTGCTATCACCTCCGAATACAGTTTGTATCACTCTCTTGTGTTGTTGTTTTTTTTTCCCTCCCTCTCACTGGCCCTCTCTCTATTGCTCTCCCTCTCCCGCTCTCCCCATCTCCCACTCTCTCCTCACTTAATGAGGCCCCATAATAACACAGCAGTTGTGCAGTTGTTTTGCTACCTCAGTCAAACAGCGGGATCACTGCATAGTGTGTTTCTAGTACCATTCACTTGTCTACTTAGACAGGGTAATGAGTATCATTTGGCGCTACAAAGCACCAGCCCACAAAAAGGGTGGTCCGTCATCTCTGGTTACACCTCAAAAGCATTTGCTGGGGGTAGTTAGGCATCTAATCAAAGCATTTCAAGCCATTCGGATTTATTCTATATTTTTACAAGCGCTCAGTGTGAAAATGACTGTACACAAAATGACACATGGAACACATTGAAATCTATCACTGATGTCATCTCCAACCCTTGCTTGGTGCTGTAAACGTACAACCCGCCACTCCCTGGGCACCTCACTTCAAACAAGATGCTCTGTTACCAAGGAGACCAGGGCTGGTTGTGGCACAACAGCATTTGGGGTCAACTCTCCCTACGGCCTGATAAGTGATGACTGTGGAGAATGCCAACTGCTGTATTATTTATTTATTTGATTGCGTTCTTCATTGGCTAAACTAGCCAGCAGTAAGCCTGGCCTGAGGTCAGAGCAGGGAAGGATTACTCCCTCAGTGGACCGGTCAGCAGCAGGGAACGCACAAAGGGAGGACTGAGTCAATACTGGACCGAGTTCAACACACCATTAAACATCAAGGCACAATACAGCACTCTTTTCATTTGAAATAAAAAGAAAACACACACACAAAATTAACTGCACTAATTGGGTTATTGGTTGAGGTGCTCTATTCATAATTCAGTCATAAAACAAACATGAACTACCTTATTATCCAAGGGGTTTTGTTTCTTAAAGTAACTCTGCAGGTTTTTTCAAGGCTCAAATAAAGACCACAGGTTCTTTGTTTTAGTATCACTTGATGACGTTCTCTTGTGCGTTAATTAAATTCCTGAGTGATGACTACGGGTGTGAGCAGGTCTCAATGGTTTTGTGCACACTCCCCGTGCTCCAGATGCAGCTATACACACTCACTGTATATGAACCATGCCGTGTAGGAGAGAGAAGCTCGGCAAACACCGATAAGACTTTTAATCAGAGCTTAAGACAGGGATGTTTACAGTTTTGGCTGCTCCTTCAAATTTTTGATTAAAGATAAACTAAATAAGAAAAAGTAGCCGCAGGGTTTAAAAAAAAAAAAAAAAGAATGTGTTTAACACTATAATCAATTGTTTCCTTAATGAATCATCTTTAGTGTGAGTAGAAATGTCCAGACTCAGAATAGCAAGTTTAAACTTAAGTGCTGGCCTAGTTAGTCAACATATTAATTGTCTTAAAGAATTGTTTATTTATGCAAATACCTTGGTTAGAGTTTTCTTTTTTACAAGAAGTCTTAAAATTACAATCATTTCTGAGAACAATCCAAGCTGTTCTCATGTAGAATATTTGCAGTATTCTTAAATTGTTCATACACATGTGACCATTTTTACCCCATAGACTTTTAAACTTAAAGTCATGTAAATCTTAAATGTCACAAAATGATAATGAATTGTTAAATAGTGATTAATAATCTGTTCTATAAATGCCATTTTCACGGCCTCACTGTTGCTATTTTATTTTCGATCCTTTTTATCCTATTTACATGTTAAGAAAAGTCATTACAGATCCATTACATTTTTAGCTTCTTTATATTAGGCCCTCTTACTGTATTTATTTAGACTTTTATTCAGTGCATAAATATTATTTTTGTATTATTTCCATGTAATGGGATTCTGCTGTATACTTATGACTAAACTGGTGTACAGCACTTTGAGTTTAAGGGCTATAAAAAGTCACGGTGTCTTATTGTCACTGTTCTAGATTAAAGTGCACACTGCTTTGTTTGTTTGAGAAGCCTTGAAAAGGCCGTCGCTCTCAAAGTCGTTATTGCTCTCTCAGCTCTCTAATCACTCGATAAAATCCTGCTTTTAATGTAACATGCTGCATAACACCAGGTGAAACAATGTATTTAACGTGTGCTCTCTGTTCTCTGCAGGCATTAACATTATGCTAATCAGATGTTGTTAGCATCGTATTTAAGCTTTACATGCTCACTCTGTGATGTTGGACGATGTGAGGATTGTCTTTAATACAGCCGGATCAGATGAAAGAGTGTGTGTGTGTGTGTGTGTGTGTCTGCTGGTCCATTGGCCTTTCCTCTGCAGAGCTGATGTAAGAGATGCACCTCTGTTGCCTCACTGGAGACCGGCTACTATCGATGGAGACCGGAGCAATGGGGAACGACATAAAGAATGATTAGTTAATAAATCAACTCCCCAGCCTACTTGCACTTTCCAGCTCTCTACTCTTCACCAATTGCTCTCCATTTTTTTTCTCACTCCTCTCCCTCTCTCTGCTGCAGTGTTAAATTCCTAAGACATGTTGCACCTGTTTGCATGGGTACACAAGACCCCCGCCGGATGTTCCCTCTCCTTTTCCACCACCCCTGAGGGCGTTGCAGTGGGGTGATGTAATCAGATGAAAGCGGTGGTTTAACGGTGGCACAGAGAGAAAAAGGAGAGGAGGAAGAGGCTCGCTCCAAGCCAATGCAGCCAGTCTTCATAAGGGAGAAGCGGGTGCGCATTATTGATCAGAGCAAAATTTAATTTAGTGGGGAATTGACTGCTATGGTTTACCTGAGCTCTGCTACTAACCGGGCCCTGCAGCAGGCCTGTGTGGCCAGCAGGTGGTCAAAAGGATCGAGGAGGAGATTAAGGGTTGGAAAGAAGGGAAGGAAATGGATGATAAGGGGAATGGGAGAGTTTCAGGGGGAATAGGAGGCATGGAAGGAGAGAGAGCAAGGATGAGAGCTAAAAGGCTTAATGGAGGGCATCTAATCCTAAATTGCAGCTATTCTAGTGTCACACCATCAGTGACATCCTCGTTTCCTTGGACATTTTTTGTCATTTTCTTGTGTTAGTCGTGAATTATGTCTCAAATCTAATTTGACATCTGTGGTTTGGAACTGTAGGTGTTAACTTTCAAGCATTGGTGCAGAGGTACTTTAAGAACTTGACAAGGATGGAGATTGGAAAGTGAATTTCCACCCTCCCTCCCTACTGTCTTCCAAACTCACATACAGAACTGTTTGCAGATACTCTGCGGAGTTAAGTATCCACAGAGATAAAGGTATCAGTTTCATTTTCTTTGAACGTTTTTCCCCCCACTTTTCCTCTATTTTCCCTTTAGTCTGCATGGCTGCCACAGTCACTGAAGTCGTTTAACACCGTCCTTGAGAAAGCCCTCAGTGAGAAAACTCCTGGCATGTTTAAGGAAAAGGTAGAATGCAGTGTGTGTCAGACAGAGCTGGGACATGCAGTGGGGGGAGCCATTCCCCAGAGGGGTTATTTTCCCCTCTAATAGCTGTTACGAGCCCTACATTATATCCAAGGAGCTACGTTCCTTTGGGGTCCACACACACACACTCACACACACACACACCTAGACACACTGGCACACTTGCACAAAGGCATGCACACTCAGTTGAGCACAAATTTCCCTCTCTGTTTCTCTCTCTTACACACACACACACACACACACACACACACACACACACACACACACACACACACACACACACACACACACACACACACACACACTGACACACTCAGTCCTAGCCGCTTTGCTCTCCTCGTGTCAATATCCTGCCATTTGAAGTCACGTACTGCAGGGGCTTTTGGGAGTCGCCGAGGAGCCAGGCTGACGGGTAATGGGCCGCATTCATTAATAAGGTTGCCGTGCTCCTGTCCCTCCTCAGCAACGCCAAGGATGTCTTCACCGGGGGGTAGGAGGGGGAGGGGGGTTGGTGGAGTGTGAGGAAAAGGAGGGGGGAAGGAGGTGAGGTGGGGCGAGAGAGCATCCCGTGGGGAGTCTCCTCCCAGACTCACTTAAAGGAGCTTTATTTCAGCAAGAGAGGAGAGTGGGAAGCAAAGGAGCTGTCCGGGCCGCCTCTTTTTTAAAAAGAGGGAGAGTACGGGGCCCAGGCAAGGCATGCTAACCCTTACAGGGGTCAATCCGCTGCTCCCCGTCAAACAGCTTATTACCCCACCTGTCGGGAAGTAATCGCCCTCGCTAAAAGGAAAGCTGTCGAGGTCTTTAAATGCTTTATATGGAGGCAGCTGAAAGGGTAAAGAGGGAAGGAATGAATGCGAGGGGGGCTAATAGTCGTATCCCAGCACTAGCCCGAGGGATCCCACACCACCAGGACTAAAGGTGACTGCTTTGGTAAACCCTCTCAGTGAGGTTGCACTAATCATTTTCACTTTGAGGTGCTATATTTTAAAGCTAAAGCTGTAAAACTGTCATTTCACATACTTGTGCCCTTTATTCTGCATCTGTGTGTGCACCGGGATGTGTGTGTGTTTGTGCATGCATGCGTACAGATGTCTCTGTGACAGGTGTGTCTAGTCCATGCCAGTTTAGAGAGTCCAAGGCCGTGTTTTAAACAGAGCGCAGCAAGTGGGGCATGTAGTTTGCATTAAAGGGATTAGCAGTCACTTCAAAAGATGACCTGGATTCAGCCCACCAGGGACACCAGTTACACACCCCCTGGTCCACGCTCCCTTTAAAGAACCTGGCACAGCTGCCCCACTACAACCACTCTCAACGGTCTGTGTGTGTGTGTGTCTACATAAATTTTGGGGATACAGCAAAATAGAGAGATACTGTCCGCTTGTTATCCTGTCAAAATAAAATGTGCATCATTGTATATTCACAGCAGTGTGAAGGATTAATGCACCTAAACTTTTTTTCTCCTGTACTGTGAATTTGCTGCACATGATTCACTACATGTAGGTTCTCGATAGACACAACCCTCAGGGTGATATTCCATCAGGTGACTGCCGGTACATCGTTATGGATTTGTTTCCATGGACACAGCCTTTGATTGGGTGGCAGGATTTCTGAGGAATTGGATGTTATTTGTCGGTGGTCTTTTGCCTTTGTGTTAGACCAAGACTTAACTATGCCTAATCCCATAGCCAACAGCTATTGATCCGCATACAGATTTGACTCGCGTGCAAGTTAATTGGATCTGGATAACGATAACGTTCCAATCTTAAGATAAACTAAAGATGGTGCTTGTCAATAACATTTCAAATTATTTATTAAGGTTGTTTAAAATTTGGTGTGTAAGATGAATGATGTTCCGCTGTCCTTTTTAACCAAAGGAAAGCCAAATAAAAGATATGATTTTTGTATGTGATTATAACGTTTCCCCTGTTTTCTTTTTGTGTCCTTGCAGAACCACACGTTGACTCAGCACAGCAGCTAACGTGGCAGAGATCACGACGCAGAGAATAATGTCTGACCGGCAATTACCGTCAGCGCAGTTTCCCACTGACTGTCTCGCACTGAACTTTCGATTCAGTTACACCACAAGGAACCACGCCACAGCGAGAAAAAAGAAAAGCAAAGAAAATAAACGAAAGAGGGGGAAAGATCACAAATATCCCCTCTCTCTTCTCTAACCATTATTTCAAAAAGAAAAAAGCCAACTTGTTTGTACATAGAATTCTTCATGTGTTGCTTAACTACAGCTATATTGCAATCTTATACAGTATTTGCCAATGTACAGTTCAAAATGTTTGTCCAAAAAAGAGAAGAGGGTTAAAAAAAAAAAAAAAAAAAAAGATCAATGACATTGTCAATCAGACCAGATGGGACTCAAGCAGTTGTGTGAAGGAGAAACAGGGTGCCACTGAGAGCAAAGGAAGCTGGAGGAACCCGTCAGGAGGACTCTTTTCATCAGCACCCCTCCTACTGCGCAGTGTGTCAGTCTCTGTCCCAACATGGTCAATCATTACGGGACAGAAAACGCTCGATTCACCAGCATTAAGTCTGTGTGTCCGTCTTAATATGGCTGCCAGAGGACCAGCTGAGAACGGCGGTGCGACTAATCTGCGCTGGAGTTCAGACAAGAGGCGGGAGGGGGGGGGAGAAAAAACAACAGCGAGAACAGAGAAACAGGACAGGATGCTGATATATGCAAACGCAGTGACACAGATTTGGAAAAGGCTAGCTCCTCTGGCTGGCTCGTGAACAGAGGCGTGAAGCTCCCATGTGGCTCTCAGAGCATGGGGAAAAATCTCCGGCCCACTGACTCAACCTGTACATTTCTGTTGTTAATGTTTACTGCTCGTTGAAGCCTGGAGATTACTGGATTTTTTTTTTCCTTTTGTTCTGTTATCTTTACATATTTTTCACTGTGGGGAATAAATCACGTTGGATTTGGGGTCATGAAGTCTTTCTCGGGGATAAAGCGTGGTAACAGAACTGCGTCCCTGGCTCTCCTGGAGAGTGCCCAAAGTTCCTCCTTTTTTGTTTCTCTGCAGTGTCCCATCGCTCTCTGCTCAAGCTGGAAGCCACTGTGGCATCGTAAAAAAAAAAAAAAAAAAAATTAAAAAAACATTCTGTTCTGTAAATGTTTGCATTCATTAAACCTGAGATGCACTTTTGTATAAAGACTTTAATGTTTTGACATTTTGATTGAGAATTGTTCGTAAACCGTTTACAGGAAAATCACCACCTCCTGCAGCAAAAGGACAGATATCTCTGATGTTATTAAAAAATGTATTGTACAAATATGGAGTTCTGTATTTGGCAGAACTGGTTTTTTTGTGTTGCACATGTGATGGAAATATTAAAAAACTGTATGAGGAAATGGCTTCTTTGTCCCTTTATTTTGCATCTAAAATATGTGTGTGTATGCGTGTGTGTGCGTTTGTGTGTGCATGCGCAATTAACCCATCAGACAGGACCTATGACAGCATAAACACATCATCGTCAAAAGCTTACACTGCTTTTTGTTCCCATTGTATCAAATTGCATCCTATTTTCTCAGTCCCTCGTGGCTTTTGCTAACAAACATCTGAGCATCTTGAGGGAGGTCTGTGTTATTAATGACTCCATTACCCATCACCCTGTGCGGTCCCATTCCACACACACCCATGCGCGAGGTCTATTTAGGGATCCTCCAGCACTCCAGGAGATGGAGGGAAAGATTCTTCTGCCGCTGCAGAGTGGGACGAAACCCGTGAAACAACATCTGTCTGTCCCAGCGAATGATTTATCAGCAGTGACACGCAAGCAGCAAAACATTTGTCCAAGCTTTCAGTTTATTTTGAATAGAGCCAGCGCTGTGGCTCATAGCATTGTAACAAGGTTATGAGGAACAAATGACTAAACTAATATACACTTCTGATACAGTCATAGTGTTTGCATATTTTAACATAAACAAGAGTAATAATGTACATGAATATTCCTATTGTTTCTGTTGTGATAAAACACGTGAAAACCATTATGTTGAAATAATGTTATCCCTCTGGATGATTATATTCAGGCTTATTTGTCAGAAAATGATTCCATGCAGTTTGGAGTCTGAAGCTTGCTACTGAATTTTGTATCAAAGTACAATGTCAAACATGCGTTTTCCTTGTCATCCACAAGCTTTTCTTTCATTAGCATAATGGGTATCATAAGCAAATGGACCATCCCTTTAACAGCGACAGATTTCAACAATGGGGACCCGACCCCTCGTCCAAATCCAAATGGTACGGTCCAACATTAACTGTCATACTAAATGCAAGCTGGGCATCCATTAAACAACTTTGCTAGCATCTCCCCGTGCCAGGCACTTTTAATAAGCTTCAAGGGCATTTGAATGGGTCCAGAACTTTGCGTTGCCAGAGATGGACTGGCCCACATCATCCATTACATTAAATTGGGTGGCGGCCTCCAGCTCATATTTATGATTTAATTAAATTCACTTGTGAGGCGTATCAGAAGCACTGCGGCCTCCCTTTTAAAGCCAGCCTAAGCAGCACAACACACACACACACATGCAGCTACACACACGAGTGCATACACAAGCGCTACGTTTCTGACACTCGCCCAAGTGTTAGACTTTGTGGGCGCTTTGGCAGCGGCGTTCTCAGGGGGTCATTTAAAGCAATATAATTACTCAGCCCCAAAGTATTCTTCCATCAGAAAGCAGCAGAATGGATGGCTTGTTCAGAGATAACTTAGCCCAGCTGATCCTCTGTGGTGTCATCGCCTGAACATAACCTCACTGCGAGTGGCACTCATTCTGCTAAGAGCCCGGCTAGTGCTCTGTGAAACTGGGCTGCCAGGCCAGATGTTTGGGAGTTGCTGAAACGCCATTGTTCTTGTCCAGGATGTGCGTGAAATGGCATTTTGTTTTTTTTTCATTTGACAGGCTAATACCCACAGTCCTCAAGAGGGAAGGTGGCAGCCTGTGTTAAGACTTTATTAAAGAATTATGAGATCCTTCTGAACCTGTTCAGTATGTTGCTGAAAATGTGCCATTTCCTCCAGTAAGAACAAACCTGGCACAAATGTAAGTATGCATTCAGCGCTCTTATCCCTTGTGTTTCCGTGTCCTTGCTATAACTCTTCTTTGGTGCAAAAATTTAGTTTGGTGAAAACTCCACATTGTTAGGCCGTGCATTCCTCCTCCTGAAGGAGACCTCAGAGACCTCTTATGGCATTCAATATGTGCGCCCAAGCGTGAGATCCAGATCCATTTGGCCCGGAGATCCGCTGGGACTGTCTGGGGTAACCCAATCTCTCGCACGGGCACTCCACATCCAGAGAGCCATCTTTTCACTTCACTACTGTGTCAGCAAAATGGACGTCTCAGCATCAGTATGTAGCTTAGACACAACGTTTGTAGATAAAGCACAAGGGCCTTTGCTGTTGTGTATCCTGTGTTGTTTTTTTAACACTGTTTACCCGTCTTTCAAATCTAATTGGAGTAATGAGAATAACGTTGTGAAAGATTTCACTTCAATTTCCCTCATTAGATTAAAGTTGTATTTAAGATTTTTCAGTGTATATCAGCAAAGATAGTTTTTAAGTTATTAATTGTTCGTCAGGAACTGTGATTATCATTTTGATAAAATATTACAATTTAAACTATTTAAAGAAAAAACTCAACCATTAATAAAAATAAATGTAGAGGTTTATTAAGAGTGCATTGCACAAATATTCAACCCATTTGGACTTTATTCACATGTCAAACTGTAGTAACTCTGAATTTAAATAGCAGAAATCTGACAGCACTGGCTGCACCTGATTTAAGTTTGAAGGCTCACAGCAACGCACATAAGAGTCTCTTATTTTCATGGGTAAATACATTCTGAAGAACAGTATTGCCAGTTGAAAGTTATGGACAATTTTGTATTTTTAAATGAAATTGAACCTCTTTAAAATCCATTTTAACTGACACTTGTAACATGATAACATATGGAAAAGTTAAAGGGGAATGAATACTTTGGCAAAGAGCTATATGTAGGGAAAATATATTTCATCCCTGTATCCATTTTTCAACTCTATACAGTCCCATGTATGTCACATGGGACTTGATCTCAGTACACATTGGGAAAAAAGCTGGTTACAGCCTGGACGAGTCACCAGTCTATCACAAAACTCTCTCTCTCTCTCTTTCTCACACACACACACACACACACACACACACACACACACACACACACACACACACACACACACACACACACACACACACACACACACACATCCAGGCAAACAAACACACTCACACTCCTCTGCAGCCCCTCCTAATGATCCCCCCTGTCTCCTGAACTGGGAGAGCTGAAGGTGAGTCTCCCCCTCCAGTCATCTCTCCCTCTGCCTCACCAAGACAAACACTTGAAATAGACACTAGATTCTTCTTTCTGTTTTTTTTTCCTTTCTTTTTTTCATGGATGGGACAGGGGAGGATTTTCAAAAATGTATTAAACAGCAAGCAATAAAAAATAGACCAGGTGGGGTCAAATTCCCTGCAAGTCTTCAGGCTCCACAGGCAGTGTGGCCCGTGATGTGATGATGATATGAGGACAAGGGAAGGAGTCTAACAAGAGGAGGGAAGAGGGAAAGAAATTATCAATAATGCAGCGTACAGCATATACAGCTGACAGTAAAAAAATGGAAAACACACTGCCTGAGAGTAGGGAGGACATGACCAAATTCAGGACTGAGTTGCTTGAATGACCCACACCAAAAATTCACTGTTTAAATGATTGAGTTCTTTGTGAGTTCTGTTTGAATGCTGTGGTTGTGTGTGACAATTACATTATATTTAATTACATTTACTTAACTTAGATACAAACCAGCTTACAATGAGGTAATTATACCATGTGCACACAGCCCAAAAATCGCATTAAAATCAGCAGAGATTATACATTCAATGTCTTCATCCACCATTTATACTGAGCAGAAATCTCTGCATGTGAAATGTAACCGGGATGTGAAACAATCTCTGCACACTGACATCTGCCGTGTGTTTATTTAATGAACATGTTGCAGACAAACACTGAGATGTGTTGCAAAAAAAAAAATGGGGAGAATGAGGCCAAAGTAAAAACCAAAAAGAAAAATGGCTGTTTGATTTTATTTTTGTTATGTTTGCTGTATTCATTTCCAGGGATCTGGTATGTCAGTTAAATACATTTAGTCAGTTTCAGGTTTATTTTCTTTTTATTGATGAACTAAAAAATGCTCCATAATGGAGCCCCTCGGGAGAACAAGGCCCTTATTCTCCCTGTGTTTCTTGCTTTCTCCCTTTTTCCTTTTCTAAATTCTATCTATCCTTTGTGTAAAATTTTAAAAGCGCCCCCCCACCCCCACCCCTCACCCCTTTTGTATTTCTTGTATTGTAAACAGCTCACAAAAGCATGACAAGGTCTCCACTCATGTTCCCCCTGCCTCCCTCTCTGTTCTCCCAGCTATTTGTTATTGTCTCCCAGTTATCTATCGCGTGTGTGTTTGTCTCTATCACGCCTTCTTTATTCTGTTTTTCCTCTGCGTCAGAAAAGTAAAAGTTAATTAAATATGGAACGAGATGGAGCAGCATCTCTTTAAACCATCATGTCATTAAAATGGCATCCCTGGGAGATCAGCTTAAAAGGAGTCGGAGAACAATGTCTTCTCCGTCAGATATTTATGGGTCTGGTTATGTAAACATGCTCCCTTTATTCTCTATGTATATTTCATGTAATTATCACTTTTTGTAGCGCTTCTCCCCTGAGACTGCAAGAGGCAAGAAGTTACTGGGGGAATGTCATTAGAAGAGACTATTGTTACAGTGCTGCTGATATACTGCGCAAGGAAAGGCGCATCACACCCGGTCTTGTGAAATCTTTTATCTATATTTGACTTCATCATATAAAAATCATCAATGTCTTGTTTCACTGTGTCTGCAGCAGAGTCTGAAAACCACGGCCTGTTCTCTGCAGTTGGCCACCTTTATTAAAACCAAGAAAGACAAAATAATTTTTCTTATTTGCTGCCGTGTTGAAATTTAGAAACCAATTCAAAGTTGAAAAAAACCCAGATGCCCCTTACTAAACATGCCCATGTATCAATCTTTTATAAAAGCTAAAGATCTTGAATTTCTTCTGCAGCAGAGGCCAATGACGGTTGCTCAAAGGCCTGGGTGTCAGCTGACGGAAGCTACTAATTAAGAGGGCTGGAGAGCCAGTGGGGGGCCTTATGAAACAGGGGCATCTGGGTTTCACAAGAGGGGGCCGGGTATCCATCGCAACTCATCTGCGTTGCACAGGGAAGACTATACAGTCCGCTCCAGCAACGTGCCACGTTGCACTCTTTCATTCAGGTGTAATGTGGAATAAAACAAAAGCCCTCCTCCCACGTGCCGTCTTGCTGCATGTTTGCCATCACAGAGGGAGATGTTACTGCATTGCATGATGAAACTGTGTGTGTCAAGGTGCATTTGATTCAAGACACAGGCACTGTAACGTACAAGTTGTAGACGAAATGGAAACATCTTTGTTTAATGCAACATGATACAGTATATGTAGACTTTTTTCCTCACTATCTTGTAATTAAAACGACACACAATCTACCTGCTATTAGCCCTACCTAATTTTGACTCTGACAATTTTAAAACTTATCATATGGTTCCAATTTTTCTTCTACAAGCCCACTCATGGTGGGAATCTTGAATACTGAATTTTTTGCAAGTCTTGTGAACATATATCTGACCGATTCAATCATCTAACAGTTTCTTGTTTTATCTGCAACTGAAAAGACAGCGGATAGCGGAAAAATAGCGTGTGATGAGGTCATATTACAAGTTAAAACATTTGATAACTCATTATCTACTGCAAGACAACATCGAATATAGCATTCAATCACAAGCTAACGATACTGCTTGATAGGAAAACATAATATGATAGATTGGAAGAGAACAGAAACTCCTAGCTAGGAAAAAATCGTTAGCTAGCCTTCTGTATACAGTGCTAGCTAACAATACTGTTTGTTTATAGATATGTTGTTTGCTCCAAAAACATGATTCAAATTATAAATATAGAGAGCTTTTTTTGTTACTGTTTAAAAAGCAGTACATTTTGTCTGGTTCCCTATGATATTGGTTAGCAGACCTGGTATACAGCAGTTCAATATTGTAACAGCTTTTGAGTTTCCCACTCTCCCACTGAGTACAACAATAGAGGTCAATAAATCGCTGCCTTGTGAATATGGTGGAATATGTAGGCTGCTTTCTTTGTTCGGTAGAGGTGTGACAATCCTGTGTTTGTTTATGTTTGCAACCCAATGTTGTCTGTTGTAACTGTACAATGACTTCATTAATCTGGTTTGTGAAAAATGGTTACTAAGAGCGATCAATGTTAGTGTCCAACTAAGCTAACATAGCCTACATGATGGGTTTTTTTGTAAGACCTGGAGCAGGAAGTTCAACACAAAGGTTCTGTTTCACTTTGTGTTTATCAGAACAAAAGAGATCCTCGTGTTGTGTCATCTTGCCTTTCTACCAATTAAATATGGACACAGTCAAATAATGTAGAAAATGTTAACACATACACTGGATCTGGACTCCCACAAGCACAACTTAATGTCCCACTCCTTTCCATTGTTCATTCCATTTTCTTTGATGTCGGGTCAAAATGTCTCCAAGTAATCTAAGTAGCTCTGACTTTGGGGACAATATGAGGTCTGCCATGAGTTCTGTCATTACTCTTTCACTCACCACAGGCAGATCCGGCTCCCGACCACCACTGAACCTGCCATATTGCTATCCAACCTGACCTCACAGACGAAGTAAACCTAAGTGAACCACAGTTTCCAAAGTCGACAGCAATAACCACTGCAGAATTGCTTTTAATCAACGTCTGAAATGAGGGTGACTTGAAGCGTCGCCCCATGCTGATTAAATGTAATTGTTTAATTGCCAAGTGCTGGGAACCCATCCTAAGAGGATTCCAATGGAATTATTTAATCTCTAGTCAGGAAGTACACTGCAGGAGAAAAAAGCAGAGGGAAAACGGAAGAACGGAAAAGGCAAAAAATCAAGCAAAAATACTCTTTTTTTTTCTTTTGGAGTCTGTCCCTCATAAAATATTAACTGGGGTTTACATGCAGTTAGCTGAGAAAGTGAACAGCCTACACGAGGAGAAAATGTACACTAAGTGATGCTACAACTTCAAAAGAGGTCACAGTTTCGGCCTGTATGTGCAGACTAAAGTGGTTTGGTCTTGTCTGACAGTTCACTTTTACATTCTACCTTACCTCTAGAAAACAAGCAGTGATGGTCTACATGGTCTTGTTAAAAATGTATTCTGTTTTTTTTCCCCTGATTAGAATTGCATCTTTACACATCCTTCATCTATTATTTTTCAACTGGCAGATCAGAGATGTAACTTAGTTTGAAAACAAATGATTTCAGCATTAAGTCATCCTAAAAAAAATAGCTAAAGCAGATCCTTTCACATTTTAACTATTTAGAGACTCTCATGGGGGAGTTATAGGCTCTTTCCCTGCTCTGATCACAGACTGGGTCTCTGCTAATGCAGCTCTATAAACTTTGGGGGCACAGGTGCAGTCCACTTGGGGTCACAGCTTTTAGATACAGAGCTTGGGGTCGCAGATATCTAAACCTTTCCATTAACACACTGATTTAAAGGATTCATCTTTGTATAAATGTACTGAAGCCTTAAGTGGGCATGCATCCATACATTTTAGTTACTCCGTTCCCCTAGTGATAATGAGTAATGTGCAGTTGTTTTCTCTACATGTCCTCTTATTTATCTCATAGTCCAAAAGGCAAAAGCACAAAACAAACATAGAAATAGGCTTAATTCATTAGTGTGGGAAATGGCACCATGGCATGACATGGTCTGGCCTATCACAGTAACCAGCCTATTGTTTTGTTTTGTTTTCTAGATTACCAAAATAAAAATCCATTATCACGAGCTGTAACAAGCTTTGTTATATCAAGAAAGAAAATAAATAAATCTGATATAATGAGAACAAACAGCTTTGTTATCCGCTGAAATAATGAGAAAATAAGTAGAGATCTCAGCAAAAGAACTGAAATTTACTCATTATCACGAGAAAAAACATTTTTATCTCAACATAATGAGATAAATAAGTCAAGATCTTATAAAAACAACTAAAAATTAATCTTTTTTCGTTGGAAATAGTGAATGAATAAAACGTATGAATTCATGCTGTCTGCTTGGGCTTTGGTGTGAATGTTTAATTTGAATTTCATCTTTATTTTTCATAGCATAAAGGATGGATGTTCCTGCATCCATCTGAGCTGGCATGATCAGTCTGTTAGCCGATCAGTTTGGCAAGCATGCCATGACATTTCAATCTATCAACAAAACCAATATCAGTAGATCTCCTGATATAACTGCACATAGTGTGAGTGCTCCTCACAGTGATACGACTCGTGCTGTCGCATTTAGATACACAGAGACTAAATGCAGGCCTGCCATTCTGCTGATAAATGCAGTTCTGTCGCCCCAAGGGAAATGTGTCTGCATCCCTCTGGTCTGCACTGTTTTTCTGTCCTCCCCCACCACTACCAACACACCATGGGCAGAGAGGGGAGTGAGAAGGGGGAGCATAGGCCTGTTTCTCTGCAGCTGTGCCCTTATTCCAGCACCTGACCAGGGGCCCAGATGTGCACACAGGCAACAGCAACAATTTGAGCAATGTAGGTCCCCCGTGAGACCCAGGCACCTGCAAATGTTACCCCCTCTATGTAACATGGTGTTGTAATTACAGGCTTAATAAGTCTACATCTGGAAATAAGTCTTTAATCTATCAAACCAATATGCATACACTGTGAACAATATAGTTTTTATTGAGAATTAAGATCCTCAGTCAGTAACAGAAATGTTTATTGTTTCAAAAATCATTTACTTTACTTTACTTTAAATAAACACATAATGTATTGTTTGTTTCTTAAATCACATCATAACTTTCTTCCAGGTCTAGAGAACAACATTTAGATAATGAGTCAATTTAACAAGAACAGCTACCTCAATATACTAATAGCTTAACAGCACTTTAAAACATTGATAAATCATAGGAAATACAATACTCTCACTATTCCAAGTTTTGCAAGAACAATTGACCCTACCTGGCGATAAAATGACTCACTGGATGTAAATGTATGAAGAGCTCCATTGAATTATATTTGTCAAATAGTGTAAGGTAACATTGATTTGTTACAGTCATGATCCAGGTGCAAAAGTATAGTTTAATTATAAAATAATGTAATTAATGATTCAAACTCCGAAAGCTGTGTAAAAACATGAACAACCATAGAGAATGAATCTAGGATGAGGCAGAGTTAATACTCCACACACAGAGGAGGTTGTGAAGGTAAATGGTGACATCTAGTGGCTAATCGTTATAATTACACCCACTGACCACAGTAAAATAGTGTTTTGGCAATATTTGGTAAAAATATAACGGCTTACGTTAAGCCAAATACAAGCTGTAAAAATGTCACAATCATAAGTGTTATAACAGTCAAAGTAAAAATGAATTGCCATAGTCATGAACACATGTGGTTGACTGCTTAGATTAATCTATTAAGGATGAAGAGACATGGAAAAGGTATCTATTGTATTAACCAAAACCAAAAATAGAGAAAATTAAACGTTTGACCTTTCATTTTATTTACAGTTATACGTAATGGCACTTTGTGTTTTCATCACTGTGCTTTAAGAACATTTATAGTAGAAAACATTTTAAAAGAAGAGGACAAAAATATCTAAATACAAGACACAGCACATAAAAAACAGGATAGCGTAACTGATGATTTTCCCTCTCTCTTGTATGGATCTCGTTCCAGACAAATATTCTAGTTACATTTCATTTTTTGCAGAATAGATATCACACAACCCAGATAACCCACTGTTGGACAATGGAAGTACAATTCATTTCTAAACATTACATACAGATACAGTACATAGCTGGCACATCTCTTTATTATTTTGTCTGCATGCTACTAACAGACAGAATTGGTTTCACTTTTTTTCCCTGCCTACCAAACAGTACAGCTCTACTAAACTCATCCTGACAGGTTATATAAACCTCATTATATTCATTTTAAGAATTATTATGTTAGTAAAGCACAGTACAGGAAATATTATGCTTTATGCATATTATGCTTATGATGTATGTTAAATACATACTTCAGTTGTAAAGGGTTGACCTGATCGACAATTAATGATTATTATTTCTTCATATACATTCAAACATTGGAAAGTACAACTAAAAACTATTTAACATGGTCTTTATAGTAAGATACTGTACACAGTTAATCATCTGAGCTCTTAAACTGTGGAATTATGCTTTACATTTTTTATTATTTAAATCCATAGTTTGGAACATTGTAAACATTTACCATTCATCCGTGTTAACCCGTCCTCACCGTCCAGCACGAAACACAGACGATGCAGGAGTTGTGCGTCGCTTCGGGCACAGGATCTTGCTGAAGGCCCTTCGGAAGCTGCTGTGACAAAGTGGGTACAGGAATGGGTTAATGGCAGAGTTGAGCCACAGGAGCCAGAAGGTGACCTCGTACCAGTGATGCTGGATGCACCGCCCTCTGCAGGCAGCACGGATGATCATCAGTAGGGTGTACGGTGCCCAGCAGATGGCAAACACACTCACTATGACAGCCAGGGACTTAGCAATTTTCTTATCCCTGGACAGACGGCTGGGCTGGGCTGCCCTGCTGGTGGAGGGATCGAATTTACCCAAACTAGGAGAGGAGGTCTGAGAGTGAATGGAGCCTCTCACAGCCAGTTTCATCCCAAACCCCATGTTGTGGGACAGGGGGACACCTTCCCCCTGGGCACAGGCTGGTTTGCTCAGTTGAAGTTGGGGCTGCGCCTCCCTGCTGTGGAGCCTCCTCCTGCGTATGCTGAGGTAAATGCTGAGGTAGAAGAATGCCACAGAGATGAAAGGAGAGAAAAACTCCAGCATGGAGGCACTCAGCAGGAAGTACCAAGAGTAATAGAACTCCGCGAAGCACTCGTCCTTTGGCACGCGGCTCCTGCCCACCACCAGCTCCCAGAATATGATCGCTGGGCCGTACAGGACAAAGGCCAGTAGCCAGACAGCAATCATCTTGATTATGGCTCGATGAGTCATGCTCTGCCTCGCACGGTAACTCACCTGCAGTAAATACAAGCATAATTCAGGAAATATACCTCTCTTGAGTAATAATACAAGAGAGGGGTCAAGCCATTTTATGTGCAATTGCTGTATCCGACCAATATTGTAGAAATATCTTTAGTGAGGGAAAAAAAGGCATTTTTTTCTTCTTAAGTGCACTGTGTTAAGCTATAAAAATGCAGGCAGTTTATTTAACCGCAGTGATGGTGGAAGTATTTAGAATTTCTGCAATCGAGTCAAACATCACACATACAGAGTGAGACATTATTCCTCTAAATGTATGCATAGAATAAAAGGTTAAGGCTTTCATCATGCAGGGAGAATCTCTGTCAGTGTTTTTGTTTCTTCTAAAAAAAAATCTATCATACAATTGTGTGGATTCAGTATTTCAATGACATTTTTTTCTCTTATGAGCTTGTAACATGCTTTGGATGTAAAATGTTTATCTGTACAGAAACTAAGCTATAAACTAAATTCAGCGAGGTAAAAATGTAATTTGCATTAAACGTAAAGAGTAGTACTGTAGAGGAGTGCAGGTTCTTATGAATGATACTGCTTTAGAGCACTTCAGCACATTTATTGCTTTAAACAACTCTGCTGTCCTTACATTGATCACAGCACATTGGTTCAATAAAGATGTAGGGCTGGCTCCAACTAAAGGACATAGATTAAAGCCACCTAATCTACAAAATCATTCAGTGAAACCCCTCAAACCCAGGGACACTGAGGAGCTCACTCTTGATAAATGTGCTCGATGAGTCATGCTCTGCCTCGCAATGTAAACAATGTAATCAAACATTCGTTATTCCATAAAAGATACAAAATGTCTTTGACAGGCAGATTATCACATAATGCAGTTTTGCTTGAGAAGGACATATGAAGTTTTGCTTTCAAGCTCCTGACATCAGACAACATTTTACTCTGTACTTTTTGCCCCCTGCTCAATGTAGTGATGCAGCATTCAGAGAGGGAGAATCAGGTTGAACTTTAGGGTTTTTTTTTGTAAATTGATAGATTCCTCCTAGATTCACATACTGAATTCAATATAGCAATGAGAAAGGTATTTTACCTGCTCTTTTGTAACATAACGACGAGTAAGGTCTTTTACCTGATCTTTTGTAAAGTGTCTTGAGATAAAAAAAAATGTTATGAATTGGCACTATACTAATAAAGATTGATTCATCAATCTTTGAAAATACACATAAAACAGACTTTTTTCTGCCATGCAGTGAGCATTTTTGTTAATGTGCTGACATGCCATTGAACTGTTTAATACAAACATTTGATGTGACTCCATCTTTCTTTTAAAAGACTAACTTTGTCCTATTGCTGCTGTCAATCCTTTGTATTTCAATAGAGAAATGCTTTTAGGAAAAAGCTTTTTGGCTGTTTGGGCTCTGATTGATCTCTCCAGGTTGGAAGGACGATGGCACAGAGGAGGATCAATGATCAAAGCTAGCTAATTAAAGAAGAGGCTCTCGGTCTCTCTGGTGTTATTTGCATTCTTTGCTCTGATGTTAAGTGCTTGCTTGTGAAAGGAAACAGAACACTCTCTTTGTCTTCCATGCCAAGCCTCATCCCACCTTTGAGTTGACACACAAGCGTGTAGGAGACAGTCAGCAGGCTAATACACAGAAAATACCCATCAAAAGGTTCAATGGGCCCAACAACTGAAAAGGCTTGGAGATTATAACTGCTATATCCGTGCCATTACTTCTTCTGTGCTAATGCTTTTTAGAAAAGTAAAGAGGAGTAACCGGGTGGCATAAAATTAAATTGAATTAGAAAATAAAAATAAAATCAGGCTCGTGCTGTGCAAAATTAGAAAAAAAACATGTGAAGAAATCAGAGGCTGTTTAGAGAAAAGGGAAAGAGGTCAAATATTTGCAAACAAATTCAAGGTGAAAATTTGGCAGTGAAAACTTAAAATCTGAGGCACTCTGATGCAGTATAAAAATATTTTATTTAACAGGGATTTGATAAATTAAAATACTTTCATTCGTTTAGATGTAGAATAAAGTAAGTACCATGTGTTTTGACAGTTGTGTGATGATTTCTGTGTCTTTTCTGATACTCAGTCTATCTCAAAGTCAAAAATGTGACTTTTTTTCTGTCTCGGTCATTGGGAAAGGCTATAATTAGGGGTGGCACTGGGCCTGAATGGGTCAGGAAGTATTAACCTCTACAGATGGGCACTTTTGGGAGGAAGAGGCGGCACTGCCCCTACCAATGACCAGGGAGGCTCACCAGTCAGAAATTAGCCACAGACCACAAGCAGTGGACTTGAGTATGGCTACTCGTGGAATGGCTTTTCAGCTCTTAATATCATGCTTTCACTTAAACGCTATATTCACTTTATCCACATAGCGTCCATTTTCCTCTGATGTCATACTCAGGGTGGGAAAGGCAAATTCTGTTATCCAAAGTAAAAGGTCTATAAACCGTATAATGGATAAAGGTATCATTAATGATTTTGACAAATCATTACTAATGAATTTCTTTCACATTGGTCAGCAAATAAAAAGAAAATGGAAATTGAAAATCCTACAGCTAACATTAGCAGCAAGGCACTTGATGTTACATACTAACTACTTGTCAGATTAAATTCCTAGCTACTTGTATATATAGTATACATATTCCCTACTTTCATATGAATTGCAACCAGTATCATAGCAGAAGAACATTAAATCAATATCACAGGAGTGGCCGTTGTAGGCATGAGGCCATAGGCCCAGTGCAAAGGATAATGACAGCAATAACAACATTTATACTCCCGGCATATAAAAGAAAGCAGTAAACAAACAGATTATACTTTTCCTCCACCAATTCAACAATACTTTACTTCCATATCTTAACTGAAAATAGACTGTTGCCAAGCAACCCAAACATTTTGCGGGCCAGCTAATTAGATTAAATCTAGCAAGTTCAATTAGAGTTCTTTAAAATAGATTAATCAGGACAAACTCTGTCTGCAGTACAATAAACTTACATTATTCAGAGCACTTGGCTCAGGCGGAGTAATACTCATTGTAAAAAGTCCCAGTAATGTAATACTCATATGCATGTTCTTCATGTTATCTTTTACTCCTGCAGCACTTGAATTTCCCCACTGGGGATCAATAAAGGACTATTTTATCTTATCTTATTATTCCATACCAGCACTCATGGAACGCCTCTTGTCCAATCAGCATACTGTTTCGGAACTAACTGTTGCATAAAGTTACAGCATTCAAGTGCGACATCAGAGGAATATGACTGCCGTTCAGAAATGATGAATGAAAATGTAGGAAAAAGTGTTTGAGGAGGAAAAAGGGGAGAAATAATAACAAGTTTGGAATCAACTCTAAAAAAGTTTTTTTTTTTTTTTTTTTTTTTTTTCTGAGAAAAAGTAGGCTACAAGATTTCTTTGCAAATACTGCAGCCTATATCAGACATGTGTGTTCTGTGTTCACAATCCTAAATTGACTCTTTCACGTGCACCACAGACGGAAAGTACAGGAAGTTGGACTCACTGCTCTGGTGACTGACAGGAAGCGGTCATAGCTGATAAGAACAATGTTAAAGACAGATGCAGAACAAAGCAGGTAGTCCATAACCAGCCACAGCTTACACAATCCTCGACCCAGTGTCCACCTGCCTGTAAGGATATATGGGATGTAGACTGGGATGCAGAAGGCCCCTATACAAACAGTTATGAAAATGGCATCACACACCAGGAACAGCACATTTAAATGCAAAGTCACTTTTTAAAGCCCCATTTTGCGCTTATCATCAGTTAATCATTCAATGCATTGTCCATAACACATATTGTAAATTGTAAGAAGGTATAAGCAAGCATTTATAGATTATTTTTACACTCAGCTGCAAGTCTGTTTTTATAGGAGAGGTTTTTGGTTAAATATGGTTATGAAAGATTCAGCACTCTAAACACTTGAAATACCCTAATATTTCTTGGAACAATTTTAAAGTGCTTTGTAAGCAATCGATTGAGCCTACATTTTCAGTCAATAGCTATATATGCAGAATAAGTCAAATGTTCTTAACTTTGAAAAATGAAGATGTCAAGCTTAATACTTGATAAGGGAAGAATATAATATAAGACTGATTAGAAAAATGATAAAAGTGGCAAAGAAAAATAATATTGGTCCTGTCATGTGAACTACTACTACTACTTGCTTAGGAGTCTACATCTGTTCCAATCCTGTAGGCTCAGTTCATACATATTATAATAACTCTACTATTATTATAGAGCCTATGAGCACATAGAGTGTATGATAACATTGGAAAAAACTGTCTACAACAATGCATTGATTGATTGCACAAGACTGTATATTCTGTTTTTACAGGACCTTATACAAAGATGAAGGTTACTTACCTACAAGAAAATCGCATATTGCCAAATTGAGGAAGTAGTAATTGCACTGTTTTCTCAAACTCTTGTCTACTTTAAAGGCTAAAATGACCAGTGCGTTGCCCAAAACTATCAGAACAACCAAAGTCACCATCATCACCATCAAAACGACAAACATGGGTCCAGAAGACACGAAGCTGCTCTGGATTCTGGATTTGGGATTATCAAAATAGAACCGACTGTAGTTAGAGTCACTTTCAGCCTTCGACATGGTCCTGATGTGAGGTGGACGATTCTGTCGTTAAAATCCTTTAAAAGAAACAAAAACAAAAAAAGACCAGCGCGAATGATGAAGCAGCAACAGGTGCCAGCCGAGCACACACAGCATCCAACACCCCCCATATGTTCTCTGACATCTCCGCTTTCTGATAACAGAAAGCACAGTGTCGCGGAAAATCCACGAGAGAGCGCCCCACGATCACATCCACAACAGGCTGCTTGGACACCTGATCAGAAGCACATTAACAGCCATGTTAAAGAGTGAAGCCCTCATGAAGCCTTACATGTGTTGCGATCATTTCTGCAACAAAGCGTCATTTGTGTAATTCCAATTTGTGCAAGGCTCAGATCATTCACTATCTAAATGATAACCAGTCTTTAAAAACGATATGATAGCCTAAATTCCCTGAATCATTTCATACACACTACACTAAGTTAATCTGTCACTCATTTCATATTCATTCTAGATGCTTATTTGTTATATGTAGGCTATTGCTTACTTTTGTCACCTTAGTTCAACTCTGTCACTTTATCTGATAACTGTTCACTTTAACTTAAACTTGCCACTTAATATGTGCCAATGGCCTGTATAGTTTTGAGTTTAATTGGTGTATAGTTTACTTATACTAGCTAGGTAAATACATTGTACCTTTATCTTTATTTTATACCATTATATTCTTGTTTTATTTGTGCTCATATGAATGCTCTTCTTCTTGACCTTTTTTTTGCTGCAACACTTGAATTTCCCCACTAGGGATCAATAAAGGATTATCTTATCTTATCTTAAAGAGTGATTGGTAACACAGTAAGATTCAAAAAGTAAACCACAGAAAATTAGGCTTTCTGCACTTAGTGAAGTTATAGTGAAGTTCACTATAAAGCGTATTAAGGTGAGCTAGCTCATGTAGCTATTCGGCTATATCGAGGCTGCTCTCTGAAAGCCAGCAAAACAAGAATATGTTCAACAGTTTGTTCAATGGGAAAACCTAATTGATCAACCCATCATCAACAGGGTATTAGTACTTATTAGTGATCTTGATATCGTCGCACTCCAATCACTTGTCTTGCACCCAGGAGTCGATTATTTTGCATTGATTCAGTTACATTTTGTAATCAGTGGAGCAGGCCTCGGTTCAGTCTATCTCTCCCTGTTGATGTCCATTCATAGAAAGCTCATGTGATTCATAGGCAGTAAACAGTCCTTCAGCAACCACACAATTTGACAGGTATGAATCTGCATGTGACACACAAATGTAGACAACATATCCCTTAGGTCTACATATTAAGTTACTGTTGACCTTTGCCTTAATAGCACATATTAATGTTGACTCATGAGAGGTCAAAGTTCAACACGCAAACAAACAAAACCCAAAACATGCTGCATCCCTTATCGTGTTGACAAGTGAGTGGTGAGGCTCAGGGTCAACATTTTACCATTCATGTAGATTTTGTGAACTGTAGGCTGCCTTTTGTGTACCGTATTTTCCGCACTATAAGGCGCACTTAAAAGCCTTTAATTTTCTCAAAAAACGACAGTGGGCCTTATAATCCGGAGCGCCTTATATATGGATCAATTGGTTAATTGGTTGATCCATACTGGTTGTACACGGCGCTCAGCGACACTGACTCGGATAATGACGAGAGGGAGCCGGGCATGTTGGATGCCGTACTCGCTCAACTGTTCAATTCGGACACTGAAGAAGAAGAATTCGAGGGATTCGTGGACGGGGAATGAACTGAAAAAGTGAGCTTTACGTGTTATACGTAACTGAACAATGTTGAGTTATGCACTAACGTTTGAATTAGCGGTATCAGACTGTGTTTCTTTTTACATAGTTTTATACGTAAAACGTAGTTTTATACGTAAAACGTAGTTTTATACGTATTTATATTTATATATTCACAATATCTCCCAGCCTTGTTCAGTTGTAAACACGTTCTATTCTATGCGCCTTATAATCCGGTGCGCCCTATATATGAAAACAGTTCTAAAATAGGCCATTCATTGAAGGTGCGCCTTATAATCCGGTGCGCCTTATAGTGCGGAAAATACGGTAATCATTTATAGTGGTATACGGGTAAATGAAGCAGACTCATTTGTTTTTATTTTATTGTTTTGTTTTTATTAAGAAATGTCTGGTGTAGTCCTAATATTATTTGAGAAATTTGAGAAATGCAGAGGGCACACTTTTATGTGTATACCATCCATCTGGACACAAAGCAGAGAAAGCCGTAGACCTTTATTTGCATTCTTTCACAGTCCTGTCAGTCTCACAGCTGTGGTCCGAAAGAAATTAGAAACACTCCAGAACAGTAGCCTATAAGTGACTGAAGGCGACCAGCATGAATTATTACAATTTTCTTACAAATGGAACCACCATCATGCATATAAATCAGTCTCGTCACGGTGGCAACACAGGAAACAGAATACGGACACACAGCAAGTGAAGGAGTTTAAATGCAGCTTAATTCAGACCCCTTACCAGTGTTGCTTACAATATGTTATATTTAAGTGAAATGTCTTCCCAAAGCAGCTCCACGGAAAATGATTTTAAACCGATCTTAGATTGGTGTCATCTCATTTTGTACCTTTCATCACCAACCCATCAGTCTTTGGGAAAGAGAAATGCAGGTGTTAGAATGACCAAAAAATATGAGTTGTTTGTGCTTTTAAAAAATGTAATTACATCAACACTTGTTAATAGCTGATTGAATACAATTTAATTTAACAAACTGTAAACCTGGCTGTTTTTGCAGTTGTCTTGAGATCACAACATGCTAATTTATTAGGTTTTTAATCTCATGAAAGCTATAGCTTTTTCTCAAAATCACAAGAAAATCAACCTGTTAACCAAAGAAAGCAAAGGATATTCATTTTTAAATGTATATAGAGTATCATTGCCATGCCAGCATGCAATAGTCTGATAACCGTAGCAACTGATTCAGTCATGATCAGTAATCAGACTATATTTTAATCACTATTCAGTTATGAATCATCCCCAACATGATAGAGATGTTGAAAACTGGTCAAAAGACAGTTTTTCACCATTATCTTATGATCTCTAGTATGAAATCCATTTCAATTTAACCAGTAAGCTTGGTATCCAGAAAACATTATTAATCTCATTATAAAATACTTAACTTGTGATCTTGAGGAAAAAAAATAAAATAACAGGGAACCATGCTGCTACATAAGGCTAACTGTACTGAATATCAAATACAGTCAAATGAACTGCTCTCCAAGAAACAAGAAAAAGGATTAACAACCAATAAAATGACAATTTTTAGTGATCCTTTATCCTATTAAAAAATCTTATCCATTAAATAGTCCCTTAAAGGTGATTGCATAAGGTCAATAGTCCGGTAGATTCTAGCTGCCTACTAATGGACAGAAGTTATGAAATACACCTAATACAAATCTCAAAAATTCAAATAATTAACAAAGGCAAAAATAAACAACAACATAATGTTAAAAAAAAAAAACTAACATCTAAGCTGAATTACTGTTATACTCAAGACAAAACATCATGGACAACCAATCATAATCTTTCTTGATTTTGAATTGCCCTTATCAGGTTGGTGTTATTCTTTTTCCAAAAACCGAACAAGTGTCACATTTCATGTAAAGATCATGCAGGTGTCATTAATATTAAATCATGGTTTCAAAGGTCATACTTTAAGAGGTCTTGTCAACACAGAGTGGAACAATAGGAGCAGCATCTCCACTGCTCCATTTATTTAAGTATCATTATTGCCATGCATGTGTAAAATATGTTAAACTGCTGCATAGATATCAAACAGAATGCACGGAAAAGTGTGTCAGGGAAGCAATTAATTTGGCAGGTGCAAGTGCAGCGAGTCATCTGGAAATGGAGAGCACTCAGAAACAAAGCAGAGCCACAGAGGGTACATACAGGCTCTAGTGTTGCCGATTATACCGAGCCCTGCTGTGGCCCTCCAATACTCTACTACTCAAGTGTTTGTATTTGTGTGCTGGGCTGGAGTGCTGAAGCTATCATACTGTAACAACGTGTCTATCCATAGTAATCACTGCTCAAATTAAAATAACATGCACAGTGCATGAACCATTTCTCCCTTCAAACACGAGTTTAAAAGACCAAGTAGTAAAATACGTCTTAGGCTGGATATACATTTTAATACCTAGAAGTTAGCTTGTCCATATTATCAGTTGGGGTTTAGAGATGAGCAAAACAAGATTGACTGAACGATATTAACATTAACACAAGATACCCAATCCAGTCCTGACATTCATACTGAATACTATGAGAGAAATAAATACTTAATAAAACTGAAAGCCTTTTCTAAAATATTGGTCCTTGTTACAGAGAGCATAAAGTGAATATTTAACAACTACTTCATAGTTATTAGAATCTCCAAGGGAGTGAAATTGTTTCCAAAGTAAACAGAACTGAATTCTTAATATTTAGTAGGTGGCTTATGTGAAAGCAAGATGCAATAATTGGGTAAAAAGATGAAATCGGAAAGCAAAGTCTACGTTGGCTATGAATAAACGTAATAGCAGGTCACACTGATTCAAATATCGCAAACGAGGGAGTTATACACAAACTTTGACTATGTCACTGTAAAATGTGGGAGTCCAGATTTAGCCAATCAAGACCCTTAAATCTCTAAATGTAATGCTGCACATCTATCAGGAGCAGCAAAGGAGCCTCACATACAGTAAGCAACCGTTGCTATAATAACATGGCACAGTCTTGAATTTTTATGTTTTCCACATTTCTGTCTTTGATCATTTTTCCATTTGACCTAATTGGCAACTGATATTCTCACATTCAGCCAACAAAAGCATTAACAAAGGCATTATTTTTTTTATATTTGTTTTAGTGAAGAAGCTTAATCTTATTGAGCAGATGTTGCTTTGCTTTGCAGCTTCCTGTTGGAGGCTGTTGCAGCAGTTGAAGGTTGACAAGTTGCCAACTTTCTTTTGTTCCAATGTCACAAAGAGACATGCAGCAGTTGTTTACGTACATAAATCATTAAAAAATAATCATGTTATGGAGAACAAAACGTTGCTTTGGCAGATTAATTAAAAAATTGCAATAAATAAGATAACGCACAAAGAAAAATCTAGGTCAATGGTTGAACATGAAGGCTAAAGGGAAAATGGCTGTTTGACAGGAACGTAATTTCTTGTAATATTTGTCAGTCTCCACATCACATGGGAGCTGTCACAGTTTACACAATAAAAGCTAATCATTAACAAGAAAGCTGAACTCATCTTTGGAAGCTTCACAGTCTCTCAGTCTGTTTGGCAGGGCTGCCTGTGAGATGAAGGGTGCTGGCATTTCCCTCCTGCTCCACATCCACACAGGCTCATTGAAATGCTGTGGGTGTGCCTCATCATCACACTCCTTTCACTTGTTAAATTTTTCATCTCAGTTTCAAACGCTTAAAGCAGCCTAATCCATGCATCGCTGTACCCCACCCCTCATACCACCATTCACTGAGTAAATCATAATCAAATATTTAAAAGTGCATACCGGATTAATAAATCAAGCATTTATAAGAAGCACTTAATATTGAATAACCATAATGCACCATGTTAAGGCTTTGGACAGATAAATTAATTGCTGTTGACACATTTTGAGATTTTCATCATCTCAAAGTTAAGGCAGCTGGATTATATGATAAGTTCCTTTAGCAAATGGCCTGATAGACACTTAAAGGCACAATGAATTTGATTTGTTTAGTGCGGTTCATAAACGCAACATGCAAGGCCGGCCCCTCCTCACCTACTTAAACACCTGTTGCATACTCTCGGGTGCATGATAAAAAAAAATGAACCTGCTCATTGGGTTTTCAGTGAAAGCCATTTTTCTTATGTCTCATTTTAAAGGGAAACCAGGGTTAGAACAACCTCACATCCCACCTTGTTCTCTCTGCAAAATAAGACAGTGCAGGCACAAGGCAGATTAAGATACTGCCGTACATGCCTGTTAGTCATATAGGTAATGATTAAAGGCGTTACTTTGGTACGAGTCTTTTTTTGGTTGAGGAATATTTACTTAAACCTTTTTTTTCTTTTTAAAGATTTATTTTTGGGCTTTTTGTGCCTTTAACAGAGAGACAGGACAGTGGATAGAGTCAGAAATCCAGGAGAGAGAGTAGGGAGTGACATGCGGGAAAGGAGCCACAGGTGGGATTCGAACCTGGGCTGCCCGCTTTGAAGAGCAAAGCCTCCATGCATGGGGCGCGCGTACTAACCACTGCACCACTGCACCACCATTGCCCCAAAAACCTTTTTGTTTTTATGACACATTTACACCTGGCTAAGATTGAAGTTTGTCTTGGCCTTTACACGTTGATTTAAGATGTCTTTCTCTTCATCCAGGTAGGATACGGAGAAACAGATTACATTCTTATATAAGGCTGTAAACGGGGTCATTATTTCTTGCTACAGTATAATGGGTGTATCGTGTAATGGCAGCACAATGATGTACAGTCTATCCAGATGCTACAATTGAGTGTTTTCCTGCAAGGCACTTCATGCCTTATTGGCCATTATCTTTCTTGAAGACCTTGACTCTGGTGAAAGCCTAAACAGACATTATCTTTCTTGGTTCTTGACAGCAATTCAACTTACAGTATTTCCTACAAAACTCAAATAAAACATTTTAACAGATGAATGTTAGAATATCCTTTGAATTGGTTGTAACAGGTACAAAAATCAGACTTTTAGAAGGACTTTTAATCTGTGGTTATTTGCTGAAACATCCACTGAGCTCATACCTGTATTTCTGGAAATAATAAAGTCAAATGTGGTAAAAGAAGTGGAATTCATCCGACTTGTTTCCTTTATGTCTAATCACTTAACTAAGCAGTCAAAGAAGCCCTTCATATTCAGACTGCTCTGTGTGAAGGGAATACACACTGTCCTTTCCTCCCCTACCTTTCTCTCTCTCTCTCTTTCTCTCTCTCTCTCTCTCTCTGCCTGTCCCTTAAATGTCCCTGCTGGGGATTCTATCTCCTGGTTTCCTTTTGAAGCAGTGGCCTCTCTTTGCCTCCATTATCTTGTAATTTGTGAGGGATTACGCTCTGGAGCACACACATTCCACCCTGTTGCTTAAGAACTGTGACAGCTTACAATAATTGCCGTGCTAATTAGCAGGAACTAGCCCAGTGCGCTTCTTTCCCTCACCAGACCTGATTTGATGAATATGCTTTGATTAATGTCTGTGTTCCGACAGTACTTCCACACCACTGTAATTAAATATGCCCTGATGATGATGACTGACTGATAAAAGTTAACAACTGAAATGGCTAATGTTTTATTTAAGACAAATGAGAAAATGTGTATTCAGTTTGGCCATTGAAAAGCTTTTATTCAGGTGTTGAGCCACTGTAGGGAGCTGTACTATAATTAAAATAAAATCAATGATACATCTCTTGAATGTCAAAGAAATTATGACCAGCTCCATCATAGATACATCAAAAGGCAGCCTTAAAACCAATATACATGTATCCATCCAAGAGCATTAATGCTGTGTAGAACATGATAATAATTACAAGCAACAGCCAGATATGAGCACAGGCTGAAAATAAAAGGCAGCTGTGAAGTGGCCTTTTCTCTCCTCCAGTGTAGCTGCCCATACTTAAAGAGGTGAGCAGGTAAAGAGTGAACAAATCTCGTCTCTAATAATCTGCATCATTTTGGCAAAAAGAGTCATGATAATATTGACAAATTAAGAGGATGTCTAAGTGACATATAAAATGACAGTTTTTTGTTTTTAGCAATGATGGCTTACCCCAAAATGGTCAAGTCTACATTATTAGTAAAGCGATTTGTCTATTTGGCATCATTGTCATTTTTTCTCCAGGATTTGTTACCCCTGGTTTCTTTTGACAATGCAGTTATTCTTTAGAACGTACACCTGAGTTAGCATCTTCGAGCAAAGATGGCAGTGCAATCATCTAAGAAAACACATATGAAATAATGTTCTTAAAATGACTTATGTACACCTGACGTATTCAGCTGTTACTGTAATTCAACTGACACACCTGTTAGTCAATGTTTGGAAGTATAGGTTACTGTATGTGATTGTGTTGGTCAACTCAGTCACTCAGAGAGACATCTCAAGTGACCCTCTCAGCCAGACACAGACATCCCTCAGGGGGCCTAATTGCTCGACACAGAGCCTTCAAAGTCATGCACAAAGAGCTGACCTTCAGTGCCTCAAAATGTCTGCAGCCAATTTACTTTACAAAATAGTATAGCCCAAAATGTGGGAAAAAAAACCGACCTTAAAACAAAGGTCAGATCAAATTAAAGGTAGAAGGTTAAAATGTGGCATTCATTTGAGGGTTTGGGCTGGAAACTTTCACAAACCTTGTTAGTGTCTCTGACAGAAACATAAAACAGTTTCAGCCTGTGTTGACATCACTTTGGTAGAAAATACTTCCATCTAGTGTACACAAGAAGAACTGGGCTCTGGTGAGTAGGTCAGGGGCAGTGGCACACTTACAGTATGCAACAGGCCGTGAGATAATTCGACAGGATAAACAAATGCTCAGTTGAGCTCAGTTGTGTGAAACAACTTCCACATCTTAGACAAAAATAACTCAGCATATTCTGTGAGTGTGTGCTGGTTAGTTTACTTAAGCGGGAGTAAGGCTAATGGCTTCAATACCTAGATACATGGTTGTTGACAAACAGTTTATTGCTGTTTTTTTTTTCATTTAAGTGTATTAGCCTACAGTAGTGACCAAACTCACAACAATATCATGCAAACCTCTGCACATCCGTCACTCACCTTGCACCTGGCTGTAGTTGGCTTCTGTGCTGGACCACTAGAGAGTGAATTTGAAAAAGTCCCACATTTGTTGAGAGGATAAAAAGAAGTGGAAGTAGGTTTTATTGTTGATCTTTTGATGTGACATGGACTGTTAATTGTTAGCTTGTGTACACGGGATTGTTGTGAGAAACAATTAGGGATAGTAAAGTAGTATGTAAGGTAAAATTAGCCACAGCAGCTGCGTCCGTGCACACACAGCTGTTAAAACCTGTCTGGTCACGTGACGTCACGACCACCAGCGGCTGTCAGCTGATTGACTCGCTCAGATTTCAGGCTGTGCAGTGTCGTGTTTATAAACTCTGGCTAAACCAAGGTCCGTCAAAGTAGGGAGCATTGTGGGTTCAAAATTATAACCTGTAAATCCTATGTGGCTGCTTTTTACAGAAGCTAATGTAATAATATGGCCTGTAGGCTATCATTGTGGGGGTGTTTTGTTTCTGGTTTTACGGTTTAAAATGAGTCAAACAAAGTAAACATGCTACCTAAGCTTAACAAACTGAACCACAAAGCATGTTGTACGAGTTACTAAACATTTGAATGTGCTCCTGGAGACCTCATTTTCCTTTGATAGCTTCTCTTCGCGTTTTCTATTTGTCTCTAACAATTCGTTTTTTGTCCCCAATATTTTTTTTAAGCATCTATGTTCTTTAATTAAGGGCAACATCTTGTCGAGTGATGATGGAGGCAGACTCTGTCGAGGATCAGCTTCTTCTCTTTGCTAAAGAGGGCAGTTGTTCTCAAATTCAGAGACTCCTCCAGTCAAGAATCGACCGAAACAGCTCTCTCAACGTGAACTGCAGATGTAAGTGATGACAAGATACTATTGCAAGTGGTTTAACATAAAAAATGGTTCATTGACTATTCAGAATTATATTTTTTTTATAGGCTATCCATAATAATATTTCTCCTAGTCAAAACTCTCACCTATAAGAAATACATCTACATCATTCTTACCAGCAGGGATTGTATTTGAAGATGTAACACTTTTTTTCTCCTTGAAATTCATTCCATTTAAGGTAACTTTAAATCCTTAAAAAGTTTCAGTGACCATTTCAACATTTAGTTGCTACATTGGCCATGTAATGCAGTCAGATATAATTCCATTTTCCTCGTGAAAATTAACATATAAGATATCCACAAAATGTAACAATCCATTACTGTACATATAACCGTGGATAAGCAATGAACCCTATATGTTAGAATGGCATCATTTTTTTACCCATCAACAGATACACACCATTCATTTATGGAAACCTGATGTTGAATATTTAATGTCATACTCATAATTGCTGATATCTAAAAATGAATTTGACCTTAACATAATGCCAAATTTAAATGAAATGACATTTGAACGATCATAATGTACTTTGATATTCATTACATAACATTACATGATGATTGTCTCAGAATATATATTTGTTTTTGTTAATTCATGTGGGTTATTTAATAAATATTCTGAGGTCTAACAATTGGATAAAATATATCTAAAATGGGTGTTTCCCCTGAGAATTATTGCAGATATTCAGAATATGTATTCTGGATATGAACAATAACATTGTAGATTACCTGAAATTGAAAGCCCAGTACGCATGAATAGCAAATTACATCATTTCTCTTAGAAATAAAGTTTTACATACAGTATCTTGAAATTCCTTATCTGCCAGTAAAAATGCTATTGTGGATATCTTTAGTTACAATTGTTACTAGTGAACAGTTTTGACCATAAGACATTCTGATATGGATATCTCAAATATAATTCTTACAAATGTGTGTTTTTTTCCATTTAGAGATAGCATGCCACAGCCAGTTAGTTTAGTTTATTGTTTAGTTTTTCAGTGACCATCTACAAAATAAACAATAATCTCAGTAATAAATGAGAGGAGATGCTTTGCACCAGATTTAGCCGATAAGAGTTTATACACACACACCTGTGTGGGTGGCGCACATGCCCAAAAATGGTCTTCTATGTATGTACAGTAAGAAGTCCTGACAGTGAGAAAGGATACCAAAACAAGTATCAATCAAGATTAATGCACACACAATCAGTTTTTCAGGATCCATTTTCTCACTTCATGAGAAAAAAAATCAACATGTTTAGCTTTTTCTACTCTTATGATCCTAAAAGAAAAAGCAGATCATGCAAAGGCAGTATCTCGTTTTGGAATTCAACACTGCCCCCTAGAGGTTGTACTTCTGACCCTGCTCATCTGTTCAGAGCAGAGTTGAGCAAATCCCTTTCCCTTTTCCCTTTATTTTTCCTTTCTCTCACTGTAGCAAAATCTAAAACCAGTTCAGGATGGACCGCCCTCCATCTGGCCTGTTACTTTGGACACAGGGATGTTGTGGAGGAGCTACTCAAGGTGAGAGCTGCAGATGATATTCATATTATTCTGTATATTATGTGTAGTATTTGTTGAAGCCAGTGATTTTCAGTATCCTGAACACCGTTTGCAGGCAGGCGCTGATGCAAATTTACAGAATAGCATGGGTGATACACCTCTGCACAAGGCAGCCTACACTGGAAGAAAGGTAAATAATGCAATCACTCCTTACCAGCTTGTGTATTATAATAATATATTATGTTTTTAATAATGTGTATATATACAGTATAAATAAAATATGTGCATGAAATTGGGACATCCCTTCCTCTAAAGCAGCCTTAAGCAGTTAAATTAGTCAAATACATTTAAAAAAAATTGAGTTGAAAAAAAGTATCTTCGACCCTTTAGGAAATTGTCCTGTTGCTGCTGCGGTATGATGCCTGTTCAAACATAATCAATGGAACAGCTCAGATCCCTAAGGATGTCACAGAGGATGATGAAATCATTACAATGCTGGAGGGTATGAAAGGATGGGGGGAATCATTTTTTTTATGGCTGCTGGTGTCTCATCACTATAGATCACTACTGTCTTTGTTCTTGGCTTTTGCAGCTGCAGAGAGAAGGGAGAGAAGGCGGCAGGAGGAGAAACTTCTGGAAGCAGCCAGGGAGGGTGACATCTCTACTCTGTCTAAGCTGGTTAGAGCCTCAACTTCCTTAACACTTCCAGAATATGGAATAACACTTATTACAACAGCATCTAGACAAATGTTTATATTGGACTACTGCCTAAACATCACACTAATGCCTTTCACAGGTTCTGCTGTGTAAAAGATTGTTAAAATACACAAACTATATACTGTATGTCATGTATGTTTTCTGCTGTTTAAAACTGTCTTCTGTTCTTCAGCTCAGTGGAAAAGAAGCTCCAGACATTCACTGCAGAGACTCGGTGGGGAACACACCCTTGCACTGTGCAGCCTACAGAGGGCAGAAGCAGTGTGCCATAAAGCTGCTCAAATGTGGAGCCAGCCCCAGTTTAAAAAACCAAAATGGTATATCACCTAATGTTTTAGATGGTTTATTAAGTCGATCTAAAAATGTTTTAAAGCACAACAAATTTTTTAAGCATTGCATTGAAGTAGGCCTGTTTTGTTTCATGTTTGAATCACATAAATAATTATTATTTGAATGGTGATTTGTTATATGGCGTTGGTGTTGCAGAGCAGACAGCATTAGAGCTGGTACGCAATGATGAGCTGAGGTTGATTCTAGCTGCCTATCAAGATAAGGTAAGAGAAGAAAAGTAGCTTTGTTTTGTTCACGGCAGCAGCTTGAACCAAATGGGCCAAAGTCCAGGAAACTGTAAAACGAATGAACAGATTTATTTTAAATAAACTGAGTTTCTTCAGTTCTAATTAAATTATGAAACATTGTACTTTCAAGCACTCCATCAGCAAATGACTTGCTTTTCGGTATAGAAAGTCACATCTTAGTGTGTCTCCTTTATCACAGACTGCCATGCTGCACCTGGCTCTGATAGAGGTTCACACAATACTTTTTCTGCACACTTGCTTTTCACACATCTGCATGTTCACTTTGTTCACTTTGTTCCATGTTCCTGGGAGAAAAAGCCTTGCAAGTCAGCAGTCCTTAGTGTTGCTGTGATGTCTGAGAAGCCTGGCAAAGATTCACGGCAGCACTCTGCATAGTCAGGGTGAACAAAAATCACTAAGCCCTAATAAATTAAGTCAATTATAAATGATAATAATTTTCTACTCATATATGCAAAACAGCTGTGCTGAGTGTTTTTGGTCTCACAACAAAAACTAGTCAACAGTGTAAATAAGGCAGTGACTGTACATGAATATGAGCAATTGTTTTCTTTCCTACAAAGGATGTGAGCAGTGCAGTGCAGAGGACTGAAGGCCTTCTTTGGAAGGTACCAACATGCTGAAATGTATTCTTAATTGCACTTATGGAGGCATTGTTTTTTTTCACAATTTTCCACAAATTCTTTTCTCTTTTTTCATTATTTTATATGTAAAGTGTATCTGTAATATTACATATTATGATATAGTTATATTGTACAAAGGTTTAAGATAAAGAAAATGTTATGCTTTTCTCCTAAAACGATCAAATATATTTATATATTGTATATTTTCTGTTGGGATTATCTGTTTTTGATTACATGTCTGAAAGAGTTCACGGTTTCTGGGATGGCGATCCCACTGGGTGGTTATTGAGGATGGAACTCTCTCCTGGTACCCCAGACAGTGAGAAAACATTTTATAAATGCAATAGATTCAGCATTCATAGTATATATTTGTTTATGTAACATTCATTGTCTATGTGTTTCTTCCCGTCTTAAGTTATTATATACTGTATGTATACCTGTGTACTAACTGAGTAAGGCTGTGACAACAAGTATTGTAATGTGTATTGTTTAGGTCTGAAATATTTCTTTGAGATGCTGCCCGTTGAAGATAGTTATGAAGCTTTTGTATAAATGAGAACTAAAGAGTAGAAACATCTGTACTGCTATGTGAATGCGTTTGTCACATTCTCCTGGGTTGTTTTTCCAGGGCTGATGTGCTGACTGGTGTCAGGAAACAGGGCTGCAAGTCTCTTACTCAATCCTACTGCATGGTAGGTAGTGGAGGTTAGAGGCTATTTTCCCTTAATGAGTGCACAAAGATGCTCTGTCCTCATTGTAGATGTTTGAATGGCATCTTAAAAAGCTAGTGCAATGAGCTCTATTGTACAAAATTCAATATGTAATTTCAGATCAAACCATGGGACCATTGCTTCTTCACGCTCAAGTGCTTTGATGACACTCTTCATTGTTTTAAAGTCCCTTCAAAGACAGATTCAGTGGCAACAAGAAAAGTAAGGGGAGATTCACCTTCTTTGCTCCTACCATGCCAGAATCTGGCTTAAAGGGTGTACAGCATTTGGAATATTACTGATATTTGTCTTCCTAGAGATGGCTGGATGCTTTTGAGGCCCATTCATCCTACAGCACTCGCCACAGCACCCATGAACCAATTATAGACGATGAAGCTACTGATGGGGGCAGTTCAGTAAGAAAACTGTCTCAAGCCCTTCAGGTAAAATTAAGCTCACACATTTTAGCGAGGTGTTTTATGAACCAACAGAAGTGAAGAGTTTCTATTCATGGAGTGTCTAAGTGTCTCTCTTGCCCTGTGCTCTTGCAGGCAGCCAACGCTTTCCAGCAGAAATTGGAGGGTGAAGTGTCAATATTTCTATCGATGGTGAAGAACGAGGAGAACTATGGTAGGAGTCTTGTTGTTGGGTTCATATCTATGAAGTTTGTTGTTTGTATACTATTGCTAAAAGGATTAGAATATTCATTGTTCATTGTTCAATGAACCGGAAATGTGTTGCAGACTATTATGATAAATCAAAGTCTGTGAGTGGTGGCAAGATAAGTCTGAGCTGTAGGTTGAAAATTGATTTTGCACAAAAGAAAAGGGGAAAATGTTTCAGGTACTCCACTTTATATTCAACAATAGGTTTTTACCTCTAAAACACTGGAGTGTTTTTTCCTGTCTAGAGTTCAAAACTATTCAGTTGAAATAGCACGACACCATACCACACAATACAAATTGATACGATTGGATACACTATTGATCTCTTAGGGAAATTTGTCCTGTAGTCAATAGATGCACACTAATAGCTGCTGCTGCTACAGTAATCTTAAAGAAGTGATAAATAACCCTAACTCTAAAACAACAAAAACAGCCAATGATCCAAATAATGCACATGTAAGCAGAAATGCACAGACCACTGAAAACCATAATACTATAATGCAGATTACCAATACTGCACATGTTCCGATGTTTACCCAACATATGTGTAAAGTGAAAATGAACACATGAAGCTTTTGCACAATCCTTACATCCTCAACAAACATAATACAAATCCCAAACGTTTTTCTTCAGCTAAACTGCTTTTTGTTTATTGATACACGACCTGTAATGAGGTGTCACGAGTAGACACTGCTATAATATAATTTGTCACAAGCCAAAAGGTTTGACAAAGGTCTAACCTATAAACTTTAAATGTTCTATTTTACAGACAGAATTACAGTATTTACTGCTTTTGACCAAACTAACTTATATTTTACCCAGTAATATTTCAGTTTAATACATTAAAATAAGTATGTTGTAGACCTATGCTGTTTTGTTTTCTGACATGTGGTTGAACAACTAATAACAGATTTAGTATAGAAATAGCCAACAAATGAATCACCGTTATAAATAACCAGGGATTTGAATATATCTGTGATGATTTTTTTTTTATTTTTATTTTTTTAAGAATTGGCTGCACCTCTTTTACTGAAAGCCAAAGAGACCAGTGAGCTCTCCAGTGAGACCTGTGCAGCTCTTCATCAGTGCCTTGAACTGCTCTCAAAGCAAGAGGAGGTAGGGATCTGCTTTCCTTTAATCAAGCCTGAAGAAACACAATGAAACACAATCAACACGGTTTACTTCAGAGTTTGGCTATGTTTAACCATCATAGCATTTCCTGAAACAATGAATACAAGCTCCCAGAACCATACGATTTTGGGAGGATTTCTCATTTATGTAATACTGGGAATGGGACAAAACTAAAACTGTGTTTGTTCAGTGATGCAGAACAAATGTTCGTTTTTGTTTTTTGTATGTGATGAAGATTTTTGTGATTTATTTTCCTTTGTGATTAGCTTCAGCTAACTGAGCATGGTTGTCATATCATTAACTCTTATACACTTACCCCCCTGCTGTGCTCCTATTGGCTCAAAAAATGATATGGATAAATTAAAAAATACTCAAGCCCCTCCCCCTTTAAGTTATGTCTCATACAAAACCGTTTAGAAGTGTGTGTGTGTTTCCCCATCCACCTGTCCCAGTGGAACAGTGCTGTGTCCTAGGGGAGAGGGAGTGCTGGAACAGTGCTGTAATCACTGGCAATGTCTGTAGGAAGGACACAGGCTATATCCGCTTTTATGCTTAGGTCTGCGTTCAGCCAGCAGATCAGCACCAACACACAAACACACACACACACTCACACACACACACACACACACACACAGACAACTGCAGACTTGGATCCACACACAGCCGCTTTGGGCGAAGGCTGTGCATTAAGCGAGGGAACTGAAGCGCGCACATATTCACAGGCTCAGCTGGAGATATATGCATTCAGCCTCACACAGTCAAAACACACACTCGCAGGCACACTTCCACATGCCACAGCAACCAAGAAGAGGAAGAAGAGGAGACGCGGACAGCACTCTCAAGGAGTATCTGCACAGGTACAAAACCAAACAGTTGTTCTTGAGTCTTACAGTTTATAATATATCATCCTCTAAATGGCTGGATGTTTTTGCACTGGGCTTCCCCTTGATGCCTTAGCTAATGGTGTTTGAAGTTTGGCAAAGAATTTAATTTATTCAGGTGTCGATGTGTGTTGTTGGTTTTTACGCGTTCATATGGGCAAAAGCTTTTCATCAATATGCATCGTTCATTCTTATGGGTTTAATGATGTGAAGTGAGTGTGAGATTGAGCATGTTTGAAGTCATACTGCATGTCTCACTGCGTGTTGCTTCTTTTTAAATTGGATCTTTTAATTAATTCAGTCAAGTCAAGAGCATGGAGGGGGATAGAATAAATTAACTAATATAAAATGTATATGACATGATGGTGATACTTGAAAGGTTTAATGAAAAAGATTGGGGAATAGCCCTCAGCAGTTTCTCAGTACTCTTTTTTTAAAATTGTATCACCAATTCATCAGCACTTAGTTTCGGTTACTACACCAAAATGCTGAGCCTGACCCTACTAATTCTGATGACAGTATGGTATGTACTACGACTCTCTAATTATAAAACCCTCGGCAATGATGTAATTGAGTTTTAACTTATATGGAGTTTTTTTTAACTCTTGCAGCATTCCTTGTCTGCTTTGGTGTAAAAAGGTGAAAGAAGCTGAAAAAATTTGACATCAGATTTTGCAGAACTCTCTACAAGTCAGCCAGATATATGATTGCATAACAATGCCAACATGCAGCATGTTTACACAGTGATGTGTGCCCTGCCAAACCATGTTATTGTAGCATGAACTGCCAACAGCTGCTGTCCTGTCACAGAGAATAACCTGGCACTATTATCAAAGAGAGGATGAACACATTCACTCCAGTGTCATCACACAACAAGCATTAAAAGCGTCAGAACAACGGACGATGAATTCATTTACGATAACCACTAACCAGATAGTGTTTTAAGAAGGAAAGGGCTTAAGAGGCATGTTGTGTCTACTGGTCTCATGCTAAGCCGCTGCTGCTACATCTTCTAATTGGATTATATTTCCTACACTGCTGAGATTGTTTCTATCAGCTAGCATTAACTCTAATCTCACATTCCCATTGTGCTGCCACAGGTGCTGTGACACACCTATGTGTTTTCCTTAGTATTTATCATAATGGATAATTGTCACACATGCTGTTTAAAATTGACTTTGACGTCTTGGTGAATGTAACATTGAGAAGCGTGATCATAGAGTGTGATGCATAGGCTTTTGCAACAATTAAAGTGTAACCCTTCAGCAGAATGTGTGACCCATTTGAGCAGCTGCTGCACTACTCAACTATGCCAGGCAGAGTGCCTCATTTCACAGCACACACGAAGAACACTATGAGTGGCTGATGATGACTGCTATACATGGTATTAGTATGGTATACATTAAGTGATATGTGCAGATAGCTTTTAAACAAAAAATGTTATGGTGATTGAAAGGCAGGAGGGCGTTCCTGGCCAGAAACTCTCTCCAGGTTTGTGACTGTAACTCTCAGAAATACATCACAATCATGTCTTGGTGATTCTCAGGCGGCGGGCTTTCACACCTGTCAGGAAAACAAATGGAGTCTAATGGCATGAAACCACTTAGTGGTGACAAGCAGATAAGCCAATCTGTCAGTTTGTGTTGCATTGTAGGCAGGAGAATAGCTGCATAATATCTTTGTTTCTCTACAGTCGTTCATTTTTGGGTCTCTATCTCTTGGCTGTAAGAAAACATTTTCTGTCTAATCCATTGTGAGTCTAAGGTAACAAAGTACAGTTTGACCTTTGTTTCATTTGTTGCAAAATGGGTAGCTGACCCAATGTAAATGCTCCCTATGTTGTTCCATGTAATACCTTCTTCCTATTTACATTTATCAGTATAAAAGAAAGACATCTATATTTTAGATCTTAACTTCAAACAAAGGTAGTTTGTGTTTAGTATTGCCTGCTCTACTAGTAATGTGTCTCTGGAGCCTCAGTTCCTGAGTCACCCTCAGCCTAAATAATGTGAAGCTTCTTCCCAGCAGTCACACATCATGTGCAGTTTGATATACCACCACTTTTATTCCAGTGTACTAGATGTGTTGTAAATCTGCCTCTGAGATTTGTTTTCCCTTCAGCAGAGAAAGCTGATTTTAGAACTGAGCAGAGGCTCTCTCCTTTGGGGTGTTGGCCAAGGAGAAGCATCCCTCTCAGGCTTGAGCAGCCCTACAGCACACAGCCTCAGCAGAGCTTAAAATAGCGCTGGTTTCGCTCAGACAAGAGGATGCAGAGAGAGTGGAAGAGCTGGCTGGGATAGTTGGTTACACAACAAAGTGTTCTGTCCCTGGGTGGGCTCTTAAGCCAAGTGCCTGGGACAGGGAGTGTTAACATAGGCTCCTATACAGTGAGCTCAAGGCTTTACACCAAACATTTGTCTGGGCTTTGAAAAGACAAACCTTTTTGTGGGAGACACATTTTATACATGAAATGGAGGATCTTATTTGTCAGTATCACTACAGTATGGGTTGATTGGAGGCTCATCAGGCAGACTGAGCAATAGCAACAGCACCAAAATCCCAAAACGAATAAAAACAATTTTGTTTGTGCAGTTTTGACATTTACTTGACATTTTTAAGGTTAATTTATTTTTATGAATCTGTATGAAAGCACAGATCTGAAAA